>NC_072406.2:144899166-145592083 GCF_028858775.2 Pan troglodytes | reverse complement strand
CTCCTATGTCTAATTTCCCTGTTTTAATAACGATACCAGTTTTGGGTCAAGGCCCACGCTGATTCAGGACGAGTTTATTTTAGCTTGATTACATCTGCAAAGACCCTATTTTCAAATAAGATCCCATTCAAAGGTACCCCTCACTCAGATCCTAAGACTTGGACGTATTCTTGAGGGAACATCATTCAACCCACAATGCACCCTCATCATTTGTGGGTTGCAACTGTCTTCTCCCAGTCTTGGTTTCTGCTTCCATTTTTTGAAGCTGTTTTGATAAGCAGAAGTTCATAGTTTTAATGAAGTCATTTCATCAATATTTCCTTTTATGGTTAGTACCTATTGTCCTAATGAAGAAACCTTTCCCTCCCTGAGACCAGAAAAATCTTCTTCTGTATTATCTTTGAGATGCTTTATTGTTTTGCTTTTCCAGTTTAGGTTTATCCACCTGGAGTAGACTTCTCTGTGTAATGTGAGGTAGGGATCAGGCTCACTGCTCTTGATGTGGACAGCAGTTTACTGAGAGGCAGCCATGCTGCAAATCAGGGTCTGTGTGTGCAAAGTGTGTCACGTGGGACTTTTTCCACCACGCAGTAGCCCCACACCTCTCCATTTCCAATGCTGTGCAACAAGCTAGACCCTGGCAGATGAGACCTCCTCCATGTTCTTTTTTTTTTTTTTCCAAGATGGAGTTTTGCTCTTGTTGCCCAGGCTGGAGTGTGGTAGTGCAATCTCAGCTCGCTGCAACCTCTGCCTCCCAGGTTCAAGGGATTCTCCTGCCTCAGCCTCCCGAGTTTCTGGGATTATAGGCGTGTACCACCATGCCCGGCTAGTTTTTGTATTTTTAGTCGAGACAGGGTTTCACCATGTTGGCCAGGCTGGTCTCAAACTCCTGATCTTGTGATCCACCCACTTCTGCCTCCCAAAGTGTTGGGACCACAGGCGTGAGCCACTGTGCCTGGCAATCCATGTTCTTTTCCAAGATACTTGATGTGTTCCTGCCCCTCTGCCTTCCATATAAAATGACAGTGCTTGTCAAGTTCATTTTAAAAACCCTGTTGGGATTTTGCTTAAGATTTACTGCATCTACAGATTGGGGGGTGGGTAATTTGTTTAAACATAGAAACTCCCAAAATCCATAGCCACAGCCTTCCCCATTTACTTGGGGAATTTAGCTTTTCTTGGTCTCTGTCGACAGTGTTTCCTGGATTCCATGTGAAGGCCCTGCCCTGTCCCTGCTCCTCAGCTCTTTTTACACCTATTCCTGAGGATTTGATAGTTTTGATATTATTTAAATTGAGTACTTCAATAAATTATTTATTTATTTATTTTTGCCACTGACATATAGGAATGTAACTGATTTCTGAATACCTTAAATCCAACAACCTTGCCAAACTCACTTTTTGATCCTTATGATTTGTCTATATATTCTTTTGGGGTTTCTAAACACGGACACTGTTTCATGGGTGAATCAATCAGAGTTTTACTTTTTCTTGTCTGGCACTGGAGCTCTTTCTTTGTCCTGCCCTACAGCATTGGCTGAGACCTCCAGCACCATAACTTGTAGAACCGCAGATCAAGGCACTTTCAGGATTCACATTCAGTGAGGTTTGCTGTGGGGATTTAGTGGTTCACTGTTACCGAGTTACAGCACTCGCCTCCTGCCTTAATGCACTAATGGGTCCGAGGAATAGTAAATGAGCCCTGAGTCTTACCCAGAGTTACTTCTGCTCCTCTAGCAATTGATCAGATAACGCTTTTTCATTATTCTGTTAATATGGTGAAAAATATGATTGCTTGTCAAATGTTAAGCCAAACTTCATTTCCAGAATACACCCAAACTGTCATGATATGTTACCTTGTTGTATTCGCTGGATTCACGCTGCTTGAGCTTTGGGGCCTCGCAGTGGTGTGTACGTATGGCGGGGGCTGGCCTGTGAGCTCATCTCCGCTGCTGTCCTTGCTGGGTTAGGGACTGAGGCTACGTTGGCCTCAGGAGCTGGTGAGTGCTCCCTTGTCTTTCTGGAAGAGTTCTGTGGACGTGCATTACTTTCCCTGTAAATGGTTTGTAGAATGCTGTGGTGATGCTGTCTGCGCCTGGAGTTCTTTGTGAGAGAATGTTGTAATGACAGATTCCTTTTTTTTTTTTTTTTGAGACGGAGTCTCTCTCTGTCACCCAGGCTGGAGTGCGGTGGCGCGATCTCGGCTCACTGCAAGCTCCGCCTCCCGGGTTCACGCCATTCTCCTGCCTCAGCCTCCCAAGTAGCTGGGACTACAGGCGCCCACCACCACGCCCGGCTAATTTTTTGTATTTTTCAGTAGAGACGGGGTTTCACCGTGTTAGCCAGGATGGTCTCGATCTCCTGACCTCGTGACCCGCCCGCCTCGGCCTCCCAAAGTGCTGGGATTACAGGCGTGAGCCACCACGCCCTGCCTTTTTTTTTTTTTTTTTGGCGGAGTTTCGTTCTGTCACCTAGGCTGGAGTGCAGTGGCGTGATCTCGGCTCATTGCAACCTCCGGCTCCCGGGTTCAAGCGATTCTCCCGCCTCAGCCTCCCGAGTGGCTGGGACCACAGGCGCCGCCATAGCACCGGGCCACGGGTTCCGTGTCTACTGCACACAGGACCTTTCTTTTCTCCTTTGATTGATTGAATACATTTTCTTTTTCTGCTTTTTCCATCCATGAGCTCGGAGGTCATCCGCTGCATTCCTTTTCTCTACAAGGTCCGCCTGAAGGCGAAGCCGGGCACCCTCGGCTTCTCTGGGTTAGTGGGGCCCGCCCTCTCCCAGCCCCGCGGGGCCCTGCTGTGGCTTTCAGCTCCGCAGGAGACCCGCTCTCCGCGGCCTTTAGCGCCAGGCTCGCAGCTGGGCTGACTCGCGGGTGCCCTCTTGTGGCCGCTCTTTCTCACTTCGTGCGTCTCTGGCAGAGAGCGCCAGACAGAATGAGGACTGACTTCAGGATAAGCACGTCCCATACCGCGTATTGCGTGGGATGCTCTTATATTAAAAATGAGCTCTTTGCTTATTTGAAATTCAAATTTAGCTGGGTCTCCAGAATTTTTATTTGCTGAGTCTGGCACCCAACTCTCCATACTGATGTCCGGGATTGTCGGCTTTAGGAGGTTGTCTAGAGTCAGGCGCGGTGGTTCATTCCTGTAATTCCAGCACTGTAGGAGGCCTAGGCAAGCAGATCGTTTGAGACCAGCCTGGGCAACCTGACGAAACCCCGTCTCTACACAAATTTTAAAAATTAGCCAGGCGTGGTGGGGCGCACCTGTGGTCCCAGGTACTCGGGAGGCTGAGATGGTAGGACTGCTGAAGCTCAGGATGCAAAGGCTGCAGTAAGCCAAGATCACACCACTGCACTCCCACCTGGGCCACAAAACAAGATCCTGTCTCAAAAGAAGAAGAAGAAGAAGAAGAAGAAGAAGAAAGAGGAGGTTGTCTAGAGCAGCCACCAGTGGAAGAAGAAGAAGAAAGAGGAGGTTGTCTAGAGCAGCTGCCGTTGGAAGTCTCCCCCGGCTTCATGGACAGTCACTGGTTGGGGCGCTGTACCCTGCAGTGCTGTGGGGGTCAAGAAGGTACAGCACCCAGCATCTCGCTGGATTTGACCGGTTTGTCCAAGGAGGCTGGCCTGACCACTTACAGCCTGTCCCCGGCTCTGGTGTGAGAAGCATTAGGCCCAGCTCAGGATCCTCTGGCTTCAGAGCCAGCTGGCGTGGGCATCCAGGGGGCAGCCTGTGGGCAGTGACCCTGTCTGTCTTTGGACAGGACAAGGACTGCCATCCACCATGGTGAAGCTGGGCTGCAGCTTCTCTGGGAAGCCAGGTAAAGACCCTGGGGACCAGGATGGGGCTGCCATGGATAGTGTGCCTCTGATCAGCCCCTTGGACGTCAGCCAGCTCCAGCCGCCGCTCCCTGACCAGGTGAGGGCCTGGGCCAGCATGGGGGCCCTTCTCAGGCTCCCCTGGGAACAAAGGGGTGTGGGGTGAGGTTTGTCTAGATATGGCCTCTTCCCAGGTGCAGTAGAGCAAGCAGACGAAGGGCCATGGGGGCCAAAGCCCCAGCTGGCCATGGGCACTCTGTGTGACCTCCTGGTCAGCTCCCCCATATGCCAGAGCTGGACAAACTGGCCGATGGGTAACCGAGAATTCACGCACTGACTCCTAGACAGCACCCCGCCCACGTGCCGTCCATAGGGCACTCAGCAGGCAACGCTTCCCACCCTTCCCCTTGGGGCATGGCCCTGTCCTGGGTTTAGCCTGAGATCTGGGGGTCCTTGGGCAAGTGACCACTGGGGTTGCTTATAGCAGAAACTGGGGAGAAACAAAGAGCTCAGTTCAAGCCCAGCCCAGTTTGACCCCCCAGGGAGTCATGCAGCATGAAGGGCACCCCGAGTTGTCCCTGCTGGAGGTGGGGGCAGCATCTATGCTGGGGACCCGGGGCAGGAGGACCACCCCTGCTGGCCAAGGGCAATTCTCCAGCACCCTGAGTTGAAGGCAGCAGGCAGAGTGAGGGGCTCTGTCAGCAGCCCAGCCAGGCCCAGAGCTGCCATGCGCCCAGCAGACTTTCAGCGTCCACCTTCCCTTGGCCTCACTTTGTAGCTGCTGGAGCCCTGCCATCCACCAGACAGTCCTGGGAGATGGGTCAGCGTCAACACCACTGCCACAAAGCTGACCCTGGCTCCCTCCCCTCTCAGTTCAGGGCTCTCTTGGGTCCCTGCCAGCTGCCTACTGAGGCCATGGCCATCTCTTTTCACAGGTGGTCATCAAGACACAGACAGAATACCAGCTGTCCTCCCCAGACCAGCAGAAGAAGTTCCCTGACCTGGAGGGCCAGAGGCTGAACTGCAGCCACCCAGAGGAAGGGCGCAGGGTAACCACACCCACCCCACCCATTGTGGGGACTCAGGACAGGAGGAGAAGGTGGAAGGCAGCTGGGGGTGCCTGGGCTCCGTCCAGGCCAGTCTGGGGTCCCCTTGCTCTCAGGGAGGAGAGGGTGGCAGTGAGTCATCCCGCCCAGAGCTGGCCCCACCGGCTGCCCTGCACCCACCAGGCCCCCTCCCGAGGCTGCAGGTGCAGACTGACCAAACAGTGGCGCTCCTGAGATGTTTTTCTTTCTCAGAAGCACCCGCGAGTGCTGCTTGCTTGTTTGCCCAGTGGGTCATTGTCTCATCTTCAGTGACTTACGGGCTTTCTATGTAATACTTCCTTTCTGCAGTATATCTGGCAAATATCTTCTCTCATCGTCTTGTTTAAATCTGTCAATGTTACTAATGATAGCTTTAGTCATTTTTAGTGGACTGTTTCCAAAGCCTTCCATTCTCCAGTAGTCAGATCTGCTAGGGCTCCCCGCCCCTGGCCTCACGTTCCAGTCTGCAGCTCATGTTACCGCACATGCACCCACCGTGGGCAGTCACCTGGGAGGCCTGGTGAGTGCAGCCTCCGACTCACCTGAGGCTGCGGCCCCATCCCCTGGGAGCCCACACCGCAGGGAAACTGCAAATTCCTGCAAGACCCACCTGGGTCAAAGGCCACATCACTTTACCTGGTGGCAGATGTTTCCAGAACCCCAGTGGAGGGGCCACCAGCAAGGCCTGGCCCCCAGGGGTGACGCCTGCACACTTGACCCTCGGAAAAGTTGGAAAAGCCACTGGCTGCCCAGGGCGGGGGTGGGGCATCAAGACTGAGGAGCTCCCCACAAAGACCGCCCCTGCCTGGCGTGGCTGAGCCCCTCTCTGCCCTCCCGCCAGCTGCCCACCGCGCGGATGATCGCCTTCGCCATGGCGCTACTGGGCTGCGTGCTGATCATGTACAAGGCCATCTGGTACGACCAGTTCACCTGCCCCGACGGCTTCCTGCTGCGGGTAAGGGGGCCAGGGCTCTGGTGGGGGGTGTAGAGCCGCTCCTCCTCCCATAGCCTCCAGGCAGGGGGTGGCAGGGGTGTCTCCTGCTGCTGGGGGAACGTGGTCTCCAAAGCCATGTTCCTGTTACTTCTCTAGAACATGAGATCCTATCTTTTGAAAATTTAAAAGAAAAGATGAGTTAGTGATGGGTTTCTCTTCTTGTAATTTAAAAAATAAGTAAAAAGATGAGGCAGAAAAGGTCACCCTGCAGCCGCCTCTGTAGGGGTCATCTGTCCTCCTGAGTGACTTGTGTGAGGTTTTATTTTTATATAACATGATATTAATGCTCCCCACCTATTTGGCAAATATTTTCTTCCATCCTTTTTTTTTTTAAATCTCTTTGTCAATAATGGTTATAGCTTTTAGTGTGTTTTTAGAAAGCCTTTTATTTATCAGAAGTAAAATCTGCTCCTTTTCTCCTTAACTCCATGGTTTATGCTCTGGAGCGCGCTCCGCAGAGTCCTTGCTGCGCTGGGCAGGTCCACTGGTGTCTGCGCCCCTCTCCCTGGGTGGCCCCTCCCCTTACAACCCGCGACCTCCTGGCTCCATGCCCCTCCAGGGCCCTGAGTTCTGAACTGGAGGCTGATCTTCGGTGTCCTGAAGCCATGGCTCCATTACAAACTGTCCGCAGTGTCCCCAACCGCAGAAGCGGGAGGGCCTGGGCCCGGGGCGCACAGGAGGGCTCAGCCCCACCGACCCTGACCCGGCCCCTCCCGCAGCACAAGATCTGCACGCCGCTGACCCTGGAGATGTACTACACGGAGATGGACCCCGAGCGCCACCGCAGCATCCTGGCGGCCATCGGGGCCTACCCGCTGAGCCGCAAGCACGGCACGGAGACGCCGGCGGCCTGGGGGGACGGCTACCGCGCAGCCAAGGAGGAGCGCAAGGGGCCCACCCAGGCTGGGGCGGCGGCGGCGGCCACCGAACCCCCCGGGAAGCCGTCGGCCAAGGCGGAGAAGGAGGCGGCGCGGAAGGCGGCCGGGAGCGCGGCGCCCCCGCCCGCGCAGTGACGTCTCCAGCCCCGCAGCCCGGCCCGGGGTAGGTGCGCGCCGCGGGGCTCCGGCCGGCTCTGCCCAGGTCTCTTCCTGGCCTCCCGCCACCGCTTCTGAGCCAAAGACCCCCGCCACCCTTCCCTTCCTCTTCCCTCCGACCCGGCCCGCCAGAACCTCGGGGTTGGGGGTTGCGAATCCGAGCCCGCCGGGTGACGCGGGGTCCGCGGGGAGCCCCTGGCCGCGTCGCCGCTCTCAACCCTCGGGCTCTGTCTCCGCAGCGTCCTCCGCCAGCTCCTGTGACCAGCGCGTCTCCCGATGTTCTCCGCCGTGTTCGTGTCCCCAGGCGCCCTCGCTGCAGCCCCGCCCCCGTGGGTCTCTGACTCTGTCGCTTTTCTCTAAGTAAAGATTTCACGTCCACCGGAGGCTTCCATCTCTCCTGCGCGTCCTCTGCCCGGCTGGCCTTTCTCCCGCCCCCCACCCCGCCAGTTGTGAGTGAGGCCGGCATTGTGCTCCCCCCAGGGACCCCCGAAGGACCCAGGAGAGACCCCGTGGGGGGCAGCTCCCAGGAAGCCGTGGTGCGCCCAGGCGGAGCACGCGCATCCTCGCGCTGCGTGGTCCGGGCCTTGTCCAAGCCCCACCGGGATGTGCCTTAATGGCTGGGCTCCGGCCCACCCAGGGGAGCCTCGGGTCCATCCCTAACCGCTGCCCAGCCCCTTGTCCTGCTGGTTCCCCGACCCCCCGCCCCCATCTACCTGGTGCTGGGCCTGGGCCCCGGGCGTTCCCCCTCTGACGGGAGTGTCTGCCTCCCGGGGGACCCCTGGTTCTGGGCAGCACCCATGAGCAGCTCCTGCCTCCTAGATGTGTGGCCCACAGGCATAAATGACCAAGTGAAGAAAGGAGTGAATGGGGGCGTCTGAGTGGGGAGTGGGGCCTGAGGAGGGGTGAGCTCTGGTTCCTGGGGGCTGGGGTCTCCCGTGTCCCTGGAGCCAGATGAAAGATGGTGAGGCTGAAACGCCAGGGGAGCCTGGAGCTGCCATGAGTCTCCCCCAGCATCCCCACCCCAGCCCCAGCATCCCCACCCCAGCCCCAGCCAACTCCCGGCACTGAACACTACAGGGAATGGACTTCCGGCAGATCTCACCCACCACCTGCACCACCCCAGCCAGCAGCAGCTCTGCAGGCCCGCCCACCCCAGCCAATTGCAGCACTGCAGCCCCGCCTACCCCAGCCAGCAGCGGCTCTGCAGCCCCCCCCACCCCAGCCCCCGACCATTGGTGGATGGAAGCCCCCCACCATTGGCTCCCAGGCCTGCTGGCTAGGTGCGGGTCTAGGCAGCTTCCCAGCTCAGTGGGACTGGCCTGCTTTGGAACAGCAGGCAGTGCCCAGGAAGCCTGTGAACTGGGCCTGCCAGGGAAGCCATGGTGAGCTGGAATCCAGCCAGGTGGGGTCAGGGAAGGCAGGGCCATGCACACCACACCCTTCACTGCTGGGCTTCTAAGGGCATTGGCCAGATGAACAAGCACACGCAGAACTGAATTGGCCCTGATGGCCTGCAAGGGAGGGGGGCCCGGGGCCTGGGGCGTCAGCTGGGATATATGGGGGCAGGGAGTCTCTGCATGGCCGATGTTTGAATTAAAATACAGCTTTCCCCTGTATTTTATTATTATTATTATTATTATTATTATTATTATTTTGAGAGGGAGTCTAGCTCTGTCGCCCAGGCTGCAGCGCAGTTGCGCGGTCTCGGCTCACTGCAAGCTCCGCCTCCCGGGTTCCCACCATTCTCCTGCCTCAGCTTCCTGAGTATCTGGGACTACAGGCGCCCACCACTATGCCCAGCTAATTTTTTGTATTTTTAGTAGAGACGGGGTTTGACTGTGTTAGCAAGGATGATCTCAATCTCCTGACCTCGTGATCCACCCGCGTCGGCCTCCCAAAGTGCTGGGATTACAGATGTGAGCCACCGCGCCCGGCCTTATTATTTTTTTTTTTTGAGACGGAGTCTCACTCTGTCACCCAGGCTGGAGAGCAGTGGCACGGTCTCGGCTCACTGAAAGCTCCGCCTCCCGAGTTCACACCATTCTCCTGCCTCAGCCTCCTGAGTAGCTGGGACTACAGGTGCCCGCCATCGCGCCCAGCTAATTTTTTGTTATTTTTAGTAGAGATGGGGTTTCACCATGATAGCCAGGATGGTCTCAATCTCCTGACTTCATGATCCGTCCACGTCGGCCTCCCAAAGTACTGGGATTACAGGCGTGAGCCACCGTGCCCGGTCTGTATTTTATTTTTTAACATTTCATTTTGAGATAATTTCAAATTTGGAGAACAACTGTGATCATGTAAAGAACTCCCATGCCCCCTTTACTGAGATTCCCCAGTGGCTGATGCCCTAATCCCTTTAGTGTTGCTGTAAAAAAAAAAAGGAAGTTTATTTGGCTCACAGTTCTGGAGGCTGTACAAGAAGCAGGGCATCAGCATCTGCTTTTGGTGGGGCCTCAGGCTGTGTCCACGTATGCTGGATGGGGAAGCGGGCCTGGTGTGCAGAGACCACAGGGCCAGAGAGGAAGCAGGAGAAGGATGGAGGGAGGTGCTAGGTTCTTTTTCTTTTTTTGAGACAGGGTATGCTCTGTTGCCCAGGCTGGAGTGCAGTGGCACAATCACAGCTTGCTGCAGCCTCCACCTCTTGGGCTCAAGTGATCCTCCCATCTCAGCCTCCTGAGTAGCTGGGGTTACAGACATTGACCATATCATCTCTTTTGTAGAGACAGGGTTTTGAAATGTTGCCCAGGCTGGTCTTGAACTCAAGTGATCCACCTGCCTTGGCCTCCCAAAGTGCTGGGATGACAGGTGTGAGCCATTGCACCTGGCCATACCAGACTCTTTAACAATCAATTCTCGGCTGGGCGCGATGGCTCACGCCTGTCATCCCAGCACTTTGGGAGGCCAAGGTGGGCAGATCACTGTAGGGTCCAGTCCAAAGGGGCTTAGCAGGTGTTCTCCCCATGTGCGGAGACGAGAGATTGCAAGAAATAAAGACACAAGACAAAGAGATAAAGAAAAAGCAGCTGGGCCCGGGGGACCAATACCATCAAGAGGCGGAGACCGGTAGTGGCCCCGAATGGCTGGGCGCACTGATATTTATTGCATACAGGATAAGGGGGCAGGGTAAGGAGGGTGAATCCTCTAAGTGATTGACAAGGTGAAGCAAGTCACGTGATCATGGGACAGGGGGCTCTTCCCTCTTAGGTAGCCGAAGCAGAGAGGGAAGGCAGCATATGTCAGCATTTTCTTCTATGCACTTACAAGAAAGATCAAAGACTTTAAGACTTTCACTATTTCTTCTTCCGCTATCTGCTACGAACTTCAAAGAGGAACCAGGAGTGCGGGAGGAGCATGAAAGTGGACAAGGAGTGTGATCGTTGAAGCACCACAGGGAGGGGGTTAGGCCTCCGGATGACTGCGGGCAGGCCTGGAGAATATCCAGCCTCTCACAAGAAGCTGGTGGAGCAGTGTTCCCTGACTCCTCCAAGGAAAGGAGATTCCCTTTCATGGTCTGCTAAGTAATGGTTGCCTTCCCAGACACTGGCGTTACCGCTTGACCAAGGAGCCCTCAAGCGGCCCTTATGCAGGTGTGACAGAAGGCTCACCTCTTGCCTTCTAGGTCTCTTTTCACAATGTCCCTTCAGCACCTGACCCTATACCCGCCAGTTATTTCTTGGTTATATTAGTAATACAACAGAGTAATATCAAAAGCTAATGATTAATAATGTTTAAAACTAATGATTGATAATGTCCATGATCATCTCTATATCTAATTTGTATTATAATTATTCTTTATTCTAACTATTTTCTTTATTATACTGCTACAGTTTGTGCCTTCAGTCTCTTGCCTCAGCACCTGGGTAATCCTTCACCCACAGATCAGGAGATCGAGACCATCCTGGCTAACACAGTGAAACCCCGTCTCTACCACAAAAAAAAAAAAATACAAAAAATTAGCTGGGCGTGGTGGCGGGCGCCTATAGTCCCAGCTACTCAGGAGGCTGAGGCAGGAGAATGGCATGAACCTGGGAGGCAGAGCTTGCAGTGAGCTGAGATCGCGTGGCTGTACTCCAGCCTGGGCGACAGAGCAAGACTCCGTCAAAAAAAAAAAAAAATCCATTCTCCGGCCAGGTGCAGTGGCTCATGCCTGTAATCCCAGCACTTTGGGAGGCCAAGATAGGTGGATCACGAGGTCAGGCGACCAAGATCATCCTGGCTAATACGGTGAAACCCTGTTGAGAGATGAAGCCAGCTGGAATTCCTGGGTTGAGTGGGAACTTGGAGAACTTTTCTGTCTTACAAGAGGATTGTAAAATGCACCAATCAGCACTCTGTAGCTAGCTAGAGGTTTGTAAAATGCACCAATCAGTGCTCTGTAAAAATGCACCAATCAGCGCTCTGTAGCCAGCTAGAGGTTTGTAAAATGCACCAATCAGTGCTCTGTAAAAATGCACCAATCAGCACTCTGTCACTAGCCAGAGGTTTGTAAAATGCACCAATCAGTGCTCTGTAAAATGGACCAATCAGCACTCTGTAAAATGGACCAATCAGCAGCACATGGGCAGGGACAAACAAGGGAATAAAAGCTGGCCACCACTGCCCCCCTACCCCCAGCCAGCAGCGGCAACCCGCTTGGGTCCCCTTCCACAGTGTGGAAGCTTTGTTCTTTCACACTTCACAATAAATCTTGCAGCTGCACACACTTTGGGCCCATGCCACATTTAAGAGCTGTGACACTCACCACAAAGGTCCGCAGCTTCATTCTTGAAGTCAGTGAGACCATGAACCCACCAGAAGGAACCAACTCCAGACACACTACACACCGTCTCTACTAAAAACACAAAAAATTAGCCGGGTGTGGTGGTGGGTGCCTGTAGTCCCAGCTACTCAGGAGGCTGAGGCAGGAGAATAGTGTGAACCCGGGAGGCGAAGCTTGCAGTGAGCCAAGATTGTGCCACTGCACTCCAGCCTGGGCGACAGAGTGAGACTCAAAAAAAAAAAAAAAAAAATTCCTCACAGGAAGTAATCAAGCAAGAACTCACTCATTACCTTGAGGGTGGCACCAAGCCATTCATGATCTGCCCCATGACCCAAACACCTCCCATCAGGCCCCACCTCGAACACTGGGGATCAAATGTTAACATCCAAACTCTAGCAGTTGGCATTCCATCCCATCTGCTCTATCACATTCCACCACCTCGTCTATCTACCTACCAGCCTATCAATCATGTCACCTATTGTCTATGGCCTACTATCATCGATCACCTATTGTCTATAATCTATCATCTATTGTCTATCGCCTATTATCTATCACCTATTATCCTCTATCACCTATCGTCTATTATCTATCACCTACTATCTGTTATCTATTATCTATCATCTATCACCTATCATCTACTATCACCTACTATCTATTGTCTATTATCTGTTATCTATCATCTATCACCTATCGTCCACTATCACCTACTATCTATTGTCTATTATCTATTATCTATCATCTATCACCTACCGTCTATTATCTATCATCTGTCAATAATCTGTCATCTCTTTAGCTGCTACCTACCTACCTTTTTTTCTGAGCCAATGAGTGAATGGGGCATCTGAGTGGGGAGTGGGAGGTGGGGCCTGAGGAGGGGTGAGCTCTGCCCCGGGGACGGGCATCTCCCATTCCCCTGGAGCCAGATGGGAGATGAGAAGGGCCCAGGGGCTCCTGGAGCTGCCGTAAGTCCCACCCTCCCCACCCGGCCTGGCAACTCCTTGCATTCAGAGGAAGTGACCTCTTTATCCGTATATACTTGAGTGTGGATTCCCCGCAAACAAGGGCGTCTTCTTACGCAACCTTCACGCAATGATCAAAATCAGGAATTTAGGTTTCCAGATCCACACAGCCCACATGAGAGCCAACAGGATGGGGGTGGAGGGGCCTCTGGCTTCCCTGTGTGCGAGCATGGACGCACGTACAGAGAGGAGGGGGCATGGATTGTGTGTGTGAGAGTGCGTGTGTTAGTGTGTGTGAGGGTATGAGCACAGACGTACTGAGGAGGGAGTGTGGATGATGTGTGTGAGCGTGTGAACACGGACACACAGGAGGGGGTGTGCATTGTGTTGGCATGTGTTAGTGTGAGCATGTGAGTGTGTGAGCACGGACGCACAGAGAGGAGGGGGTGTGGATTGTGTGTGTGTTAGTGTGAGCGTGAGTATGGACGCACATAGAGGAGGTGCATGCATTGTGTGTGTTTGAGCGTATGAGTGTGAGCACAGATGCACAGAGAGGAGGGGCGTGGATTGTGTAAGTGTGAGCGTGTGTGTGAGAGCAGGGACGCACATACAGAGAGGAGGGGTGTGGATTGTATGTATGAGTGTGAGAGTGTGTGTGTGAGCAGGGACGCACATACAGAGAGGAGGGGGAGTGGATGATCTGAGTGTGCACGTGTATGAGCATGAGAGGCAGAGAGGGGCAAGGGGGACAGTAGGAGTCAAGGAACGTGTCCACCGTGTTCCCAGCACTGGGCTTCAAATCTGGCTAATTCTTGGAGCTCACCCGTCACCTGCTCATCTACAGATGGGTAAACTGAGGCCCGCGGCAGAGGCCTTACCTTCGCGCAGGGTGGCTGGAACCGGGAGGATCTCTGGGGAGCCCTGCCCTGCTCCCACACCTCCTCCCACAGGCTCCCAGCCGCCTGCCCCTGGCAATGGGACGCCTGGATGCTGGGCCAGGACCACCACAACCGCCGACTCTGCGCCGCTCCGCGCGGGGCCGCCCACATCCTCCAAGCGCGTCCCTCCACCGTGTCCGAACCGACACCCAGCGGAGAAGGGTGCTGACGCCTCCAGGAGGTGGCGCTGCAGCCAGACACGCCGACCTGGGCCGCGGGGAAAGGGGAGGACGGCGGTCGGTCGCCCGAGGTCTTCATCTCCGCGCGCCCGGGGGTATCGACCGGCTGCCAGTGGAGCAGACACAGGCACAGCCCGTCCGTGTGAGGAGCGGGCGAAGGGGCCAGAGGATGAAGGGACCGGGGTTGGCGGCCCCGGCCTCCCTGTTTCCTGTGAAGGAGGACGGAGACCGGCACTGGCACCCACAGCTGCAGTTCAGCCCGGAGTCGTCCATGCACAGCTGGGCCCTGGCCTCTCCACCTGTGCGTGTTCGCGGAGGGCGGGGCGGGGGGGGGTGCGGCCTTTCCACCTGTGCGTGTTCCCGGGGGGTGCGGCCATCTTTCCATCTCTGTCTGGGCGGGGGGTGGGGTATGGTCTTTCCATCTCGTCTGGGGCGGGGGGTGTGGTCTTTCCATCTCTGTGTCTGGGTGGGGGGGGGGGTGTGTGGTCTTTCCGTCTCTGTGTCCTGGGGGGGTGTGGTCTTTCCATCTCTGTGTCTGGGGGGGGTGGGGTGTGGTCTTTCCATCTCTGTGTGGGGGGGGGGTGTGGTCTTTCCGTCTCTCTGTGGGGGGGGGGGTCTTTCCATCTCTGTGTCCTGGGGGGGTGTGGTCTTTCCGTCTCTGTGTCCTGGAGGAGTGGGGGTGCGGTCTTTCCATCTCTGTGTGTGTGTCTGGTGGGGGGTACGGTCTTTCCATCTCTGTGTCTGGGGGCGGGTGTGGTCTTCCCATCTCTGTGTCCTGTGTGGGGGTGCGGTCTTTCCATCTGTGTGTGTGTGTGGGGGGTGGTGGTCTTTCCATCTCTGTGTCCTGGCGGAGGGGGGTGTGGTCTTTCCATCTCTGTCTGGGGGGGTGGTTTTTCCATCTCTGTGTCTGGGGGTGGGTGTGGTCTTTCCATCTCTGTGTCCTGTGGCGGGGTGCAGTCTTTCCATCTGTGTGTGTGTGTGTGTGTGTGTGTGTGTGTGTGTGTGTGTGGTGCGCGGTCTTTCCATCGCTGTGTCCTGGGGGGGTGTGGTCTTTCCATTTCTGTGTCCGGGTGGGGGGGAGGGGTGGTGCGGTCTTTCCATCTCTGTGTTAGGGGGGTTGCGGCCTTCGTATCTCTGTGTCCTAAGCGGGGGTGTGGCCGTTCCATTCTGTGTTTGGTAAGGGGGTGCAACCTTTCCATCTCTGTGTCCAGGGAGGGGGGTGTGGCCTTTCCATCTCTATGTCTCGGGGGTGTGCGGCCTTTCCGTCTCTGTGTCCGGGGAGTACAGTTGTTCCATCCTGTGCCTTTTCTGAGTCTTCTCTTGACAGCTGCAACCTGGAAGCCACTTCCAGGTGTGTCGGGAGTTGGTTCCTTCCAGTGGGTTCGTGGTCTCGCTGACTTCAAGAATGGGGCTGCGGATCTTCGTGGTGAGTGTTACAGCTCTTAAAGATGGCATGGACCCAAAGAGTGAGCAGCAGCAAGAGTTATTGTGAACAGCAGAGGGTCACCACTGCTGGCTGGGTGGCGGAGGGGGTTGTGTGTGTGTGTTGGGAGGGGCAGCTTTTATTCCCTTATTTGTCCCTGCCCATGTCCCGCTGATTGGTCCATTTTACAGGGTGTTGATTGGTCCATTTTACAGGGTGCTGATTGGCCCATTTTAAACACTTCTAGCTAGCTACAGAGCATTGATTGGTGCATTTTTACAGAGCCCTGATTGGTGCATTTTACAAACCTCTAGCTAGCTACACAAAAGTTCTCCAAGTCCCCACTCGACCCAGGAAGTCCAGCTGGCTTCAGCTCTCACAGGTCTTACAGCTGAAACACGAGCATCTCTGCTGGGCGTGGTGGCTCATGACTGTAATCCCAGCACTTTGGGAGGCTGAGGCAGGCAGATCACCTGAGGTCAGGAGTTCGAGACCAGCCTGGCCAACATAGTGAAACCCTGTATCTACTAAAAATACAAAAAGTAGCCGGGTACGATGGTGTGTGTCTGTAATTCCAGCTACTCAGGAGGCTGAGGCAGGAGAATCGCTTGAACTCAGGGGGCAGAGGTTGCAGTGAGCCAGGATGATGCCACTGCACTCCAACCTGGGCAAGAAGAGCGAGCCTGCCTCAAAAAAGAAAGAAAGAAAGAAAAGAAACATGAGTATCTTCTTAGAAATGGATGCAGCCCACGTACAGTTATGATGCTGGCTTTGAAAAAAAATCAGTAACATTCTTCATACCGAAGTTTTACACTCCCCACTTGTCAGAAGAAAAACTGACACAGAATAAACGAATAGCTTCCAGGCAGAGATGAAGCTAGGATTGGAAGCCAGGACCAACAGTCCCCGAAGAGTATAGAACAGTCCTGCTGTGAACAAAAGAGTTTTAGCAGAATCTGCTGTTGTGGAAAGGGCTAATACATCCTCGTGGAGTGCTGCCGCCAGGGCTGTGCTGCCGGCCTTGTGCAGGGAGCTCACGCAAGGGCCAGAGGACTCAACGGGCTGGGGCAGGATCTTCTCAGGGAGATGGAGAACCAGCAGTAAATCTGCGTGTTTGCATTTTTCTTGTGTTGTGCTTTCTCAAGCAGCCGACAGGCCCCGGGCGGCCCCACCACAGCCACCCTCGGCCAGTGCTCATCTCCCACCCCACACATGTGCGTGTTAAACCTCTCTTCACTGATGCACCCAGGCCTGGGCTTCAGGCTTTAGTGTCTTCCCTTGAGTGCTTGGGAACCTGCCTTCAGTTTTCAGAGCACGAAGCACTGTGCGATGTCAGCTCTGAACCTGAGGCCCTTGAGATTCCTTGACTCCAGGTTGCTGGAGAGCTCTCAGCATCATCCTGTGGAGCCGGGCAGCAGCTGCAGATGACCACCCACTGCCTCCAGCCAGACCCAGAGCCCCAAAAGGAGTGGGCTGTGAGGCAATGCCAGGGGCAGGGGACCAGGAGCACACCAGTCACATGAAGGGACCAGCCCCACAGGGTCTGTGGGTTTTTCTCCCCGTGTGCAGAGACAAGAGATCGTAGAAATAAAGACACAAGACAAAGAGATAAAAGACAGCTGGGCCCGGGGGACCACTACCACCAAGACGCGGAGACCAGTAGCGGCCCAGAATGCCAGGCTGCACTTTTATTGGATAGAAGACAAGGGGGCAGGGTAAAGAGTGTGAGCCATCTCCAATGATAGGTAAGGTCACGTGTGTCACGTGTCCACTGGACAGGGGGCCCTTCGTCATTTGGCAGCCAAGGCAGAGAGGCAGAGAGAGAGAGGCAGCTTATGCCATTACTTCTGCATATCAGAGACTTTTAGTACTTTCACTAATTTTGCTACTGCTATCTAAAGTGCAGAGCCAGGTGTACAGAATGGAACATGAAAGCGGACTAGGAGTGTGACCACTGAAGCACAGCATCAGAGGGAGATGGTTAGGCCTCCAGATGGCTGCGGGCGGGCCTGACTGATATCAGGCCTTCCACAAGAGGTGGAGGAGTAGAGTCTTCTCTAAACTCCCCCAGGGAAAGGGAGACTCCCTCTCCCAGTCTGCTAAGTAGCAGGTGCTTTTCCTTTGCACTGACGTTACCACTAGACTACGGTCCGCTTGGCGACAGGCATCTTCCCAGACGCTGGCGTTACCGCTAGACCAAGGAGCCCTCTGGTGGCCCTGTCCGGGCATGACAGAAGGCTCACACTCTTGTCTTCTGGTCACTTCTCACTATGTCTCCTCAGCTCCTATCTCTGTATGGCCTGGTTTTTCCTAGGTTATGATTGTAGAGTGAGGATTATTATAATATTGGAATAAAGAATAATTACTACAAACTAATGATTAGTGATACATATATAATTATATCTATGACATGTATCTAGTATAACTCCTGTTATTTTATATATTTTGTTATACTGGAACAGCTCGTGCCCTCGTTCTCTTGCCTTGGCACCTGGGTGGCTTGCCGCCCATATCACATGCTGTGGGAACAGGGCCGCTGGAGGAAGACGTGGTCGGGAGTCCGAGAGCCCTAATTTTATCAAAACAGAGTGATTTCTCCAGGACACACTGCCCCCAGTGTATCTCTGCAATCCAATGCCAGCCCCAATCTCCTGGCCTGCATTTCCTGATGCAGGCTCTCTGGTCCCCGCTGGCACTAGTGATGGATCCTGCACCCTCTGGGGCAGCACCCCCCACTCCCCCAGCACCCCACACACCCCCAAGCACCCCATGCCCCCAGAGCCAGTGCCCCTCCCTGTGGGCATCAGATCCTACCCCCACCAGGTCTACTCCCTAAGTGGTGTGGCAAGGACAACTGGGTGTGGCTCCCAAAGCCAGGAGGTCCGGGACGAGGTGGAGTGCTGTATCCTACCCCATCACCCACCTCTGAGGGGTGCCAGGACTTTATAAATCTTCCTGAAAACTGAGAGTGGAAAACAGAATAACCATGGGTAACAACAACCACTCCGCACCTGACTCAACACAGAAATGAAGACTCAAGACCATCAGTGAAAAATACTTATTTCGTGTGTTTAAAAATACATTCTTAGGGTGGGCCCTGCAGGAGGAGACAGGCCGTCCACATCTCCTTCCCAATAGTGTGTCCAGGTCGTTTCCAAAATCTGTGGGTCCCTCACAGCTTCTGATGACAGCTGCTGATGCCATTTGCTGAGGGACAAGGACGGGGAGGATGGCGAGGGCCTGGCCCCCAGGGCGGCCACACCAGAAGGTCGGAGAAAGGCCCAAGGCGGATGCCACGCCCAGCAGTGGTGACTGCCCCCCACTCCTTTTCTGAGTCTATCAGCATTGTTTGGTTTTCTTCTTGTTGCTTTTAAATCCTCGAGCGGCACCCTGACCAAAGCAGATGGTAGAGGGTATTCTGGGATGGAAGAAAGTTTCTATTAGATGCTGTATTTGCCAACCAACAACCCAGGTCATAATAGCACTTGTGTGTCTCCTCATTCTCTTTCACTCTGGGAACATGCGGAATGCAGAGCCGGCCCTCCTGGGCCCTGGGGCAGCTCCCTTTCCACAGCCTGAGACCTAGTTCCTGTGGGGGGTCCCCGCCAGCCACCAACGCACACCCGCTGGGAAGAACTCTGCAGAGAGGGCGGCTCCTGCCAAGCCCTCTGGGGCTGAGACTTCCTGCTACCCCATGTCCGTTCCATGAAAACCCCTACTGTCCCAGCCCCCCGGGGCTCATTCACAGGCCAAAGTCCAGACATCTGTAAGGAGGGTGCAGGGAACATTAAGTTCATCGTTCCACCTGTTTGGAGTCTTTGGTGATGTTTTTCCCCACTTGTTCACCGTTTTTCCCAAATTAATTTAAAATCAACTTTAACTAGAAAGGCAGACGGCACAGGTGACGCTAGAAAGGCAGACAGTACGGGTCATGCTCTAGAAAGGCAGACGGCACAGGTGACGCTAGAAAGGCAGACGGCACAGGTGACACTAGAAACGCAGACGGCACAGGTGACGCTAGAAAGGCAGACGGCACAGGTGACGCTAGAAACGCAGACGGCACAGGTGACGCTAGAAAGGCAGACGGCACAGGTGACGCTAGAAAGGCAGACGGCACAGGTCATGCTAGGAAGGCAGACGGCACAGGTGATGCTATTAAGGCAGACGCCTGGGTTGTGACTGAAGCAACTGCAAGTGAGACTCCTTCCATCCCACTCAGACAATGAGGAAAAGTGAGTGGTGCTTGGCATTCCTGCGCTTCAGCGGCTCAAAAACAGAGTATGTGAGAGAAACTAAGTTATTCACAGGACCTGAGATATCTGGACTTTCTTCTCTGGCGGAAGCCGATTTTCTTACCCAGCGTTACCTTTCTGAATTCAGTATGAGAAGAGCTGCGGCCCAGGTGCAGCCCAGAATCCTCAGCACCGAACACATGTTGAGAACGGGTTTCAGAAAGAGCTCAGACACTGACCTATGTCTGCAGATCCGCCTCTCACCTGCCGGTGCAGGGGAGGCCGCCACAGGCTCAGAGCAGATTTCCATGGCCTCCCCTTCTGACCGCTCTCCACTGTCCCCTGGGGCTTCTGCTGAGGCTGGGCTGCGGGGATAGAGCAGTGAGTAACTGCCCTGCACGGCTCCTACAGCCTCCGTGTTCCCCAGAAATGAACATGCAAGAAAGAAACTGGATTTCCTTGTAAGTAGCATATTTTCTTACTATTTTGGCATAGTCTGATTTTATAGTGTGGTTTTCAGGATACTGGGAAAAGGAGAATGACTACAGCAAGGCCATTGTTTATATAATAGAGTCTGCATCTTATAAACTTAACTGTAACAATCATACTTTTTTTTGAAAATAGTATTTTTATGGTGCCAACGGTGCCACGGGTCTTTTTATGAGTGTGAGAAATTTGCTAAAGTTAACCAGAGACTATAAACTAGTCTCTTCCATAATACGAATGTCTTAATCCAGCATTGCACGGTTTTTCTCCTTAAAATGATCCCTCGGAAAGGAGACAATTACTTTACACGTAAGTCTTTGTAAAGCCTCCCATATTGCAGTGGGTTCTCCCAGTTCTTTTATTTTAAAGAGCAAATTACTACTTGAGAAAACGTAGAGTCTGGAAAACTCTGATCAATAAAATTGTAGATGATTATGAAAGTTCACCTCATCAGTTAAAAAAAGAAGAAATATAACACAATTTAAAAATTGTTCCGGCTGGACATGGTAGCTCATACCTGCAATCTCAGCACTTTGGGAGGCTGAGGCAGGTGGACGGCTTGAGCCCAGGAGTTCACGACCAGACTGGGCAACATAGCAAGACCCTGTCTCTACAAAAAATAGAAAATTTTGCCAAGTGTGGCGATGCGTGTTGGTAGTCCTAGCACTTTAGGAGGCTGAAGTGGGAGAATCGCTTGAGCCTGAGAAGTGGAGGTTGCAGTGAACCTAGATCACACCACTACACTCCAGCCTGGGTGTCAGAGCAAGACCCTGTCTCAAAAAAAAAAAAAGATTGTTCCTGGAAGTATTTCCCAGAGTGCACTCTAGGCAGGAACATGTTAATCAACAGCTTTGTCATCAAGTTCATATGCGCACAACCAACCAGGACAAACGGAAAGCCAGGGCTGCATGATGTGTGAGCACGGCCGACGGCTGCAGGAGGTACAGGCACGGCCCCAAGGGGTGTGAGTGCAGATGACCAGGGCCGACTGCTGCAGGAGGTACAGGCATGGCCCAGAGGGGTGTGAGTGCGGAGGCGCTGCGCCCGCTCATTCCCACACCCCCTCTGCTGCCTCCACCGGCACAGAGCTGGGCAGCCAGGGGCTCCCCTCCAGCCTCCCTTCGGCAGGGTGGCCGCTGGCACAACCACCTGTAGCTGTGTTGCCAGGGCTTCAGGTACCTGCAGGTGAACACCCCATTAGGTGACACACAAGTGCTTAATAAGTCTGACCGTCCATGCATTCCGGCTAGTTGGAAACCTTTTCCTAAAATCAAAAGCAGACACGTGCTGAGCCTGGCGGCTCCCTACCTTCTGCTTTTCTTTGGCTTATCAAACCGGAAGTCCGCGGGGTACAGGTGCATCCTCACCATGTGATCCTTCCGGTCTCTGCTGGTCTTGAACTTCTCTGTGCAGCCTTCTACCAAGCACTGATACTGAAATGGAAACCGCATCACCTCCCTCTGACCCCTGGCTCTCCCCCACCGCCATGCCCCCGTAGCAGGGCTGCCAAGGGCGGAAAGGTGTCCCCGGCCTTGCCCGACCACCCGAGAGCTGGGGGCAGCACTCTGAGCCCATCACCAATGGGGGGTGGCCTCGGCGGCTGTGCAGTTGTCACCCACCATGTCCTGCCTCTCAGACAGGATCTGGAAGAGCGAATCGTGCCACTCCAGGATGTGGGCGTCCAGCAGGTGTCCGGAAGGGAAGGCCCGCTTGCAAAAGGAGCAAACATTTCCGTGCAGCGTGTGGTAGTGGTGCTCGTAGTCGTCCAGGGCATCGAACACCTGGCAGCAGCCGGCCACCTGGCAGGCAAACGCGGGCACCCTGCCAAGGAGACCTGCTTCAGGGGCCCTTCCTCCAGTGCGAGGAACCAAGCTGGACTTTCTGCAGTTTCCCTTTGAGACCTCCAATAAAGCCCCTATGCATCTTTTGCAATCCCAAACCCTCTTTTTATGAATTAAGTTTCACAAACAGGCTAGGTGGTGGAAGAGTCGGCCACGCCAAAGCTGGACAGGCACAGCGCCTTGGTGGGGCGGCCGCACATGGAAGAGCGGCAGCACAGCCCCAGGGACCAGGCACCGGTCAGGGAGGCGGCGCAGGAGTAGCACTGGCTAGGCACTGCCCATTCGCTTACCTGGGCTTCTCAGGCACGTCGGCCACCTGCATGATCACGTCCTGGAGGTAGAGGTGGCGCTGCACGTCCCCATCCTGCAGGGAAAGTGCGCCGTGGGCGGGGCCAGGTGACTCGCGGCACGACCACCGCGTCAGGCCTCGCCCACATCCGTGACCCCAGTCATCCCGCGCTCCGGTCCCGCCCCACAGCCCCAGGCCCCGCCCACTCCACGTTCCGGCCCCGCCCCACCACCTCAGGTCCCGCCTGTCCCAGGCTCCGGCCCCGCCCCGCAGTCGTAGGTCCCTCCCACTCCAGGCTCCGGCCCCGCCTCGCAGCCGTAGGCCCCGCTGGATCCTACAACTACTTTTTCCCTCTTTTGCTCACGCACCTCGAAGAACTGGTGCTCCCGCGGGAAGCGCACGGGGCGCGCAACGAAGTGAAAGGGCGCGGCCCCAGCCGCGGGATCCCGCTCTACAGGCAGTGGCTCCGCCGCCCCGGGCCCCGCAGCGAGGCGGGCGCACAGCGCGGGGGGCAACTGCATCACCCCGGGCGCGGGCGGGCGCAGCTTGTCGGCCACCGTCCGCGAGCCGAGCCGGACGTGACGTCACGCTCACTTCCGCCGCCGTCGGGGGCTGCGCGGGGGCTGTGGCTCCGGGACTGCGGTGAGTCCTGGCCGAACGCGGGCGCGGGTGTGATGAGGGGTTTGGGGGACTGCCAGGCCCGGGGGCCCACGAGGCGACGGGGCTGGCGGGACGCGGCTCTTCCCGCGCGCTCCCTCTGGCTGTGCAGCGGTCCCCGAACTCTGGGGCCGAAGCCCTTCGGGCCTGCACCGGCCAGGCCAGCGTCTTGCCCCGCGGCCCGACACTCAGCCGGGGCGGGGCGGAGCGGGCCTCCGGGTCGTCCCGGGTGTCCCCTCCCAGCCCTGGGAAGCCGGGTCGCAGGTCCCCCTCTCGCACGCCCTCTCCCGTCCGCCTTGCCCCGCCTGTCGTCTCCCGCTGCAGTCCCTGGATCTTGTTCCCTCTAAACCAGTCGCGAACTGGAGCCAAAGTGACTCCAGTTTTATTGTAACCGTTTTTAATTTAAAGCCCTTGGGTGACTTCCCGTTACTTTAGTTCAAAGGCCCTTTCCTGGTTTGTCGGGGTCCTGTCGACCTCTCCAGTCCCCGCAGCTCCCGTGAAACACAGGACCTGTGCTAGGTGCTCAGGGCGTGTGGGGGAAGGCATCACAGGAGGGCGCGGCAGCCTTGTAGGAGAGACAAACGTCAGAGTAAAGAGTCACCTAATTAAAATGGTGAATGACAACACACGCGGGAAGCAGTGGACGCTTCAGATCTACTGCAGAGAATGGGCCCGGTGGCGGATAGAGGCTTTAGCTTTCTCGTCTGTCACCCAGGCTGGAGTGTAATGGTGCGATCATAGCTGATAGATCGCTGCGGCCTCAAATTCTTGGGCTCAAGTGGTCCTGCTGCCTCAGCGTTCCAAAGAGCTGGAACTGCAGGCGTGAGCCACCATGCCTGCCCCTATACTTTTTCCATGTTTAGATACACAAATACCTCTGTGTTACAGTTGTCTAGTGTTCAGCACCGCCACCTGCTGGGCAGGTTTGTAGCCCACGAGCAAGAGGCTCCACTAGGTGGTTTAGGTGCATCGTAGGCCGTACACCATCCAGGTCTGCGAGTGACTGTGATGATCGCACAGAAGGAAATCATGTAACCATACGTTTCTCTTTTTTTCTTTTGGAGATAGTGTCTCTCTCTGTCGCTCAGGCTGGAGTGCAGTGGCGCGATCTGGGCTCACTGCAACTTCTGCCTCCTGGGTTCAAGCGATTCTCGTGCCTCAGCTTCCCAAGTAGCTGGGATTACAAGTGTGCGCCACCAGGCTTGGCCAATTTTTGTATTTTTGGTAGAGACTGGTTTTCACCATGTTGGCCAGGCATTTCTCAGAATGTTGAGTGATGCATGACTGTACTTTCTGTCTCTGTAAAAGCCTTTGGGCTCTTGACATTTTCCACAAGTTGTAAAATAACATTTTTCAAACCAATTTGTACAGTTAGCTTTGAGCTCTCAACAGAGACTCTTTTTCACGTCCCTCTGTGTTTTAATCACTTGGAGTGTGTGCTCACTAGGAGTGTGTGCCCCGCTTGTCCGTGGTGGAGTGTGACATGCGTGCGTTGCTTCCTCAGCACGCGTCCCTGCGGTAGCTCACAGCCTCTGTGAGGAGGACGTCAGTCCCTCCCAGTCACAGTTGGTGGGCCTGTCAGTTTGTGTGATTAATAGTAAGAATTCAGGAGCATCAAGAAGACCAAGTCAGCGGCCACGGCTAGATGTTCCTCCGAGAAGCGGCCACGGCTAGATGTTCCTCAGAGCTGTGTTTTCAGTGGGACACTGTGCATTTCTGGCGGGACAGCTCTGTTGATGATTAGCGTCCCCGGCCCTTGCCCTCTAAATAGCGAGAGCACCCTTCCATGACCGTGACACCCCAGAGTTGCCCTAGGACTTTTCCAAAGGTCTTCTGGGGGGAGGGACTCTGTGCGAGTACGGGCTGCCCACTTGGAGGCCCGGTCCCCACATTCAGGGAGAGCAGCAGGCTCCTCACGGGATGAACACTCATGACGTGCGGGCATCTGTGCTTCTATTTCTAGAAGAGATATGAAGTTTCCTGAAGGTAGTTTTTATTTTTTTTATTATTATTTTTTGAGACAGAGTCTCGCTCTGTTGCCCAGGCTGGAATGCAGTGGTGTGATCTTGGCTCACTGCAAGCTCCACCTCTCGGGTTCACGCCATTCTCCTGCCCCAGCCTCTGGAGTATCTGCGACTACAAGCGCCCGCCACCACGCCCGGCTAATTTTTTTGTATTTTTAGTAGAGATGGGGTTTCACCATGTTAGCCAGGATGGTCTCGATCTCCTGACCTCGTGACCCGCCCACCTTGGCTTCCCAAAGTGCTGAGATTACAGGCGTGAGCCACCGTGCCCAGCATGTAGTTTTTAAATAAATACTCAGATGATTTTTCTTCATAGGTAGCTTTCTCTCCTGACTTGTGTCTGGTGGGGGAGTGCTTTGTTTTGGTGGCAAATGGTTTTCTTGCCACCTAGCATGACCAAAGTGTTTCTCAGACCAGCAGTTATAGGACAACCTGCAGTCCTCGGGGAGCCGAGTAGAATGTGGGTGGAACAGGCCACCCTTGGATTTGAAGGGGCCGCTGGCCGGAACGTTTGGGCTGTCTTTTCTGCTTCACAAGTAGTTTGCAGGGCCTCGTCCAGGGCTCCCATGACTGTTAAAAAAGCATCTGGTAGTTTAAGATGTCGTCAGTGATTGGGACCCAATTTTCCTTTTGTAAACCTAACCATTTCCCAGATAACAGAGTTAACACCTCCAGGGAGCAATGGTGCCGCATGTTTGTTTCTGCTTTCCTGGTAACAACAGTGTAAGAACTTACCACGTATGGGCCCTTCTGTGCTTTCTCAGGGTGATTTCACTTCTCTCTACCACAGCTCTACGCAGGACCTAGGGCTTCCCCTTTTCAGAAGAAGCTTGCAGAGGACGTGTCCTTGTTCAGGGTCCCACAGCCTAGAAGTAGCCACGTCAGTGTCCAGACTGCATGGGGCTCCATGGCGTGTGCCCTGCTGGCCTTGTGCTTGAACTGTAGTTACCGTGAGCACCTCCTGGGTCAAAAGCATGTGTGTGAGCAACTCAGCACCATGCCTTCTTATCGCTCTCCTTCCATTTTCGGAGATACCCTGCCTGTGACCAGTATTTGATGTTCATCTACAGATAAACTGTCTTCCATCACACAGGATTAGAATCTCGGTGTCGAGTCCCGTGCTAATAATCGTTAGTGAATTAGCATATTGTGGGAGTATGTGCTGAGTCTTCTGTACTCTATTGTAGGGACTAGCCCCACAGGGTTGGTGGGTTTTTCTCCTCGTGTGCGGAGATGAGAGATTGTAAAAATAAAGACGCAAGACAAAGAGATAAAAGAAAAGACAGCGGGCCTGGGGGACCACTACCACCAAGACGCAGAGACCGGTAGTGGCCCCAAATGCCTGGGTGCGCTGTTATTTATTGGATACAAAGCAAAAGGGGCAGGGTAAAGAGTGTGAGTCATCTCCAGTGATTGATAAGGTCATGTGAGTCATGTGTCCACCAGACATGGGGCCCTTCCCTGTTAGGTAGCCGAGGCGGAGAGAGAGAGGACAGCTTATGTCATTATTTCTTCTGTGTTCTTTTCAGAAAGATCAAAGACTTTAATACTTTCACTAATTTTGCTACTGCTATCTAGAGGGCAGAGCCAGGTGTACAGAGTGGAACATGAGAGCGGACCAGGAGCGTGACCGCTGAAGCACAGCATCACAGGGAGACAGTCAGGCCTCCGGATAACTGCGGGCGGGCCTGACTGATGTCAGGCCCTCCACAAGAGTTGGAGGCGTAGAGTCTTCTCTAAACTCTCCGGGGAAAGGGAGACTCCCTCTCCCGGTCTGCTAAGTAGCGGGTGTTTTTCCTTGACACTGACACTACTGCTAGACCAAGGTCCGCTTGGCAAGGGGCATCTTCCCAGACGCTGGCGTCACCGCTAGACCACGGAACCCTCTGGTGGCCCTGTCCGGGCATGACAGAAGGCTCGCACTCTTGTCTTCCGGTCACTTCTCACTATGTCCCCTCAGCTCCTATCTCTGTATGGCTTGGTTTTTCCTAGGTTATGATTGTAGAGCAAGGATTATTGTAATATTGGAATAAAGAGTAATTGCTACAAACTGATGATTAATGATATTCATATATAATCATATCTATGATCTAGATCTAGCATAACTCTTGTTGTTTTATATATTTTGTTACACTGGAACAGCTCGTGCCCTCGGTCTCTTGCCTCGGCACCTGGGTGGCTTGCCGCCCACACTCGATGTTTTGTTGAGCTCATCCTTGTCTCCCTGAAGCTGTCAGCAGAGTGGTTGTTTACCTTTTTTGGGTCATAGAGCCTTTGAGAATTTGTTGAAGGGTCATCTCCTCAGAACATAAAAAGTTATTTTGCCCATAACTTTCAAGGGCTCATCTGTTACTGATTACTCATGGATACCGGCTTAAGAACCCTTGTGTAGATGAAATGTTTGTGAAGCATGTAAAGTTTGCTTATATTTGTTTTGTAATCTATAGCCAGTTGCCTTGCCTGTGTGTGTTTTTTGTTTTGTTTTGTTTTTTGTTGAGACAGGGTCTCCCTCTGTCGCCCAGGCTGGAGTGGCTCAAGTGATCCTCCCACCTCAGCCTCCCGAGTAGCTAAGACTACAGGCATATGCTACCATGCCCAGTTAATTTTTGTATTTTTTGTAGAGACAGAGTCTCACTACGTTGCCCAGGCTGTCTTGACTCCTGGCCTCGAGTGACTCACCTGACTCAGCCTCCCAAAATGCTGGGATTCCAGGCGAGAGCCACTGCACACAGCCATGTGTTTGTCTTAATGGCCTTGTATCGGAACTCTCAGTGACAGAGGCTAATGAGCAGCCACTGGTGGGAGAGTAGGGGCGGCGCTCACCCTGCACCCTGACCCAGGGGTGGGCTCACCCTGCACCCTGACCCCACGCAGTGTTCTGCTGCCCACTTGGGTGTCTGTGATGCCTTCGATCTCATATGTGTTATGTGTCTCCTGGTGAGCCCCTGGGGCAGCTGGAGCTGCAGTGGAACTTCACCTAGCTCAAACGCGTAGGGAACGTGTAGAAATCCTACCAGAAGCGTCTCTGTCGGTAGCCACGCTTGGGCAAGAAAAGGAGATGTCACGGGTACCAGAGTGAAAAAGTAACGCAGAGCCGGCCAAGTGAATGGAGCTGCGGCTGAGCACCGCGGGCTCTGAGAACCAGTGTGGGCCTCTCCGGTGGAAGCTGGGATGTTACTGTGTGTGCCGGTAGCTGGCACAGTGTCAATGGCTTGGGCCTGCACAGAGCTCCCTGTGTAGACCCCACAGGCCTCACGTCCGGGACCAGAAAGCTCTGTCCCCAAGCCGAGGCGAGCAGCAGAGCATGCCCTGCTGGCCCAGACCCATGTGTGGAGGGAGGTGCAGGGGAAAGGGAACCCGGGTCTCAGGCCCCATTCATGCTGCCCACGGGGCTGGCTCCCGGAGCTGCGGAGGCCACCTGGAAGCTGGAGGCAGGTGAATCCCAGGCCCACGCAGAGGACCCTCTGAGAGGCTGCTGGGGTGTCAGGGAGGGGCCCTAATCCCAGGCCCATGCAGAGGACCCTCTGAGAGGCTGCTGGGGTGTCGGGGAGGGGCCCTAATCCCAGTCCCGTCCAGAGGACCCTCTGAGAGGCTGCTGGGGTGTTGGGCAGGGGCCCTAGGCCAGGCAGGCCGGGTGATAACTTGGTTTGTCAAAGCCTGACATTGGCCAGTCTTGAGTGTTTAAAAAAATGTTTTTTATTTCTGCAGTTTGAATTTTATGAATAGCTGTCCTCTTACCTATAGGAGAACATATTGTGATGTTGGTGCCTCAGAGCTAAAACTATGAGTGAATTTCGGATTCACCATGATGTCAATGAACTGCTTAGCCTGCTGCGTGTCCACGGAGGAGATGGGGCTGAGGTCTACATTGACCTGCTTCAAAAGAACAGGACCCCGTACGTCACTACCACTGTCTCTGCTCACAGTGCCAAGGTGAGCACTGCCCTTGGTGTAGCGCTGTGCAGGGTGAGCACTGTTCCTGGGTCAGGGTGGTGCAGGGTGAGCCCACCCCTGGGTCAGGGTGCAGGGTGAGCGCCGTTCCTGGGTCAGGGTGGTACAGGGTGAGCACCATTCCTGGGTGAGGGTGCAGGGTGAGCCCACCCCTGGGTCAGGGTGCAGGATGAACACTGTTCCTGGATCAGGATGGTGCAGGGTGAACCCACCCCTCGGTCCATGTGCAGGATGAGCGTCGTCCCTGGGTCAGGATGCATGATGAGCATCGCCCCTGGGTCAGGGTGCAGGGTGAGCGCCACCTCTGGTGCAGGGAGCAGGGTGAGCGCCACCTCTGGTGCAGGGAGCAGGGTGAGCGCCACCTCTGGTGCAGGGAGCAGGGTGAGCGCCACCTCTGGTGCAGGGAGCAGGGTGAGCGCCACCTCTGGTGCAGGGAGCAGGGTGAGCGCCACCTCTGGTGCAGGGTGCAGGGTGAGCGCCACGTCTGGTGCAGGGTGCAGGGTGAGCGCCACCCCGGGGTCAGGATGGTGCAGGGTGAGCGCTGCCCCTGGTGCAGGGCTGTGTGCCGTGCAAGATGCAGGGTGAGTGCCCGTTCCTGGGTGGCCTCAATGGTACCGGCAACGATGGCAGACAGCACTTAGTCTGTGTGTGTGTTCAGCTCTGATTCTCCTGACTCCCCGCAGCAGCTCCTGTGATTCACCCCACTATGCAGATGAGTAAATGGAGGCCTATGGAGAAAGCTGGGCCTAGAACCCTCCCTCTTCCCCATTTGTCCCCTGCAGCCATGAGGCGGGAGAGTCCTGACACGTGCATTCCTGTGGATAAAAAGGGAGGGACTGGGCCAGGCGCGGTGGCTCACGCCTATAATCCCAGCACTTTGGGAGGCTGAGGCAGGTGGATCACAAGGTCAGGAGATCAAGACCACCCTGGCTAACACGGTGAAACCCCGTCTCTACTAAAAATACAAAAAATTAGCTGGGTATGGTGGCAGGCACCTGTAATCCCAGCTACTCGGGAGGCTGAGGCAGGAGAGTGGCGTGAACCCGGGAGGTGGAGCTTGCAGTGAGCCGAGATATCGTGCCACTGCATTCCAGCCTGGGCGGCAGAGTGAGACTCTGTCTCAAAAAAAAAAAAAAAAAAAAAAAAAGGGAGGGACTGGTATTAACCACTTTGAAATGCCTTTAAGGTATTATTTCTTTATTCAGATAATGTGTAATTCAGAAGTATAGATTTTCAGTAAAAAAATGATTTTGAATTTGAAGTCTATTTTTAAAAATACATTATGAAGCTTCAGTTATTTAAACAGGTTAACAATGGCACAAGGATAATTAGGCAAATTAGCCGAGTGGAATAGAGACTTGGGGACACCCATGTTTAGTTCATTCTGAAGGAAGCATTGTAAATCACTGAGTAAAACATAACCCCTGCTGGGCACGGCCGCTCACAGCTGTAATCCCAGCCCTTTGGGAGGCCGAGGCGGGTGGATCATCTAAGGTTGGGAGTTCGAGACCAGCCTGGCCAACATGGAGAAACCCCATCGCTACTAAAAATACAAAAATTAGGGTGTGGTGGTGCGTGCCAGTAATGCAGCTACTCGGGAGGCTGAGGCAGGAGAATTACTTGAACCAGGGAGGTGGAGGTTGCGGTGAGCCTAGATCACGCCATTGCACTCCAGCCTGGGCAACAAGAGCGAAACTCCGTCCAAAAGAAAAAGCATAACCCCTAGGGTTGCACATAATAATAAATTCCAGAGGGAACACAGTGAGGTGTATACAATGAATGCATAAACTACTGGGGGGAATACAGTGAGATGCAGACAATGAACGCATAAACTACTGGGGGGAAAACGTAAGTCGCTACTCTCCAGTACAAACCTGAAGAAGCATAAAAGGGAACACAGTGAGATGCATACAATGAACGCATAAACTACTGGGGGGAAATGCAAGTTGCTACTCTCCAGTACAAACCTGAAGGAGCATAAAAGGGAATACAGTGAAATGTATACAATGAACGCATAAACTACTGGGGGGAAGTGTAAGTCGCTACTCTCCAGTACAAACCTGAAGAAGCATAAAAGGGCGGGCGCAGGGGCTCACACCTGTAACGCCAGCACTTTGGGAGGCCGAGGCAGGTGGATGGCTTGAGCCTAGGAGTTTGAGAGCAGTCTGGGCAACGTGGTGAAATCCTGTCTCTACAAAAAATTAAAATAATACGAAGAAGCACAAAAGGAAAGGAACCATAATGGGAAATACGGATAAGGTTTGTTTTGTTTTGTTTTGAGACAGAGTCTTACTCTGTCACCCAGCCTGGAATGCATGTGGCACGATCTTGTCTTACTGCAGTCTCAACCTCCCAGGCTGATGTGATCCTCCCATCTCAGCTTCCCAAGTAGTGACCACAGGCAAGTGCCACCACGCCTCGCTAATTTTTGAATCTTTTTGTAGAAATGGGGTTTTGTTATTTTGGCCAGGCTGGTCTTGAACTCCTGGACTCAAGCAGTCTACCAGCCTCGGCCTCCCAAAGTGCTGGGATTACAGGCATGAGCCACTGCCTAGCTCAAAACATGGATAAGTTTAACACAATATGGAGATGAGTTTTGTTAGTTTATTTCAGAGGGATAATTATTTAACCTACCCAATTTAATTCCATTGGCTTATTGTGTTCAATTTTCTTAAAGGTTTTTTTTACAGTGCTTTATTAATTACCGTCATTAAATCACTCATGTTTGTGCTTTTGAGGTTAAAATTGCAGAGTTTTCTCGTACTCCGGAAGACTTTCTAAAGAAATATGATGAACTGAAATCTAAAAATACAAGGAACCTTGACCCACTGGTGTACCTGTTGTCAAAGCTCACGGAAGACAAAGAGGTAGGTGCCCATGCCACGTGCCACACTGCGCTTGTACGGCCCATGTTGGGAGTGGGGTCGCGTCTCCTGCTCACTCCGCACCATCTTCCTGTCAGCTCTTCCTCGCTCACACCACTAACGCTTCTAGGCCATGTAGGAAATTTTTGGTGAATCAGAATGAAAGATAGATAACCCATGTTGGGTGTAAACATGAGAAGCAGCCTCTGGGGCACTTTGAGCTTCCCGCATGTGTCACGCTCAGTTCCTGCCTGTCGCACGCGTCGCTTTGCTATTAACGGGTGCCTGTCAGGGTTGGGGAGCCGTCCTGGTGGTGTCGTCCCTACTCTCCCCCTATGGCCAAAGAGGTGCTGGCCCAGTGTGAACACACAGTTTTACATGTTTTCAGACTCTGCAGTACTTACAACAGAATGCAAAAGAAAGAGCTGAGCTTGCAGCCGCTGCTGTGGGCAGCAGTACCACCAGCATCAACGTCCCTGCCGCGGCCTCCAAGATCTCCATGCAGGAGCTTGAGGAACTGAGGAAGCAGCTTGGCAGCGTGGCCACAGGCTCCACGCTGCAGCAGGTACTGCGTCCGTGGCTGTCCACAGGCTCCATGCTGCAGCAGGTCCTGTGTCCGTGGCGTCCACAGGCACCCACACTCAGTGCTGTGCCGGGCCCCTGCTGGAAGGACATGTCTCTCTGTCATTTATTGAAAATGAATCCCTTAGAGAGGCCAAGGCTTAATGCTTGATCATGACCTAGCTCTATATGTTTAGTTTTTTTTTTAACCAAGAATTCTGGACCACAAGAATCAATAGCAGCAAGGTTCTGACCCACGTGGGAGTTGTGCTGCCAGGTGGCCACGTGACTCTGAGCCTACCCAATCCTGACTCCCCATTTCCCTCCTCCAATTTTTGACAATTTTGAGGGAATGCTTTCAGATCATTGTATTTTCAAGATTCTCGAAAATACAGTAATTTTTATTATTCCTTCTGTATTTGCTACTTGCTCTTGGTTTTGATTTTATGCCCTACCCTGGTCTTTTGATGTAAGTCATCTCCCAGTCTCTCTCATTAGAGCTGCCACGTTCCTGCCTTTGTGACCTTTAAACTCCCTTTGGAGCTGTGTCCCTGAGGCGTCCTAGCCTCGTGGGTGCGTGTTGAGTGCAGCGGCTCCCAAGGACCCAGCCGATTCTTGCTGGGCACGTTCTGTGCTGGACATGGTACTAGGCCTCTGTCCACGTCTCCCTCAGCCCTGGCAGAAGACTGGGTCTTACTGCCACGTGCAGAGACAGTTTGCATCTGCCCCTGTCCCTGACCAGCCCTGAGTGGGAGTCAGTGCTTCCGAAAGCTGGGCCAGCCCAGGCCGACCCCATCAGCCTCTGGCGGCCACTGGCGCAGGAGGGCAGGCTCTCTGACCACATGTCAGGAGCCATCCTGTCACGCTGGGGCCCTTCTCCGGCAGGGTGAGGATGCATGTCTGTTGCTGAAGCCTGTCTTCACCCAGCAAGTGGTGTTCAGACCTAGTCACTGCCAGAAAGAAGCAATTCAGCTTGTTCACAGGGTGCCCTCCTTTGAAACAGCGGCTCTGTGCCTAGGTGCACCCTCTCCTGTGGTTCCCACTGCTGGTGCTCATGTTTTCCCGGGGGGGCCCTTGCAGGACCTGCACTCCTGAGAAGAGGGGCTAGGGCTCCCCGTCTGCCCTGTTGTCCCCAGCCCCTCACGTTGTGGCAGGCAGGGATGTCGAGGCGCATTTCATTTCTATGTGGTTGACCCTTTGTGGGTGTTGAATTGAGTAATCATCTTTGCCGTAGATGCTAGCTTCTATGCGTGTCTTTAGTTGAGTGTTTGCGCTAAAGTGTATCTTTCTGGTTTTGTTTTTTAAAATGTCCTTGCTAGTCTCTGGAACTTAAAAGAAAGATGCTTCGAGACAAGCAGAACAAAAAAAATTCAGGCCAGCACCTCCCCATCTTCCCAGCATGGGTGTATGAGAGACCTGCCCTGATCGGGGATTTCCTGATTGGTGCTGGCATCAGCACAGACACCGCTTTGCCGATAGGTACGTGATGCGTTGATTTCCAGGCTCTGCCGATAGGTAGGTGATGCGTTGATTTCCGGGCTCTGCCGATAGGTATGTCATGTGTTTATTTCTGGCCTCTGGGCAGGACACTTTGCAGGCCCAGCCCTCCCCTGGGCCTGCCTTTCCTCAGGTTGTGAGGCTCAATGCTGACTGGCTGCCGCCTCCATATTCCCATCCCAGGATGGCAGCAGAGAACGGCTCACCCAGGTCCTTGAGGGTTCTTCTCCTGTCCCTTCTGCCAGAGCTGTGGGGCAGCCTGCAGCAGGCCCCTCCCCAGCCGGCATCCTGGTGCCCTGGTGCAGACCTGCAGGCATCAGAATTGTGTGCAGCACTTATTTCTGAACAGCGATTCATGACTCCCATAGATTCTGTTACAGCAATATTCTCAGAGGCCTCTTAAGTAGTGTTCATGTAAACAAGATGCGGGTGAGACCACACAGTCATTTCAAGATGTTGTTATTGGGGACCTGGGATGTGTTCATCTGTCACAATTCATGGGTACATTTTTATTTTTATTTATTTTTAGTTCTTTTGAGATGGAATCTCGCTCTGTCACCCAGACTGAAGTGCAGTGGCGTGATCTCGGCACACTGCAACCTCCACCTCCCAGGTTGAAGCAATTCTCCTGCCTCAGCCTCCCAAGTAGCTGGGACTGCAGGCGCCACCACGCCCGGCTAATTTTTATATTTTTAGTAGAGACGGGGTTTTGCCGTGTTGGCCAGACTGGTCTCGAACTCCTGACCTCTGGTGATCTGCCCATCTTGGCCTCCCAAAGTGCTGGGATTACAGGCATGAGCCGCCACACCTAGTCAAGTACATTTTTAGATTGAAAAATGAGATTTCACAAACTAAGGACAGAGCATACCTGCTTATCTTGCCCCATCCCCGTTAGTCCAAACTCAAGAGGCAGCATGGAGCGCGGTCTGCTTCCCCACTACTCACGGCTCTGCGATGTGGGCACCAAGAGGCCAACCCTTGCCTTTGCCGGAAACCCTGGAGAACGGTGACGTGAAATCCACCTGTTTTCCTCATCCCCAAGCAAACAGAACCCTGCTGTAAGTTAATGAAAAGTATAGAAAAACCCTGCTGTAAGTTATGAGAAGTATAGAAAACCATGCTGTAAGTTAATGAAAAGTATGGAAAACAGTCTACTTCGGCCAGGCATGGTGGCTCACACCTGTAATCCCAGCACTTAGGGAGGGTGAGGTGCGTGGATTCCTTGAGCCCAGGAATTCGAGACCAGCCTGGGCGACAGGACGAGACTAGTCTTTACAAAAAATGTGAAAATTAGCCGAGTGTAGTAGCGTGCACCTGTAGTCCCAGCTACTCAGGAGGCTGAGGTGGGAGGATCACTTGAGCCTGAGAGGTCGAGGCTGCAGTGAGCTGTGATCGTGCCACTGCACTCCAGCCTGGGCAACAGAGCGAGACCCTGTTTCAAAAAAAAAAAAAAACAAAGCAGTCTGCTTTGTGCAGTGTTTTCAGTAATAATCCAACTGTGAAAACCCAACTGTGAAGACTTAGGGAGAGAGAGCTGCTCCCTTAGCGGGTACTCAGCAGGCGGCCAGGGAGTCGTGGGCACCTGAGAGCTACTGATGGTGCCCAGGCAGACTTCAGAGAAGGAAGTGCGGGGCCCTGCTGCCTGGGATCCCAGCAGTGGAGCCGGCTTTTTGGAGCAGGAGGCACTGAGGGGGTGTTCAGGCTTTCCCCCCATGTTTTCCCATTCGGGGAAGGGGTTGTACAAAAGAGGAACGCACTGTCCAGTAACGCTGCGGCACCGTGGGCAGCTCTGAGCGTGGCGGTGATTGGTAGCAAGTGTGTGAGACTCGGCTGTGAACCCTGCAGCCAGCTCTCAGGTCAGGGTGCAGGTGCCCTCAGCACACTCAGCATCCCAGGAAAGGGGCGGCCTCGCCCCACCTCCCTCCCACGGCCACATGCCACAGGTCCCAGGGGTGCCTCCGGCATTGAGGCTGCCTTGCCTCCATTTGTCCGAACTGTCCCTGTCCCCTTGTGCCACCTGTGCAGACTTGAGAATGGAGCTCACTGTGGTGTTCATGCCAGGGCCTGTCTAGCTCCTCACCCCACGATTTGACCAGTGCCACACCACGGGACCTCGTGTGACCTCGGGCCTGCGTCCTCTGGAAAACAGCCGTGGAGTGGTGTGATGAGGACAGGTGCCTTGGAAAGCATCAGGACCTTGTGAGCACGAGGCAGCTGCCAGCACTCCACATTCCCGCCATGCTCTCCTCACCGTGTGGGCATCCAGCTGGCCAGCGCCGCCTCCATGGTGCCCCTCCCTCTGGTCGCTCCTGCGCAGCATGCGAAGGTGTTTATCTGCCCGCGTCCTGCCTTTTCCCCACACCGGCACGGAGGAGCCACGTGTTCGGTGGTTGTTCGGACATGGTGATTTGCAGGTGACATCGCAGGTGTTGAGATGACACTGAGGATGTTGAATATTGGGGAGATGAAGCCACTGACTCTTTTTTTTCTTGAGACAGGGTCTCACTTCGTTGCCTAGGCTGGAGTGCAGTGGCACAATCTCAGCTCACTGCAGCCTCGACCTCCCAAGCTCAGGTGATTCTCCCACCTCAGCCTCCCGAGTAGCTGGGACTGCAGGTGCGCACCATCACACGCAGCTAATTTCTGTATTTTCAGTAGAGACGGGGATTCGCCGTGTTGCCTAGGCTGGTCTTGAACTCCTGGAGTCAAGCGATCTGTCCACCTTGGCCTCCTAAAGTGATGGGATTACAGGTGTGAGCCACCATGCCCGGCCTAAAGCAACCCTTGAGGTCCCTCCACAGCCACGCGGCTGGATCCACACTAACCCCCACCCCACGGCACCCCCACCCCACCGTGAGGCTTCTCCCCACAAGGGCATTGGCCGAGGCTTCGTGGCTGTGGATGAATGAGGCCAACATGGTGGAAAGTAAGTGATGCAGAGTCAGAGGCAGTTCCTGGAAGATGCACTCGCTGTTCCCAAAACGCCAAGCCACACCCTCTCCTTTAGGGATGGTAGACATTGGGGTCTCGGTTTTATTGGTCATCCTGAGAAGGCCACTGGAGTAATAGAAAGAAATGGAATTTGAAGTTGAAAAGTGTAGATCTGCCAGCCTGGGCAACACGGCAAGACCCCACCTTTACAAAAAATTTAAAAATTAGCCAGGAATGGTGGCACGTGCCAGTGGTCCCAGCTCCGAGGGAGACTAAGGATACAGGATCGCTTGAGCCTGGGTGCTCAAGGCTGCAGTGAGCTGAGATCGCACCACTGCCCTCCAGCCTGGGTGACAGAGTGAGATTTGTCTCAAAAATAAAAAAAGGAAAAAAAAAACAAGGACAGTGTGGATCTGCATCAGGATTGAGGCTTTCACTGAAGGGCTTGCGTTGGTGACGGACTGCAGCTGCGCTCAGAGTCTTGAGGCCTGCAGTCACAGGACACTTCCCAGCAGATGTGTGAGGCTGACAGAGTGATTTTGTAAACCGAAAGCCTGTTGTACGGAGCCTTCCTGAGCTGCCAGGGCCTGGTTTGGGTATAGTCTGGCTGGCACGGGGCCCTGTCAGGCCCTCCTGGGGACAGTTTCAACATCCTGCTTTCCTCTGGTGCTCCTCCCGGCCCCCCAGGCATGGCCCGCCTGAGGCTGTGGACTGAGAACTTGGTCCTGGGACCTGAGGGGTTTGGTGGGTGGCGGCCCGTGGCCGTCCTCGTGAGGAAGCTTAGCTGTGTGTCCTGCAGCCGTCTCATCCTCTCTGGATAGAAATTATCAAGAGTTTCTTAACGTTTAAGTGATAGCTTTTTAAAGACAAGGTTTTTTGTCCCAGAGTAACTCAGACTTACCAAGTTGTACTTACCAATGTTGAAAGTGCAGCTTCTGCTGGAGTCGCCTTTTCAACTCCTAACTTCACCTTTTCAGATGTCAGCCATGTATCTGAGCATTGCGGAGCCCAGTGTGGTGAGATCTTGACACCAGCCACCGCGCCTCCCAGGCCGGCCCCGTCCTGCGGCGGTTGGAACTCAGCCTGTGGCTCCCCAGTGGGGTCAGTCAAAGCCAAGTGCAGTGGCTGACCTTTTATACCCATAAACAAAAATGAGCAAGAGTGAGACTGACCCGCAGATGAGGGCACGTGGCTGTGGGGGCGTGGGAGTGGGGGCTGCGGAGCCACAGCGCTGTCTGTGCCCGCAGGCACGTTGCCCCTGGCCTCGCAGGAGTCGGCCGTGGTGGAGGACCTGCTGTACGTGCTGGTGGGCGTGGACGGGAGGTACGTCAGTGCTCAGCCCCTGGCTGGCAGGCAGAGCCGGACCTTCCTCGTGGACCCCAACCTGGACCTGTCCATCAGGGAGCTGGTGCACAGGATCCTCCCAGTGGCCGCCAGCTACTCTGCCGTGACCAGGTGGGCACCGGGCGCGGTCCCTGGGAGCCTGTGCTGTTGTGGGGGAGGGGTTAGGTCCCATCCTGATGACCATGGGGACGTCTGCATCGCTTCTAAAGAGAGCGCCCGCCTTGGTGACAACTCCGTGCCCAACTCAGTTTTGGAGGGTCTGTGAGTCACCATCCAGGGTCCTGACTCATCTCCTCCTGGGGCAAAAGTTCCCCTCTGGGATGTGGGGTTCAAGTGAGTCATTTGCTTCCTGTTTGGGATGAGACTCAGAATATCGGACATTGTATGTGCCTGCAGCTTGCCTTTTTGAGGAAGTCTGACAGCTTTTCTTCCAGGTTCATTGAAGAGAAGTCTTCCTTCGAGTACGGGCAGGTGAACCACGCCCTGGCGGCCGCCATGCGCACCCTGGTGAAGGAGCACCTGATTCTGGTGTCACAGCTGGAGCAGCTGCACAGGCAGGGCCTCCTTTCGCTGCAGAAGCTCTGGTTCTACATCCAGCCAGCCATGCGCACCATGGACATCCTGGCCTCCCTCGGTGCGTGCCTGCCCGGGGGGCATGGGGCAGTGGTGGGTGGCAGGTGTTGAACATGGCACCCAGTGTGAGGAGAGACTCTGCAGGGGCCGTGGAGCAGCTGCCCAGGGCAGGGGCGTGTGGCCAAAGCTCATGTTGCTCCATGTGCTATTAACTTGCAAGAGGAAAGCCCTGGAAGCTCTTACTGGTCAGCTGAAATCAGCAACTACAACCTTACAGTTCATACGTATCCCAAAGAAGCAGCACCGTCCCAGGAAGAAGGTTGGAGAAGCATGAGGGGCCCCAGCAGTGTTGTTGGCAGAGGCTGGGTGTGCGCTTCCTTCTCAGCAGTGAGCCCTCCTTTCTCCCCACAGCCACCTCGGTGGACAAAGGCGAATGTCTTGGGGGGTCGACGCTGAGCCTGCTCCACGACAGGAGCTTCAGCTACACAGGGGACAGCCAGCCGCAGGAGCTATGCCTGTACCTAACCAAGGCGGCCAGTGCTCCCTACTTCGAGGTTCTGGAGAAGTGGATCTACAGGGGCATCATCCACGACCCATACAGGTAGGGCTCCCCGGGACACGGGGGACACGGAGGGCACATGCTGCCCTCTCCCATACAGGTAGGGCTCCCTGGGACACAGGGACACGGGGGACACGGAGGGACACGGGGGACAGGGAGGGACACGGGGACACGGAGGGCGCATGCTGCCCTCTCCCATACAGGTAGGGCTCCCTGGGACACAGGGACGGAGGGACACGGGGGACACGGAGGGACACGGAGGGCGCATGCTGCCCTCTCCCATACAGGTAGGGCTCCCTGGGACACAGGGACACGGGGGGACACAGAGGGACACGGGGACACGGAGGGACACGGGGACACGGAGGGCGCATGCTGCCCTCTCCCATACAGGTAGGGCTCCCCAGGACACGGAGGGACATGGGGGACACAGAGGGCGCGTGCTGCCCTCTCCCGTACAGGTAGGGCTCCCTGGGACACAGGGACATGGGGGACACGGAGGGACATGGGGGACACGGACGGTGTGTGCTGCCCTCTCCCGTATAGGTAGGGCTCCCTGGGACACAGGGACACGGGGGACACGGAGGGACATGGGGGACACGGAGGGCACATGCTGCTCTCTCCCGTACAGGTAGGGCTCCCTGGGACACGGGGACACAGAGGGACACGGAGGGACATGGGGGACACGGAGGGTGCATGCTGCCCTCTCCCGTACAGGTAGGGCTCCCTGGGACACAGGGACACGGGGGACACGGAGGGACATGGGGGACACGGAGGGACATGGGGGACACGGAGGGTGCATGCTGCCCTCTCCCATACAGGTAGGGCTCCCCGGGACACGGGGGACACGGAGGGACATGGAGGGCGTGTGCTGCCCTCTCCCGTACAGGTAGGGCTCCCTGGGACACAGGGACATGGGGGACATGGAGGGACATGGGGGACACGGATGGTGCGTGCTGCCCTCTCCCATATAGATAGGGCTCCCTGGGACACAGGGACACGGGGACACGGAGGGCGCATGCTGCCCTCTCCCGTACAGGTAGGGCTCCCTGGGACACAGGGACACGGAGGGACATGGGAGACACGGAGGGTGCGTGCTGCCCTCTCCTGTACAGGTAGGGCTCCCTGGGACACAGGGACACGGAGGGACATGGGAGACACGGAGGGTGCGTGCTGCCCTCTCCCGTACAGGTAGGGCTCCCTGGGACACAGGGACACGGGGGACACGGAGGGCGCATGCTGCCCTCTCCCATACAGGTAGGGCTCCCCAGGACACGGGGGACACGGAGGGACATGGGGGACATGGAGGGCGTGTGCTGCCCTCTCCCGTACAGGTAGGGCTCCCTGGGACACAGGGACATGGGGGACATGGAGGGACATGGGGGACACGGAGGGTGCATGCTGCCCTCTCCCGTACAAGTAGGGCTCCCCAGGACATGGGGACACAGAGGGACACGGATTAGTGCTGCCCTCTCCCGTACAGGTAGGGCTCCCTGGGACACAGGGACATGGGGGACACGGAGGGACATGGGGGACACGGAGGGCGCGTGCTGCCCTCTCCCGTACAGGTAGGGCTCCCTGGGACACAGGGACACGGGGGACACGGAGGGACACGGGGACACGGAGGGCGCATGCTGCCTTCTCCTGTACAGGTAGGGCTCCCTGGGACACAGGGACACGGAGGGACATGGGGGATACGGGGACACGGAGGGTGCGTGCTGCCTTCTCCCGTACAGGTAGGGCTCCCTGGGACACAGGGACACGGGGGACACGGAGGGACACGGGGACACGGAGGGCGGGTGCTGCCCTCTCCCGTACAGGTAGGGCTCCCTGGGACACGGGGGACACGGAGGGACATGGGGGACACGGAGGGCGCATGCTGCCCTCTCCCGTACAGGTAGGGCTCCCTGGGACACAGGGACACGGAGGGACACGGGGACACGGAGGGCGCATGCTGCCCTCTCCCATACAGGTAGGGCTCCCCGGGACACGGGGGACACGGAGGGACACGGAGGGCGTGTGCTGCCCTCTCCCGTACAGGTAGGGCTCCCTGGGACACGGGGACACAGAGGGACACGGAGGGACATGGGAGACACAGAGGGTGCATGCTGCCCTCTCCTGTACAGGTAGGGCTCCCTGGGACACAGGGACACGGGGGACACGGAGAGACATGGGGGACACGGAGGGCGCATGCTGCCCTCTCCCGTACAGGTAGGGCTCCCTGGGACACAGGGACACGGGGGACACGGAGGGACATGGGGGACACGGAGGGCGCATGCTGCCCTCTCCCGTACAGGTAGGGCTCCCTGGGACACAGGGACACGGGGGACACGGAGGGACACGGGGACACGGAGGGCGCATGCTGCCCTCTCCCGTACAGGTAGGGCTCCCTGGGACACAGGGACACGGGGGACACGGAGGGACACGGGGACACGGAGGGCGCATGCTGCCCTCTCCCATACAGGTAGGGCTCCCCGGGACACGGGGGACACGGAGGGACATGGGGGACACGGAGGGCGCATGCTGCCCTCTCCTGTACAGGTAGGGCTCCCTGGGACATGGGGACACGGAGGGACATGGGGGACACGGAGGGTGCGTTCTGACCTCTCCCGTACAGGTAGGGCTCCCCGGGACACGGGGACACAGAGGGACACAGAGGGCGCGTGCTGCACTCTCTGGGGGCTCTGGCCTTCCTTTGCTTGTGGTCTCAGGAAAGCACACCCCGGGGCAGATGTCCGCCTGCTGCCCATGGGGCCCAGGGCAGGAATGGCCCAGCTGCTTATGGCCTTATTCTTTTGTGTGCAGGACATTAAATTGCCTCCAATTAGGTCCTTCAACCTCTTTGGTGCTTGGATTTCCTGATCTGGTGGGGTCTGTCGGCTTCTCTTCAGTGAGATACATTTAAATGGATAAAATTATGTTAGTTCCCAAAGAATTGTATTATGTCTATTATGTCAAGATACCGTTGTTGAAATATTTTCAAAAGATACATTAGTGATGTGGAAATGTTATTTCTTTACTAATGGACCAAATAAAATCTGGTATAATGGGCACCTTTAAAGAAAGCACCTTCACACTTGAAGTGCATAAATGATGTTTGAAGTTGTTCAGATGACGACGTGGAGATGTCTGGTTTCTGTCAATGTTGGCCCCGCCTACCCCACACGAGCATCATTTTGGGTGTCAGGGCCCCACGCACCCTACACGAGCATCATTTTGTTGCCTGGGCTCATCATGGAAGGAAATGCTAAATTCCAAAAAGAGGTGGGTGCAGATAAAGACAAATCAGTTTCCCACCTATCTCTGCGGACCGTACATTCTCCCTGAGCCCAGGTTAAATACTCCGCTCCAGAGCGAGGTTTGTAGGTTTGTTGGTTTTCTTTTTTTTTTTTTTTCTTTTTTTTTTTTGAGACAGAGTCTCGCTCCATTGCCAGGCTGGAGTGCAGTGGCATGATCTCGGCTCGCTGCAACCGCCACCTCCCAGGTTCAAGCGATTCCCCTGCCTCAACCTCCCAAGTAGCTGGGACTACAGGTGCACACCACCACGCCCAGCTGATTTTTTGTATTTTAGTAGAGACGGGGTTTCACTGTGTTGGCCAGGATGGTCTTGATCTCTTGACTTTGTGATCTGCCCACCTCGGCCTCCCAAAGTGCTGGGGTTACAGGCGTGAGCCACCGCGCCCGGCCCCTAGGTTCGTTTTAGCCCACAGTTGAGAAGTAACTGGTAGATTAGGCTCGGCCCTTGGGGAACGTTACTTGGAAGTGTGCTGGCCTCTGTTCATGTCCCTGCGCGCTGCCGGCCTGGAGAAGTGTCGCCTGCCTCCGGCGCCCTTGCTTTGCCTGTGACCGAAGCGCTCCCCGTGGTTTTAGTGAGTTTATGGTCGAGGAGCACGAGCTGCGGAAGGAGAGGATCCAGGAGGATTACAACGACAAGTACTGGGACCAGCGGTACACCATCGTCCAGCAGCAGATCCCGTCCTTCCTGCAGAAAATGGCGGACAAGATCCTCAGCACAGGTGCGGCGCAGCGGGCGGGGACCTGGGGTCCTCGGAGCAGCGGGCGGGGACTTGGGGTGCGCAGCACAGCTCTGCCCGGAGAGTCTCCTGCAGCCCAGGCCCTCCCACCGGGAGCCTGCGCCTCACCCTGTGGTCGCCCTGAGCCCTGGTGTCCGTGAATGCGGGGCTGACGTCAGGACTGGCCCGTGGGCTGGGCTGCGGCGCTGAGTTAGGCCTTGAGATGGTCTCTGTTGCCAGGTTCCCTCAGGTTTCCATCTCCAGGACTCACTCTGTCCCTGACCCTGCGAGGCTCTCTCACAGGTGCCTTCTCTATTTCTGTTTCTGATTTCTAAAACTCCGCTAGCATGTCAGGAAAAACCAGCAAAGACACACGCCTGGCGGCCGGCAGTGTTTCCAATCTCTGACCACACAGGTTAGGGCCTGACCTGGACCCGGGGCAGTGGCGCGGGGACTTGGACTCGGCACACGGGGCCGTCACGAAAGGGTTGGGAAGCGATTAGCCATCCGGTTCTCATAATGCCTGTTCGAAATTATTTCTGTGCCCTTGGTTAGAAAATTCCAGATGTGCAGAGCCACGGCAAAGCCCTGCCACCACCAGCTCAGTCTGTAGCCGCTGACAGTGATTTACCGGGAAGGAGCAAGGGTGTGGAGCCGCCTCATGCAGCCCAGTTTCCATTCCACTGCCTCCTGTGTAGACAAAGACAGCTGGGGCCTCAGACTGACCGTGTGGAGAGCCCATTCAATGTCCATTCCACTGCCTCCTGTGTAGACAAAGACAGCTGGGGCCTGAGATCGACCATGTGGAGAATAAAATTCTGAATTTCTGTGTTTTCAGGAAAATATCTAAATGTGGTCAGAGAGTGTGGCCATGACGTCACCTGCCCGGTGGCTAAAGAGATCATCTACACATTAAAAGAGCGGGCGTATGTGGAGCAGATCGAGAAGGCGTTTAACTACGCCAGCAAGGTGCTGCTGGACTTCCTGATGGAGGAGAAGGAGCTGGTGGCTCACCTCAGGTGATTCCGTGCCCTGTCCCTGTGCGGGCACTCACCTCCCTCTGAAACCGCAGCAGGTGATTCCGTGCCCTGTCCCTGTGCGGGCGCTCGCCTCCCTCTGAAACCGCAGCAGGTGATTCCATGCCCTGTCCCTGTGCGGGCGCTCGCCTCCCTCTGAAACCGCAGCAGGTGATTCCGTGCCCTGTCCCTGTGCGGGCGCTCGCCTCCCTCTGAAACCGCAGCAGGTGATTCCGTGCCCTGTCCCTGTGCGGGCGCTCGCCTCCCTCTGAAACCGCAGCAGGTGATTCCGTGCCCTGTCCCTGTGCGGGCGCTCGCCTCCCTCTGAAACCGGAACCTGTAGGACGTGGGGCTGAGATCGCTGGGTTTCTTCTGGCAGCTTCGCCTTGTCTTTTTGAAAGTGGGCACTGCCGGATGGTCTCTAGCTCAAGGACCTGGCACTCACAGTGGGTGGTGTAGGCCCCCGATCACCTTGTCCAGGGGCCCCAGCTCCCCTCCTTGCCCAGGGCCCACCAGCCCCTTCTCAGCTCCTCCTGCCACAGCTTGCGTGGTGGTTGCGCAGCCCCCGCCTGAGAGCCAAGCGCTTAGCCTGTTGTAGTGTGTTTTAGGGTGATGGCTATGGCGAGCATCTGTGGGTGGGCACGTGCTCACGCCTGCTCCCTGGCTATGGCGGGCACCTGCGGGTGGGCACGTGCTCACGCCTGCTCCCTGGCTGTGGCGGGCACCTGCGGGTGGGCACCTGCTCACGCCTGCTGTGGCGGGCACCTGCGGGTGGGCACCTGCTCACGCCTGCTCCCTGGCTGTGGCGGGCACCTGCGGGTGGGCACCTGCTCACGCCTGCTCCCTGGCTGTGGCGGGCACCTGCGGGTGGGCACGTGCTCACGCCTGCTCCCTGGCTGTGGCGGGCACCTGCGGGTGAGCACCTGCTCACGCCTGCTCCCTGGCTGTGGCGGGCACCTGCGGGTGGGCACCTGCTCACTCCTGCTCCCTGGCTGTGGCGGGCACCTGCGGGTGGGCACGTGCTCACGCCTGCTCCCTGGCTGTGGCGGGCACCTGCGGGTGGGCACGTGCTCACGCCTGCTCCCTGGCTGTGGCGGGCACCTGCGGGTGGGCACCTGCTCACGCCTGCTCCCTGGCTGTGGCGGGCACCTGCGGGTGGGCACGTGCTCACGCCTGCTGTGGTGGGCACCTGCGGGTGGGCACGTGCTCACGCCTGCTCCCTGGCTGTGGCGGGCACCTGCGGGTGGGCACGTGCTCACGCCTGCTCCCTGGCTGTGGCGGGCACCTGCGGGTGGGCACCTGCTCACGCCTGCTCCCTGGCTGTGGCGGGCACCTGCGGGTGGGCACCTGCTCACGCCTGCTGTGGCGGGCACCTGCGGGTGGGCACCTGCTCACGCCTTCTCCCTGGCTGTGGCGGGCACCTGCGGGTGGGCACCTGCTCACGCCTGCTCCCTGGCGCAGGTCCATCAAGCGCTACTTCCTCATGGACCAGGGCGACTTCTTCGTGCACTTCATGGACCTCACGGAGGAGGAGCTCCGGAAGCCGGTGGAGGACATCACGCCCCCCCGCCTGGAGGCGCTCCTGGAGCTGGCGCTGCGCATGAGCACGGCCAACACTGACCCCTTCAAGGACGACCTCAAGGTGGGTGGGGGTGCCGGGGGCTGTCCCCTGTGGCAGAGGCCTCGGAGGGGCTGGGAGGAGAGCACAGCAGAGGCCAGCCCTGTCCCCCACTCCCCGTCCCGGTGAGGCGACCGCAGGGTCTGTTTCCTTCACTTGGCTACCGGGGCCGGCTTGCCGGGATCGGGGGTCTTTGTGCCTGTGCTCTGGAGGGGCGCGGGTCTCGGGTTTTCCTGCAGTGCCCTCGTCCGGGCCTGGCTTTCAGGTCATGCTGGCCTCGTGGAATTGTTTTCACGTGTCCCTCCACCTGTCTTTTGAAAGGGTTTCAGGTCGAGTGGTGTTAATTCTTTTTGTTTTTGCCTTTTTGTTGTTGTTTTTTGTTTTTTTTTTTGAGACGGAGTTTTGCTCTTGTCACCCAGGCTGGAGTGCAGTGGCATGATCTCGGCTCACTGCGGCCTCCACCTCCTGGGTTCAAGTGATGCTCCTACCTCAGCCTCCCGAGTAGCTGGGATTACAGGTGCGCGCCACCACGCCCGGCTAATTTTTGTATTTTTAGTAGAGATGGGGTTTCACCATGTTTACCAGGCTGGTCTTGAACTCTTGACCTCAGGTGATCCACCCACCTTGGCCTCCCAAAGTGCTGGGATTACAGGCATGAGCCACCGTGCCCAGCCGTTTTTTAAAATTTATATATATTTTATCTGTTTTTTACTATTTTTAATAGAGACGGGGGTCTATGTTGCCCAGGCTGGTTGAACACCTGGGCTCAAGCGATCCTTCACCTGCGCCTCCCCAGGAGGGTGTTGATTCTTTGGCTGTTTGGCAGGGTTTGCCTGGGAGCTCTTGGGCCCTGGACTTGTCTTTGTTGGAGACTTTTGAGGGGGACTTGGCCCCTTGCTGGCCACAGGTCTGCTCAGTCCCTTTCCTCTTGGTCGGCCGTCTGTCTCGCATCTTGTCTGGTGCACAGTTCATGGGTTTCTAGTATCTGCTTTTTATTTCTGTAAGATTAGTAGTTATATCCCTTCTTTTTCTGATTTTAGTAATTTGAATCTTCTTTCGTCTTAGCTGATGTAGCTAGAAATTTGTCGATTTCATTGATCTTTTCAAAGAACCAACTGTTGGGTTTGTTGACTGTATTTTTCTGTTTTCTCTCTTCTGTCATCTTTGTTACTCCTGTCTGCTGCTTAGGGGTTCAGTGTGGTCTTCTTTTTTCTAGTTTCTTAATTTGCAAAATTAGTTTACAGCTGTAAACATCCCTCCGAGTGCAGCCTTCGCTGATCCCCTAGCGTCGTCATTTCTGTTTGTCTAGAGGTGTTTCTGATTCCCTCTGATTTCTTGTTGGAGCCGTGGGTGGTTTATGTTTAACTTCCACATGTTTGTGAAGTTTCTGGTTTTCCTTCTGTTGCTTGTTTCTAACTTTATCTCCTTGTTAGAGAACAGACTTTTGTGATTTCAGTTTTGTGAAATGTATTGATTTGTGTAGCGGCCCCACATCCATCCTGGAGAGTGTTCCGTGCGCGCGGGAGGAGGACGCGCCCTCGGTTCCGTGCGCGCGGGAGGAGGACGCGCCCTCGGTGCTGTTGGGGTGGTGTTCTGCAGGTGGGTTGAGGCCGTGTCTTTCCTCACTGATCGTCTGTCCGGCGGTTCTCTCCGTGGTCTTTCCTCACTGATCGTCTGTCCGGCGGTTCTCTCCGTGGTTAGAAGTAGGGCACCGAGTCTCCCTGTCACTGAAGAACTGCTTTTCTCCTTGTCATTCTGTCTATTCTTGATTCAGATATTTTGGGGTCTCTTGTTAGGAGCAGGAATATTTTCGTAGGAAAAATTCCTGGTAGTGAAATTGTTGGGTCACAATACATGGCCCTTGTATGACTAGGCTGACCTTGCTGGAGTTGATGGAGTCCAGTCTCAGGACGCTGCTGTCTGCACACCTGCGAAAGCTCCCACCTTGGCTACTCGATGGAGAAGTGATGTCAGGGGCTCATTTCTGCGTTCGTGACGGTCACGATTTCGTCTGTCCGCTGCTTGTTTCTTCTTGCTTTATCCCCTGCCCTTCATTTCCTGTCCTGTCGTTGTGCGATGGTTTTGTAGGAACTCTGTTGCGGGTGGTTGGAACTCAGTAAATACTTGAATGATTAACGTGAGGACAGTATTACTTGCTTATAATAACTATTATGTCCCTCATCAAATACGCTTCATTTTTCAACCTGGGCCTGGTGCTTATCATGGTACAAAGGTTTTCGTCCTAAGGAATCACGTTTCTTTCACCGTCCTTAGCGGTTTTTCCCTTATACCACCCACAGCAGCAGTGGGTATTTACAAAGTAATTCATCTGAATTTTTGTTGTTTTGTTCTGATGGGAAGTGGTTCAGTTTTGAATTTGATTTATCAGTAGATGTTTGGGTTTTTGAAAAGTCTCTGATATTTAGAATCGGAATGTAGGGAACCTTACGTGAGCGCTGGGTCTGTGAGTGAGGACGGTGATCGGGATGTGACTTCGGGTCTTTTCCTTAAAACTGGATGCTTTGTTTCATTTCCTTCCCTCCAAGATCGACCTGATGCCCCATGACCTCATCACTCAGCTCTTGCGCGTTCTGGCCATCGAGACCAAGCAGGAGAAGGCGATGGCCCACGCCGACCCCACGGAGCTGACGCTGAGCGGCCTGGAGGCCTTCTCTTTCGACTACATTGTCAAGTGGCCCCTTTCGCTCATCATCAACAGGTGCGGGTCGGCTGCTCGGGCACTTGCTAGATCTTCACTCAGGTTTGGCAGAAGCGAGAACTGTGCCACGCAGTGGCCACCTCGTCCCACAGAGGACCCAAGGCGGCTCTCCCCGGCCTTCAGTGTCCGGGAGATTCACGGGCTGTCCGGGGGCCACGGTGCAGACTGTGGAGTACAGACGCCGTGTCCACGATGCTGCCGGTCACGGAGGCCCACCTGAGGTGCCGCCACGTCTCTTGCAGGAAAGCCCTCACTCGCTACCAGATGCTCTTCAGGCACATGTTCTACTGCAAGCACGTGGAGCGGCAGCTCTGCAGCGTCTGGATCAGCAACAAAACCGCCAAGCAGCACTCGCTGCACTCCGCCCAGTGGTGCGTTCTTCCTCTGCCCCTGCATGCCCTCCTGAAGCAGCACTCGCTGCGCTCTGCCCAGTGGTGCAGCGCCCCCCTTGTGCCCTCCTGGTAGACAGCTTTCTAGGCTTCTGGAAGTGTCATCTGGAAGCGCATGTTGGTGGCTTTAGATCCATAATGCTTCATTGCTTCATTTTCCTGTCCTGGGGCTGCATGGCGCTGCCGTCCACCCCACAGGGGATGCTGGCTCTGTCCCTCAGCCCTCTCTGGAGCCTTGTGGTGACTGCACGGGCATGGAGACTGCCCAGGTCGGTGTGCAGGACACTAGCTCCTCCCGAGAGCGGACAGCCACATCTTGCTGGGACCAGAGGTGCTTTGCAGCCGGTCTGTGCCTCTAGGGTGTTGAAAAAAGGGGTCGATGGCAGAGCTTCTTAAGAATTTGTCCAGTCGGGTGCAGTGGCTCATGCCTGTAATCTCAGCACTTTGGGAAGCTGAGGTGGGAGGATTGTTTGAGCCCACAAGTTCGAGACCCACCTGGACAATGTAACAAGAGCTCATCTCTTAAAAAAAAAAGAAAATTATTTTAATTAGCCGGGAATGCCTGTAGTTCCAACAACTCAGGAGGCTGAGGTGGGAGGGTTGCTTGAGTCCAGGAGGTCAAGGCTGCAGTGAGCCAAGATCGTGTCACTGCACTGCAGTCTGAGCGACAGCAAGACCCTGTCTCTCGAAAAAAAAAAGAAATTAGAAGAAAAAGAACTCATCTCGATGATGAAGCACAAATATGCATCTGTTGTGTGGCACTTTCCTGGCGTGGGCTCCGAGGGGTCCGTCCACCAAGGAGCCCGCGTCCCAGTCTCCACCGTCCAGCTGGCTGGGGGTGTCCCTGCAGGGCACAGATTGGTAGACGGTGACAGCTTCTGCTGGGCAGACGCAGGAGCAGCGGCCGTGAGTGTCTGGTGTGCTGGGAGGGGCGCCTGCTCTGCAGAGGAAATAGCCACATCCAGAGAACGCCCTCCATGGCTGTCCTCTGTCCTCCGTGTCACTCGGTGGGCGCTGTCGGGGCCGCGTCCTCCATGGCTGTCCTCCGTCCTCCGTGTCACTCGGTGGGCGCTGTCGGGGCCGCGTCCTCCATGGCTGTCCTCCGTCCTCCGTGTCACTCGGTGGGCGCTGTCGGGGCCGCGTCCTCCATGGCTGTCCTCTGTCCTCCGTGTCACTCGGTGGGCGCTGTCGGGGCCACGTCCTCCATGGCTGTCCTCCGTCCTCCGTGTCACTCAGGTTTGCTGGGGCTTTCACTCTGCGGCAGCGAATGCTCAACTTCGTCCAGAATATTCAATACTACATGATGTTCGAAGTGATGGAACCGACCTGGCACATCCTGGAGAAAAACCTGAAATCCGTGAGTTTTAGCTCCACAGATAATAACGTTTGAAAGCCACTTTCCTTTCACAGGGAGACAGGAAGTGCAGGAGAGGCAGGGCGAGGGGAGAGGCAGGGAGTGCAGGAGAGGCAGGGAATGCAGGGAGAGGCAGGGAGTGCAGGAGAGGCAGGGAGTGCAGGAGAGGCAGGGAGTGCGGGAGAGGCAGGGAATGCGGGAGAGGCAGGGAGTGCAGGGAGACACGGAGAGCAGGAGAGGCAGGGCAAGGGGAGAGGAAGGGATCCCCCAGGGCGGGGCTGCACCCACATTGCTGGCCACACACGGGACCCCTTGCTGCCTGCCGTCCTCGGGGGACTCTGAGCCGTCTTTGCCCCCAGGTTGTCCCTCCCACATTGCGCATCTGAGGCTGAGGGGCCTGAAGGCAGAATCTGTTAGTACCAAATTCCAGAAGCTGCCGCAGCCTCCCTTCCTGTCTTCTGCCTTAAGAAATGAAACCCCTTCGGGGTGTGCCCATCATTTTTTTAGTGGTGTTTGGAAGTTTTCCCCTAAAAGCCCAAGGCCCATTTAAGAGGTAGAAGTGCGTAAACAGGAATGCGCAAAGCCAGAACTGAGCACGTGCGCCCGCAGGGCCCGTCTGTCAGCCACGTCTTTCTGAGAAGGGGCTTGGCCTGTTCCCCGCAGGCCTCCAACATTGACGACGTCCTTGGCCACCACACAGGCTTCCTGGACACCTGCCTGAAGGACTGCATGCTCACCAACCCCGAGCTGCTGAAGGTCTTCTCCAAGCTCATGTCTGTGTGCGTCATGTTCACCAACTGCATGCAGGTGCGTGGGTGTGGGTAGCACCATCGGGTGGGCAGGCGCGGGTGGGCAGACCATGTCCCGACCGTGGCCGCACGCAGCCTGCTCACATTTTCCTGCCCTTGTGTTCGTGGAGGAGCCGCTGGGATCTGAGTGTTTCCAGAACTCCTGGTCTTCCTGGCTGGGTGATTCCCTCCTGGAGCCCCTGCCCTGGCAGCGTGGGCAGGGCTGTGTTCCTCCCGAACCATCCCTCAGCCTCTGTGGTGCTGGTCTCTGTCCGGGGCCTTTGCTTGTGGCCCTTGCATGCTCTTTTCCTCAGCACTTGAGCTATTTGATTCCGTTAAGGACCTGCAGGCACTAGTCACAAGCAGCTGCCGACTGGCGATGGTGCAGAACCTGCGTGTCTAGTGGCAGAAGTAGGGGTCTGAGAATGAGGCTCTCCAGGCGTGCCATGGGGAGGGTCCAGAGGAGGGCGAGTGGGGAGGTGGAGGAGGGCATGGCCACTTCAGGGTCCCAAATAGGGAAACACCAAAATAACTGTTCTCAGGAAAATCAGCTGGTCACCGTGGAAGGTAGACCCGGGAATTCTGTCGGCACAGATAAGTCATTTCCCCTGCAGCCTCAGAGATGCTTGTGTTCCTCCAGCCGCAGGCTACAACAGAGGTGCGGAGGGTGACGTGCCTGCAGGACTTGTTTTTTCTGCAAAGCATTGTGGTTGTAACTAACAGAAGCATTTCCTTGCGACTCTCCCCCCGCTAGAAATTTACACAGAGCATGAAATTAGATGGCGAGCTGGGCGGGCAGACGCTGGAGCACAGCACCGTCCCGGGGCTGCCCGCAGGGGCCGAGGAGCGGGCCCGGAAGGAGCTCGCCAGGAAGGTGCGTGGCCTCCAGGGTTGGCCAGAGAGAGACGCTTCCTCCCGGCTGAGCGGCAGCCTGGGCATCCTGACGCAGGGAGAACAAACCTCCCCCCTTTTACTTCCATCTCCCCTTAGATTGAAGAAAAGACTTAAAATTAGCTTCCAAGCACAAGCACAAGAGCCTCTCACAATCTTCTCAGCTCTCTGGTCCCCACTTCAGCCAGTCGGGCTTGAGGGAACCCCCACAGATCTTCAGAGCGAGTGCTGTGCAGGGCGCCCGGGTGAGGGCAGGGGCCACACCCGCTGTCCCTGCTGAGCGCGGTCCTGAGTTAGAACCGTCAGGCTCTCAGCAGGCACGGACAGGCCGCATGTCCTCGGAGGCCTGGCCCTGCGGCACCGGCTCCGGGGTGGCGTGGTGGGGTGGGCAGTCCCGTGTTCACACGCTGGAGCTGGAGCTGGCAGAGAGGAGTTGGGTTTGGAAGCATGTGGGGGCCGGAGGTGAGGGACACTGAGAGGCGCCCCGACCTCGCTGAGAAGCTGCTGGGAAAGCTCGTGCTTTGCTTGTGGATCTCACCCCAAAGGAGAGTGACCACCTCATCCCACGAGGCCTGGAGTGTTTCTCTGAGTGCTGGGTTCTCAGGAATGTTTTTTGATGTCTTTTTTACCTTGAATCTCCTGAAAACATCATGGAACCCATGTTTTCTATTTAAGAAAAGGGGAAGGGAAAGGACACCGGCCCGCTGGGAACAGTGTGGAGCCAAGAAGGCCCACGGTGGGGGTGGGCATGGCTCACGCGCCCCGGCTTTCTTTCCAGCACCTGGCTGAGCACGCGGACACTGTGCAGCTGGTGTCCGGCTTCGAGGCCACCATCAACAAGTTTGACAAGAACTTCTCAGCCCACCTGCTGGACCTCCTGGCCCGGCTGAGCATCTATAGCACCAGTGACTGCGAGCACGGCATGGCCAGCGTCATCTCCAGGTGGGTGGGCGCCACCCTGGCTCAGCCCTTCCTCAGCTCCGTCCAGCGCCTGCCCCTGCCCAGCACCGCCCTGGCTCAGCCCTTCCTCAGCTCAGTCCAGCGCCTGCCCCTGCCCAACACCGCCCTGGCCCAGTGCTGTCCCGGCTCAGCCTTCCCCCAGCTCAGCCCAGCGCCTGCCCCTGCCCAGCACCGCCCTGGCCCAGTGCTGCCCCGGCTCAGCCTTCCCCCAGCTCAGCCCAGCGCCTGCCCCGGCCCAGCGCCTGCCCCAGCTCAGCCCTTCCTCAGCTCAGTCCAGCGCCTGCCCCTGCCCAGCACCGCCCTGGCCCAGTGCTGCCCCGGCTCAGCCTTCCCCCGGCTCAGCCCTTCCTCAGCTCAGCCCAGCATCTGCCCCAGCCCAGCGCCACCCCAGCTCAGCACCTGTCCCTGCATCCAGGCCCCATCTCCCCTGCACCCTCCCCTGGTCCACCTGGTGTAGCCTCCTTCAGAAGGTGGGGCAGGTCTGTGTCCTGGTGCTAGTGCTGGTCATATGCCACTCCCTGAAGTCAGGCTAGCCTGGCTCTCCCTGGGGTGTGACATTCTGTGCAACTGGGCTGCCCCATTGGCACCCTGCGGCTGTGTGTGTCCTGTGGGGCTGATCAGGCCTGGGTCAGCTTCCCTCATGCTGCACTAACACCTAGCCTGGGGGAAAGGGCCAGGTGGCCAAGCTGCCAGCCTGGAAGGGGTGGTGCCCTTGGGGGTGCTGTCCTTGGGAAGGTGCCTGTTTGTGCTTTTGGACCACCCTGTGCCCTGTGCCCCCCACAAATGTTCTGATTTTCTGAGCAGGGGTTTCTGAGGCCACCCTGCATTGAGAACCACTGCTTGGTTCTCCAAGCCCCTGACACCTCAGGCCCCATTGCTATGCCCTTTTGGGGTGATGGGAGCCCCAACTTTCTGGGGCCAGGAGAGAAGAAACCTGTGTTTGTGCCTTTGAGCAGGACTGAACAGGACTGAAAACCTTCCTGTGGAAACATTAGTTAGGAGCGTGCCTCACCCTTACCCCTGCAGGGCCTCTTATGGTCTCTGTAGCTGAACACTTCCCCATGGTAGGAGCAGGGCTGCTCAGGACGGACCCGCAGAAGGAGTGTGTGCCCCAGCTCCACTGTCCTTCCTCACCCCTGCTGCCCAGCACGCACCCGCGGAAGGGGTGTGCACCCTAGCTCCACTGTGCTTCCACAGCCCTGCTGCCCAGCACGCACCCGCAGAAGGGGTGTGCACCCTAGCTGCACCGTCCTTCCTCACCCCTGCTGCCCAGCACGCACCCGCAGAAGGGGTGTGTGCCCCAGCTCCACTGTCCTTCCTCACCCCTGCTGCCCAGCACGCACCCGCAGAAGGGGTGTGCGCCCCAGCTGCACCGTCCTTCCTCACCCCTGCTGCCCAGCACGCACCCGCAGAAGGGGTGTGCGCCCCAGCTCCACCGTCCTTCCTCACCCCTGCTGCCCAGCACGCACCCGCAGAAGGGGTGTGCGCCCCAGCTCCACCGTCCTTCCTCACCCCTGCTGCCCAGCACGCACCCGCAGAAGGGGTGTGCGCCCCAGCTCCACCGTCCTTCCTCACCCCTGCTGCCCAGCACGCACCCGCAGAAGGGGTGTGCGCCCCAGCTCCACCGTCCTTCCTCACCCCTGCTGCCCAGCACGCACCCGCAGAAGGGGTGTGCGCCCCAGCTCCACCGTCCTTCCTCACCCCTGCTGCCCAGCACGCACCCGCAGAAGGGGTGTGCGCCCCAGCTCCACCGTCCTTCCTCACCCCTGCTGCCCAGCACGCACCCGCAGAAGGGGTGTGCGCCCCAGCTCCACCGTCCTTCCTCACCCCTGCTGCCCAGCACGCACCCGCAGAAGGGGTGTGCGCCCCAGCTCCACCGTCCTTCCTCACCCCTGCTGCCCAGCACGCACCCGCAGAAGGGGTGTGCGCCCCAGCTCCACCGTCCTTCCTCACCCCTGCTGCCCAGCACGCACCCGCAGAAGGGGTGTGCGCCCCAGCTCCACCGTCCTTCCTCACCCCTGCTGCCCAGCACGCACCCGCAGAAGGGGTGTGCGCCCCAGCTCCACCGTCCTTCCTCACCCCTGCTGCCCAGCACGCACCCGCAGAAGGGGTGTGCGCCCCAGCTCCACCGTCCTTCCTCACCCCTGCTGCCCAGCACGCACCCGCAGAAGGGGTGTGCGCCCCAGCTCCACCGTCCTTCCTCACCCCTGCTGCCCAGCACGCACCCGCAGAAGGGGTGTGCGCCCCAGCTCCACCGTCCTTCCTCACCCCTGCTGCCCAGCACGCACCCGCAGAAGGGGTGTGCGCCCCAGCTCCACCGTCCTTCCTCACCCCTGCTGCCCAGCACGCACCCGCAGAAGGGGTGTGCGCCCCAGCTCCACCGTCCTTCCTCACCCCTGCTGCCCAGCACGCACCCGCAGAAGGGGTGTGCGCCCCAGCTCCACCGTCCTTCCTCACCCCTGCTGCCCAGCACGCACCCGCAGAAGGGGTGTGCGCCCCAGCTCCACTGTCCTTCCTCACCCCTGCTGCCCAGCATGCACCCGCAGAAGGGATGTGCGCCCCAGCTCCACTGTCCTTCCTCACAGGCTTGACTTCAATGGTTTCTACACGGAGCGCCTGGAGCGCCTGTCTGCAGAGAGGAGCCAGAAGGCCGCCCCCCAAGTGCCTGTCCTGCGGGGGCCCCCGGCTCCTGCACCCAGGGTGGCAGTCACCGCACAGTGAGCCCTGGCTGCGACAGGAAGGAAGGGTGTGGGGTCAGCAGGGACTGCTGCAAATGCGTCCGGAATTTTCAAATCGAATGCTCTGTGTTCTGTCTTTGCAGTTTAAATATAAAGCAGGAATGATTGACTCCGCTCGTTTTGTTTCTCAAGGCGCTGGGTTTCGTTTCATAGAAGCTGCCCAGGCAGGGTGGATGTCTCCCTGGATTTGCTAACCTGTTTGCTTTTTGAAATTACACTATCACCTTTTTGGGTGTTTTTGGCCTCAAAGTGGAAATACATGGTGTTTAAGCCAGGAGCAAGCAAAGATGCATGTGGGGTAAGATCCAGGCCTGGTGTCCACATCTTTCCGGGTGAGCTGGGGCCGGGCTTCCTGAGGTCTGTCGGAACCGGGACAAGCCTCTGGAAACGGTCAGGGAGTTGCGGAAACCCACCGGGCATCGGGTGTCGGGTTTGCTTTGGCCCCAGAGGCAGCCCCGTTCCTTCTCCTGAGGACTCACCCGCCTCCACGACCCTCCTCCTGCTGCTGCTCCAACTGGTCCGGGGCAGGAGGCCACAGACAGGGCCCTCAGGCACCCTGGGAGCCCACACCTCCCCCTCCGTGGGAGTGGGTCAAGGGGCAGGCTCTGCTGCTGGCTGGAAACCCCACCCCGCCCTATCCGGTACCGCCTTGTTACGTAGAAGTTACTCAGCAGACTGACACCCAGTCCCCCTCGGGCGATCATCTGCCCTGTCTTCCCACCTCCAGGGCTACAGTGAGCAGCACCGCCATCCCCAGTGTGACAGGGCCCTGGGAGCCTCAGGGCTGCCCGGCCAGGTTGGTCTGCTCTGGTTACATTCTGGCCAAGCTGCCCCTTCCTGCTGACCTGCATGTGTATTGTTGTCACCTTCAGCTCTCAGCACCTCGGCCCCCTTGGGCAGTGGGGAAGGGCCCTGGAGGCGAGGTTGGGAGAAAGGATAGCTAGAACAGGATCCTGCGGGGAACAAGGGTGTGGGCGGCTCTCACCCGGGGCTGCCTCACTGAGAGCACCGCCGAGTGGGGGTGGGGGTGTCCAACTCTCCAGCCACAAACCGCTTCCTCCTTGTCTGCAGGCTGTGCGGGTCTGGCCTGTGAGTAAACACATTTATCAGCAACCCAAGCTGTCACAGTCTCAGTGTTGTGCAAATGCCGGACCGGTGAGCAGAGGAGCCTGCTAGCTTTCCTGCCTGGCCCCGAGGCCCAGAAACCCCTGATCTTGTGTCCTGGGGTCTGGGAAGCCCTGGGCCTTGAGAAGTGGGGTTTGCAGGTGGTGACAGGAGGAGGGGAGGGAAGCCTCCAGGGCTGTGGGGTTCAGGCTCCCAGACCCCCCGGCACCTGCTGGAGAGGAGAGCTGTGTTCTGTGGGATTGGGTGGAACTTCCTCAGTGCGGGAGGAGCCTGTTCTGGCCCAAGCTGGTCCTGTCTTTTTAGGAATAAATCCCTGGTAGCTCAGCGTCGGCAGGGGCCTTGCTGTGCCTCTGATGTGGCCAGCGTGCTGCCTTTGCACTTTGCTGTTGAGTAACTTGCACCATGAGGTCAAGGAAGGGAAGTGTGATTGCCAGCGGGCCATTGTTCTATAATAACAGGGTCACCTGCATGAGCTCAGGCACAGGCCAGTATCCCCAGCCCTACCTGGGAGCCTCTCGGCAGCCTGGGGGACCTCGTCCTGTGCCACACAGGCAAGCGGACACACCCCCAGGCAGCAGAAGTCACCTGCGGCCCAGTGCCAGCCCTTGCTTTCTTGCTTTTCATGCCATTCACATTAGGGTAAGAATGGCTTTGAGACAAAATGTGACAGCATCACTCACGCCAGCTTAGATCCTCAGGGTTCCCTGTCCTCCCAGGATAATGTCCGAGGCCCTGGCCTCTTCTTGCCACTGCCCCTTGACCTCTGTCCTCTGCCCCTAGGCCCGTGCAGTTCCCTGACTCGCCCTGCCCTGGTGCCCTCTCTCCAGGCAGGACTCCCTCCAGCCCCTTGCTGGCCCTGCCCTGCCTCTCCCCAGGGAGGCCCTGAGCCCCGCCCCCACCATGTGATCTGTCAAGCAGCGCCCTGTGTGGTCATCTGAGCTGCCTTTCCTGCCACCACCACTGTTCCCACCCCAGGAGGGCGGCCTGGCTGTGAAAGCCCCAGGGAGGGGTCCTGGGTGGACCGTCTGGGGAGCTGTGGTGTCAGCCCAAACCTGCACCCTCAAGGCTGAGCCCACCACGGGGAATGTGGCCACCAAGGGCAAGCACGCTTGGCCGCAGGCCTGGAGACGCCAGAGCCAGGCCATGGTGGGCTGCTGCAGGCTTTGGTCCACGTCGGCCAGCGTCAGCTGCTGTCTGGGGATCTTAGGCTAGGGACGGCCCCTGCACCTGCCATCACCTGGGCTGGGACCCCCACCTAGGGCTCCCCCTCCCCACTTGGACGCCTGCGGGCCCATGCCTATCCCACTCCAGTGAGGCCTCAGCCTGGTGGAGGGGGCGCAGGCTTGGGGGGGGAGGGTGGCAGAGCTTCCCACAGGGCTGAACCTATGCCCACAAAGCCATGACTTGCCCCTGCCTGAGGCTTTCTGTTCCCCAGGAAATCAGAGACCCCCTCTCCTGAAACCGCCAGGCGGCCCTCACAAGTCCCTTCCCCTCCAGGACCTGCCTGGCGCCACCTCCTTCCAGCCGCCGGGTCCGCCGAGAGGCCCCCTCTCGGGGCTCTGGCCGGACTTGGGACAGGCTGTGCCTGAGTTTCCTCACCTGTGCAAGGGAGGATGCTGGATTGTCGGGGGAGGGGAAACGGACCCCGCCCCCAGGTGCCGCGCGCCCCGCCCCTCCCACCGGCCGAGGGGCCCATTGGCTGCGGGGCGCCGGGGCGGGGCGCGCGGAAAAGAGCCTCGGGCCAGGAGCGCAGGAACCAGACCGTGTCCCGCGGGGCTGTCACCTCCGCCTCTGCGCCCCGACCCGGCCATGCGCGGCCTCGGGCTCTGGCTGCTGGGCGCGATGATGCTGCCTGGTGAGTGGTTCCAGGGAACCGTCCCGGGCGCAGCGCGGGGCAGGGTGGCTCTCCCCGCAGGACGCGACGCTGACCCCGAGCCCCTGGCCTGCCCGCACCCCGCACCCTGGCCCGGCTTCGGGCTGGTCCCTGGGAGCGGGCCATCAGGTGCACAGTGGTCTCTGGGTGGAGAGCCCCGGGCCGGGGAGGCCGGGGAGGTCGGAGGGAGCCTTCAAAGGTGAACTGTGAGAGGGAAGTCCCGCCTCTGAGCTTGTTAGTGGGGTCGGGGCCGGGCCAAGCAGGACGCTTCACCTGCTGCGCGAGGCGCCCTGGGTTCCTGGGATTCACCTGTGGGGCTACCCACCCCCACTATTTAGCCGGGGAGGGAAGGGAGGGCAGACAAGCCGAGGCCTGGAGTGCAGGGGTGTGGGCTGAGGGGACCCGTCTCCTGCCTGGGGGAGGACATGGGGCTGCTGACCCTGGATCCCACCCCTGCTCCTGGAGTGACTCGGGCTGGGGTGTGCTGAGGAGCTTCAGGCTGGAGGCCGGGTTGCTTCCCGCCAGTTTCCTGGGCAGATAGGGGCTGGCTGCTCCCCTGCTGCCTCTCCAGGTTGGAGATGTGGTCATGGAGACACGTCCACTATTGTGTTTTGACGGGAGCAAAGGGTCCTGGGGTTGGTGGTCTCCGAAACCCTGCCCATTGCATGCTGGGTCCCTGCCCTCTGCTCTCGGATACCAGGGAGTTTCCAGTTCTTGGGAGGTGAACAGCCTCCGGGAGGCGCTTCCTGCTCCCCAGTTAGATGCGATCAGATGATCAGAAGAATGGAGGAGGAGATGGAAATGGGCAGGTCAGCGGCCCGAGTCCTCCTCCCTGGGGGGAAGGTTCATCCTTGCCCTCGGGCCCCTCCAGAGATCTGAGACAGCCTGGAGACCTGTGGAGTCACTGGCACCCGCTGGCACCCACAGCGTCTCTGAGCACTGTGTGTGGGTGCTGCAGGACACAGGCCCACCGGCCATGCCTGGGGGCGCTCCTGGGGTCTTTTAGGCACAGAACCCTCACTTGAGTCTTTGTCCCCGAGCTATCTGGTGAGTTCCCCAGGGGAGGGTCAAGCCCAGCAAGAGACAGAATCTGAGGGCCCAGGAGGCCTCTGGGAAGGAAACCTGCCCCCCGGCCCCTCATGCCTGCTGACCCTCCCTCCTGCAGCGATTGCCCCCAGCCGGCCCTGGGCCCTCGTGGAGCAGTATGAGGTCGTGCTGCCGCGGCGTCTGCCAGGCCCCCGAGTCCGCCGAGCTCTGCCCTCCCACTTGGTGAGTCTAAGCTGGCCTGGGGAGGGTCCCTGGCTGGCCCCTGAGCCTATTTTTGTGAAAGGAGCTTTAGCTTACAGAAAGTGGTGAGAGGCCAGTGGGTGTCTGGGGCTGCCCTGTACAGCTCTAGCCCCCTGGGGCCCATCTCCGTTCCTCCCTCCAGCACTGCCTGAGGGCTCCCAGCCTCCTCGTTCCTTCAGGAGCTCTATGGACCCCTGGAAGGGAGCAGGGGCAGGTTGTGCTGGCCCCGGGCCCCTCCCCAGTTTCACTTGGCGAGGCTGATAAGCCAAATTCCTCTTTGAGAAGTGACGCTGGCTCACCGCAGAGTTGACACACCTTCCTGTGTTGGGGGGGGGGGCCTGGCGGGGGTTTCCCAGGGCTAGAAACTGAGAATGGCTCCCCTCCCCGACTGGGGCTGCCCGAGAGTGATTCCTGAAGCCTGAGTGGGTGGGTGTGCACACATGTGCACGGCATATGCATGTGTGCACCTGTTTCCAGGGAGGGCAGTTCCGGCCCCAGCCCTGTCCTTACCTCAGCATCCGGGGAACCTACTACCGACCTGCCCGCTGCCCTGGGCTCATCCAGCCGGTGGCACAGCTAAGGCTGTCTCAGAGCTCTGCAGGCCGAGCCCCAGCCTGCACATGGGGGCTGGCAGTGGTCGAGCAGGAGGCTCTGCAGGCACCACCAGGTCCGGCAGCTGCTGGAAGGGATGGGTCCTGGAGGCAGGCAGCTGTCGCTGGAGGGGCCTGTGCGTGCTATCCCCGCCACCCACCTCCTTTGCTGCCTGGCTGAGGCTATGCCTCCCCCACCCTATGCTTTCTCGGGGAAGGGGCATTGTCGTTACCCATGCGTGGTCAGATGGGGAAACTGAGGTCTGGGAGGACCGAGGAGCACCGTGTCCTTCCTGTCTACCCAAGTGCTGGGCTCCGCCGGTCGCCTTCAGCACAGCCCCGCCCCTACCCTCCACCCTCCAACCCCTGCCCCCCACCATCCAACCGCCACCCTCCAACCCCACCTGCCACCCTCCACCCTCCACCCCCCGCCCCCCACCCTCTGCCCTCCGCCCCCCACCTCCACCCTCCACCCTCCACTCTCCACCCTCCACCTTCCACCCCCCACCCCCTGCCCCCTACCCTCCACCCTCCACCCTCTACCCTGCCTGAGGCTGTGGACCCTCCAGGATGGAGCCTTGACCTGGGGCTGGAGGCCGGCACCCCTTCCCCCGCAGCTGAGCTTCTCTGGCCCCCAGGATTGAGGTGGGCACAGCCCGGGCAGGCTGCTCACCTGGGACCCTTCCCTCCTCGCTCAGGGCCTGCACCCAGAGAGGGTGAGCTACGTCCTTGGGGCCACAGGGCACAACTTCACCCTCCACCTGCGGAAGAACAGGTGAGTGGGTCTCGGGTCGGCCCCCCTGCCCGGGCCTGGCTCCAGCACACTGGTGTCCCCGGCGTCCAGCCTCTGGGCCAGCCTCTCTGCACCGAGAGGGCCGAGGCAGCCACAGCACTTCTTTTCCAGGGACCTGCTGGGCTCCGGCTACACGGAGACCTATACGGCTGCCAATGGCTCCGAGGTGACGGAGCAGCCTCGTGGGCAGGTATGGGTCGGGCGGAGCAGCTGGGCGGGCAGGTAGGGGCTGGGCGGCCCTCCCCGAGCCTGTGGGGCCATGGGGGCACAGCCTGTGGACCCCTCTCCTGCTTCTCCCGCAGGACCACTGCTTCTACCAGGGCCACGTAGAGGGATACCCGGACTCAGCCGCCAGCCTCAGCACCTGTGCCGGCCTCAGGTGGGTGTGGCAGACGAACGCGAGGGCTCCCGCAGGTGGAGAGGAAGGCCTAAGCCTGTGGTGGGGGTGGGGAAGGGAGGCAGGGAGGGTGCCTCCTCCTCCCACTCAGGCCTTTGCTGTCTTGCATGGGGGTCTGCTCAGGGGACGCCAAGCCCAAGAGGCTCACCCTCCTGTACCCTGGAGCCTGAAGTCACCTGCGGGGGGCTGCTGGTGGCAGGGTAGGGGGAGCTGTAGGCAACAAACTGGAGCCTCTGGTCCTTCGGGGCAGGACCAGGCCACTCTGAAGCCCACAGCACACCCGGCTCCCACTCCCCTCAGGGGTTTCTTCCAGGTGGGGTCAGACCTACACCTGATCGAGCCCCTGGATGAAGGTGGCGAGGGCGGACGGCACGCCGTGTACCAGGCTGAGCACCTGCTGCAGACGGCCGGGACATGCGGGGTCAGCGACGACAGCCTGGGCAGCCTCCTGGGACCCCGGACGGCAGCCGTCTTCAGGCCTTGGCCCGGGGTGAGCACCCTTGTCTCCCGTGTTTGGCTGGCCCTGCCGGTGTCCACTTGCCTGGCCTGTGAGTCCTCCTGGCTCCCCATGCGCTGGGTGCTGCCCATTGTCTGCAGCCTGGAGCAGGCCTGGCCACGCTCCCCCAGCACTGGACAGGGGCTGGACAGTGGCCCCGGGTCCCTGAGGGAGGGTCCAGGCCCCGGCGCTGGGAAGGCTGACTGGCTTCTTGTGGCTGTTCCCCAGGACTCTCTGCCATCCCGAGAGACCCGCTACGTGGAGCTGTATGTGGTCGTGGACAATGCAGAGGTGTGTTGGGGGCAGGGAAGGTGGGAGAGCAGCCGGCGGCGGGGGCATGGGGGCTGTGTGGGCTCCAGCCTGAGGGTCTCGTGTCCCCAGTTCCAGATGCTGGGGAGCGAAGCAGCCGTGCGTCATCGGGTGCTGGAGGTGGTGAATCACGTGGACAAGGTGGGCAGCAGTCCTGGCTGCAGAGGTGCCGGAGCCCCTGGCGGGAGGTGGGGGGGGTGTTGCCACGGGGTTCATTCCACCTGCTCCAGCTCTGCCCGGCACCTGTGCCTGGCCCCACCTCGCCGTGGGACAGCTGCATCCTCCGCCACCCACCCTCCCTGCTGTACCTTCCGCCACCCTGCCTGACCCCCAGGACTCCACCACCTCTCCAGCTATATCAGAAACTCAACTTCCGTGTGGTCCTGGTGGGCCTGGAGATTTGGAATAGTCAGGACAGGTTCCACGTCAGCCCCGACCCCAGTGTCACACTGGAGAACCTCCTGACCTGGCAGGCACGGCAACGGACACGGCGGCACCTGCATGACAACATACAGCTCATCACGTGAGCTGGCGGAGCGGGCAGGGTGGGGAGGGCTGGGGAGGGAGGACGGGCAGGACTGGGGTGGGAGGGAGAGCAGGGCTGGGGTGGGAGGGAAGTGGGGAGGGAGCCGTGTCCAGGGCATCTGTGTCACTCCCACTTCCAGGGGTGTCGACTTCACCGGGACCACCGTGGGGTTTGCCAGGGTGTCTGCCATGTGCTCCCGCAGCTCAGGGGCTGTGAATCAGGTGAGGGGGCTCCTGCCCGGGTTTGCCAGGCCGAGGCCAGAGCTGGATAGGGGAGGGGACGCCTCGGGCCAGGTCTCTGGAGCAGGCCACCTCCCCTCAGGCCAGGTTTAATGCCTGATTTTATGTTTTAAGGTGGTGTTGGCGGGAAGCTGTGCCAAGTCCTGGGCCCTGGTAGGGTGAGGGTGGCAGGCGTGGGGAGTTGGCCCCATGGCTCCTGAGAGCACAGACCCTCCTGCAGGACCACAGCAAGAACCCCGTGGGCGTGGCCTGCACCATGGCCCATGAGATGGGCCACAACCTGGGCATGGACCATGATGAGAACGTCCAGGGCTGCCGCTGCCGGGAACGCTTCGAGGCCGGCCGCTGCATCATGGCGGGCAGCATTGGGTGAGGCGGCCGGGCCCTGCAGAGCCAGGGTATGCTGGAGGTACGAGGTGGGTGGGGAAGGGGCCAGGCCGCCTCCCCCAATGCTGCCCCGCCTCCCCAGCTCCAGTTTCCCCAGGATGTTCAGTGACTGCAGCCAGGCCTACCTGGAGAGCTTTTTGGAGCAGCCGCAGTCGGCCTGCCTCGCCAACGCCCCTGACCTCAGCCACCTGGTGGGCGGCCCCGTGTGTGGGAACCTGTTTGTGGAGCGTGGGGAGCAGTGCGACTGCGGCCCCCCCGAGGTGCGTCCATGCCCCATACCTGCTTCCGTCAGCACTGGGTGCCACAACCTCTGTCCCTTCAGGCCAGGGTGACCACTGCACATCCACACGTGGAACTTGGGGCTCCGTGGGTGTCCAGAGCGGTCACAGGGAGGGAGTGGCTGCAGGGCACCCCAGTGGTCAGGGGAGGCGGCCAGGTCCGCCCTGGAGCCCAGCCCGGCCCCAGTGCAGCCTGCCAAGGCCTTTGCCGTCGCCCCAGGACTGCCGGAACCGCTGCTGCAACTCTACCACCTGCCAGCTGGCTGAGGGGGCCCAGTGTGCGCACGGTACCTGCTGCCAGGAGTGCAAGGTGAGTGCAGCCTCCCACCGGTGACCCCCAGAGCCCATGGCTGGCAGGTGGGAAGGGACCCTGGGGCGCCAGGGACCAGGCAGCTTGCGTGGACCTGTCCCCATGGTGAGCTGTTCTCTGCTGGGCCAGGTGAAGCCGGCTGGTGAGCTGTGCCGTCCCAAGAAGGACATGTGTGACCTCGAGGAGTTCTGTGACGGCCGGCACCCTGAGTGCCCGGAAGACGCCTTCCAGGAGAACGGCACGCCCTGCTCCGGGGGCTACTGCTACAACGGGGCCTGTCCCACACTGGCCCAGCAGTGCCAGGCCTTCTGGGGGCCAGGTGAAGTGGGCACAGAGCTGGCCTGGCAGGGTGGCTGCAGGCCTTGCCAGGGCTAACCCGCTCCTGGTCCCACAGGTGGGCAGGCTGCCGAGGAGTCCTGCTTCTCCTACGACATCCTACCAGGCTGCAAGGCCAGCCGGTACAGGTGAGCTTCTGAGACCGCCCTGGGCCCAGGACATGTGCTGTTCCCACAGCGGGGTCAGCCCCAGAAGGGCCTCCGCAAAGGGTCCTGCTCCCATGAGGGTCTGCTCTGGACCCATGGACCCCAGGCTCAAGCGCACCGTGTTGTGGGAGGGAGGTGGGTCACTGGCCCCAGCCTGCTGTGGCTCCTGGGCCCCCCAGCATGCTCCCGGGCAAGCTGGCCCACGACCTGCCCTCCATCCACAGGGCTGACATGTGTGGCACTCTGCAGTGCAAGGGTGGGCAGCAGCCCCTGGGGCGTGCCATCTGCATCGTGGATGTGTGCCACGCGCTCACCACAGAGGATGGCACTGCGTATGAACCAGTGCCCGAGGGCACCCGGTGTGGACCAGAGAAGGTGAGCCCCTGGCTCAGAGGGCGCGCCACCCCCCAGGCATCCCGGGCATGTGCCCCACGTGGGTGCAGATGCGTTTCTGAGCTTGGCAGCTGCTCGAGGCTGTGGGAACAGAGTTCTCTCCGCGCTTCTAGTAGAGACTGAAAGGTTTCCGGGGGTGGGGAGAGACATGGTTCTCAGTTCATCTGATGGCCGTCGCCGGCGGCCACGTGCCCCAGGAGGGCCACTTCCCAGGGGCTTTGGGGGTAGGCAGCCGGCAGATGGGCTGAAGCACAGCCACCTTGGACGTGGTGACCACAGCCCACCCCCAGCTTACCCCGCAGTTTCAAGGGACGCTGGCAGGGCAGAGGTCCAGAGCGGCTGCCTGAGAGATGCCTCCTACCCCCAGGTTTGCTGGAAAGGACGTTGCCAGGACTTACACGTTTACAGATCCAGCAACTGCTCTGCCCAGTGCCACAACCACGGGGTATGTGTGGCCTCTCGGGACAGGGCCCCTGCACAGAGGCTGCCGCTCTGAGGGAGCCGGTGCTGGGGACAGCTCTGGACACGGGAGCCTGAGGCTGGGGGGGCCTGGCGTGTCCTGTCCATGGGGGTCTCTGTGGAGCCCCTGTCGGCTGAGGCCCGGCCTGGGTGGCCTCCGTGGATGGAACCTGCATGGTCACTGGGCAGCGGGCAGGGGCTACATGGAGAGGCCTCGCCGTCGGCGCGTGCGGGCAGGGACCGAGGGGCCCTCGGGGGTGGGGCTGGCCCGGGGCCCTCATGCTGGAGGCACGGCCCCCACGGCCCCTTGGGATCCACAACAGGGTTGGCCCTGAGCCCAGCCGTCCCCGCAGGTGTGCAACCACAAGCAGGAGTGCCACTGCCACGCGGGCTGGGCCCCGCCCCACTGCGCGAAGCTGCTGACTGAGGTGCACGCAGGTAGGCCTCCCTGGCCAGCGCAGGTGGGGCTGGGGTCCAAGCTCAGAGGGCCCGAACAGAGCCCAGGCAGAAGCCGCGGGCCCAGGAAGCTGGTGGTGTTCGCGGTGCCAGTTTGCTGCCACAGGCATCGACACACAGGTATAGGCAGAGCCTGTCTGTCCCCGACACACAGGTATAGGCAGAGGCTGATGTGAGGAGGGGAGAGCCCTGTCCCAGAGGGAGGCAGTGGCCGAGGGCAGGGCACGGCGGTGAGCTGAGACTCCAGTGTCCTCAGCCTGTGTCTTCCAGCCCCTCCTCGGCCTGGGGCCCTGAGGCCACCCAGTATTTCCTCCCCAGCGGCCACTGAGCATGTGGTCGTCCAGAGCATCAGGCCTCAAAGGCACAGCCATGCCCACAGCACTGTGGCCCAGGGCCACCCTGCCAAGCTCTCCAACCTGTCACTGGCGAGCTGGGAGTGCCAGTGTAAGGTACCAGGTCCTCCCTGAGGGGTCCACAGGGCACGGCCTGGGGGTGCTGAGAAAGACCGTGTCTCTGGGAACCTCCCTGGCTCCTGCCTGAGGTCACCGCCTGCCTGCCTGATGTGGGGCCGTGTGTCCCACAGCGTCCGGGAGCCTCCCCGTCTTCGTGGTGGTGGTTCTGGTGCTCCTGGCAGTTGTGCTGGTCACCCTGGCAGGCATCATCATCTATCGCAAAGCTCGGAGCCGCATCCTGAGCAGGTGAGGGTGGTGGGGGCTGTGACGGAGGGTGGCGGGGGCTATGATGGAGGATGGCGAGTGCTTCCCGTGCTCAGCTGCCAGAGGAAGGAGTGCCCAGCACGGGCCCATGGTGGACGGCATGGACACCCAGGCTCCTCTGTGCCCCGACGTCGTGACGCCCCCCGGCTTGGGCTGAGTTTGAAGGGCCTTCCTGGCTCCACTCGGCCAGTGCCACTCTGGACTCCACCTTCCCCTGAGGCTGGGGCGGGGCATGGTTTTGGTGGCCGGTTGGGCTTGGGGCAAATCCAGAGAGGCCCGGTGGGGTCCCCCATACCCTGACCCAGCCCCGTGAGCACCCTGCCAGTTTCCTGCTGAGCCCTGCTCTAGGGACCTGGACCCCCACACAGCAGGAGACCCCCACGCAGCAGGACACACTGGCCCCACAGCCTCCAAGCATCTCCCGCCCACCTGACTGGGGCCCCCAGGACATGGAGGGGGTGTCCCTGCCTCTTCAGGGTCCGCCCCGCCTCCTGGGCCTGTCTGTCTCTCATGGCCACGACCTCTCGCCCTGAAGCCTCTCGGGTCGGCTGGAGCTGGGAGGGAGAGACTCGGGGTGTGGTGCTGGGGCCCCATGGCCGGACACTGACCACGCGCCCTGTGCTTCCTCCCCAGGAACGTGGCTCCCAAGACCACAATGGGGCGCTCCAACCCCCTGTTCCACCAGGCTGCCAGCCGCATGCCGGCCAAGGGCGGGGCTCCAGCCCCATCCAGGGGCCCCCAAGAGCTGGTCCCCACCACCCACCCGGGCCAGCCCGCCGGACACCCGGCCTCCTCGGTGGCTCTGAAGAGGCCGCCCCCTGCTGTAAGCACCACCCCCGGCGGGTTCATGAGGCTGAAAGCAGTGCCCAGGCCCCATCCTGCGACCCCAAGTGCAGCCCGAGGCCAGCAGAGCCCTTTCATTAAATTCACGCACAGGCCAGCGGTGGCCCCGAGGCCCAGAGCAGCTGCTGTGGTCGCCCTGCTGGGAACACTGAGGCTTTGGTAGTGGGCACTTCCCAGACCCCTTTGAGCCATGACAGAATCTGAGCTTGAACTTAAACTTGGGGGCTCCGAGCCCAGGGAAGCTTCCTGGCCTCCACAGAGTCCATCTGAGGACAGTGTCGAGACACAAATGCTCTCCGGCCCCCAGCTCGGGATCACACAGCTGAGGGGAGGAATGGGGCGGGGCCTCTCATCTGGGGTGGGGCCCTGTGGGCCGCGCAGATGCCTCCAGCACACACAAGAGGCAGGAACCTCGGATCCTGGAGCTGGGGGTGCTGGAGGGGCACGGGGGTCCCAGCTCTGACCCAGGCTCTCGGCCCTGTCTCCTCCAGCCTCCGGTCACTGTGTCCAGCCCACCCTTCCCAGTTCCTGTCTACACCCGGCAGGCACCAAAGCAGGTGAGCAGTGGTGATTGGGCGGCCAAGCCGTCTGAGGGTGTCCAGGCCTTCCTGATGGGATTGGGGTCTGTGCACTGCACCGGGGGCCAGGGATCCCCAGGTGGCCCCCGCTGTACACAGAAGGCTGGTTAGCCCGACCTCGTGAGGACATCAGACAGAAAGGCAGGTCAGCGAGGCCACGGGAAGGCAGGAGCTCAGTCCTGCCCTGCGTTGGAGCTGGTTTGGGGGTCCTGGCTCCTTCTCCTTCCACTCAGACCTGCTCCGCCCACCAAGCCCCTCCCAGAGCTGAAGCTCTGGCAGAGAAGAGGACTCCCTGGGGCCCTGCAGGACAGATGGGTGGGTGGGCTCAGGGCAGGGACACGTTCCGCGCTTCCCTTGGGTTTGGGGGCTTTGGGGATTTTGGAAAGATCTCTCAAAACCCGAATCACTGGAGCCGTGGCATGCTGAGGGTTAACTCCCAGGCCTCCGTGTCCCCCCAGGGTTGGGGTCCTGTCCCTGCGCCCTGGCTCCCACCTCTGGGCTAACCTTGGAGCCCTTTTTGGACCCCGTGGGGGCAGCTCATTGGCCTCAGCCCTGGGAAACCGCTCTGGCAGTGGGTGGAGAAGGACCCTTGAGCTCCCTTCCTGGGGCCACTGACTCAGCTAGGGCAGCAGAAAGGGCCAGGCTTTCTCCCTGGGGCCTGGCACGGGGCCCCAGTGGTACCATCGAGGTCCAGTTGGCATTGCGGGACATTGTGAGCAGCCTCTGTCCTCAGAGAGGGCAGGACGGTGGCGGGCAGGCCGGGGCTGGGGAGGTGCCTGTGTGAAGAGGTCCCACGGTGCATCTCCGGGGACCCCCTCCACAGAGGTTCGTGGTCAGCCCTAGCCACGGTGCATCTCCGGGGACCCCCTCCACAGAGGTTCATGGTCAGCCCTAGCCACGGTGCATCTCCGGGGACCCCCTCCACAGAGGTTCATGGTCAGCCCTAGCCACGGTGCATCTCCGGGGACCCCCTCCACAGAGGTTCATGGTCAGCCCTAGCCACGGTCCATCTCCGGGGACCCCCTCCACAGGGGTTCATGGTCAGCCCTAGCCACGGTGCATCTCCGGGGACCCCCTCCACAGGGGTTCATGGTCAGCCCTAGCCACGGTGCATCTCCGGGGACCCCCTCCACAGGGGTTCATGGTCAGCCCTAGCCACGGTGCATCTCCGGGGACCCCCTCCACAGGGGTTCATGGTCAGCCCTAGCCACGGTGCATCTCCGGGGACCCCCTCCACAGAGGTTCATGGTCAGCCCTAGGACTGGGCTGTGCATGGAAGACCTGGGGCAGGAGAGCCCCTGCCCTCTGGGTTGAGGCTTTTTTTTTGTTAACATTTAATTTTGAACAAATTTTAGACTTACAGAAAAGTTGCAAAAATAGCCTAGAGAATCCTGCATGCCCTTCGCCTGGCCTGCTCCCGAATGGCCACAGTGTGGGCGCACAGCCGAGGCGTCACGTATGGCCACAGTGTGGGCGCGCAGCCGAGGCGCCACATCCCGGGTCAGCTCCCGTATGGCCACGGTGTGGGTGCACAGCCGAGGCGTCACGTCACCGATGCGACCCAGTCAGTACCGCCTGCTCCCTCTGGACGCCCTTCTCCAGCCATGGTCCCCCCAGGCACTCAGCCCCCGGCCCCTCTGCCTTTCCTCAGCTTGCACTTTGGAAATGTGGCCAGCAGTGTTTTCAGAGTCCCTCAGCCTGGGTTTGTCCCGTCTTTCCTTGTGTGGATGAGGGCCGTGCACTGTTGGCGGGGGCAGCACTGGACAGACCCTTCCCCAGGCACAGCCCAGGCCTGGCCCACATGCAGCTTCGGTCACGGGTGATGTTGACACAGCGCCTAGTTGGAGCAGCGTCCACAGATTTTTCCTTAGAAAGCTCCTGTCTTCTTTTTATAGTGAGCAGATGCCTCAGGGAGATACCTTGAGACTCTTTGAACCTTAAGCTTGGACCCACTAGTTTTGGCATCCATTGGTGAATATTGGCTGCAATAGTTGTTCTGTGCTGTTTGCCTAATAGTGATTTTCTCTCTTTTTTTTTTTTTTTGAGATGGAGTCTCGTTCTGTCGCCCAGGCTGGAGTGCAGTGGCGCGATCTCAGCTCACTGCAATCTCCGCCTCTCAGGTTCACGCCATTCTCCTGCCTCAGCCTCCCAATGTAGCTGAGACTACAGGTGCCCGCCACCATGCCTGGCTAAATTTTTGTATTTTTTTTTTCAGTAGAGATGGGGTTTCACTGTGTTAGCCAAGATGGTCTTGATCTCTTGACCTCGTAATCTGCCTGCCTTGGCCTCCCAAAGTGCTGGGATTACAGACGTGAGCCACCATGCCCGGCCCTAATAGTGATTTTCTATTTCTCTCTTTCCTTTTTAACTTTTTATTTGAACTAACTTCAGACTTGTAAGTGAGTTGCAGAAATAGTCCTAGAAGGGGTCTGGACAGGCAAAACAGGGGTCTGAAGGGGGCAGAGAGATTTCTGGCCAAGGAAGTTATGGTTACCAGGCATAGCAGTAGATGGGGCAGAGGCTGCAGCAGGAGCCGGGCGTGGCGGTAGATGGGGCAGAGGCTGCAGCAGGAGCTGGGTGTGGCAGTAGATGGGGCAGAGACTGCAGCAGGAACAGGCGTGGAGGTAGATGGGGCAGAGGCTGCAGCAGGAGCCGGGCGTGGAGGTAGATGGGGCAGAGGCTGCAGCAGGAACAGGCGTGGCGGTAGATGGGGCAGAGGCTGCAGCAGGAGCTGGGCATGGAGGTAGATGGGGCAGAGACTGCAGCAGGAGCTGGGCATGGAGGTAGATGGGGCAGAGGCTGCAGCAGGAACTGGGCATGGAGGTAGATGGGGCAGAGGCTGCAGCAGGAGCTGGGCGTGGAGGTAGATGGGGCAGAGGCTGCAGCAGGAGCTGGGCGTGGAGGTAGATGGGGCAGAGGCTGCAGCAGGAGCTGCGCGTGGAGGTAGATGGGGCAGAGGCTGCAGCAGGAGCTGGGCGTGGAGGTAGATGGGGCAGAGGCTGCAGCAGGAACAGGCGTGGAGGTAGATGGGGCAGAGGCTGCAGCAGGAGCTGGGTGTGGAGGTAGATGGGGCAGAGGCTGCAGCAGGAACTGGGCGTGGAGGTAGATGCGGCAGAGGCTGCAGCAAGAGCCGGGCGTGGAGGTAGATGGGGCAGAGGCTGCAGCAGGAACAGGCGTGGCAGTAGATGGGGCTGAGGCTGCAGCAGGAACAGGCGTGGCAGTAGATGGGGCGGAGGCTGCAGCAGAACTGTGCAGGAGGGAAGTCACTCACTCTTCACTCTCACGGGCTTCCCCTGGCTGCTCAGTAGGGTCCTTTGGAAGCTGCTGAAAACTGCAAATGCTTAGCCCACCCAGGCTCCGTGTGACACAGCCAGGAGTGAGCTCCACAGCTCTGTATGGTGGACATCCAGCCTCCCTACCGTGGGAAAGCTGAAATGCAAAGAAACACGTGTTTTAGTAGCTAATTATTGGCCTTTGAGCTTCCAAAACCCCACATTCCGGCAATCTGTAGAGCTCTTCAGGCCAGGCGCATTGGCTCATGCCTGTAATCCCAGCACTTTGGGAGGCTGGGGCGGGAGGATCACTTGAGCCCAGGAGTTCAAGACCAGCCTGGGCAACATAGGGAGACCCCGTCTCTACAAAAAATAAAAAATTAGCTGGGTGTGGTGGCTTGTACCTGTCGTCCCAGCTACTCAGGAGGCTGAGGCGGGAGGATCACTTGAACCCAGGAAGAGGAAGCTGCAGTGAGCCAACATCATGCCACTGCACTCCAGTCTGGGTGACAGAGGGAGACCCTGACTCAAAAAAAAAAAAAAAAAAGGAAAGGAAAAAAGCTCTTGGAGGGTAATACGGGGGTTGGTTAGGGGATGTGGATGGTGTACTGGGCAGGTGGGCCCAGGATGGCGTTCTGCCACTGATGGGCTTTATTCCTGGGCAGTGGCAGCCAGGAGGGCTTTTCTGTAGCGAGCTCAGTGGGGGCGGAGCCTGCAGGCTCCCTGGGGGGCAGAGCGAGGTCTGTGGGGAGCTTCGTTCCAGGTCCAGATAAGGTGATGTCCAGGCTAGAGCCGGGACTGCCTGGGGGACCCATGTCAGCTGTGTCTGTTTCCTCCCAGGTCATCAAGCCGACGTTCGCGCCCCCAGTGCCCCCAGTCAAACCCGGGGCTGGTGCGGCCAACCCTGGTCCAGCTGAGGTGAGGCCCCAGCACACACCAGGCAGAGTCCACTGTGCAATGGACGGCACGGCCTCCCCACGGGGCTGACGGTGGCACTGCCCTGGAGGGTGGGGCTTTTTTCTGATTATCTGTGGATAAACTTGGGTGACTGAAAGAAAAGGGAAAGGCATTGGCAGTGGCTATACTGTGATATCTGTGCTGTGATCAGGGGACTTCTCAGCAGATGCTGACCCCGGCTGTCAGTGGTGCCTGACCTTCCCCCAGCAACTGCAGGGAAGAAAGTCTGTCCTCTGTGAGCTGTATATACTGTGACTGCCACACCTGCCATTGTGTGCATGGGCCATGTTGTTGGTGGATGAACCAAGAATCCACATTTTAAGAGATGTTAAAGGACGTAAAATTTCGTTGTACCCTTTATATACCTTTTATAGCAGGTAGTTTTTCAACATCAGTTATCTTTTCCTCCTCCCAGGGTGCTGTTGGCCCAAAGGTTGCCCTGAAGCCCCCCATCCAGAGGAAGCAAGGAGCCGGAGCTCCCACAGCACCCTAGGGGGGCACCTGCGCCTGTGTGGAAATTTGGAGAAGTTGCGGCAGAGAAGCCATGCGTTCCAGCATTCCACGGTCCAGCTAGCGCCGCTCAGCCCTAGACCCTGCCTTTGCAGGCTCAGCTGCTGTTCTAACCTCAGGAATGCATCTACCTGAGAGGCTCCTGCTGTCCATGCCCTCAGCCAATTCCTTCTCCCCGCCTTGGCCACATGTAGCCCCAGCTGTCTGCAGGCACCAGGCTGGGATGAGCTGTGTGCCTGTGGGTGCGTGTGTGTGTACGTGTCTCCAGGTGGCCGCTGGTCTCCCCCTGTGTTCAGGAGGCCACATATACAGCCCCTCCCAGCCACACCTGCCCCTGCTCTGGGGCCTGCTGAGCCGGCTGCCCTGGGCACCCGGTTCCAGGCAGCACAGACGTGGGGCATCCCCAGAAAGACTCCATCCCAGGACCAGGTTCCCCTGCGTGCTCTTCGAGAGGGTGTCAGTGAGCAGACTGCACCCCAAGCTCCCGACTCCAGGTCCCCTGATCTTGGGGCCTGTTTCCCATGGGATTCAAGAGGGACAGCCCCAGCTTTGTGTGTGTTTAAGCTTAGGAATCGCCTTTATGGAAAGGGCTATGTGGGAGAGTCAGCTATCTTGTCTGGTTTTCTTGAGACCTCAGATGTGTGTTCAGCAGGTCTGAAAGCTTTTATTCTTTAATAATGAGAAATGTATATTTTACTAATAAATTATTGACCGAGTTCTGTAGATTCTTGTTAGATCAGCGGGGAAGGATGGCGGGCTTCAGTTCACGAGATACAAGGGTCGGCGCTTGGTAAAATGCAGACTGCGAATAGATGAGGTCAAGCCACCTTCCTTTCTCCCTGGATTTCTCAGGCCCTCCCCAGCGTAACTAAGCAGTCCCGCCCCTCCCGCGGGCAGACGATCCGATCCAGGAACCCACGCCCAAGAAGACTTCGCCGCGATGCACGGAGGAGCCCGCGCTACCCCCGCCCCGCCCCGTCTCTGGGCAATGGCCCGGCCCCGCCCCCGCCCCCGCCCCGTCTCCCGGCAACGGCCCCGCCCGCGCCCCGCCCATTCCGTCTCGTCTCCCGGCAACGGCCTCGCCCCGACCGCGCCCCGCCCATTCCGTCTCGTCTCCCGGCAACGGCCCCGCCTCTTCCGGCCCCATGCCCTTGTCCGGGCCACTGCCCCGCACGCCCCCCGCCATGCTGGGCTCGACCCCGGCCCCGCGCGGCCTTCACGCCTGGCTGGACGCGCTCCCGCTCAGCCACCCACGCGCCGCCTGGCCCGGGACCTCAGCTATGGCGGTGGGCGCGCGTCCGCGAAGTCGTGGAGTCCGAGGGGCCCCCGCGGCAGGGGCCTGCGCCCTCGGCCCAGGAGAAGCGGCGAATGGCCCGCGGCGCCCCTCCCGGTTGCTCGCTGACCCCCCCCCTCCCAGAGTCTCGGGCTGCGAACCCCGCTTCGCCTTTGCTGCATCCGACTCAGCCTTTCAGATCTGTAGGATCCGGGACTCCAGTGTCCGACTGCAGGGCGGGGCTCACGGCCCACACGCGCCGCAGTACCCAGCCCGATGCGCACGTTCCCTGTGGGCACCCCCTGGGAGCGTCCCCGTGGTGCCAGGCTGGCGCGCTGGCCTCTGAGGAGGTGGCTTCTGCTCTAGGCACCTGAGCAGCAAGTCTGAGTGGGCGCCCACGGGGCGGAGGCTGTTAGACGCATCTGGTGCTGCACCGAGGAGGCCTGACGTCCCCTGTGGCCAAGCCCTCACACCCATGGGTGCTGCCTCCGGGTGGCTCCTCCGAGGCAGAGCCCTGAGCTGATAGCGCCCACTCGTCTCGCAGGCCTGCCACGCCCCCAGCTCCCTTCAGCACGAAGAATGAGAGCGTTCTGGAGGGGACAGGCCACTGCACTTGCAGAGGGTGGGTTCCTGTCTCTCAAGCCCTCCAACCGCCCATACCTCCCTTCCTCCCGATCTCCCCAGCCTCCGCCGCCCACCCCATTTCCTCGACAGTTGGATTCAAGGCTGGTGTCTGCCTTGTAGTGGGGACCCAGCCGCCAGGCGCCAGAGCACCCAGACCCCGGAGTCCAGCAGCTACTGGAGGACAAGGAGCAGGCGCTGTCCTTTCCGCAGGAGACAGGGTGCAGGCGACCTGGCACCCTTGTTGCCGGGACACCCTGTGGCTGAAGGACTGGGAAACAGGGCCTGTGCGGAGCCTTGCAGAGAGGGCATGGCCTTCATTTTCTCCAGCCCTCCCCAAAATGCAGACATTTGCTGAGTACCTGTGGGCACCAGCTCTTATCACCTGGCGGTGCTGGCTGGCAAGTCTGCCTGGCTGCCCTCCAGCCAGAGCCGAGCCCCTTCTCCCATCCCCAAATGCACAGAAGACAGCCAGAGAGCCAGGGTCCTGGGCAGCACCTGCCCAGCCCAAGACTCCACATGAGCACTTAGATATGCAGTGCACACCTGGCTCTCTGCACACACCTGGTTCTCAACAGACACCTGGCTCTCCATGCACACCTGCTCTCAGTGCACACGCGGCTCTGCAGTGTACACCTGACTCTCTGCACACCTGACTCAGTGCACACCCGGCTCTGCAGCGCACACCTGACTCTGCACACCTGGTTCTCAGTGCACACCTGGCTCTCTCTGCAGACCTGATTCTCCGTGCACACCTGGTTCTCAGTGCACACCTGGCTCTCTCTGCAGACCTGATTCTCCGTGCACACCTGGCTCTCTCTGCACACCTGGTTCTCAGCGCACACCTGCTCTCAGTGCACACGCGGCTCTGCAGTGTACACCTGGCTCTCCGTGCACACCTGGTTCTCAGCGCATACCCGGCTCTGTGGTGTAAACCAGGCTTGACAGGCTCTGTGGACCCATGCCTGGCTCTGCAGGTGCACACCTGGCTCTTTCACCAGGGGTCTCCAGTTTTCCTGCGTGCAGGAAGCCCCTTGCCATACCTGCCTCCCCCAGCTCCAGCCATCAGGACCCTTAAGGGATGCTGGACGGGAGCCCGGGTTCCATACAGACGTTCACTCCAGGCCTGCTGGGCAGTGCACGGCCACATCCGGAAGAATCCCTCTCACTCCGGGCACCTGCCTCGGGCACAGTGGCCATAGGAGAGGCCTGCTGACTGCCTCCTAAACCTTCCTATACTGGAAGCACAGACCCAGCCAGTCTCCAGCAGCAAACAACGTGACCCACTGTGGAAAAGCTGAGCTGCCTCAAAGGACGTTTCCCAGGTGAAGCCCAGGAATGACGGCCACATATGGGCAGAGCTGGGTGGCAAGGGGCAGGCCTGCGCTCAGTAGACTCAGCCGGACCAGGGCCCCCATGTGGACCCAACGCCACTCGCTGGTCATCCCAACAGTGTCTCTCGCTCAGAGACAAACTCCAAAGGCCAGGGGGTCTCTGCTGACTCCTCCAGGGCGTCCATCTGACCCCAGGCTGTGCAACAACTAAGCCAGGGCACTCCGTGGAGTCGCCTTAAACTGCAGCTTGAGCTGCTTTCCCTCTGGGTGTCATAATGCAGCTGTGATTCATGCTGCCACACGTGGACCATGGAGGCCGTGACTGGGAAGCCAGCAGCTTCACTTCCTGCCACCACTCCCTCTCTGCCGGGCTGCGGTCAATCTGAAGCCACAAAATGACGTCACTTTCCTGCTTTCTCCAGAAAACAGCTCATCCAGATCTGGGCACCCGCTCAGGAACCGTGATGTCGACATCGTTTCCGAGAGCCCCTTTGAGCCCGAGGCCCCTTGGGCACAGCCTGCACACCTGCCCCACACACTCTGTCCTGTGTCCCGGGCCCCTGTCTTGAGGTTCTGCCCTCCCCGGTGCCCCTGGGCCAAGGGCTTAGTCCCCTGCGGGTTCTCAGGAAGGAACTTCAGGGCCACAAACCTCAGGAGGGTTCCAAAGCCGCCTCAGGAGGCGAGGCGAAGGCAGCTGAAAGCAGCCGCTTCCTCCCTGAGCCAGAAGGCAAGGCCCCCTCCCCCTGCACGGCCAGCTGCTGCACCGCCCTGCAGGGGGACTGAGGCACAGCCCTCTCCACCCAGTGTCCCTGCAGTGCATAGGCTGAGAGGGCGGCTTCCCAAAGACTGGCCTGGTCAGGTGTGGTCAGCTACCCGGGGCCGCCTGTTCCCAGAGCCCCTCTCGAAGCCAGGCCAGGGCTGCCTCTAGGAAGGGGCCATTCCCAGGGGAGCAGCCCCTCAGTGCCACAGTGGGCTGGGGAGGGCCACGGCGGGTGCCAGCCCCCAGGGTCCGCCGCTTCCCCGCTGTCAGGGGGACTCGGTCCTGGCTCAGGAGTCCAGGTCATGCTGGGTCATGCACGTGGCAGGCTGCAAGCGGTGCTCCTGGAATCAGGAGACTCAGGTTTTCCGGAGTCACTGCAGTGACCCCTCAGAGACAGGGCTCCCACAGCACAGATTTCAGCAGGTCCTGCAGCTGGGGCTGGGCAGGAAGTGCTGGGGAAGGGCCTGGCCGAGAAGCCCGAGCCAACCCAGGCCTAGGCAGCTTCCGTCAGGAGCTGTGGCAGTGCCAGACCCTGCCCTGCCACCCTGGGTGGTGACAGCACAGGCCACCGCTCAGCTCCAGGTGCCCCCACACGCTCATGCACACACAAACAGGGCTGCCTGCCACCTGCGAGGAACCTGCTCTCTCCAGGGACTCAGAAGCAGGTGCCAGGCCAGAGACACACCACAGCCAGAAAGGCAGGTATCAGGAGCCAGCGGGTGCTTGGTGCCTGGAGGCCACACCCCAGACACCCACAGGCAGGGCCGGCTTACCTGCCGGAAGACAGGCCCAGGAGACCCTCTGCAGGGTCCCCAGGATGACCAGGGCCCTGGTGGCATAAGGCTGGTGGAGGGTGTTGAAGCCAGGAACCCTCTCGATGGAGTATGGACCCCATCCTGGCTGGAGGAGAGGTTGTCAGGGCGGGGCTGGCCCTTGGGAGGCGCCACAACCCCTGTGCAGGGTACCCCAACTGGGGAGAAGCCACCAGGCCACGCTGGAGTGGGAGCCAGGACCTCAGTGCCGGGTCCCCGCCGCGTCTGCCGTGCCCACCCCTAGACGGTGCTGAATCCTGGCCCCTCCCAGCTCTGGGTGTGTGGTGGGGAGGAGCTGCTTCTCTCCGTCCTCACCCGGCCTTGCCCTCGGCCAGCAAAGACCCCAGAGGAGAGTGAGACCCTTGGGAGCTCCCTGGGCTCAGGGGTTCTGAGTGCCTGTGCTGGGACCTTGGACGGCCAAGACGCCGCTTGACTTCCACCTCCTGTCCTCCGGCGCCCGCCTGCACCTGGTCCTCTGCCTGCCCACGCGGCCAGCTAGAAAGCGCGCGCCCTCCAGTGGGAAGGAGAGCAAGGAGTAAAACGTCCCGCCAGGGAGTGGGGAGTGTCAGGAAATTAGGAGGAAGTGTCGGGGCTGCGGCTGGCCGGGATGTAGGAGCACAGGCCCTAGGGCAGAGGAGGGGCGGGGGGAGCCGTGAGAGGCCCGGAGGGAGCAGGGAAGGTGGAGGGGAGCTTTCCCCGGTGGAGCTGGCAGGAAGAGTCCCAGGCACAAGGAGCGCATTTTAGAATTCCAGGACTCGGGAGGAAACCTGCAGGATGAGGGCTCCCCTTGGGGGCGGCCCGCATTTCTCAGTGGGAAGGTGGGTGTGGGTGCCCCTCACATCACCTGGCGTTTATTTTTGCATGTGTGAAATATAACAACAATTTCCTAGGGGAAAACGCCCTAGGGTGCACAAAAGTTGTAAAAATGGGAACATATGGTCCGAAACTCACTGCTGAATAATGTGCTGTCATGAAATTTACTTCAAAAACCCCTCACGGAGTACAATCTTGGGTAGACGAAAGAGAAAAAAAGTAAAAATGAATTTAAAAATCTCTTAAAGCTTCTGTTTTTTGTTTTTTATTTTTGAGACAGATCTGGCTCTGTTGCCCAGGCCGGAGAACAGCTCACTGCAGCTGGAGCCGTTCTCCCACCTCAGCCTCCGGCATGTGCCACCACGCCCAGCTAATTCTTTTCTTTTTTTTTTTTTTTGAGACAGGGTCTCACTCTGTTGCCCAGACTAGAGTGTAGTGGCACAATCTCAGCTCACTGCAACCTCCACCTCCTGGGTTGAAACGATTCTCCTGCCTCAGCCTCCCAAGTAGCTGAGATTACAGGCGCCCGCCACCACGCCCGGCTAATTTTTGTATTTTAGTAGAGACGGGGTTTCACCATATTGGCCAGGCTGCTCTCAAACTCCTGACCTCAGGTGATCCGCCCGCCTCTACCTCCCAAACTGTTGGGATTACAGGCGTCAGCCACTGCGCCTTGCGTAATTCTTTTCATTTTTTGTAGCAATGGGGGTCTCACTGTGTTGCCCAGGCTGGTCTTGAACTCCTGGGCTCAAGCGATCCTCCTGCCTCTGCTTCCCACAGTGCTGGGATTACAGGTGTGAGCCACTGCGCCTGGCCAGCTTCTTTAGATCAAGCTGTAAATAACTTCAAATAGTAAATTAGCAGAGCAGACACGACTGACTGAAATTATTAGCAATGAAAGCACAAAGGAGTAAGCAGGGGAGAGGCCACCCTGAGCATGTCTGGACGAGGAGCTCGCGTGGGGAGCCCACGCTCAGGCACCCCACAGGTGTGCAGGAACCGGCGTGATCCACAGTGATTGCCTTTGGTGGCAAAACTTATTTCTTTTCTGCAGTACTCACAATTCTCCATCATAACAATGTGTCGTTTTACAAGCAGGAATAAATGAAAACGATGGCTGTTCAAAGCTTGCTGGTGAGAGGCGGCGGCAAAGCTCTGCTGCTCCCCGTGTTTCTGGAATCTGTTGACAGTTGTATCTGCGCTTCTCACAGATTCTGAGAAGGACACATATGTTGAACAAATACACATAACTTCCTCAGAGAACCACTGAAGGCCAGGCGCGGTGGCTCACGCCTGTAAACCCAGCACTTTGAGAGGCCGAGGTGGGCGGATCACCTGAGCTCAGGAGTTCACGACCAGCCTGGGCAACACAGCAAAATCCCGTCTCTACAAAAAATACAAAACTTGGCCCGGCGTGGAGCCCGTAGTCCCCTCTACTTGGGAGGCTGAGGTGGGAGGATCGCTTGAGCCTGGGAGGTGGAGGCTGCAGTGAGTTGAGATTGCACCCCTGTACTCCAGCCTGGGCCACGGAGTGAGACCCTGAAATAAAAGCTGTGGACGTGGCTGAATCGTGTGCACCGCTGACCCCCAGCACGCGGGCCTCACCCACCATCCACGCGACGCCCTCGCCAGGAAAAACAGAGCCATGTGACCGGGGAGGGTTGATGATGGTGTCCAGAGGCCAGAGTGCCCTGGCAGGGTGGCCACCACCCCATCTGTCCCTGGAGGTCTTTGTCTCCTTCTGTGCTGAACTCCACCCTCCAACAGCTCCCCGTGGCTGCCCAAGCAGGGGTGGCGGGGTGTCAAGGAGGGTGGGCGGCGGGACCACGGGGCAGAGGGGCTGTGCATCCTGGGTAATCCCACCCTCGCCCTGGGTGGCCACCAAGCGGTGCCAGCAGCTGGACCTGGGTGCGGAGTGTGGAGCCGAGTTCACCTGCCTTTTTGTGGCTCCCAGAGGAACACGCAGAGACCCAACTGAGGCCAGCCTAACTGGGGCTGCTGAGGGTCAGCCCCGGCATTCGCTCAGGGCACCAAGGACCCAAGGAGACTGAGCAGGGGCTGCAGCCGCTAAGCGGGGGTTGGAGGTGGCAGAGCCCTCCTCAGCCTGGGGGAGCTCAGCCCTGTCCTCAATGAGAAAGACCCCCAGCCCCCGGCAGTGGACAGCAGTGACCACACAAGGGCCTGAGACCTGGGACTGGGACCTGGGCCGAGTGTGGGGTCCAGACCCAGGTGGTAGAGAAAGGGGTAGGCTCTGCAAGTGTGTGTGCATGTAGTGTGCTTTGTGTGTGGGGTGTGTGTGTGTAGTACTAAACACATCATGTGATGGGTATATGTGTGTGGTGTGTGTCTACATGTGGTGTGTGTGGGGTATGTATATATGTAGTGTGTACATGTGTGGTGTGTGGGGTGTGTATTATATGTGGTGTGTATGTGTGTGGTGTGTGGGGTATGTATATATGTGTGCACATGTGTGGTGTGTGTGTTATATGTGGTATGTGTGTGGTGTGTAGGTGTGTGGTGTGCGGGGTGTGTATATATATGTGGTGTGTACGTGTGTGGTGTGTGGGGTGTGTATTATATGTGGTGTGTATGTGTGTGGTGTGTGGGGTATGTATATATATGTGTGCACGTGTGGTGTGTGTTATATGTGGTGTGTATGTGTGTGGTGTGTAGGTGTGTGGTGTGCAGGGTGTGTATATATATGTGGTGTGTACGTGTGTGGTGTGTGGGGTGTGTATTATATGTGGTGTGTATGTGTGTGGTGTATAGGGTATGTATATATATGTGGTGTGTAGGTGTGTGGTGTGTGGGGTGTGTATATATTTGTGGTGTGCACGTGTGGTGTGTGGGGGGTGTGTGTGTGGTGTATGGGGTATATATATATATGTGGTGTGTACCGGTGTGGGGTGTGTATATATATGTGTAGTGTGTACATGTGTGGTGTGTGTGTTGGGTGGCACGTGTGCACATGAGACACAGGGGGTCCAACCTGGTGGCCCCAGCTCCTGGCCAGGCGCTCCCAGGGGACAAAGGCTCCTTGACAAAGTGGCTTTGGCCCCTTCCGCCCGCCGTGGCCTTGGAGGGCAGAGGAAAGTTCTCATGGCCCAGCGAGTGCTCCTGATATGTGGGTGTGCACAGGAGAAGAGAAAGAAAATATCAAGAAGCCGTGATTATCTCCTCTGAGGGAGTCACAGACACGCAGCCTTGAAACGCCGGCCCTGAGCTTAGGGCAGGGCTCTCCCAGGGCCGGGGATTAACTCTTTGCTTCCCTCTCCCTCCGGGGCTGGGGGCTGCTTATGGTGGCTCAGCTGAGCCCCTGGCCCATCAGCCCCTTGAGACCATCCCAGACCCTGCCAGGGGCCAGGCGGTGATCAGCCTCTGGGCACAGGCCCAGCCCTCCATCCCCCCTACAGCCGGCCTGGGGCACAGATTCCAGGGCCTGGCTCCCAAGGGGACATCCCATGGGGTCCCAGGGCCTCAGAAGCCTCAGGGCCCGGTCACTCAGCTGCACTGCCCTCCACACATGATCTGGGGCAGCCCCAGCACGCCTCGGGTCCTCAGTCTGACCTGGATCCCGGGAGCCCCCTGAAGACAGACGAACCGACCTGGGTGCTGGTCACTGCTCCCAGCTCATGCCCTCTCCATAAACGCGGCGTGGGGCCACCAGACGTAGCAAGTAAAAATTCAGGACACACAATTAATTCAAATTTCAGTGAAACAATGAAAACTTACAGTGTGAATGCATCCTACATATTTCATGGGACATATTTATCCTAAGAAATGGTCCGTGTTCTTCCAAGACGCACATCTGACCCTGGGCCCCGTGTTATTCTGACCAGGGCATCCCGGGGTCAGCCGACCACCGCAGAGCGGGCACCCCCACGGCTCCGCCACACAGCCCCAAGTTTTATTTCTATTTTATTTATTTTTTGCGGAATAAACAGTCTCAAGTGCACAAGCCCAGGGCTCTGGCAAATGCGTCCAGTGCGTAACTACCTCCTCCTCAGGCCACGGAACATTCTACCGGGGGGCCCTGTCACCCCATGTGGTTTGGCCTGCTCTGGGGAGGCCCGAGACCCTGTGTGTCTGCTTCTTTCTTGTACAGTCATCATGATTTTTTATCCATTTCTGTGTGGATGAAGGAGACTTGGGGACTTGGAGTGGTTCCTGTTTGAAGACCTTCCCCTTCTCCTTCCCCTTCTCCTTCCCCTTCTCCTTCTCCTTCTCCTTCTCCTTCTCTTCTTCTTCTTTTTTTTTTATACGGAGTTTCACTCTTGTTGCCCAGACTGGAGTGCAATGGCGCAATCCCGGCTCACCGCAACCTCTGTCTCCCGGTTTCAAGCGATTCTCCTGCCCCAGCCTCCCGAGTAGCTGGGATTACAGGTGCCCACTACCACGCCTGGCTAATTTTGTATTTTTAGTAGAGACGGGGTTTCTCCATGTTGGTCAGGCTGTCAGGCTGGTCTCGAACTCCCGACCTCAGGTGATCTGCCCGCCTCAGACTCCCAAAGTGCTGGGATTACAGGCGTGAGCCACCCACCGCACTCGTCCCAGAACATTCTTATTGAAGTCTTTCTGGGGACGGATGATTTCATTCCTCTTTGCAAATGCTTAGGAGTGGAATTGCCAGGTCACACGGTGGACACAGGTTTCATTTGTAAGACTCTGTCCATCTCCGAGGGAACTCTATTTCCAGCACCTCCTTTGACAGGTGGGGAAACTGAGTCCAGGAGCGGTCAGCTTTGCTCTAGGCCTCGGCTGCTTCTCTGGGGTAGCCATTGACATTGCCCGGCCTGCAACTCAGGGGTCGGTGGGGCCAGCACATAACCTGAGGGAAGTGCTGACTCCCGGGACACTGGACCTATGGGGTGGGGGGTGCAGGGCAGGGTCAGGAGCAGAGACGGACAGGGTGCAGGGAGGGATGGGGTGCAGAGAGGGATGAGGTGCAGGGCAGGACAGGGTGCAGAGAGGGACGGGGTGCAGAGAGGGACGGGGTGCAGAGAGGGACGGGGTGCAGGGCAGGACGGGGTGCAGAGAGGGATGGGGTGCAGGGCAGGACGGGGTGCAGAGAGGGACAGGGTGCAGGGCAGGACGGGGTGCAGAGAGGGATGGGGCTGCAGGGCAGGGTCAGGAGCAGAGACGGACGGGGTGCAGGGCAGGACGGGGTGCAGAGAGGGATGGGGTGCAGGGCAGGACAGGGTGCAGAGAGGGATGGGGTGCAGGGCAGGACAGGGTGCAGGGCAGAACGGGGTGCAGAGAGGGACAGGGTGCAGAGAGGGATGGGGTGCAGGGCAGGACGGGGTGCAGAGAGGGACAGGGTGCAGAGAGGGATGGGGTGCAGAGAGGGACAGGGTGCAGGGTAGGACAGGGTGCAGGGCAGGACAGGGTGCAGAGAGGGACAGGGTGCAGGGCAGGACAGGGTGCAGAGAGGGACAGGGTGCAGGGCAGGACGGGGTGCAGAGAGGGATGGGGTGCAGGGCAGGACAGGGTGTAGACAGGGATGGGGTGCAGGGCAGGACAGGGTGCAGGGCAGGACAGGGTGCAGAGAGGGATGGGGTGCAGGGCAGGACAGGGTGCAGAGAGGGATGGGGTGCAGGGCAGGACGGGGTGCAGAGAGGGATGGGGTGCAGGGCAGGACAGGGTGCAGGGAGAGCTGGGGTGCAGGGCAGGACAGGGTGCAGAGAGGGACGGGGTGCAGGGCAGGACAGGGTGCAGAGAGGGACGGGGTGCATGGCAGGACAGGGTGCAGAGAGGGATGGGGTGCAGGGCAGGACAGGGTGCAGAGAGGGATGGGGTGCAGGGCAGGACGGGGTGCAGAGAGGGATGGGGTGCAGGGCAGGATGGGGTGCAGAGAGGGATGGGGTGCAGGGCAGGATGGGGTGCAGAGAGGGATGGGGTGCAGGGCAGGACGGGGTGCAGGGAGAGCTGGGGTGCAGGGTGGGGCAGAGTGCAGGGAGAGCTGGGGTGCAGGGAGAGCTGGGGTGCAGGGTGGGGCGGGGTGCCAGGAGTGCTGCGGTGCAGGGAGAGCTGGGGTGCAGGGAGGGATGGGGTGCAGGGTGGGGCGGGGTGCAGGGCGGGCTGGGGTGCAGGGTGGGATAGGGCAAGATGAGGTGCGGGGCAGGACGGGCTACTGGGCAGGGTTGGGCCCAGCCTCAGGGTGTGGCCAGTGTAGACTGAGGTCTCCACGTGTGATGCAGGAGGAGCAGGCCACCCTCTTTGGGAACTTCAGCAGGGAGAGTCCACCAAGGGTTAACAGTGGGCTGCCTTTGGCCAGAGACAGCTGCAGGGACACCCCCGCCACCCGCCTCCACCAGGCCCCACAAGGAATGGAATGGAGGGAGTGGAGCCGCCTGAAGGCCACCCGTTATCACCGCCAGCTCCGTGCCAAGCACGTCTGCCAGACCCACAGAGATCCTTTCTGTTTCTGGTGGAGGGAGGGAGGGAGGGTGGCCGGTGTGTTTGGTGTGGAGGGGCTGCTATTGGGGTCTGAGGCACCCAGGGAGTGTCTGGATCCACAGCAGGGCCCCTGCCCAGGTGGTCATCCTGACCCCTGCTGATGGGGGAAGGACCAGGACACAGTCCCCGGCTGGTGCTGGCTGGACTGCTGAGGCCTTCTTGGGGTGGGCGGTGCAGCAGGAGGCCCCGGGATGGTGGGAAGGATGCCCAGGGTGGGGGTCCTCTGCTTTCAGGCCCTTCCATCCCTACTCGGCAAATCTCCGGCAGGAGGTCCCCAGGATGGGTGGGAGCCAGGCTGTGCGGCCTCCCGTGGGTGAGGTGGGGCCCTGTCCTCCTGCTCACAGGCTGGGTTTCATTCAAAGCACTGGGGAGCCACAGGGAGCTCGGGACGGGGGCAGGTGTGTGGGGTGTGCCTGTCGGGAAGCCCGGGGTCCGCCTGCGGGTGGTCCCTCGGCCCTCAGGGGCTGGGGTTTGCTCTGAGTCTCTCCCTTCACCTCACAGAATCCCCTGAGGGGTCTCAGGACCTCCAGGGCTCATAGCCAGGATGGCCAGGCGACACTGACACCTGGTCCCTCGGCTGCCTGCCCCTCTGACCAGTTCCACCCGGCAGCCCGAGCCCAAGACAGCACAAGACAGAGAGACAAAGACAGCGGGGAAGCAGGGAGACAGAGAGACACACACAGAGAGACAGAGACAGCAGGGAGGCTCTGGGCTATTCTAGGGCATCGCCCAGTCCCTCACTTTGTTTCCCTAACTTTTTTCTGGATTATAAACCCACACCTGCTGATCAGGAAGACTTTCATCATCCACACGGGTTTAAAGGGGCATCCAGGGACCGGAGGGTCGGGCTGCGCACAGGTGTGAGGACGGCCACCCTCTGCCCACTGCCTGGCCCACAGCCTTCTGTGGCTCCTTGCAGCCTAGGGGGAAACAGGGGGGTCTGGTCCCCCACCCAGTTGTCACCCCAGCTCCCAGGCTCCAGCCGATGGGGCCAGCAGGAAGACGGGCCCTGGGCTCCTCCACCTGCAGAGGCAGCAGAGGGTGGCCGTCCTCACACCTGTGCGCAGCCTGACCCTCCGGTCCCTGGATGCCCCTTCAAACCCGTGTGGATGATGAAAGTCTTCCTGATCAGCAGGTGTGGGTTTATAATCCAGAAAAAAGTTAAGGAAACAAAGTGAGGGACTGGGTGATGCCCTAGAATAGCCCAGAGCCTCCCTGCTGTCTCTGTCTCTCTGTGTGTGTCTCTCTGTCTCTGTCTCCCTGCTTCCCCGCTGTCTCTGTCTCTCTGTATGTGTCTCTCTGTCTCCCTGCTGTCTCTGTCTCTCTGTATGTGTCTCTCTGTGTGTGTCTCTTTGTCTCCCTGCTCTTTCTCTCTGTATGTGTCTCTCTATCTCTGCCTCTCTGTCTCCCCACTGTCTCTGTGTCTCTGTCTCTATCTCCCTACTGTCTCTGTCTCCCCACTGTCTCTGTCTCTTTGTTTGTCTCTTTGTCTCTGTGTCTTTGTCTCTCGGTCTCTGTCTCCCCACTGTGTCTCTCTATCTCTGTCCGTGTCTCTCTCTCTTTGTCTCTCTGTGTCTGTCTCTCTCTCTCTCTGTCTCCCCACTGTCTCTGTCTCTTGGTCTCTGTTTCCCCACTGTCTCTGTCTCTGTCCCTCTATGTCTGTGTCTCTCTCTGTGTCTGCTGATCTCTCTCTCTCTGTGTCTCTCTGTGTCTGCCTCTCTCTCTCTCTGACTCTGTCTGTGTCTCTCTCTGTGTCTGTTGGTCTCTCTGTCTCTGTCTCTCTGGCCCTCTGCCTCTCTCCTCCTTCCCTCTTGCAGAACCGAGGTCAGGAGCCCAAGGTCAGGGTTTGCATTATGTGTTTCCCAGAAGCCTCGCCGGGCAGCTGTAAACGGGGAGAAACGGGGAGAAACAGGGAGGGCTGATGCTGGGCGGAGGCTCAGGATGGGGGACTCTGCAGGGGCCTTTTGAGCCCAGGCCCCCGAAGTGTGATGCTGGGGCTCTCTGTGTAGGTTCTAGGTGTCTGGAGGAGTGGGGCCCCTCCCCTGCTAGCCCCCCAAGGACCCTTCCTCGGATCCGCGGACCTCATGGAGGTGGGGGACCATGGGCGTGTGTGAGTGTGGGTAAGTGTGTGAATTGTGCATGCGTGTGTGTGCGGATGTGAGCGTGCCTGCAGGAGTGAGTGTGGGTAAGTGTGTGAATTGTGCATGCGTGTGTGTGCGGATGTGAGCGTGCCTGCAGGAGTGAGTGTGGGTGAGCGTAAGTGTGTGAATTGTGCATGCGTGTGTGTGCGGATGTGAGCGTGCCTGCAGGAGTGAGTGTGGGTGAGCCTGTGTGAATTGTGCATGCGTGTGTGTGCGGATGTGAGCGTGCCTGCAGGAGTGAGTGTGGGTAAGTGTGTGAATTGTGCATGAGTGTGTGTGCGGATGTGAGCGTGCCTGCAGGAGTGAGTGTGGGTGAGCCTGTGTGAATTGTGCATGCGTGTGTGTGCGGATGTGAGCGTGCCTGCAGGAGTGAGTGTGGGTGAGCCTGTGTGAATTGTGCATGCGTGTGTGTGCGGATGTGAGCGTGCCTGCAGGAGTGAGTGTGGGTGAGCCTGTGTGAATTGTGCATGCGTGTGTGTGCGGATGTGAGCGTGCCTGCAGGAGTGAGTGTGGGTGAGCCTGTGTGAATTGTGCATGCGTGTGTGTGCGGATGTGAGCGTGCCTGCAGGAGTGTGGGTGAGCCTGTGTGAATTGTGCATGCGTGTGTGTGCGGATGTGAGCGTGCCTGCAGGAGTGAGTGTGGGTAAGCGTAAGTGTGTGAATTGTGCATGCGTGTGTGTGCGGATGTGAGCGTGCCTGCAGGAGTGAGTGTGGGTAAGCGTAAGTGTGTGAATTGTGCATGCGTGTGTGTGCGGATGTGAGCGTGCCTGCAGGAGTGAGTGAGGGTAAGCGTAAGTGTGTGAATTGTGCATGCGTGTGTGCGCGGATGTGAGCGTGCCTGCAGGAGTGAGTGTGGGTGAGCCTGTGTGAATTGTGCATGCGTGTGTGTGCGGATGTGAGCGTGCCTGCAGGAGTGAGTGTGGGTGAGCCTGTGTGAATTGTGCATGCGTGTGTGTGCGGATGTGAGCGTGCCTGCAGGAGTGAGTGTGGGTGAGCCTGTGTGAATTGTGCATGCGTGTGTGTGCGGATGTGAGTGTGCCTGCAGGAGTGAGTGTGGGTGAGCCTGTGTGAATTGTGCATGCGTGTGTGTGCGGATGTGAGCGTGCCTGCAGGAGTGTGGGTGAGCCTGTGTGAATTGTGCATGCGTGTGTGTGCGGATGTGAGCGTGCCTGCAGGAGTGAGTGTGGGTAAGCGTAAGTGTGTGAATTGTGCATGCGTGTGTGTGCGGATGTGAGCGTGCCTGCAGGAGTGAGTGTGGGTAAGCGTAAGTGTGTGAATTGTGCATGCGTGTGTGTGCGGATGTGAGCGTGCCTGCAGGAGTGAGTGTGGGTGAGCCTGTGTGAATTGTGCATGCGTGTGTGTGCGGATGTGAGCGTGCCTGCAGGAGTGAGTGTGGGTGAGCCTGTGTGAATTGTGCATGCGTGTGTGTGCGGATGTGAGCGTGCCTGCAGGAGTGAGTGTGGGTGAGCCTGTGTGAATTGTGCATGCGTGTGTGTGCGGATGTGAGCGTGCCTGCAGGAGTGAGTGTGGGTAAGCGTAAGTGTGTGAATTGTGCATGCGTGTGTGTGCGGATGTGAGCGTGCCTGCAGGAGTGAGTGTGGGTAAGCGTAAGTGTGTGAATTGTGCATGCGTGTGTGTGCGGATGTGAGCGTGCCTGCAGGAGTGAGTGTGGGTAAGCGTAAGTGTGTGAATTGTGCATGCGTGTGTGTGCGGATGTGAGCGTGCCTGCAGGAGTGAGTGTGGGTGAGCCTGTGTGAATTGTGCATGCGTGTGTGTGCGGATGTGAGCGTGCCTGCAGGAGTGAGTGTGGGTAAGCGTAAGTGTGTGAATTGTGCATGCGTGTGTGTGCGGATGTGAGCGTGCCTGCAGGAGTGAGTGTGGGTGAGCCTGTGTGAATTGTGCATGCGTGTGTGTGCGGATGTGAGCGTGCCTGCAGGAGTGAGTGTGGGTGAGCCTGTGTGAATTGTGCATGCGTGTGCGGATGTGAGCGTGCCTGCAGGAGTGAGTGTGGGTGAGCCTGTGTGAATTGTGCATGCGTGTGTGTGCGGATGTGAGCGTGCCTGCAGGAGTGAGTGTGGGTGAGTCTGTGTGAATTGTGCATGCACGTGTGTGTGGATGTGAGCGTGCCTGCAGGAGTGTGGGTGAGCCTGAGTGTGAGCATGCGTGTGTCTGAGCTCCACGTTCCCTCCTCCCCCAGAAGGCAACCCTCAGCCTGCCAGCAGGTGGACGGAGCCCAGCAGCCCCCTGTGCCCACTCTGGGCCTTGTTGTGGGGGCCCAGCCCTGAGCAGGGCCTGTCCCCAGCCCCATGTCCCCACCAGGAGGGCTTGTGACCGACTGATGTGCTCACCCCCACCCCTCTGTGGCCATCGCTGGTCGTGACAATCACCTGCTTGGCCTGGTGTGCAGATCAACGGTTTGCACAAGGTGGGGGCAGAGGCTGCTCCCGTGGGGGGTCTGCAGAGCGGCCTGGCAGGTGGCTGGGTCATCATCCATCATCCATCATCCCCATGGTCCCTATGGCTACTCCTGCCCAGCAGGGCCCACTCGTCCTTCCCCAGACGGGGCTCCTGGCCGCCTCGGGGGCCATCAGGAGGGCGCTGGACGGTCTTGCAGCCCCACCTGGCCCCTCATGCCCCCCGTGCCCCTCCCCACTCAGGGGACAGGAGACTCTCGCGTACAACAGCCAAGGCCCGCCGCACCTGGGGGGTGTGTGGGTCCATTGTGTGCGTGTCTGTGTGTGTCTCTGTGTGTGCCTCTGTGTACATCTGTGTCTCCGTGTGTCTACATGTCTGAGTGTGTCTCTGTCTACATGTCTGTGTCTCTGTGTGTGTATATGTGTGTCTGTGTGTCTCTGCGTCTGTGTGTGTCTGTGTGAGTCTGTATGTGTCTACGTGTGTCTGTGGGGGTCTCTGTGTGTCCCTGCCGCATGTGGGTGCTGCGTCGGGTCAGTCCTGAGACTCTGGCCCTACAGATCACAGCTGCTGGAGCCAGGCGCCCGCACGGGCCTACCTAGCGACGTTGAGTCTCCCCGAGGACATGGTCACTGCAGAGGCCTCTGAGGCCTCAGCCTTGTTCCTTCGCCAGCCTCCACTTGCCTACGTCCTGGGGAGAGGCCACTGGCTGGGGTTCAGAAGCCCTGTCCCTGGCCACCTGTGGAAGCCCCGTGCCCTGGCCTCCTCTGGGCCTCTTCCTTGTGTCCTGAGCCTGGGACACAGGGACAGCCCCAGACCTGCAGGAGTTCTGCTGCCTGCCTGGGCCCTTCGGCTGGGGGCTCCCTGGCCCTAGGAGAGGGTGTCTGCCTGCCTGTGTGGTCTCGCTGTGTGTGGGCAGCTGTGGGTCTGGCCAGCTGTCCCTGAGGGGCCCTCTCCCTCCGACCCTGCACTCTTGCCCCCAAGGCTGCAGAGCGTGGCCCCTCTCCACGTGCTCGCGGGCTCTGTGGCCAGGGGAAGGCTCTGGGCCTCACTGGACCAGTGTCCGCCTAATGCCGTGAATCCTCAGGGAGCCCCAGCTGAGGAGGCCACCCCAGGCCAAGCAGGGCCACCTACCCTGGGGGTGGGGTCTGGTTCCCAGTGGCCAGGACAGTGTTGGACACGCTGGCTGGGGGTTGAGAGCCCCTGTGAGCCAGGAGGCTGCGGGTGCAGCCCAAGGTGCTGCTTATTGCTGAGCTGGGCAGGCCCAGGAAGGAGAGTCGGCCCCTTCCCTGGACAAGCGATTCTTGCTCACGTGTGCTTTCCGGGCCCCTGACGCAAGCAGAAGCGCGTGGGGAGATAAGGGTTGGAGGAGGCGGGGGGACAGGCTGGCCCCGTCCCAGCTCCCGGGCCAGCAGCCCCCGGCCCACAGCCCTCGCCGCCCGCCCACCCGCCGGGCCCTGGCTCAGCACTCTTCTCACAGCAGGTCTTTGTGCCCCAATCTGGCAGGTGCGGGGGTGCGACGGGGTCCTTGGCACAGAGCGGCCCTCTGGTTGCATGTGACAGCGGCAGCCAAGGTCTCCCCTGCGCATAAATGTGGAGCTCGCTCGGCGGCAGCACAACTCCCAGCTCAGAGAGTTCTCTCCACCGCTCCTCCCAGGCTCACGAGGCTCACAGGCTACCCAGCGCCAGCGGCCCAGGAGGCTGGACCACAGGTAAGACGAGGCCCAAGGCCTGCCTCTGGGAACTCGGCCCTGGCTTGGCTCTGCCCTCCTCACTCCCACAGGATCTCCGCGCCCACCAGGCCTCAGTCCCGACTTCTCCCTGCTGCCCGGCACGGGACCCTCCCCCAGGACAGCCACCTCCCGGTGCTGAAGAGCCGGCCCTCCTCAGAGCCGCCCGCCGTTCCTTTTTCCTATGCATATACTTCTTTGAGGATCTGGCCTAAAGAGGTATAGGGCATGGGAAAACGGGGCGGTCGGGTCCTCCCCAGCGGCACCTGCACCAGTGCACCTGCACCTGCTCCAGCAGCACCTGCCTCCTGACTTGGGACTCCACCTGCTTCCTTTCTCCTCGGCTGGGAGCCCTGGGGCTTTGACCCCCGCATCCTTGGGGCAGAAAGGGGCCAAATATTCTAGAACAAGGAAAACATGGATGTGTGCTTTTGTGTGGGTTCTGGAAGTGTCTGGGGAGGACGTGGTCCAGGCCTCTGCCCTGGGTTGATCTCTGCAGCCCCCGAGCTGGGACCCAGGATGCAGAGAGGAGGGCTGGAGCTGGGCGGTGCTCTGTGACCAGTCTGACTGGAGTTGGGGGTGGACGCATTACAGGAGGTGGCGGGAGGGACAGCCTGGGCTCTGGGGCCGCCTGGTGGTCGGGGGAAGTGGGGCGGGGTGCCTGGGATCTGGGCTCTGGCTGGGAGGATCCACAACTCATTCTTTGGACATTTTCTTTGCAGACTACGAAGCTGCACCGTGTGGGGCCCACTTTTTATACAAGCAGGTGGCGGTGGATCCAGGCACACAGACGGGAGTGAGGCGTGGCGGAGACGCGTGCACGCCGGGTCTGTGCGCTTTTGCTGCTGCTTTTTTTTTTTTTTTGAGATGGAGTCTCGTTCTGTCACCCAGGCTGGAGTGCAGTGGCGCGATCTCGGCTCACTACAACCTCCGTCTCCCGGATTCAAGTGATTCTCCTGTCTCAGCCTCCCAAGTAGCTGAGACGACAGGCGCCTGCCACCACACCCGGCTAATTTTTGTATTTTTAGTAGAGATAGGGTTTCACCTTGTTAGTCAGGCTGGTCTTGAACTCCTGACCTCATGATCCACCTCACTCGGCCTCCCAAAGTGCTGGGATTACAGGTGTGAGCCACAGTGCCCGGCTGGCTGTTGCTTCTTAACACCTTTATTACTTTTGTAATCATGGGTATGAGTTGATTTTCTGGTCAGAAATTTCAGTAGAGCTAATTTCATTTAAATGTGTGAGATGTGGTAAAGTTTTGACAATAAATACAAATTCTGACAAAGCAGCTCTGTCGTGCTGGTCTCCTCTCGTTCACGGTGGTTGGACGTCACATTAGTCACGTGTGGACTTGGGGAACTTAGTTAAAAATGCATAAACAAAGGGGGATGAAACGGCTCCTGGGGCCTTGGTTGGGGGCCCCGGTCTGGGGCCACACCCTTCTGATGACCAGAGCCTGGGACCGGCCGGCAGTGTTGGGAGAGCCCAGAGGGACGGCTTGTGAGGGTGGGGGGCACTGGTCTGTCCTGGGCGGGGGCCCCGCGGCTTCCAGGCCTCCACAATGGCCAGGGTGGGACTGCGGTCTTGACTTCCCACTGAAGAAAAATGGACAGGGGGTCCCTCATCAGCCCAGTTTAAAGATGACAGTCGGCTGCTGTTTTAAAAGGAGGCCTGAACGGGAGTGGGGAGGCCCCACCCTTCAGCCAGAGTCCTCGTCAGCCGGCAGGGCCACGCCCAGGTCTTTGAAGGCCGCAGTCTTTATCACCAATGAGCCCAGCAAATGGAGCAATGAGCTGGCTGAGAGGCCCCCAGGCCGGTTATCAGGGGCTGCCTCCCCAGGCTGCGCCTCCTCTCCAAGCCTAGCACTAATCTCATCTGATAGTCACCTCCCACCTCCCTCACAGCCCGCAGCCGGGGTGTCCGAGGGGAAAGATCAGGCAGCAGGCAGAGGGGTGGGGTGCTTCCGGCCAGGGGGGCCGCAGGCCACATGTGGAAGGGCAGCCACGCCCCCCACCCCAACGAGCTCGGCTGCTCCCCCTGCCCCCTAGGGAACGGTGGAGGTCGGCCCTGCTGGGGAGTCTCTTGCAGGCCTTCGAGTCACTCTCCACAGGACACCTGAACATAGGGCATTAAAGCTGCACAGATAAAGCAGGTATTACCTCGCTGTGCTGTGCGGACATGCAGCAGCAGCTGTTACTCCAGACAGTGTCGGCAGAATGGGGATGCAGGCACGGCTAGATCCAGGGAGCCAAAGGCTCTGCCTCACTCTGCGCTCGTACCCCGCCTGGCTCCGTCCCTCCACCTCGCTCTGCGCTCGTACCCTGCCTGGCTCCGTCCCTCCGCCTCGCTCTGCGCTCATACCCTGCCCAGCTCTGTCCCTGCAGGGCTGCGGTGTAATTAACAGCACCTGCTGTGCTGTGAAAGGAGAGGCCCCACTCTCCAGTATGGTGCCCATTTCCCCAGAAGAGCTGTGGTTCTGAGGGCCATGCCCTCCCTGGGATCTGGGCTGGGTGAGCTGGGCCGTGTGCCCTCACCTGTACTGCAGGGTGGGCGGCTTGCTGGGCAGGGAGAGGGGTGAATTCCCCCAGGAAGATGGGCAGGGCTCCTGCCAAGACCCCACCAAGGTGGCTGTCCAGGCTTGCCAAGACATGCCCACGTATCAGGTCCAGCCACTGAGACCCTGCTGAGGGCATTGGCAGGAGCACAGGGGCCAGGACGGGGCTGGAAGGCGTCCCAGAAACGGAGGCCTCCTGGCCACAGCCCCCCAGTCCTGAGGCCGTTGTCCTGTGAATGGTAGGTGGGGGCTGAGGGGCACCATGGGGGAGTGGCTCACTGTGGCTTCTGTGGACAGCCAGGCTGGGAATGAGGGTCCTCCTGGCCTGGGAACAAGAGGAAGCCCTCTGAGACCCTGCCTTGGGGAGTACTCAGGAGCCCCAGGAGTCCCCTGAGAAGCTGACTGCCACTCCGGGGCATGAACGGAACCTGAGGTGGGGGTGGCAGAGCCTCCCAGCCAGGCTGCAGAGGCAATGGGAGGAGGGCCAGCGTTTCTGGTACTTACCTTTTTTTTTTTTTTTTTTTGAGTTGGTGTCTTGCTCTGTTGCACAGGCTGGAATGCACTGGCACAATCTTGGCCCACTGCACCCTCCGCCTCCCAGGTTCACGTCATTCTCCTGCTTCAGCCTCCAGAGTAGCTGGGACTACAGGTGCCCGCCACCGTGCCCGGCTAATTTTTGTATTTTTAGTAGAGACGGTTTTCACCATCTTGGCCAGGCTGGTCTCGAACTCCTGACCTCGTGATCTACCTGACTCGGCCTCCCAAAGTGCTGGGATTAAAGGTGTGAGCCACCGCGCCCAGCCCAGGTGATTTTTCTTTGACTGGGGGCTGTGCAGGGCCCCACCAAACACCCCTAAAGGAGGCCAAGGCCTGCTTTTGTTCAGTGAGCCCACGTTGCTCCAGAGGTCCTGGCGTGGCCTAGGAGGCCCTGAGCACTCTGCCACTTCCTCACGGCCTGGAAGCCGACAAGTCTGGGCTCAGAATGGGAGTGAGTGCTGGGCCTCGGAAGAGACGCTGGGGCCAGCGAGGGGCCGGGTCCAAGCAGCCTCTTCCCTGCAGTTTCCTGGATAGTCTCAGGTGCAGAATTGAAAAGAGAAGTGCACGAGCCCCGTGGACTCCCCACGGAGAGGGGAGTGGATATTCTGCCATATTTATGTCATGCTATGTCTTGAACCCTTTGAATGTCAGTTTCAGATCTGAGGCCCTGAGCGCTGCCTCTGGAGACAGGGTGTTCTCCACACCTGAGGACACGGACCACTCCCCAGCACCGTCCCGAGCCCCTCGGAATCATCCCCACCAGCTGTGCAGGGCTGTGCTTCCCCACACTTCTTTGTCAGGGCTCATGTCTCCCCAGACTCTGCATCAAGGGCACCCCGCCCTCTCTCACAGAGGCTTCTGCAGGAGCCCAGCTGAGGGCCCTGGGAACCCCCGAGGGCACCCCACCCTCTCTCAGAGGCTTCTGCAGGAGCCCAGCTGGGCGCCCTGGGAGCCCCCGAGGGTTCCTGTCCACTGGAAGTTAGATGTGCAGGTTCCCAGAGATTCTTGGCAGGACTATTTCATAGCGACTGCACCTCCCACCTGATCCCGTGGGGAAGGAGCCGGCATAGCCCTCGGCCCCATGCAGCTGGGCAGCTCAGAGGGAAAGGAGGGTGAGCAGGAAACCTGGCGGCATCGCAGGCCCCGGGCCCATCGGCAGCCTGAGTCCCCGGTGTCCACACCCGGCCCCACAGCCTCCCTGTCCTGACAGCCACTCGGGTTACAGAGAGGACAAGGCAGAGTTGACAAAGTGTGTCCGGGGCTTGGGAGAGACACACAACATACGCACAGTACACACGTTCACTACACACGACACACGCACAGCACACACGCTCACTACACACCCACACACAGCACACACGTTCACTACACACGACACAGCACACATTACACATGCACAGCATACAAGATACAGTAACACCACGCGTGCATACACTACACATGCACAAACACATATACACCCCACATCCAGAGCACAACACGGAATTCTCACATCCATGACATGTACGCACTCACACCACACGTGACACACCCACTCACACGCCACGTGCAGCACGGGTGACACACCCACACGTGACTCAGCTTCGGCAGGAATCATTGTGGAGCTCAGGAGTTCTGGCATCTAAAGACAGTTGTTTCCGGATACATCTTGGCCGGACTCCAAGACTTTCTGTCTCACAGAGAACTGGACCCTGAGGGGCCCTGTCCTATGCCCTGACCCCTGCCCTCCGGCACATCCAGGCTGCACCCCTTGTGCCCAGCTGTGCTGAGACCTCACACAGATGCAGCTTCTGACCGCCTTCCTCTGCCCGGGATGTGTGGGTGTCTCTGCCCTGCCGCCCTGCGCCCCCAGTCAGGTCAGGACCCCCAGTGCTTGTAAGATGTCCACATGGGGATGTTGAGTGGGGTGGGGCCAAGAGCACCTGGGGCACAGTGCTTGTGGGGGCAGCTGGGGGCATCCAGGTGCAGAGGACTTGCCAAACTCTGGGACTGACGTCCAGCGGTCAGCCAGAGGACCCCAGAGGAGAGCGGGAAACAGGCTGCGGGGATGTGAGGAAGGCCCCAGGGCAGAGTGGAAACGGGCTGTGGGGATGTGAGGAAGGTCCCCAGGGGAGAGTGGAAACGGGCTGCGGGGATGTGAGGAAGGTCCCCAGGGGAGAGTGGAAACGGGCTGCGGGGATGTGAGGAAGGCCCCAGGGGAGAGCGGGAAACGGGCTGCGGGGATGTGAGGAAGGCCCCAGGGGAGAGCGGGAAACGGGCTGCGGGGATGTGAGGAAGGTCCCCAGGGGAGAGCGGGAAACGGGCTGCGGGGATGTGAGGAAGGTCCCCAGGGGAGAGTGGAAACAGGCTGCGGGGATGTGAGGAAGGTCCCCAGGGGAGAGTGGAAACAGGCTGTGGGGATGTGAGGAAGGTCCCCAGGGGAGAGTGGAAACGGGCTGTGGGGATGTGAGGAAGGTCCCAGGGGAGAGTGGAAACGGGCTGCGGGGATGTGAGGAAGGTCCCCAGGGGAGAGCGGGAAACGGGCTGCGGGGATGTGAGGAAGGTCCCCAGGGGAGAGTGGAAACAGGCTGCGGGGATGTGAGGAAGGTCCCCAGGGGAGAGTGGAAACAGGCTGTGGGGATGTGAGGAAGGTCCCCAGGGGAGAGTGGAAACGGGCTGTGGGGATGTGAGGAAGGTCCCAGGGGAGAGTGGAAACGGGCTGTGGGGATGTGAGGAAGGCCCCAGGGGAGAGTGGAAACGGGCTGTGGGGATGTGAGGAAGGTCCCAGGGGAGAGTGGAAACGGGCTGTGGGGATGTGAGGAAGGTCCCCAGGGGAGAGCGGGAAACGGGCTGCGGGGATGTGAGGAAGGTCCCCAGGGGAGAGCGGGAAACGGGCTGCGGGGATGTGAGGAAGGTCCCAGGGCAGAGCGGAAACGGGCTGAGGCCAGCGGAGTGGTCACTGCATCCCGGCCAGCTGTGACACAGCAGGTGGGTGGAGTAGGGCTTGGGGGGCATCTTGGTCTTCAAGGTCCACCCAGATACCAGCAGCCCATGGGGCCTGGGCCAACTCACTCTGCAGCCCCGGATGGGGGACAGGGAGAGAAGTTTGGAAGTCACGGGTGGCAGAGCCTTCCCTGGGCCTGAGGGCCTTGTGGATCCCCCGGAACTCAGGGTCTAGGTCCCTGCTGGACACTTAGAGCCCGCGCCACTCCTCAGCCTCCGGGACTTTGCCCTTTTCCAGAGCTCCTCATCTGCGGGATGGAGCCAGGGCCCTAAGGCCCCAGTGTGCCTCCGAACAGGCCCAGCTCACCCCAAGGGGCTGCCCACCTTGTAGGGCCCAGTGTGCTGGCAGGACCTCGAGACACCACCAGGCCAGGGCCCTTAGTCACCGGGAGAGTTCAGGACCAAGACGGTGTGGTTTGTGGCCTGGGGCCACACAGGGGACCAGAAAGCAATCTCCAAGGGCGGTGAGGGGCACTTGTACTTTTATCACGGACAACGTGCCCCCATCCACATCCACAAATCAGTGCTGTCCAGGCCAAACCCAGTAGCCCCTGTCCAGCTGCTGCCCTCCGAGGGCCTCGCCCAGGCTTCCGTCACATTGTCACTCGCCAGGATGATGTACAGCAGCTGTTCCCCTCTTACCTGACGTTTAAAAGCACATGCCAGTTGTAAACACTTCCAACAAGGGAGAAACGCGCAAGGGGAAAGTGAAACTCGCTGGGGACGCAGCCGCAGGACCACGCTTCTGTTCCTGTTGGGGTGCCCGGGTGGGTTTCACAGGTCGCCTCCAGTTCTGCAGGCTGAACCCGTCTGCCTGGGCACCCCGCGCTGCCTGCCTCCTGGGCACTCTGGGGCGACATGGAAGAAATTGCACTTGTCTCAGGTTTCATGCACGCAGTCAGGAGTCTGCACCAAGAACGGTCCATCAACACGGGAGTCCTCCCCGGGAGGGGCTTCCGTGCCTCCCATTCTGGGCGCTTCCAGACCTTCTGCGAGAAGTGCTGTCCTTGAGTCATTGTTTTGTCCCGAGGCTGCTGCGAGGAGGGCGACAGGTGAGCACGTGTTGGAGGGTGGGGACCTGCGGGACAGCTTCAGTCCAGGCACGGCCGCAGGTCCCGGCTGCCCTGCTTTCCCTGGCCCAAGAAGAGCAGCCCTCAGCAAGCTGTGGGTACAGTCCTGGCTCACGCACGGCCTAGAGCGCACTGCAGGGCCCCAGCATCCTCGCCTTCATGTTCACCTTTGTTCCCTCCTGCTTTCCAGCTTTGGAGTTCTTGTTAAGAGGGACTTGAACCACAACGCTATAAACACACCTAAACACACCTGCATTCCCTGTTTTCTTTTGTACACACAAAGCTTACAACCTTTACTGTTTCCAACTGGAAAACCAGTTTTTCCAACCCCTTTTAAAAAACAAATGATCCTTTTATCGTACGCCGAAAGCCCTACCCATGACAAGCCCACTTCTGCATTTGACTCTGTTCACTGACCCTTCGTTTCCTTCCTAAACCGACTCTTTCGGTAACTTTCAGTGAAGAGGTGGCTTTAATAAATATATTCTCAGGGCCGGGTGCAGTGGCTCACGCCTGTAATCCCAGCACTTTGGGAGGCCGAGGCAGGCGGATCACAAGGTCAGGAGTTTGGGACCAGCCTGGCTAACATGGTGAAACCCCATTTCTACTAAAAATAGAAAAAATTAGCCGGGCGTGGTGGCAGGTGTCTGTAATCCCAGCTACTCGGGAGGCTGAGGCTGGGGAATCGCTTGAACCCAGGAGGCGGAGGTTGCAGCGAGCCGAGATTGCGCCACTGCACTCCAGCCTGGGTGACAGAGTGAGACTCCGTCTCAAAAAAAAAAAAAAAATATATATATATATATACACACACGTATATATATATTCTTATATATATACACACACGTATATATATTCTTATATATATACACACACGTATATATATATTCTTATATATATATATACACACACGTATATATATATTCTTATATATTCTCCAGAAATCTCCAGAACCTTTGTGTGGGTCAGGGTGAGAGGTGCCACCTCTCACCCTGTTGTAAACAGAACAACTGAGTCCTCCAGGTAGGAGGCAGGTGCGATCAGCAAGACCGCGAGTGTGGGAGTCAGAGGTGCCTCCTCAAAATGCATCCCCTGTCTGTGGCATAGCACACAGGCCCCGGGGCCCCGTGGACAGGGCTGGTCCCAGCGTAGGCCGGCCTGGGGTAGGGGGGTGGGACGCCAGAGGCTGCCCGCAGCAGGAAGCTCCCACAGATGCCAGGGCCTCTTGTGCCACTTGGCAGAGACCCCAGAAGGAGCCAGGCGGCAGCATCAGAGCCTGAGGCCCGGACAGGGGTGCCCAAGGGCACAGCAGCTGCAGGCCATTGGCAAGGCCAGAAGACGGTGAGTAGAAAGCTGGGGGCGCGGGGAGAGACCCCGAGAAGGGGCTGTGCAGCTGGGGGTCCTGCATTTGCCGTTTGTGTTTCATCCGGCGATTCTGAAACCAGGTTTTTATCTGTAGGAAAAGCAAGATCAGAGCAGGGGTGAGACTAGGCCACCAGCCCACCCTTGCCCACCCCTGCCCACCCCAGCCTGCCCGGCCCACGTCACCTGGACCTCTGAGAGCTGCATCTCCCTGGCCAGCCTCTTCCGCTCCAGAGGGCTCAGGTACTGGTGGTGCTGGAAGACGCCCTCCAAGGTGCGGACCTGCTCCATGGTGAAGGCTGTGCGGACACGGGGGACCCGCAAGGTATTTGGCTCCTTACTCAACCCTGACATAGAGGGTAAGGGCATTTGGCTCAACACGCCACCCCATGGGGCAAGCTCGCGCCCACGGGTAACAGGTGAAGACAGCCATGCTGGGGGCTGGGCAGGGCAGATCTTCTCACCTGACAGTGACCAGCAGCACCCCCTCCGCCTCCCAGGTCACGTGCGGAAAGGGGGCTCAGAGAGGGGGCTCAAGAGGGGAGGGAATGTTAACAGCAGCTTGGGCCCGCCCTCTGCTCAGTCCACTCAGTTCCGCCCCATCCCACACTTCCCTTCCAGAAGCCGGTTCCCAGGATGCCCTTCCTGCAGCCTTCCAGGTAGGTAAGAATCCATTATATGCAAAGGCCTGGCGACCCACCCAGGGGCACCCATCCCTGTCCCGGGCTCCGTCTCCTCAGCCAGCGGAGACCAGCTCAGTTAATCCCCAGGCCCACTGTGGTCAAGTCTGTTTCCCAATTTCTAAGTTAAGGAATGGGGGCTGGCACTAAACAGCCCCACAAGGTGGTCTGTGGAGCTGGGTCTGGGTCCCAGGAAAGAGGCAACGTGGCCAATCAAGCTCGACATTAAATGCAAGTCTGACCAAAATGCTCGCTGGAGTTTCTGCGGAAGGCAGCGTATTTTACAAAATCTGTCTTAATGTTAGCCTGAAAGCACATGGTAGACCCAAAAAGCAGATGCCTTCTGGCAGGGAGGGCTGTAGGACTGGCATCAGAAAGGGGGTTGCGGGACAGGGATGGCTGGCTTTTTTGGGGTGGGGCAGGATAGCTAGCTGGGGAGAATACATTTAAATTTTCATTTCCCATAAGTACAAAGTCACTCCATAAGGATCAGTCAAATTTTTAAAAATGAAAACTTGTAGATGATGTCAACCCCACTTTTGACCAAGTACTACCTTAAACCTAAAAGTGGTGATGATGTCACAAAGACTAAAACACAAACGCAGAGAACCTTTGTTCTCAGCAGACAACAGAGCATCTGGGCGGCCACAGAGGGAACTTCAGAGTTTCTGCAGGCATCGGGGTCACCGCCACCCCTGCAGCGAACCTGCAGGCTCTTTAAAGACAGCTGTGCTCCAGGTGACCTGGAATGGGCTTGAGCCTAGACGCTGAGCAGGCACCGGCTTTGCTGGGGGGCGGGGGCGGAGGGGCTTGGCAAATCATCGAGACTTTCAGTGAGCGCCCGGAATCAGGGCCGGGAGGTGCGGACGGGGACCCCTTGGACGGTCCCTCGGCACCAGGCCGGGGTGGGGGACGAAGACACAGCTGAGGAACGGGGTGACAAAAGGAGGCAGAGGAGCCCACCGGGGGCTCAAGGAGAGGAAATCCCCGTCAAGGCTTTGATTCCGAGGGAAGCTGCGCTCCAGTGAGGGCGCCGGCAAGGCCTCCGCCGGCCCTCATGGAGACGCCCCCGGCCCTGACCTAGTCGGCAGGGCACCGCGGGGAGTGCAGCCGCCGGGCTCCTGGCCTCTCCCCCACTCCCATCTCCACCTGGGAAGGAAGGGACACCCCCACCCGGACCTACCGGCCACGGTCCTCTCCGGCGCAGGCAGATTTGAGGACCTGGCGGCCTCCTTGATGCTGACGGCCTGAGGGGGCTCCCGGGCGCCGGATGTCTGGCCCGGGCCAGGGAGGCTCCCCAGGGAGAAGTCGGCAGGCCTGGGGGTGTGGGTTGGCCCTGAGCAGCTGCTCTGGGAGAGCCAGTCCACGGAGCCAAAGCTGGAGAGCTGCTGCCGGCCACGAGGTGGGGAGGAGGAGAGGCGCATGGCGGCCAGGTGGGCCGGAGGGAAGGCCAGGCGGGGCTGGCCAGGCGCAGGATCCACCTCGGGCCTCGCCAGGCGGCGGCGTTTATAAGCCCAGGAGGAGGGGGCGGGAGCCCGGTTTGCATACACGGCTAATGCCCAGATAAGCAGCGCCTAATTGCCTTCGATTCAGAGGCACAAAGGAGGCCGTTCACACCTCCCCGGCTCCTCGATGTCTGGGGGAGGGGCGGGGCTGCGGGCCCTGGTTAATGGAGAGGTGATGGTTCGGGATAGGTCACCTCCTTTCATCTCTCCCAACCCCCCACCCCGCGGGCCGAGGCTGCAGGAAGGTAGGAGGGTCCCACTCCCACTTGGGCCTGTCCTGGGAGGTGCCGGGCGACCTCTCCTCTCCAGGGGGACGCTGGCGCCTGTGCCCAGCCCGGACACCCGAGGGCGAGCAGGCTTCAGGCTGGGAGAGTCAGGCCGGTGCCCGCGTGCGCTGCGTCCAGGCTGTGCGGCCGCGCAGGAACCGAGGGAGGCTTTCCCGGGAAAGAGACGCGGAGGACACGGGGAGCGGCGCGCGGGGGCGGGAATGTCGGGAGGGGCCTCTCGGGGGACTCGGCCGCCTCCAGCCCTAATCCGGCTCCTCTGGGGGACTCACTCCGGGGCCATCGCAGGAGCCTCTGCATTCGGGCGCGGGCGGCTCCCTGACTCCATCCCGAGCTGGAAGGGCCGGAGCCACTGCCTCGCACGGCGGGGTGGGAACTCCGCGTCGGCGGCGGGACTGGTGCGTCCCCGCCAAGCCAGGCTGTCCCCACTGTGGCCAGGGCGGGGGCAGAGCCGCCGGTGACTGTGGCGCCCAAACCTCACGGGGACGCCCTGAGCACGGGCCCCCGGGACGGTCATAGCCACGCGCGGCCGCTGCTCCCACGAACCTGATTCCCGAGCTGTCTGCGTCTCCGCGTCCTGGGCGTCCCCGGGTCGCCTGCGCGTCAGCGTGGGGCGCGGGGACCGACGTGACCGGGTGGGAGGCAGCCACGCCGAGAGCGTTCGCTCCGGCTTCGGACCAGCTCCCCGCGCGCCGGGACACACGGACTCGCGCTGCGCCCACGCCGAGGGTAGGACGGTGCCTTCCGCGCCCTGGCTTGGGGTCCGCACGGCGTCTCCGGCGGCCGGAGTTAGGCGGAGGCGCAGGTCCGGCCCCCGAAGCCATGCGGGGTTTCGGCGCAGACGCGGGGTCCACGGAGCAGCCCCGACTCCCGGCCAGGTCCTGACCGCGGCTGCCTCAGCGCCCACCCCGCCCGCGGAAATCAGAAAGACCGGCGGGCCTCGCCCCACGGTTACGCCCACCCCAGCCAGCCGAGCCTCCCGGGCTGAGCAAAGAGGGAGGAGCCCGGGAGGCGGGCGCTGGGACGGGACCTCAGCCGGGAACCGATCGGCGGCCGACCTGGGGTCACAGGAGAGGGGTCGCGGAACGGACCGTGCCGCCGCTGACCCTGGTCTTCCTCGGACCCTGCCGGCCCAGTTAGGTCACTGGGCCCTCAAGGGGGAGGCTGGCGGGGGTGGGGCGCTGGGGGCTTTGGACGTGGCCTCGGGGGTAAAGCCAGGAGGGGTGGGGGGCCAGGAAGCCGGCCTAGACCCCCTCCGCACTTCATCTCCGGAGAGACCGGGTCACCCCCGGTAGAGGGGCTTTGAGCCACTGCACAGGACCGGCAGTGTGTCCCGGCCAGGGGCAGCGAGGGCCCAGATGCCTGTGGCCACAGGGCTGGCCCCGAGGATGCCCCATGGGGCAGGTCCCCAGCACTCCCGCAGTGGGGGCGGTGCCTCAAAGTGGAGCAAGACAGCACACCCTCACACATCCCGCAAAAACATACAGAACGTTCGACAGGCAGGGAAGAGGCCCAGAAGCTTCCCTTACATAAAGAGGAACGCCACGAGCATGGATTTCCGAAACGCCAGCACCCAGCCTTCCATTTCTCCATTTCTAATTTCCGGGGCCCCGGGCCCCGGTGTCTCAGCCCCCTTCTGCACGTGGTTCAGCACCCCCACCCCCAGCTCTACATAGAGCCCCTCCTGCCAGTTTCCCAGCCCCCCCCACCACCTCCACCTGAACCGCCCCCTCCGATCCCCCCAAGTCCGAAGACAACCTCACCTTCACACGGCAGGGTCAGGCAGCCCCTCTCTCCTGCCCAGCGGCCCCACTACCGTGGCTCAGGCCTCCCCGCCTCCTGCAGCCCGGGCCCCTCCCTCCACCCTCCCTCTAGAGCCCGCCGAGGCTGCTCTAGCCCAGGCCTGGGGGTCCCCAAAGCCTCCGCCTCCAAGCCTCCGTCCACCCCCGGCTCTGGGACGCGCCCTGATGCGCTGCCATGGGTAGGAGACTTGGGCGCCCCCCCGCCTCCTTCCTCCCAGCCCCTAGGGCAGCCCAGCCCCGTGAATTGCGCCCCGCACGCCCCAGAGCGTGGTCCCCGCGGACGTCGCCCTGTCCCCCACCCTCGGGGGCCAGGCCGGGTTGCGCTGGGCAGGAAGTCCCGCGTCACTCCCAGGCCGACAGCACCGCCCCCACGCACAGCCCGGAGTCCAACTAGTCCCCGAAACGCGCTTCCCCCGAGTCCAGGGCCTGAGGACAGGCACTGGGCCCAGCGCGTGCTGCCGGCCCCGTCGCGACTCGCCCGAGCCTCCTCCGAGCACTCTGGGTGGGACCACCTGAGGGGGAGGCCCCAACCCCTCCCCAACACCCACCCCTGCGGCCTCGGCCTCCCTGACACCCCACGTGCCCCCTTCCCCGACGCCCCACGATCCCCGCTCCCCAACACCTCCACGCCCCCCTCCCCGACACCTCCATGCCCCCCTCACCGACACCCCCACGCCCCCTTTCCCTGACATCCCCACGCGACCCTCCCGGACTCCCCCACGCGACCCTCCCCGACACCCCCACACTCCTTCCTCCCTGACTCCTCCACGTGACCCCTCCCTGACACCCCCACGCCCCCCTCCCCGACACCCCCACGCCCCCTTCCCCGACACCCCCACGCCCCCCTCCCAGACACCCCCATCCCCCCTCCACTACACATCCACGCGCCACACTCCCCAACACCCCCACACCCCCTCCCCGGCACCCCCACGCCCCCTCCCCGGCACCCCCACGCCCCCTTCCGCGACACCCCCATGCCCCCTTCCCTGACACCCCCCCTCCACTACACATCCTTGCGCCACACTCCCCAACACCCCCACGCCCCCCTCCTCAACACCCCCACGCCCCCTCCCCGACACCCCCACGCCCCCTCCCCGACACCCCCACGCCCCCTCCCCGACACCCCCACGCCCCCTCCCCGACACCCCCACGCCCCCTCCCCGATACACCCACGCCCCCTCCCCTACACCCCCACGCCCCCTCCCCTACACATCCATGAGCCCCCTCCCCGACACCCCCACTCCCCCCTCTCCGACTCCGCCATGCTCCCCGCTCCCAGACACATCCACTAGGAAGTGGGGCTGGTCTGGTGCATGGCCGATAAAGAAACGCTAAGCCGGCCAGGTGCGGTAGCTCTCGCCTGTAATCCCAGCACTTCGGGAGGCCAAGGTGGTCGGGTCACCTGAGATTGGAAGTTCGAGACCAGCCTGACCAGCATGGTGAAACCCTGTCTCTACTAAAATACAAAATTAGCCAGGTGTGGTGATACATGCCTGTAATCCCAGCTACTCGGGAGGCTGAGACAGGAGAATCGCTTGAACCCAGGAGGCGGAGGAGGTTGTGGTGAGCCAAGATCGCACCATTGCACTCCAGCCTGGGCAACAAGAGCCAGACTCCATCTAAAAAAAAAAAAGGTAACGCTAAACCAACTGTGCTCAGACACTGGCTCCATTAAACAGCACACAGGAGGCTAATCCTGCCATGCCTACAGAGCGCCTTACTTATTTTGGAGACAGGCTTTCACTGTTGCCCAGGCCGGAGCGCCTCATGTGATCACAGCTCACTGCAGCCTCGATCTCCGGGGCCCAAGTGATCCTCCTGCCTGAGCCTCCAGTGAAGCTGGGACTGCAGGTGCGTGCCACCATGTCCAGTTAATTTTTGTGTATTTTGTAGAGATGGGATTTTATCATGTTGCCCAGGCTGGTCTCAAACTCCTGAGCTCAAGTAATTCTCCTGCCTCAGCCTCCCAAAGTGCTGGTATTACAGGCATGAGCCACCGCATCTGGTCCCTAGATTGATTTAAACAGCCAAAATACACTCTCTGCACCAGATTAGAAAGCATTAGAGGTCCAGGGCCCATGTATTCAGATTCATTATTCTGATACCGGGCTCAGGAGGATCATAGCACGTGGCCCCTGCCCCACTACCTGAGTAGGAAGGCAGATTAATTCTGCTTGGTGCCCCTAAATTGCTCCAGCCCAGAGATGGGTCCTTCCTCCAGGGCCGAGTGTCCAGTAACCCGAGTGATAGAGCGGCACAGCCCCCACCCTTAGGGTGTTGGTGTGTTTGCTGGGATGTGGCTGTCTGGACCTGGGCTTGCTGTCAGGCATAACCTTCTGGAGCGACAGGGTCATGTAGGGTGCACCTAAGCTCTGTTTCAGACCCCACTGTGGCCTCAGCCTGTGACTCTGACCTTTGGGGGCTGTGTATGTGAGGGGGAATGTTTGCAAGCTTGGCTCATCCAACAGGCTTTTAGCAGCTTGAAGATTCTCAGGAAACACGGCAGGGTGGAGCTGATGTGAGATGGGGTCTCGCTCTGTCACCCAGACTGGAGTGCAGTGCACAACCTCCACTTCCCAGGTTCAATCGATTCTCCTGCCTCCTCCTGCCTCAGCCTCCCGAGTAGCTGGGATTACAGGCTCATGCCACCATGCCTAATTTTTGCATTTTTAGTAGAGATGGGGTTTTACCATGTTGGTTAGGCTGGTCTCAAACTCCTGACCTCGTTTGTGATCTGCCCGCCTCTGGCCTCCCAAAGACCTGGGATTACAGGCGTGAGCCACCGTGTCTGCCCTCAGAGTGTTTTTTTGTTTTTTGAGACAGAGTCTCTGTTGCCCAGGCTGGTGTGCAGTGGCGCAATCTTGGCTCACTGCAACCTCCGCCTCCTGGGTTCAGCACTTCTCCTGCCTCAGCCTCCCGAGTAACTGGGACTACAGGCACCTGCCACCACACCCGGCTAATTTTTGTATTTTTAGTAGAGATGGGGTTTCACCATGTTGCCCAGGCTGGTCTCGAACTCCTGAGCTCAGGCAATCCACCCACCTCAGCCTCCCAAAGTGTTAGGATTACAGGCGTGAGCCACAGCGTCCTGCGCCTCAGAGTTTCTTAAATGAGGTGAGGCTTGGAGTCAGTTCTTGCAGGCGTGGTCTCACAGGCCTCCCCCTCAGACCTGGGCAAGCCGTTCATTTCCCCAGGAGCAGCCTTTAGCACTAGCGGGAACTATTCTTCCGGATCCCCAGAAAAGCATGTGCAGGAGGGGCTGCAACCGTACCACCCACAGGGAACCCCTCAGGACTGCTGGGTGCTGGGCCAGCGGGGACCCCCCCAGCCCCATTTAGCTGCATGGCCCTGGGCAAACCACTTGTCTTTCTGGATGGGCCCACTAATTTGCAGGCATTGTTATGCTAGCGGAACTCCTCCAGGCTACATTTGTATCTCCGGCTCCAGCCAATCCCCCTTCTGACTCAGGGGTCCAGGGTGGGGCCCTCTATTGCTTCTTGGAAAATGCTTCCTGGGCAGGTTTGCTTCGGTTTTCTCGAAATTGCAAGGACCCTGCCCTCAGCCTCTGCCCAAGGATCACACCCCAGACGCTCAGCGCCTCCCTAGGCCCACCCAGACCAGAGCCACCTCCCTGGAGACAAAACCAGCGTCCTCCCTGGAGCTCTGTGGCTTCTCTTCCCCTTTTGTTTCCCAGGACCTGGGAGAGTTCAGCCGGGTGGTCCAAGGCTGCCCGAGGCCATGGGAGGACCTTCGGAACCCCCCATGCTACTCCTGGGTCAAAGGGGGTTCTCTGCTGGGCAGTGTGGAGGCGACCACTCTAACCCCTACCCCTGCATTGAGTGAAGAGGTGGGGTCAGCCTCAGTTTCTCTCCGGACCCCCAGCGGAGCCCACCCGTCCCCTTCGTTTTACTCAGTGGGGCTCCCCGGGAGGGGCAGGGAGAGTCTGGTGTGGCCTTGAGAACCGAGTGTGTGACCAGGAGCCGGCAGCAGGCACCACGCCCACCACCCTCGAGCCTAGCCTCCTCGGCCTACATTTGGGTGCGCCCCACGGAGCTCTGTCTACACCTTAGGAGCGAGTGGGAGCCCCTCTCTGTGATGAGAGCGTTGCAACCCTGCCCTGACCTTTGCAGCCCCAGCACTGCAGAGCGCCACTCCCTCCCCCTCTCCAGACCCGCACTCCTACACAGCCCGGACTCCAGGAAAACAATCCTTTATTGAACGTACCCAAGAACGGGGGTGGGAAGGCAGCAGGAGAGGTCAGGGCGGAGGGGCCTCGGCCTGGAGAGGGGAGACTGGCCGCAGCCGGGACTCACTGGCACGGGTCCCTGAGGACCCCTCGCTCGGCGGCCGCGCTGCCCAGAATGAAGCCCACGGCCAAGGACACTGTCTGGTCGAAGGCGCCGCGCAGCTGCTCCACGTGCTGGTTCAAGGTCAGCAGCTGGTCGCGCAGAGGGCCCAGGATGTTCGCGATGTCGCCCAAGTGCCCCAGGGTCTGCAGCAGGGCGGTGTTCAGCGACGGGGGCGCGGCCGGAGGGGGCGCGCAGTCCTCGGGGCGGCCGGGCGGCGAGTCGGGGTCTTCGCGGGCCGGGGGTGGCGGCGGGGACCCGGGGCCGCGGACGGGCGCGCGGTCCTCGGGGATGCAGGTGGCGACGGCGGTCGGGGCGGGAGCTGGCGGGGAGCTGGGGGCGCGGGAGGCGTCCGCAGACTTCGGTGGGGACGGGCTGAAGCGGAGCGTCCAGGTGGGGTCCGCGTCGCGGTCGCGGGCGGTGGGCAGCGGGGTGGCGTCTGGGAACGCGGAGCAGGCCGTCGGGCGGATTTTCGCGGGGCGCGCCCGCCCCTCCCCCGCAGCCCTCGGCAGCCCCCGGTTCCTCCGCAGTCCTCGGCCCCACCTGGCCCCCCAGTTCCCCGCCTACCTGGTTCGCTGGGAGCCGGCGCGTGCGCGTTGGGGACCGGGCGGCGGACGCGCTGGGGGCGCCCGGATCCCGGGGAGCGGCGGCGAGGCCGTTTGCGCCCGTTGTCGCCCAGCAGCCCCATGAGCTTCCGGATCTGCTCGTCGAAGGGCCCGGGCGGCTGGCCGTGCGCCTCGCGAAACTTGTCTTTAAGGAACTTGTAGCGGCGGCGGCACTGCGCGGGGGTGCGGCGCACCTGCTGCTGGGCCAGCGCGGCCGACACGCGGCGGTAGGTGGGCAGGGCCTGGCGGCGGTCCAGGAGCAGCGCGCGCCACACGGCCGGTTGCAGCAGCGTCCCCAGCAGCAGCTCCGTCTCCCGGGCGCTCCAGGGCGTGCGCTGCGCCGAGCCCGGGGACACCGGCAACCCGAGTTCCCCCAGCGCGCTGGGCGAGGCGGGCCTCCGGGGCGGGGTCCCCGGGGCGTCTCCGGGTGTCCGCGGCTCGGGGTCGGGGCTGGCGGGCGAGGGCGGCGCGGGGGGCGCGAGCGGGGGCGGCCTGCGGGGCCGGAGCAGCATCCCGGGGCTGGAGCGCGGCGCGCGAGGACGGGGAGAGGGCCAGGCGCCGCCCGGGCCGCCCACACGCGTTCTGAGCATCCCGCGCCGCCGTCCCTCCGTCCCAGCCGGGTCTACGCGACCCTCCCACCATCCCCGCCCCGCCCCGCGCGCCCCGCCCCGCCCGCCCGCCGGGTCCTAAGGGGTCCGTCCTGGCGCTGCGGTCGGGAAGACGCAGAGCAAAGGCTGGCTTCGGTTGGAAACGGAGGGTCCTCAGGGGTTCTGTTCTTAGACCCGTTCAACGGAGGTGCCGCGATGCCTAAGCCCCGGCGGCTCCGTTCGTTTTTAGCCTGTGCCGAGCCTACCCCCGCCCCCGTCGAGGTGTGTGCGGAGCCCCTTCCGCTCCGGAAGGCGCTGGCGCCCCCTTGTCCGGCCCCCAGTGCTGCCCCCGCCCCCGCCGCCCCCGCCCGGGCTCAGCACCTGCACGCGAGGGGTCCCGAGGACCGACCCGGGTCCCAGGGGGAGTCGCCAGGCCAGGGGATGGGTCCGAGGAGAAGCCACGCCAGCCGCGGGAATGGGTGTCGGAATTCACGCGCTCGCAGAAGTAACTTTTAAAATCTGGACTTCTTCCATCTGCAGCGCGTCTGCAGCCAGCATCCCTGGGAGGAGGAAATTCTCTTCCTATTAAATGCTCTTCCTCCTTGCCGCACGGCGCCGAGTCCTTCTGTCTCCTGGGTCTCCTCTGGGCCGTGGCAGCTTCTCGCGTCCTCGACACGGTTGAGGACGGGCCAGGTGTTTTGTCGAATGTTCCTCGACTTGGGTTTGCCTGGTGTCTTCCTGTGATCCGACTGGGGTGGTGGGTTTTAGGAAGGAAGGCGCAGGGGTGGAGTCTCGCCCCTCCTGTCTTGTGGCTCAGCACCGGTGAGGTCTGCTCCGTGCTGGGGTGCGGACTGTCTGCCACTCTTGCAGTCTTCAGGTATCGCCTTTCCATCCCTGCTCTGGTGACTGGAATCCGGCCCCTCAGCCCATCCCCAACTCATGGGGAGAGTAATTAGGCCCCACCTCCTGGAGGGGTGTCTGTATTTTCTGGGATTCTTCTGTAAGGTTTGTTTCTCTGCCTGTTGATTTATCTACTCAGTCATTTATTTCTACAGTGTGGGCTCGTGTATATTTATTTTATCCTTTAGGTCATAACCCGATGCTGTTATTATTTATTTGTTTTAAAAGTTCTGTTTGTTTTTATTATTTTTTACAAATGGGGTCTCTTTCTGTCACTCAGGCTGGAGTGCAGTGGCCTGATCACAGCTCACTGTAGCCTTGAACTCTTGGGCCCAAGTGATCCTCCAGCCTCAGCTTCCTTGGTAGCTGGGACTACATGTGTGCACCACCACACGCACCTAGTTTTTTTTTTTTTTTTTTTACTTTTTGTAGGGACAGGGTCTTGCTATGTTGCCTAGGCTCGTCTTGAACTCCTGGGCTCAAGTGATCCTCCTGCCTGGGCCTCCCAATGTGCTGAGATTACAGGAGTGAGCCCCTGTGCCGGGCTTTTATTTGTATTTTTGCGCATATCGTTCCTGCTTTGGCCATTGAAAGTCTTCTCACCTCCTCCTCTCTTCCTTGTCCTTTTGAAACCCCCTCCCAGCTCCCTGGCAATACAGGATGCTCCTGCCTCATCTGGTCCTTTGCCGACCCTGGTCCTAGAATCAGCTTTTCAGACACTTCTCAAGAAATCTGTGGTTCCTGGCCAGGCACTCATACACGGGGCTCACACCTGTATTCCTAGCACTTTGGGAGGCTGAGGTGGGCAGATCTCCTGAGGCCAGGAGTTTGAGACTGACCTGGGCAATATAGTGAGACCCCCATCTCTGCCAAAAAATAAAAAATAGCCGAGTGTAGTAGCAGGTGCCTGTAGTTCCAGCTACTTGGGAGGCTGAGGCGGGAGGATTTCCTTTTGCTCAGGAGGTTAAGCCTGCAGTGTACCGTGATCACCTGACTGCACTCCTGCCTGGGTGACAGGGCAAGACTCTGTCTTAAAAAGAAAAGGGGGGGCGTGCAGGCGTGGTGGCTGTAATCCCAGCACTTTGGGAGGCTGAGGCAGGCAGATCACCTGAGGTCAGGAGTCTGAGACCAGCCTGGCCAACATGGTGAAACCCCATCTCTACTAAAAATACAAAAATTAGCGAGGCGTTGGGTGTGCACCTGTAATCCCAGCTTCTAGGGAGGCTGAGGCAGGAGAATTGCTTGAACCTGGGAGGTGGATCTAAAAAAAAAAAAAAAGGCTGGGTGCGGTGGCTCAAGCCTGTTGACACCCAGCACTTTGGGGGGCTGAGGCGGGCGGATCACGAGGTCAGGAGATTGAGACCATCCTGGCTAACACAGTGAAACCCGTCTCTACTAAAAATACAAAAAATTAGCTGGGTGTCGTGGCATGTGTCTGTAGTCCCAGCTACTCAGGAGGCTGAGGCAGGAGAATCGCTTGAACCCAGGAGGTGGAGGTTGCAGTGAGCCAAGATCGCACCACTGCATTCCAGCCTAGGTGACGGAGTGAGACTCTGTCTCAAAAAAAAAAAAAAAAAAGATTTTTAATAATTGAGGGTTGGGGGTGCTGGGGGCATCTGATGGGTGGAGATCAGAGATGATGGTGCACAGGACGCCAGTGCAGACTGTCTAGCCCACAGTGGCACTGCAGTGCACAGCACAGCCCGCCTTGAACCCGTCTGGGACAGAGCCGGGGAGTGGATGGCGGCGTGGGGGACAGAGCCGGGGAGTGGATGGCGGCGTGGGGGACAGAGCCGGGGAGTGGATGGCGGCGTGGGGGACAGAGCCGGGGAGTGGATGGCAGTGTGGGGGACAGAGCCGGGGAGTGGATGGCGGCGAGAAGTGAGGCTCATGAGGTTGCTGGCTGTCAGCTCTCCAAGAGAAAAGTCCTGTGCTCAGCGGAGCTGAATTTATTGGAGCCACTGCAGTGAGGGGTCCGGCCTGCGTGGCGTGGGGGCGAGGACGCACCCATGACCAGGACCAGGGCCCCCTGTCTCGGGCAGCTCCTGTCCAGCACAATTGGACTCCACCATCTTGTCTTCTCGGCTTCCCCTGGGCCTCCCTCCAGGCGGATAACCGCACCGTTCATCACGGGAACTTCCCGAAAGACCCATCAGCTCTTTTCCCAAAAGCATCCACAGTTTACAACCCCAAAACCATCGGAAGCCCTGGCCGTGAGCCCCTCCCTGAGTGGTGTCCACCAGTCTTACCCTGTGACAACCGTGAGAGCGTCCTTTCCCGGGCCACAAGCCCCACCTGCAGGAGCTCCCCCTCCTGGCCTCCTGCTCCACTGTGGTCAGAGTTACGGCGAGCTTGCACCGTGATGACGGGGGACCCAGCTCTGTCTTGCCCACAGGGCTGCCAGGTGGGAACTGGCTGGGTTGGGCAGAGTTTAGTGCAGATTGACCCAAGAACAGCCACGGGTCAGTGCAAATAGCCTGTAAGAACGGATGGACAGACGCCCGTCCTGATCTTGGATGAAGACACTGCACGTCCAGCATGAGGGACGTCCTTTTTGTCAATGGAGGGGCGAGCCTGGACGTGCACACACAGGAGCGTGGTTACGGGAGTCCGTTCTTTTAGGCTGTTTGCAGTCACAACCAGAAGCAAGTGTTTCCTGCCCCAGCCGGTACGTTTGCTTGTTCCCACGGCCTGGGAGTTCTGGCGGCAGCTTTTCTCCTGGCGGGGCCTGAGTTGTGACACACGTCTGACAGACCCGGGCCTTTCTCTGCGGCATCAGAGGGCGTCGCTGTGGACCGGCAGATTGGTTTTCAGTCCTGGGTTGAGCACATCTCGCACCTGGAGTCCTTGTGAGCACCTGTAAGGGGCCTTCGTGCGGCCATGAAGGAAAACATGTCGACCTGCAGAGGTCACCGTGGGACCCGCAGAGTGACCACACAGCAGCGGCTGGTAGAAAGGACTTTATTCAGAAATGGGTGCCAGGACGGGAGGGAGCCATGCGGACAGTCGCGCTGAAGCCTGAGCCCAGTGCTCCCCCGGGGTCAGTCCTGACCGCTGGAATGTTGATTTGCACTGGGCACTGTCTGTTAAATACAAAATCTGAAAATGCGGGCATGGGTCAGCAGAACATAATCCATATAAAAGCCTAAAAAAAAGTGAACTGCATTTCGTGGCCAGGACGCCGACTTCCTCTCATGTTACATTGAAGCAGGGCCCGGATGTCTCCGGTCAATTTATGTGGGAAAACACATCTTGACATTAAAAATGCAGCGATTTGTCACAGGTCACAGTTTTCCTAGAAATGCCACTAGCTGGCTGCTCTAAAGAATGACTAATTCTAAAACTCAAAAGCACAACCCTGGGTCTTGTGATTGGCACCGTGAGAGCCCCACGGAGCTGGGGCCGTGCCCGGGGCTCTGGTCACCCAGCTGCAGAGGCCAGTGTGGAGCTGACTGCGCGGGTCTCCCATGGCCCTGGCCAAGGGGCTCCACACCAGCTGCCTGGGGTCCAAGAACCTGAGCAAGGGCAAGGGGCTGTGGAGGCAGCGCACTTCCTGTCTCTGGCGAAGCGTGAGTGAGTGGCGAGCTGTGGAGGCAGGGCTGCGGGCGCACATGCATGGCTGCTGGAGGCGGTGGGTAGCCGCGGCCCCCGGGGCATGAGATGGGGGGGACACTCTCAGGGACCCCCGCCACAGAGCCTCTGTCTTGGAGCTGCTCTGAGTGTCCTTTCCAGGAAGCAGGGCCTTTGCCCGGGCACGACCACCTCACCAAGGGCTGTTCTAAGCTGGGGGGCCCTGGGCCCTGGGGGAGCAGGCCCAGCCCAAGGTGCCTGCTCCAGCAGCAGGCCTTGGGCACCTGGGGGTCTGGGCTGGGGAGGAGGAGCACTGGGCAGGGAAGGGGAGAGGGGTTCTGGGTCTGGGTTGTCGGGGGTGAACCCAGGCAGGGTCTCGGACGGGAGGTCTCGGAGTCCCTGGGAGCTGCAGTTGGCCACTCAGAGGTCAGCTTTGGCCCTTCGTTGCTCAGCCAACCGAGGCTGGCTCAGAAAGCTGCTCAGGGAGGAGCTACTTTGAAGTTTGTTGAGTCGGCGGTGGAGGCTGTTGCTGTTTTGTGGGGGAGTCGCTGAGAGCTGGGTAAGAGCCACTTATCTGTGCGTGAGAGGCGCAGACAGGCACAAAACTCCTGGGAAGCTGTCTTTCATTTTCATTTTTAAATTTAACTTTTTAATTCTAGCAGAAACACGCAAACCTCCAAGACTCTTGTGCCCGTCCTGGCTCCGTCTGCTGGGAGGAGACCAGCTCTGCCTGTCCCCATGGGGTCCCCTGAGCCTCCACCTCCTGGTCCAGCTCCCCAGGGTTCGGGGGCGGAGGGGCCTCGATAACGGCCGGGCCTGAGACGCGGCTCCTACCTCCCGGCCCGCCCCCCACAGTTGGATTCGGATCTGGAATTCCACACCAGGCCCGAGCTCGGCTACTGGAATGTAGCCTTCATCCTCCGTAGCTTGTCCTGAATCTTCCGTGAGTGCTTCTCGCTGGAGACCTGGTGGAAGTTGGCCCTGCTATCTGCGGCGAGTGTGGAAATGTCGGCACCGCTGAAGCGGGCAATCCTCTGCTTGAGGTACGACTGGAGCTTGGGGTCGGGGCTGAAGGTGTAAGGGTTCTCCTGGAACGCGTGCACCTGGCTCACCACCTTCGCGATGTTCCTTCCGTTGAGGAAAGAAGAGACGTTAGTTTGCACAGGGCAGGGGTGCGGCTTCCGTGGGGAGGGAGTCCCCCCGCATTCTTAGGAATCATTTGGACTAAATCTTTTCACCGTGTAAATTCTGAAGGGTGGGTTGTCTGTATTTATTGGCGAGGTGGAAAGGTCACTACTCAGACCTTTCTGTCTGTCTGACTGTCCATCCATCCACATTTCAGTCCACACACGCTTATGGAAACCCTGCAGGCTCAGGCTCGTCCCTGCTGAGCGTCCCAAGAAGAGTCAAGCCCAGTCTGCTGCAGGGGCTGCAGCTGAGAGGACGAGGCAGGCAAGGGACTCTCTGCTGCCGTGCAGAGCGTTCACATTCACACCTGGGAATCGCCACGGCCGGGGCCCAGGGCCGGATGCCTGGGACAGCTGGTTGTTGACAGTGACCAGCACACCATAGAATATAACGGAGAAAGCTGGCCAGTCAGGAGCAGGAGCCCTTAGCCAGACCTGGGGACACTGATGCCACAGACAGACGCCCTGTCCTGATTTTGGATGGAAACACCACATGCCCAGTGTGAGGGACAAAGAAAGGGGCGTCCATTACGGCAAAGAGAGGCCAAGCCTGGATGGGCTCTCACACACACACACACGCCGGGAAGAGCATGCCTGGATGGGCTCTCACACACACACACACACACGCCGGGAAGAGCATGCCTGGATGGGGGCTCACACACACACACACACACACACGCCGGGAAGAGCATGCCTGGATGGGCTCTCACACACATGGGGATGCTGGGAAGGGCAGATCTGGAGGCGCTCACATACGCACGTGGACGCTGTGGAGAGCAAGCGCCACTCTTGGCTTGTTTTCCTTCCTGATTGAGCATCACCTTAAGTTTTTTTTTTTTTTTTTGAGACGGAGTCTCTCTCTGTCACCCAGGCTGGAGCGCAGTGGCGCGATCTCGGCTCACTGCAAGCTCTGCCTCTTGGGTTCACGCCATTCTCCTGCCTCAGCCTCCCAAGTAGCTGGGACTACAGGCACCCACCACCGTGCCCGGCTAATTTTTTGTATTTTTAGTAGAGACGGGGTTTCACCGTGTTAGCCAGGATGGTCTCAATCTCCTGACCTTGTGATCCGCCTGCCTAGGCCTCTCAAAGTTCTGGGATTACAGGCATGAGCCACCACACCCGGCCTTTATTTTTTTAAGACGCTGTTTTACTCTCTTCACCCAGGCTGGAGTGCAGTGGCATGATCTCAACTCACTGTAGCCTCCGCCTCCTGGGTTCAAGCAATTCTCCTGCCTCAGCCTCTTGAGTAGCTGGGATTACAGGCAGCAGCTACCACACCTGGCTAATTTTTTGTATTTTTAGTAGAGATGGGGTTTCACCATGTTGGCCAGGCTGGTCTTGAACTCCTGACCTCAATGATCTGTCCGCCTCGGCCTCCTGAAGTGTTAGAGTTACTGGCGTGAGCCGCCGTGCCCAGCCTACCTAGGGTTACAGGCGTGAGCCACCGCGCCTCAGTACAGGCGTCAGCTGCCGTGTCCAGCCTACCTAGGGTTACAGGCGTGAGTGGCTGCACCCGGCCCGGCCTACCTAGGGTGACAGGCGTGAGCCGCCGCGTCTGGCCTATCTTAAGTTTTTAACTTCTCTTTTGCTGACATGGGTTTTCTGATCTCTTACGATAAGCATACATTTATGGCATATTATAATTATTGTTTTTAAATTGGTGCCTACCTAAGAAGGGGACCTTCACCTATCAGGCTGAGGATCCATGGGCACCTGGTCCACTGAGCATTGCTCCCCAAGTGAGGCCATCTACCGTGGGGGAGGGTGGAGCCGCCGTGGCCTGGGCAGCCTCCACCTGACCATGTGTGGACAACGGCAGGCGATGAGATGAGACGGGAGGGTGGGAGATTGTGTCTTGAGGGAGAGAGTGAGGCCGAGCTTGGGGCTGTGGGCACCTGAGGGTCATCGGACACAGGCCTGGGGCTCCGAGGAGAGGCTGGCCCCTGTGCCTTACCAGGTGGAAGAGCCTGTGTGGCCTGGGGTGTGAGCCCTGTGGGTCGTGGTGGTAGGTTTTACAGCCAGCCCCAGTCTGCACCTCCCAGGTGGTGTGCAAGGTAGTTGGTCCCAGGTGCTGGGCAGGTGGACAGCAGGACCACAGGAACAGGCTGAGGACTGATCCTGGGTCCCACCTGGATGTCTCTAGGGAGAGGGGTTTCAAGGGGAGCAGGGACACTGTGGCACCCAGCGGTCAGGACAGGTTGCTGCCGGGCAGCCTCTGTGCTGCAGAGACCCTCAGGGTGGGGTGGAAAGTGTGCCTGGGTCCCAACACAGGGGTCCCTAGAGACCACGGGGAGTGTTTTGGGACCATGGACAGCAGGAGTGCAGGAAATGCTCCAGATTTGCAGAGAAGGAGGTGGCTGGAGGTTATCCTGGGTAGAGGGAGGTCTGAGGCTGTGAGTGCCAAGTGAGGGGCAAGGTACCCAGGCCTCTGAAAAGCAAGGACAGGAGGAGAGGTGCCACCTGAGCGTGCCCCACCTGGGCATGCGCCCATCTGAGCCTCTCCTCTGCTGGATGCGCGGCCACCTGAGCCCCTCCTGACCTGGGCGCGCGGCCACCTGAGCCACTCCTCACCTGGGCGCGTGGCCACCTGAGCCCCACCTGACCTGGGCGCGCGCCCGCCTGAGCCCCTTCTCTCCTGGGCGCGCGGCCGCCTGAGCCCCTCCTCACCTGGGCGCGCGGCCGCCTGAGCCCCTCCTCACCTGGGCGCGCGGCCGCCTGAGCCCCTCCTCTCCTGGGCGCGCGGCCGCCTGAGCCCCTCCTCTCCTGGGCGCGCGCCCGCCTGAGTCCCTCCTCACTTGGGCGCGCGGCCGCCTGAGCCCCTCCTCACCTGAGCTTGCTCCACCTGTGGGCCCCGTTGGTCATGGTGAAGCCGCCTGTCTCCAGCTGCTGGATGTGCATGGCCAGGAGGTGGGCCGAGGGCAGGGTGGGCTGCGCCCGGAAGCGCCGACCTTCCATCAGACACAGGCTGTCGCTCTTCAGGAAGACCTGGTGGTCCAGCCGGGGCGTGGGCCGGGGAGAGACAGGGCGTGGTCAGTGCAGGAGCCTCAGCCGGGGCCAGCGCAGCCCAACCAGTCCCAGTGGGTCCTGCGTTCTCCACGCACGGGGTCTACCCGGCTCTCTGAATTAGCTTCCAGTCCCGACTGTGCCTGGATGGTTGGACTTGGCTCACACCTGCGGGGTCTTAAACTTTCACGGCCCTGACAGCCGCTGGGAGGTTTTGTGCCTCCTGCTACTGAAATGGTGAGTCCCTTTCCTTGCTCTCTGCTGGACTCCAGGAAGTGCCAGGTAACCCAGCTTCCCTAAATGAGACCCTGGCTGACCAGTGCAGGGCCCCGTGTCTGCGTGTCCAGCAAAGACATGCAGGAGCTGTCCCACCCGTGGACAGCTGTGGCTGGGGCTTGAGGCCGAGCTCTGAGACCCAAGACGGGGACAGGCTGTGGCTGCTCTGGGACTCGTCTGAGTCATGTTTGGGGATGGCCGGTCACTTCCAGCAGCAGTTCCTTGTTCATCATCTCATGAGGCCACCCCTGCCGTCCTGGAGGAGGTCCAGGTCGGTCAAGCTCAGGCCCCGGCCACAGACCTCAGTGCTGTCCTCTGGGCACCTGTGCTCTGTGTGAGGAACTCAGACCAGCAAGGCCCCGGGACCGAGCAGGTGGGACACCTCTGCCCAGGTGGCAGCAGAGGCCCTGCCGGGAGATGACTCCAGGGCCTCGGTGAGGCCACCCTGGCTGGGCCACCTGCACACACTCTGTGGTGCCTGCGTCTGGGTGCGGCAGGCTCTGCACAGCAGTTCGTTTAGGAGAGGGCCTCGGGGGACCAAAGCCGCCTGGCCAGTAAAGTGCTGGTACCTCCACGGCTTTCAGCTCCTCCATGACCTCTGCTATCTTTGCAGGCAGAATTCTCCAGGCCTGAAATGAAAGCACAGGTAAGCCTCCTGCGGCCGTGCGGGTACCCACCCCCGCCTCGGGGCCCGAGGGGGACGCACAGGGGACTGCCTCACGGCCAGGTGCTCCAGCCCGCTCAGGATCTGCATGGCTGTTGCGAAGTTTCTCTGCTCATAGCAAGATTTTGCAATCAGCAAGAATTTGGACAGCAAGTTCACCTGCAGCTGCAATAAGAAAATGACACATTCAGCGTCTTCTGGTTTAAGATGAACAAAGGGAATATTTGAGAACCTGTTAAAATCACCCAGCTCCAAGACACAAGAGCGTGTGCTGCATCACGTGTGTGGAAAGGAAGTGGCTGTGTGGACGCAGGTGAGCGGTGGCCGTGGAGGGGCTGGGCTGGCGGGACGGGGTGGGCATGACTTGAAATAAAACAAAAGCAAAGCCTGATATATGGAAAGACTTGAAAAGAAGTCCGCCCTCACTTCTCAAAAGCGAGATTGTGCCTGGATGCACCTCCCCAGGAAGCTTCAGGACTGGGAAAGGCGTCCCCACCCAGGGAGAGGCCGCTGTCGTGTCCACAGGCAGATGGGGAGCCACAGGCAGCTCCTTGCCCACCCCCCAACCTGCTGCGCCGAGCCCGTGGCAGGAGTGTTTGGGTGCAGTCCGGGGTGGGTGCCTGAGTGCCGCCCCCTCCTCCGGGGCTCTGTGGCTGGTGGTGACGACCTTGCTGGCCTTGGTTGGAACACCCCATGGGTGGTGAATGCCTCACCCAGCAGGATTCGTATTCTGAGCTGTCCCGAAGGGCTGCGTTCCTGGATCCACTTCCAGGGCTTCAGGAAGATTCTGGAGAACTCAGCTGACCCCTCCTGTTGTAGCTGCCTGTCCCTGAGGAATCACCTTGGCCTAGGCCATCCTTTGGTGGAAACCAAGGCTGCAGAGTCCAGCTGGACGCCGTCCCCCAGATCGACTCTTTTTTTTTTTTTGGGATGGAGTCTTGCTCTGTGGCCCAGGCTGGAGTGCAGTGGCGCGATCTCGGCTCAGTGCAGCCTCCACCTCCCGGGTTCAAGTGATGCTCCTGCCTCAGCCTCTGTTTCTTCATCGGTTTAAGTAGATGCAAAGTATGTAATTTTGAGATAAAACTATTTTGCCACACATTTTCACTGTTGTTTTAACCTTTTGATTTTTAATTGTAAAAAGTATGTAATAGAGGATTTACCTTTGTAGCCTTTTCTGAGTGCACGGTTCAGCCGTGTTAACTACATCCACATTGTGCAGCATGTCTGCGACTCTCCATCTTCCCAAACGGAAACTCGGTCCCCGTTCAACACGAGCTCCCCGTGCCCCACTCCCAGCCCCCGGCGCCCACCCTGCTACTTTGTCTCTGTGAATCTGGTGCCTCCAGGCGCCTCGTGTACGTGGAGCCGTCCAGTGTCCGTGCGTCGCGACTGGCTCGTTTCCCTGAGCCTGAGTCCCTCGAGGTTCATCGTGTACGTGGAGCTGTGTCCAGTGTCCGTGCTTCGCGACTGGCTCGTTTCCCTGAGCCTGAGTCCCTCGAGGCATCGTGTACGTGGAGCTGTGTCCAGTGTCCGTGCTTTGTGACTGGCTCGTTTCCCTGAGCCTGAGTCCCTCGAGGTTCATCGTGTACGTGGAGCCATCCATTGTCCGTGCTTCGTGACTGGCTCGTTTCCCTGAGCCTGAGTCCCTCGAGGTTCATCGTGTACGTGGAGCCGTCCAGTGTCCCTGCTTCGCGACTGGCTCGTTTCCCTGAGCCTGAGTCCCTCGAAGTTCATCGTGTACGTGGAGCCATGCAGTGTCTGTGCTTCGCGACTGGCTCGTTTCCCTGAGCCTGAGTCCCTCGAAGTTCATCGTGTACGTGGAGCCATGCAGTGTCCGTGCTTCGCGACTGGCTCGTTTCCCTGAGCCTGAGTCCCTCGAGGTTCATCGTGCTGCTGCAGGCGTCAGAATTTCCCTCCTGTTAAGGCTGAATAACTTCTCAAGGTACAAAGAGGCTGCATTTTCTTTATCTGTTCTTCTCTCCGTGGACATTTAGGTGCCTCCACCTCTTGGCTATGGTGTTCCATATTTTTAAACAAATCTAAAGAAACCAAAGCCCTATTCTGCTTTCAAACTCCCCATTTTTATTTTTTATTTTTTTTGACATAGGGTCTCGCACCATCGTCTAGGCTGCCATGGTGCAACCTCAGCTCACTGCAACCGCCACCTCCTGGGCTCCAGTGATCCTCTCGCCTCAGCCTCCTGAGGAGCTGGGACTCCAGGTGTGCGCCACCAGCCTGGACAATTTTTTATATTTTCAGTAGAGACAGAGTTTCGATATGTTGTCCAGGCTGATCCCAACTCCTGGTCTCAAGTGATCTGCCCTCCTCGGCCTCCCAAAGGGCTGGGGTTACAGGCATCAGCCACTGCGACCGGCCTGCGTTTTCTTAAGGTGAGAAATTTTAAGCTGTTTCTTCCTGCTTCTGTTTCCACCTTGTCTCCCTCCAGACGTCGTCTAAACGGTGCCACCGAGACATTGTCTGAACAGAAGCACCGATCCCCCATTTTCTTAAGGTGAGAAATTTTATGCCGTTTCTTCCTGCCCTTGTGTCTCCACCTCGCCTCACTCCAGGCATCGTCGGAACGGAGCCACTGACCCCCGAGCATTTTTATTGATCACTGCTGCCCTCTGTGCTCGAATTTTGTATTTTAACGATTTTCTGGGGTCCTGAATTTACAAATGTGAAACTCAGTATCCTGGATTGTTCCGACCTCACAGCCATTGAGACACAATACGTCAGGACATCATGGATCTAACACTTGTTGGATGGACGAGCGTGGTGCTTTTAGAAGTGGGTCTCCGGCGAGGTCCGTCCGCTCCCGTGAGGAAGTGAGGGGCCTGTGGTCTCCGGCGAGGTCCGTCCGCTGCCGTGAGGGGGTGAGGGGCCTGTGGTCTCCGGCGAGGTCCGTCCGCTCCCGTGAGGGGATGAGGGGCCTGTTCTGAGCGATCCGCAGCTCCCTTTTGCTAACGGGGATGTGGCAGCAGTGCCGAGCTCTGTCCCGGCCACGCTGGGTGCCAGCAGCCCTGGGTGTGAGCCTGCACGACTCTTGCCCACCCTGCAGACCTGTACACGGGCGCGTGACCAGGACGAGCGGCCATCCCAGAGACCCTCAGGCAGGGCCGCCGCAGGCTCGAGGTGGGTCTCAGGCTGGGAGGGGCAGTCCTCCACCCGCTGGGGCAGCTCGGGGTGAGGGTGCGCCCGGGACGATGCGGGTTGGCCAGGTGACAGCCACCTGTCCTCGTGCTCATCCTCATGAAGCCTGGCCACACGGGCCGTGCGTGAAGTCTCTGGTTTAGGGAAATTGCATTTTCATGTCCCTCACGATATGGTGAAAACCATGGATCCGAGGAAAGAGGCAACCAGGCTCCCTGTTCCCACGCCCCGTGCTGGCATGCCCTGGCGACAAATCCCCAAAGTTGGAAAGTTCTCCCCAAGGGAGGAGAGAACGCGGCGCCTATGCCTTCGTTTACGGCCCGGGGTTGCCTGTGGGCTTGGAGGGGCGTGAAGGAATAATAGGAAGGGAAGCTCTGTCCACCGTGGAGGTGGCTTTGCCGCCTGGCAGGGAGGTACTGCACCTTGGTGGACTGCGAGCAGCTCCTGGTTCCCCCAGAGCCTTCAGCCCACTCTGGGACAGCAGCAGGGACGGCAGTGATGGGGTTCGTGGCTGGGAGTCCTGTTCCTTGGGCTCAAGTTTGCTTTCAGAGAGCTCCGGCCCAGGAGGGGGTGGGCGTCCACCTGCCTGCTGTGGGGGAAGGGGCCCTGTAATCCTGAGTCTTACTTGGAGCGGGACCTGGTGACCCCGGCCCACGACAGCCAAGCCCCAGCTGAGCTCAGGGGTGAGGAGATCACAGGCTTCTGTAATAGGCTGTCCGTCTGCTGGGTGAAGGCATCCACTGGGTGAAGGTGCAGACCCCTGGGGCTGGGGGACTCTGGCTTCCTGAGAAGCTGTGGACCCTGATGCCTCCTGGGCAGGTAGGCCCCGGAAGGATGAGCTGGTCGAGGCAGGTGACTCTCTAGGGGCCGCACAGTGCCCTGCCTGACAGCAGGTGGGGCAGGTCAGGGGAGGAGCCCCCAGTCCAGCCCAAGCCCCACAGGACCTAGAAGAGGCTGAGACTGGGCCCCGGCGCTGGAGCTTGACCTTGACCTTGGTCAGACCATGGAGCCGATTCATTCCACAGACTAAGAACCCACAATGAGCATTTGGCCAGGAGGAGCCCAGGGTGGGACGTTGGGCATCACAAGCCCCAGCCCAGGGGCCAGGCTCAGGCACAGAGGGTATGGGGCCTGGGGTGGAGTGGGGTGTGTGGTGGAGCCCAGTGCTGGGGGTGGTGAGTGAGGGACTCTGTGTGTGGTGAGCACAGGTGGGGGTGGTAGCAGTGGTGGGTGCAGCTTGTCCCGGGTCTCCAGGCGGCCCACAGCCAAGGATCACCCACCACTGAGGGGAGCCATCTCTGGCTGCAGATGTGGACGCGGCTGTGGAAGTGGCCGTGGATGTGGATGTGGCCGTGGATGTGGCAGGCAGTGCTGGGGGAGAGCTGGGAGGGCGGCTGACCCCCCTCCTCCTGATGTAGTGAAGCCTGTGCTCTGCTCCCCTCAGCCTTGGGTCGGGTGTGGCTCCAAGGGACACAGAGTTGGGTTCACTGCATTGGGAGAGGGTTCAGGCCACGGCCTTACAGGAGGCGCTGCCACTCCTGGGTAGGTGGGCCCCACGCCCCGTGTTGGCCTCGGAACTGTAGGGTGCCCACCTTGGAGGTGTGGCTGGTCACAATCTCTGCAGCCACCCAGGTGCTGACGTCATCTGCGTTTCTTAGAAGCTGTAACAGATACTTGTCCTGAACGTAATTGGGCAGAAATAAGCTGCAGGTTTTGGCCGAAAGAGACTCAGAAGAGCTGGCTCTGGAAGAGAAATACGGTCCCCGTCACCCCCAGGACTTGTGCAGGTGGCCCCGCCCGGCCCCGGGGCTGCTGGTGCAGGGTGGGCTGGGGTCAGGCCACGAGGCCGCTCCGACTGGCAAACACCACTCTCTCGTGTCTCTGGAGACACAGGCATCTCCCGCTGGTCAGGAGCGTCCACAAGACTCTTACGGGAAGCCCCCGAGACCCTCTACCACCGCTCCCAGCTGAGGGTCCCGGACACTCACTTGGGGATGGCAGTGCTCTTGTCCATGACGCCCAGAGCCCGTGAGTTCAGGAAGTGGACCGGGTGGCACTTTTGAAACAACTCCTGCCCAGAACATGGAAACAAGAGGTTCAGGCTTCCATCCCTTAGGGCCTTGTGTCCAAGGCAGGGTCCCAGGGAGGGTGGGTGTTTTCTGGGGGGCCAGCTCTGCAATCCCAGGTTCAATACCCACCCAACAGTCTACAGGGATCGGCTGCAGGGCTCCCCATGTGCTTGGCCCCCAGGGGCTCATGGCGTCTGGGGCAGCCCTCATGACAGCAGGTGGATCACTAGATTGGCATCACTGCTGTCACCTGCTACGTGATGTGGGCTCCTGGGATGGCAGGGACCTGGGAAGAGGCCACCTGAGGGCCGGCTGTGGTGGCGGCAGAGGAAGTTGGGCAGGGCCCTGGCAGCTGGGTGGGGGCACAAGGAGCTGGGTTGGCCCAGCTCCGGTGGAGGGGCTGGGGGGAGAGACTCAGAGCCCCATGCGGCCCTCAGGGCGTCCTCTAGTGCCTGTGAGGCCAGAGTGCTGGGCAGAGGCAGGGCCAGGCCCAGCGGGCGGTGGTCTGGAGAGGAGGACTCAGCTTTGCTGGGGCCTCCCATTGAGGCAGCAGCCGCCTGGACCTGTGCACCTGGCAGCCACCCCCAACCTGTGCACCTGGCAGCTGGCCCCTTCTCTGCCCATCTGTTCCTCTGGAAGCAGCCGCTGAGGGCCCTATGGGCGCGGAGTGTTTCTGGGGCCCCGACTCGCAGGTGACCTGGGTGCAGATCCTCGCCCTCCTCACCTGCTGTAGCAGCGTGAGCTGGCTGAAGAGCTGGTGAGTGCTGTACTCCGTCAAGAAGTAGGGCCCCTTCTCACTGGTCTTGGCGCAGGGGCCGTAGAAGTCCTCGAGGAAGCAGGGCTTGGGCAGGGCCGCGGCAATGGTGTACGGGCGCTCCTTGTGTGGTGGCAGCACCAGCCCGTTGCCTCGGGGCAGCCTCCAGGGGAAGCTCTGCAGGGCAGGCCGGGCACTGAGGGGCCCAAGCTCCATGTCCCCTCCGGGTCAGGGGTCCAGGGAGGCAGGGTGGGGGGGTGAGGACCAGGCCAGGTGCAAGCCCAGTACTCCTCAGACTGGCCCAGCCAGAGCCAGAGAGCAGCCTGCCCACCCGCAGCTGTGCTGGCACAAGGATGCCTGTCCTGGTCGTTTCAGCAGGTCCCCCATGGGCAGGACGCTGAGGTTTAATGGAAAGGGCATTTCTCTCCCCACACTGGCTTCTTCTGCCTTAGTCTCTGGCCCATGGGTCAATGAGTTACAGCAGGACCCTCCTCCCCTGAGCACCCGGGATGGTGCAGGAGGTGCCAGCCCAGCAGGGCTGCCTGGGACCGGGAACATGGAGGGGGTATGTGAGTGTGCACGTGTGGATGTGAGGGTGCATGCGTGTGTGTGTGGATGTGTGTGCGGGTGCACGTGTGTGCATGTGTGGATTGCGTGAGGTGCACACGTGTAGGTGTGGATATGTGTGAGGGTGCACATGAGTGCATGTATGGCTGTGTGAAGATGCACGTGTGTGTGCACGTGTGGATTGAGTGTGCACGTGTGGATTGAGTGCACGTGTGCACGTGTGGATGTGTGATGTGCACAGGTATGTATGTGCACACAAGTGTATGTGCACACATCTGTGTATGCATGTATGGCTGTGTGAAGGTGCACGTGCGTGTGCACGTGTGGATTGAGTGTGCACGCATGTGCACGTGTGGATGTGTGTGATGTGCACAACAGGTATGTTTGTGCACACAAGTGTATGTGCACACGTCTATGTGTATGCATGTATACGGCTGTGCCCATTTGCACTTGTGTGTATGTGTGTGCATGCACCAGTTGTGTCTTTGAGGCTGGGCTCAGGGACCCACATCCGCCTGTCCAGGGAGGACCTCCCCTGAGAAAGGACCCCACCTTCCTGGAGATGCCGTCCTCTGAGAGCCTCTTACAGAGGGCGTTGAAGGGTCTGGCATCCTCCTCGGCCTCCCTGGGGTTCTCCAGGTCTGTGCCGCGAGGGCTGCCCTCGGCCCGCCGGTCCATGCCCACCTCCAGGAGGCCCAGCAGGTGCTTGGCAGAGCCGTCCAGGGGTAGGATCTAGGCAGAAGCACGGTGGTGGGGGGTCACTGCCACCTTCTGGAGGAGGGCGGCACCTCCCGCTGTGGGAGCCCCGGGTGCGGCCGCCCAGCTCGGCACCACTGTCACCTTGGAGGAGATGAAGTCCTCTAGCTTCCCCAGCAGCCCGCTGTTCCGAGAGAAGTCCACGGCGTAGCAGTCCTCCACCCAGGCCTGCAGGACGCAGAGGCTCCGCCTGTAGATCTTGGTGAAGGTCGAGGTGGGGTCCTGGTGGGCCCTGGAGACGCAGGGGAGCTGCTGAGCTGCCAGGATGTGGGAGTCGGGGGCAGAGCCCCAGGGGATGCGTGCTGCTCTCCCAGAGAGGCAGGGTGGGACCAGGCTCCATGTGTGCAGGGGACTTAGGGGGCTGGGGGTCTTCCGTGGGTCCCTCCCCTGAGGCAGGAGCTGAGGTGCCAGGGAGGTGCCCAGCCTGGGCGTGTGGGGGCAAGGGGGTGCATGGAGTGTCCTGGGGGGGCAGCAGGTCAGCCCAGAGAGAGGCAGAGCCCCTCCCCCCTCAGCCCACCACCCCTCTCCTGACACCAGGTGCTGGCCATGGGTACCAAGGGAGGCTGGCGGCCGGCAGGACCCTCTGCTTAGTGCTCCCCCTTCCCCCAGCTGACCTTCTGGCTCTCACTGCCTGCCCACCTGCCCTCTGCTTTCCTCCTGGGTCAGCAGGAAGAGACCCCAACTCCCCCAGGTCCCCTCCCAGAGCTCCCAGGTGCCCAGGCCACCGCCCTCCTGCCCCAGCTGCTTTCTCCGCATCCCTGTGTGTCCCCCACCTGCAGCCAGACCTCCAGCCAGGCTTCCCTGGCCCCTCACCCCCTTGGGTCGCCAGGGACCACCTCGTTCTTCATGGTGGCTAAACCAGGCCCATGGGCGCCCACCCTGCCCCAGGGGGAAGCTCTGGCGGGCGTGGAGCTGTGGAGCTTGGTACCTGGTCAGCGTGCTGTTGATGCGGTCGAGGAGGAAGTGCAGGAAGTCGTGGGGTGTGCAGAAGTAGCGGAAGGTGTAGAGGAATTGCTGCACGTAGCCCTCCAGGAAGGCGTCGCTGTGGGGCGGGGCGGGCGGCGGTGAGGTGGCGGGGTGGCCTCACCCCAGGGCTCAGCTAGTGTTCGGTGGGGGGGGTGTGACTGTATGTGTGTGTGCGTTTTCTTTGTGTATCACTGTCAGGAGAATCCCCGGAGAAATTAAAAGGGGGGACATGCATAACCCTCAAATTTCAAATTTCATTTGAAATTCCCAACTACTTCCAGCCTTCCAGCACCAGGGCCTTTTTTTTTTTTTTTTGGCAGAGTTTCGCTCTTGTCGCCCAGGCTGGAGTGCAATGGTGTGATCTCCGCCTCCCAGGTTCAAGCAATTTTCCTGCCTCAGCCTCCCGAATAGCTGGGACTACAGGCGCCCACCATGCCCGGCTAATTTTTGTGTTTTAGTAGAGACGGGGTTTCACCATGTTTCCCAGGCTGGTCTCGAACTCCTGACCTCAGGTGATCTGCCTGCCTCGGCCACCCAAAGTGCTGGGATGACAGGCGTGAGCCACCGTGCTGAACACCAGGGCCTTTCTGAACGCAGCCCTCTGCAGGGCTTTGTGGCGTCTCCACTCGCAGGACCCGTTAGCTCGGGAAGCTGAGGGAGCTGGTGCCTCGGGACCGGGCGCAATGCTGCACGCTCAAAGGTTCTGAGTCTTCACTGGGTGAAACCGGGCCACCCTCAGGAGACACTGACCAGGGCCCCGCCTGCAGGTCTGGGACTGTCCTGGGAGCCCGACGGCCACGGTCAGGAAGCGGAGGCCTGGCAAGGCCTCCTCCCACCCTGGAGGAGTCTCAGGCAGGAGATGGCGTGGCCCTGGAACAAGGGGCCTGGTCACCCGCTCACCTGGGGTCCGAGGACACAGGTGGTCACAGCCCCAGCCCCAGGCTGCCCTGCAAAGGTGACGCCCACCAGGTCCACAGAGCGGGGAAGCCCCTCATGACCACATCACGGCCAGGAGACGCTCCTTCCATGGAAGCACAGCGCGCACACTCACGCCATGCAAGCCGCAAACTCTACAACCACAGACACGCACGCCACACACGGGGACAAAGCCACACAGAACTCCACAACCAGACGCGCACACCACACACGCGCACACAAGCCACACTATACCCCATACCACACATACGTGCACACACACACTATACCCGCCACACACCACAGATCACACGTGCACACATGCCACACTATACCTCACGCCACATGTGCACACACTATACCCTACACCGCACAGCACACACGTTCACACACACCGCACTATACCCCACGCCACACACCACATACACACTATACTCCACACCCCACACCACACACATACTACCCCATACCACACACATGTGCATACACACCACACAAAACCCAACCACACGTGTACATGCCACACTACACCCCATGCCATACACACATGCACACCTGCCACGCAATACCCAACCACACACCACACACACCACACAATACTCCACATCACACACCATACATGGGCACGCAAGCCACACACCACCCCACACATGCACACACATCACACTATGCCTCACAACCGCACACGTACCTACTACACCACACGATATCCCACAACCACACACCACACACGTGCACACAAGCCACACTATACCCCACACCACACATACGTGCACACACACACTATACCCGCCACACACCACAGATCACACATGTGCACACATGCCACACTATACCTCACGCCACATGTGCACACACTGTACCCCACACCGCACAGCACACACGTGCACACACACACTGTACCCCACACCACACCACACACACACTACCCCATACCACACACCACACACGTGCATACGCACCACACAAAACCCAACCACACACGTGTACACGCCACACTACACCCCATGCCATACACACATGCACACCTGCCACGCAATACCCAACCACACACCACACACACCACACAATACTCCACATCACACACCATACATGGGCACGGAAGCCACACACCACCCCACACATGCACACACATCACACTATACCTCACAACCGCACACGTACCTACTACACCACACGATATCCCACAACCACACACCACACACGTGCACACACGTCACATTATACCCCAAGCCCCACACACGTGTGCTCACATGCCAGACAGTATCCCATCAGCACATACACACACCACACACATCACACACTCCATACAAGCCTAAATACACATCACATTTGTGTACTACACATGCACAACAAAGCACATCACACATTACCCGGACACACCACACATGCACACACACCAAGAACGCACCACACTGCACACGTGCCCAGTCACGCACACGGATGTCTCCCGCAACAGCACGGAGACCCTGCGGTGGGCGTGGGCTGTGTCTGTCTTGCAGATGACGAGGCTGAGAACTAGGTCCAAGGGTCAGCCTGGACCCCTGGCTAGTAGGTGGCCCCATGTGACCAGGGGCAGCTCACCTTGGGAGAACGGGGTCGGAGGTGGGGCCACCGTCCCTCTCTAGAGGGTCGTTGGGGTAACGGGGTCGGGGGAAGGGGCCACGTCCCTCTCTAGAGGGTCCTTGGGGTAACGGGGTCGGGGGGCCACGTCCCTCTCTAGAGGGTCCTTGGGGTAACGGGGTCGGGGGGCCACGTCCCTCTCTAGAGGGTCCTTGGGGTAACGGGGTCGGGGGGCCACGTCCCTCTCTAGAGGGTCCTTGGGGTAACGGGGTCGGGGGGCCACGTCCCTCTCTAGAGGGTCCTTGGGGTAACGGGGTTGGGGGGGCCACGTCCCTCTCTAGAGGGTCCTTGGGGTAACGGGGTCGGGGGGCCACGTCCCTCTCTAGAGGGTCCTTGGGGTAACGGGGTTGGGGGTGGCCACCATCCCTCTCTGGGGGCCTGCCTGTCGCCACTGGCTGCTGAGAGCCCTGGCTCCCTGCTGTCCTCCTTGGCGTCCTTTGCTGGGCCCCATGGCCTCTGCTCAGAGAGGACCCTTGGGGCTCCAAGGTGGTGTCATAAGGGTCCCATAAGCCAACATGGGGTTGGCCCCAGTCACTGGCAGGGTGGCCTCTCTGGGAGCTGGTCAGACCAGTGGGTCCAGAGCCTGCTGCAGCTCCCAGTGCCTGAGAACAGGGTGCAGCCCAGGGGCCCATGCAGGCCAGAGTGGGTGAAAGGCCAAGGGGGCTGGTGGGGCGGCCGGGGGTCTGGCCCTGTGGCCCTGGTGGAGGTGAGTGGGCCCGGCAGCTCCTCCCTGCTGCAGGCGTACGTACGCACACCAGCGTTTACGGATCAGGGGTCTCCTGAGCCAGTGTGCACACCGAGTGGAGGGGGCTGCAGAAAGAAACACCCCAGCCTCACCCGTCCCTGGAGCTAATTACCCCGGGTGTTCTGACTCGGTGAGTTGGGTGGAGTCCAGGCCACATCGCTGAGCTGCCTGTGCCTGTTATTTTTGGAAGCCATTGCGTGTGTTAATTATGCAGGGCGGGTTCCGCAGCACCTCCGGGCACCACCAGGCGCACCCTGAGACCTGGTGCCCAGGCCCACAGGCGGCGGAGGCCACTCTGGCCAGGGCTCTGCAAAGCTGCCGGTGGCACCTAGTGCACGTTGGCCTAAACCCCGATTAAACATTTCTCTAAACTAAAAAGTGCAAACCCCACCTAGCTGAGCGGCGAGGGCACGTTCCCCACCTCTTCTCAGCACCCCGGGCTACGTCTCCTTTTCCGGGTGAGCTTTTCTCCCAACGCACCTGGAGTACAGGTAGGCCATGAGCCCCAGCGGCGTGCCGGCCTGCAGGATGCGGGCCTTCTGCCGGCCGCCCGGGTGCTTGTTGACGTTGTAGAAGATGAGCGAGGAGGACTCGTCCAGGGGGCTGAAGTCCAGCGTGTCGCAGGGGGCGGCCGCGATGTTCACGATCACCGGGAGGGCGCAGGGCTCCAGGCCCCAGCGTTCTGCGTACATGACCTGCAGGAGCGGGACACGGGCGCTTGGTCGCTCTGCCCCTCGCCCCAGGGCTTCCTGGCATTGGACCCTCAAATCGGGGCCCCTTTTATGACTTCACACGGACAGATTTACAGCATCCAACAGTGGGAGGCCCGTCTGAAGCTACTGCCTCACGGGGCAGAGCGGGGCCCGGAGCCCACTTGCCTGCAGATACTTCTTGACCAAGCTGAGGAATTGCACCCTGGATTTCATTTCTTCCAGCTGCCCTTTCAGCTTGGACAGCATGGTCTTGACGTCGGAACCTGTGGGTGGAGCAGAGTGGGTGGGGGCCGGGCTGCCTGCAGCCGGGGTCTCGGACCTGTGCCCACAGGGGCCTTACCTTTGTTCCTCTTTTCCTTCTGTAAGAGTTTCTGGTAGAATTTCAGGGTCTTGCGGTAGTTTCTTTTCTCCATCATGAGCTGCTGTTCCAGCTCCTGGGGACGAAACACAGCGCCTAAGCCCCAGGCAGCCCCAACACACGTCAGCCACATCCAGGGCCAGGCCCCACCCCACTGGGGCCTCCCTGGCCTTGGAGATCAGCTGCAGGGCAGGGTCCCATGGAGACAGAGGCCCACTCAGCCAGCGAGGCCAGCCCTGGCCTGGGCAGTGTGGTCTGGGGGGCCCTGGGCTGCCCCCAGGCTCACAGGGCAGTGCCCAGCTTGGGGCTGACTGCTCCCTGCGCCCCTCACCCACAGTCAGGCCCTTGTGGGGGATGCTCAGGGGAACCAGGCCCCACCAAGTCAGCACCAGGCCCTCCTGCCCAAGTAGGCAGGGCTGTGCCACCTCTGGGCCCCCAAGTGCACATTGTGGGCGGGGCTGGGGGCAGGGGGTGGCAGCGGGACCTCCCCAACGTGCATCCCGTGTGTCTTCAGGTGTCTGCCTTTTTATTTTTTATTTTTTAATTTAGTTATTATTTTTGAGACGGGGTTTTTCTCTTGTTGCCCAGGCTGGAGTGCAATGGCACCATCTCAGCTCACCACAACCTCTGCCTCCCAGGTTCAAGTGATTCTCCTGCCTCAGCCTCCCGAGTAGCTGGGATTACAGGCATGCACCACCATGTCCGGCTAATTTTGTATTTTTGGTAGAGATGGGGTTTCTCCATGTCGGTCAGGCTGGTCTTGAACTCCCGACCTCAGGTGATCTGCCTGCCTCGGCCTCCCAGAGTGCCGGGATTACAGGTGTGAGCCACCACGCCTGGCCGTTTTTTATTTTTATTGACTTTTTAATTTAATTTTATTTTTTATTTTTTGAGATGAGGTCTTGCTCTGTCACTCGGGCTGGAGTGCGGTGGCCCGATTCGCTCTGCTGCCCAGGTGGGAGTGCGGTGGCGCGATCACAACTCACTGCAACCTCCAACTCCCTGGGTTCAAGCAGTTCTCCCATCTCAGCCTCCCAAAGTGCTGGGATTACAGGCGTGAGCCACTGCACCAGCCTTGCCTTTCTTTTAAACTTAAAGAAGCCCAATGATGCGGATTCCAGCTGGCCTGTGCAGACGAGCCCCCCAAAAACCCTCCTCCCGGGAACCCACTGGCTGGACCATCGCGGTTTGCTGGGCGGCGGCCGCAGCATTTGCCCCAGCCCTTGGGTGCTCCGTAGAGCATGAGCGTTGAGTGTAAATGTGAGTGCACGCCCGGGTGTGATTCTCCGGAACCTGCCCAGAGTCTGAGTTCCTGCCTGCGAGATGGAGCCGGGGACCTCATCCCCAGGGCTGTCGCCATGAGGGAAGCAGTACTGAGGCCAGACGGGCAGGTCCTGACCGCAGGAGCTGGGGGCGAGGGCCGCCGGGCGCTGCTTCATGCACAGACAGCAGCTGGGGCTGAGCGCCTCCCTGGACGGGACTCTACATTCAGGGAGAGGGCGCCGCGTTGTCCCAGGATGCCTCCCACGCCTGGCCGGGCAGCCCTCGTCTGAGCACTCCTTCTGTCCTACGGGACAGGCACACGGGTGTAGAGGCTGGAGGAGGGGTGCCCTAAGGATGGGCTGCCAGGGCAGTGACCCCAGAGACGGCCCTTCCCTCCAGGGGTACAGGGGCAGATACAGCCTCCTCCTGCACCCGTGGGGCTTGGCCCAGTACTGAGGAGGGTGGTGATTCTGGGGGTGAGGAGGGTGGTGATTCTGGGGTGAGGGGTCTGGGAAGTCTTGGGGGTCCATGGGAGCTGGGCCTTGAGCAGCAGGTCTTCAGGGGGACTGTGAGGTGCCACGGGGCAGGGGCACCTGGCTGGGGGCAGAGGTGAGAGGCGCGGCAGCCCTCGGCCCGCAGCCTCCTGTGAGGGTTCACGTGCCCAGGGCCCGAAGCGACTGCCCCGAGGGGCTCATCTGCGAGCCGGTCCACCAGGCTTCCTTTTGTGAAGTGCGGTTGGCTCAGATCCACACAGCCACCCCCTCGCCTTGTCAGCCGCCAGTGACTCTGCTATTGACAGGGTTTATTTTTGAATGTTTTTTGCAAAATAAAAAAATGCAGGCAACATTTCTATTTAACTACTTGAATCTGCTCTATCTGGTGGTTCCATGGAGACGGGGTCCCTGTGCTGTCTTCTCCCACGCACGGGTTCAGCAGCGGCCGTGGCAGTGCCACGGAGGGCCAGGCTCCCAGCTACGGCAGTGTGGGCAGTGTCCCAGCTGCGTAAAGACCAGGCCTCTGCAGAACCTCGGCCACTAAGCCAGGTTCCCCAAGCCCTCTCGATCCCGCTGCCACGCAGCCAAGTGCGACCCTGCCTCCCACACTGAGCTGCAGGCTGCTGTGGCTGCCTAAAGTGCAGTGAAATTAAAACATCAGGTCCTCAGTCACGTGGGCCATGTTTCCAGAGCTCAGTAGCCACACGTGGCTGTTGGCTACCCCGTGGACAGCGTCTAGAACATTCCATCATCAAGGAAGGACCTACCGGGCTGGGCAGGTTGAGGTTGGTAAACGCAGGTGTCCCCATGGAGCTGTGTTCTGCTGCCGGGGCACCTGGTCCTGGCTTCTGAGGATGGTGGTGGCCACGTTCCCCCATGGCCTGCACCATGGGGCCCTCGTCCGGCCCCCGGAGGTAACCGGCACCAGGCTCCATCCAGCCCTCTCACCCCCATCCATTTGCAGAGGTGCTGATGTCGAGAAAATCTCCTGGGAAAGGTCTGTGTACCCTGACGCATCCGGGAACCTGGAGGCGGGTGCCTGCGAGTCCGATGCCCGCCTGGCTGGAGTGCAGCTCACGCAGACTCGTCTCCGGCCGGCACCTCCACGGCCTCCGTTCACAGTCAGACTCGATGTCCGTCGGGGGCGCTCCTCACGCGGGAACCACAGGCGGACTCCATGAGGAGGACGGTCTTGACTGATTTTAATAAATCCACGGGAACTAAAATCCACACCACATGTGGGGCAGTGAGGAGGGAAACACGAGGCCAGGCTTCACCGGTGCAGACAGATGGGGGAGGAACCCACACCAGTGCTGTCCACGCTAACTCTGGGAGCCACGCTTGTTTTAACAGCAGGAGACGCGGATGCCAGCTCCACAGCCCCAGGGCACCCACAGTGCTGAGCCCAGCACACACGGCCGGCACCGGTAGGTGGGGGTCAGCACTGAAGGGAGGAAATGCCCACCGGCTGCTCCAACCGCCCCAGAGAACGGCCCTCGCTGCACTGTGTGCGTTTTGGGCTGCAGATGTGAAAATCTGTCTCCAGGTGGTTTTTGCCCTTGCTGTGATTCTGAGCCTCCTGTTTTGAAACAGACACAGTAGCTCCTCCAAGAGAAACATGAGGCTGTGGCCATGGGCCGGACGCTGTGCATTTGGGGGCCGAGTGCTCCCCACTGGACACCATGAGTTTGGGGGCCGAGTGCTCCCCGCTGGACTCCGTTGAGTTTGGGGTCCGAGTGCTCCCTGCTGGACTCTGTGCGTTTGGGGGCCGAGTGCTCCCCGCTGGACTCTATGAGTTTGGGGGCTGAGTGCTCCCTGCTGGACACCATGAGTTTGGGGGCCGAGTGCTCCCCGCTGGACGCCATGAGTTTGGGGGCCGAGTGCTCCCTGCTGGACTCTGTGCGTTTGGGGGCCGAGTGCTCCCCGCTGGACGCCGTGAGTTTGGGGGTGGAGTGCTCCCCACTGGACTCTGCGAGTTTGGGGGCCGAGTGCTCCCCGCTGGACGCCGTGCGTTTGGGGGCAGAGTGCTCCCCGCTGGACGCCGTGAGTTTGGGGGCCGAGTGCTCCCTGCTGGACTCCCTGCGTTTGGGGGCCGGGTCGTTTGGTGTCTGCTGTGCCGGCCGCCCTTTTCTCTCCCCAGCCCCGGGGGCGGCCTTTGCGTCCTCGAAGCCCCCTCAGGCCCCGTGTGGGGTGTCCGGGATGCAGGTGCAGAGGCTGTAGCACCGTGCGGGTCTTTCACGTGGCCCAGAAGCTGAAATGAAGTGAAGGCTTCACAGAGCTTAACCCCTGTCCCCTCACCTGCCCTGAAGGGACACCGGGTCATGTTCTGGACTGAGTCATAAAGTGCAGGCCAGGATGCGGCAGGAGAGGAGCAAGGAGGAGCCCCAGGAAGGGCTCCGATGCCCGGAGGCTGGGGGAGGCTTCCCACGGCGGCTCGGCTTGAGGCAGACGGTGGTGGGAGAGGTTCCCGGAGCTGATGGCCACTGGGCCCCTCCTGTCATCCACCCTGGAGTCCCGGGGCTCTCGAGAATACAGCCCAGGTCGGGGCTGTGGGTCACCGGTCCCACCTTGCGTCCAGAGCTCTGCAGGCCTCTCCTGCACCCAGGACTCCCCGGTCTAAGACCTCCTCTCCCTGCTGGCCAGGGAGGAGTTGCAGCTGCTCCTGACCCAGGATGGCACCGCTGGCCAGAAAGCTCGGACCAGGCTGCAGCGACCAGGCCTAGTCTGGACTTGCTGGGCAGGCGTTTTTGGTGTTTTCTTTCACCACAGCGAGGCTGCCCACGGGCCCGGAGGCTGTGCCTGCCCCACGGAAAACACGACCCAACGCAACCTGGTCACGAGCATGGAGGGGCCTCCTGTGAACCCATCGCCCGGGCGACCATGAGAGAAAAGCCCTTCCCTGTCCCCAGACGTGGAGCTCAGCCCAGGGAGGGGGCCCTGACCATCTCGACAGCCACGGGGTGGGGGCACCAGGACCAGTGTCACCCTGTTGGGGGCTCTGAGCACACGGTGCCATCTGTCACCTGCAGTGACCAGGAAGCTCTGCTGGAAGGAGACGCCCTGCCCCACCCTGCAGTGCCAAGGCCTGGGACTCACCGGGCTCTGGGCGTCGGGCAGGGCCCCGTCCACCTGCTGCCGCCCCAGGTCCTTCACGTAGTTGTGGACGTCGGCCCCAAAGCAGTCGGCCTCGTAGAAGGCGCTGCACCAGCCGGGGCTGCAGCTCTGGAATCCGGCTGGGCCGGGGGACAAGGCTGGGCCGACCCCCTTGGACCTGGCCAGTCGGGTCACTGCCTCCACGTCTGAGGCCCCGCCAGCTGGCCGTCTGTCCTCGCCAGCCTCAGGCTGCTGCGCTCTCTCGGCTTTTACGGACCTCTGAGGCCGAAACCCCACCTCGAAGTTTCCCCGTGACAGTGCGTCCGAGTCCACATCCGACACCGAGGTGGGTGAGCAGGGGACCCTGCTGCTGGTCCTGGCCATGGCTGGCTTCTCTTTTCCTTGAAAGAAAGAGACGCAGGTTACGTGGACAGTGGCTCCTGTGGGCGGAGCCCGGGCAGGCTGTTAATGGGAGGCCGGTGGTGCTTGCACGCCCGACGCCCTTCTCTCTTGCACCCGCCCACCACGGGCGCCCCCCGGGCACGGCTGCCGCCTCCCAGTGCAGGGGAGATGCTGGGACCCTGAACTGCCGCACGGGGCCGGGTGACAGAGAGAGGCCTCTCCCCAGATGGAGCCCCACTCTCACTGCTTCCAAACTCGTACTCGCCCTGGGGTGGGGCCGGGCCCTGTCCTCGCTGGCTCGGCTATCAGGACTGTGTCCCTCTGCCCCCTCACGCTCTCCTCTTTTCTTCTGGAATTTAAAAAGTGGTCCCCAGCTCTGTCCCTGCGGAAGCTTCCCCTGTGCAGGGCTTTCCTGCCATCCAGGAGTGCACGGGCCTCATGCCCCAGCCTGCCTGCCTGGTCTCCGACTTGATAGGAACTGGGGCCGTCACCAAGCCTGGCCACGACCACGGACAGCCTGAGGGTGACCACCGCCCCCACCTTGTCCCTAACACCAAGCCTGCTGGCCGGACGCTGGGACGTCCCCAGCCTGGCACTCATGTGCCCTGGGATCCTGCGGCTAACAAGCCAGGAGCCCAGCCCCAGGGTCTTTTGGCAGCAAGCCCACTTCTGCCTTGTCACCAAAGCCCTGGCTCACAGGCCCCCCTCTGCTTGGAGAGCGGATCCCACCTGGCTCCCGGCAGCTCCCACTGTCCCAGTGGCCAGTGACAGAGGACCCCCCACCTCCAAGGTCCTGGGCTCCTGCTCGCCCCCAGGAGAGGACGGCCTTTGGCTGGGCACCCCCAGGAGAGGACGGCCTTTGGCTGGGCACCCCCAGGAGAGGACGGCCTTTGGCTGGGCACCCCCAGGAGAGGACGGCCTTTGGCTGGGCACCCCCAGGAGAGGGCGGCCTTTGGCTGGGCACCCCCAGGAGAGGGCGGCCTTTGGCTGGGCACCCCCAGGAGAGGGCGGCCTTTGGCTGGGCACCCCCAGGAGAGGACGGCCTTTGGCTGGGCACCCCCGGGGCAAAGGCAGCCCTGCTGGAGCAGTGCAGTCTGAGGCTGCCGGGACCCTGGGGCGCCCCCCGCATTGCAGAGAGCACAGAGGAGCCGCCCAGCAGAGCTCCTGCCGCGGGGCCCGCCCAGCACTTACCCAGGCGGTGCAGCGACGGCCTCTTGCTGGACGGGGAGCGGGGGCTTTGGCTGCCCTCGAGCTGTGACCCAGCCTCCTCCTCCGTGCTGACGACGAGAATGCAGGTCAGTCCCCACCTCCGCCCACTGGGAGGAGGCCGCAGTCTCCACAGGGCGGGGCCCACAGGCCCACACGTCTATGCGGAGCTCTCGCTGGAGGCGGCAGGAGCTCACCCCTCTCGGTCACTAAGGGGCACAGCAGCCGACGGGATTCCTGGGTCATTCACTGCTTGGGGTCCCTGGGGGGACTCGGGAGCAGCCTCTCAGTGCTGCGGGGCCGAGGAGGCCGGGGCTGGGGTGGGTGCCCTTGCTCACAGCTGTGTTTACTCCACACGCACGCGGAGGAGCTGCCCGGGCTGCTGGCACCGCGTGGAGCTGTGAGCAAGGCAATGTGGGGTGGCCGCCGCCCCACCCAACACAGCTCAGTGCTGGGCCCTGCGGGGTCTGGGGCCGCCTGTTTGGGAGTCTCTTCTCCTCCTTGGGGCCCTCACACTGGTCCCTCTGAGCAGGGAGCCCTGTGGCCATCACTGCCCAGGCCCCCTGCAGCCTCCCGGAGAGCCCCTGCCTCATATTCCCTGAAAGCCCTTTTGTCCTCCAGAAGAAACCCAGGTCCGATGGGAAAGCTGTGAGTAGGCGTCAGACCCAAGGAGGGGCTGCTGGGACCCCCACCCATCTCCACCAAGGGTGGCTCCTCTGGAGATGGCAGCAAGATGGAAGCCGAGGGTTGGGAGGGGAAGGCTGGGCCCGGGTCAGGGCAGCAGAGCCCGGGCACAGTGGGCATCAGGGAGGGGCGGGGATGCAGGGCCGAACTGGGCACCCACCTTGGGGAGGGTGACGCCTGCCCGTTGACCACCTTAAAGAGGTTCTGCAGCAACTTCTCATCCCAGTACAGGTCACAGAACTTCTCGGAAATGGCGCCACAGAAAGTGGCAAAGGTGAGATCTTTCAAGGCGAAGATGTACTCCCCTGGTTTTGCAAAACGATGGAGACAAGTGAGACGGTGGCAGGGCTGCGCATCTGGTTCCCTTGTGGCTGATGAAATGGACAAGGCTGATCTCGGCTGGGGGGCTGGGGGAAGGGCGTGGGGCGGCCCCGAGTCCCCTGTGGGGCTCTCCCTGGCCCGGGCCTCCTCTGGGGCGTCTGCGGCCCCCACGTACCCATGATCAGAGCCTCCAGCCCATTGTCCAGGTAGCCATCGAAGGCAAATTCCTCCCGGATGAGGCGCGTGGCCTCCTGCAGCGACGGGCAGGCCGTCCTCCCTGGGAGTGGCGAGGCGTCCACGCAGGGCAGACAGAGCCTCCGGTCTGCGGGCCGTGGCCTCTCTGGGACACTGTCTGGGCTCTGGTCATCACGTTCCCCGGCAGGGGTGGCCCCGGGGCCCTCTGGCTCCCGGCCCGGGCGCTCGGTGGCCTTGCTTCGTGGGGGCTTGGGCGGGTGGCGTGGGCCGTGGTGGGCCGTGGTGGGCCCCAGGGCGTCGGGCCTGAGGCCCCCGGAAGCAACTCCAGGTGGGATCGGCTCAGCCGGCCCTTGCTCTACGGGCAGCGCAGATGCCTTCGTGGGCGGGGCGGGGACTGGAGAGCCGGGAGCTGCCGATGAGGCCCCCTCTGGCTGGTTTGCTGGGGCCTGGGGTGGAGGGCAGGGGCGGCCCTGGGCTGAGTCACGCTGCACTGACGCCCCAAGAGGCTCTGGGGCTGCTCCCTGTGGCCCCGGGCCAGGCACCGGCCCATCAGGTGTCTTCAGGCTGGGGGACCCAGCGTGGGCCTCCGGGGAGAGCTTCTCCTCACCTTCTCCCTCCCTCTGGCCGCCCCTCTCCTCGGACTCCTCCTGGGCCAAGGCAGGCTGGTCCCTACGGGAGGAGCAGAGCTCAGGAGGGGCTGCCTGCGCCCGGGACCCAGCAGCTCCAGGGTGTGGGGACGATGCTCACCTGGCCACACTTGCGTCCTGTGCGAGGACAATGGGCTTGAAGTGCGTGGCCTCGGAGGTGAACGCCGCAGGCAGCTGGGTGGCTTCTTCACCGCAGGGGTGCTGGCTGGGCACGGGCCCTGGCACAGCCACAAGCCCGGTGTCGCTGTTCACCGGCAGGAAGCCTGGGGAGCCAGGGGGCTGAGGGTGCGGGCGGGCGGAGTGGCCCCAGCACGTGCCGCACCACCGGCTCATCCCACCCAGTGCTCATCCCACCCAGTGTGTGGTGCCGAGTCCCCTCCCGCATGGCCCTGGGGGCTTCCTCTGTGCTGGGCCCTGGAATGGGAGGGTGGGTGAGACTGGTGCTTGGGGGAGGGCCAGCAGGCGGGGACGGGCCAGCAAGACCAGGCCCCACCAGAAGCCTTGGAGGGGCCTGCTGAGGAGGGCTCAGTACGGGGGTGGGGTGGGCCCTGTGTGGACTCTGGGGGGTCTCCAGATGTGGGCTTGGGAGGGCCAGCTGCTGGGAGATGGGAGTGAGAACCTGGAGCTGGGGCCTGAGCGACTGGGAGTTTTGGGAGATGGGGGCTGGCAGGGGCAGGCAGGCTGGGCTGCGTGGGCCACGTTGGCCGAGCTCTGGACTTGCTGCCCGGGTTTCCGGGAGGTGCCCGGCTGTGTCTGTCCACGCAGAGGTGGGGGCAGCTGTGGTGTCAGGTGCAGGAGCTGGTGGGGCAGCAGGGGCTGGTCAGGGCCCCACCTGGGCTGGGCTCTGGGGCTGGTGCCACACTGGGCTTCAGTTCAACCACTGAGAAGGCGTTTTGGAGGCTGATGGTCTCTTCCTCCTGGTACACCTGGGGAGGAGGTGACAGCCCTGGGCCAGGTGACCACGGAGCTCCGCCAGCGCCGGCAACACCCACAGGGCGTCCCCCACCACCCGCCGGTGCCGTGGAGCTTCCTGCTGGGGAGGAGCTGGGCATGGCGGCCGCACGGCCCAAGCTCTGCAGCGGCTCTGCCTGGAGAGGGAGCCGTTGGGGCTCCTTTGCCTCCCAAGCCAACCAGGTTTCCGTGGGTTCCAGGGAGTGGGAGACGCCAGCACCACCCGAGACTCAGGGCCCACACTCCCAAAGCTCTCTGCGCCCGGGGTGGGTGCTGGGCTGCCATCCTTGGGACCCTGCCCTGATCCTGATCTGGGTCCCTGGGGGCCACTGCGGGGCCTTTAGGAGATGGGACTCGAGTGTCCCCCTGCACCCCCAGATGCACCCACCCACAGCTCGGTGGTCAACAGAGACCGGGGTGTGGGGCTGCCGGGAGCGGCCAGGCAAGGGCAAGTGCATCCAGGTGGGAGGGAGCTAAGAGCGGCGGGGGAGGTGGCGGCCTGGCTGTTCTAGCCCACCTGGCAGATGGAAGCTCTGAGGTGGGCAAGGATTTTCCGGCTGTCCATGCCTCGCTGGAGGAGGTAGCTGCCGCACACCTGGAGGGAGGAGACAGTTCACACGTCCCGACAGGACTCAGCCACGGCTGCACCGTCCCCATGTCACTGGGTCCCCATCTGAAAAAGCTCAGGGCTGCCAGGAGGGTTTCCTGTTTGTTCTCACCGACACCCAACTACAGGCCCCGGACAAGCCTTTCTTAGAGCATTTCCTGAAAAGGGCTCACAGTCGGCCACTGTCCCCCAGGCTCCCTGGGAGGGCAGAATCCCAAACCCAGTGTTGGCCACAGACCTGGTGGCCTCGTCGCCTGGACACTGGCAGCCCTTGGTCACGTTCGCCTGAGCCCCGCGCTCCCGGCCCCTGGCCACTCCTGTCCTCCCTTTATAAGCCCAGGCCTTGTGCACGTGGGAACTGAGCTCAGCTTCCCCAGCTCTCAGTAGTTACTGAATAAAATCTGCTTTCACTGCTTGGCAGACGCCCAGCCATGTCTAGATCTCATCCTCCCACGGCAGAGGAGGCCTGAGAGGCCCACAGGGTCTGAGCAACCCGCCCAAGACCACAGAGCAGTCGAGGCAGAGACGGCTGGACCCAGGTCCCCAACCCCATGGCCGTCTCCGCTCCCCCAGACACGGCTCCTCCCCAGGAGGTCCTCCTGATCACTGACACATGAGAGTTTGGCTCCTGCCCCACCTGCTGGTCCACCCGCTGGTCCCCATGCCGGGTGCGGGTGCAGGTCCCAGCAGGAGTACGTTAGAACCCAGCCACAAAGCTTGAGTCCAGCAGGGAGACCAGGCAGGGAGGGGCGGGGCTGGTGGGATCCTCAGAGGAGGTGGGGGTGGGGGGTGGGGTGTGGAGGCCTCTCTCTGCTCCCCTCCAGCAGGGCCTAAGAGCAGGGGTCTGCACGTGGCCACAGGACACCCCTTGCCCCCGCCCTGGCCTCTTGGACAAGCTGGAGAGAGCAGGCTCTGCAGGAGGAACGGCCATGGTGGGGAGCAGCAGAGACCCCCGTGCTGTCCACCCACATGGACGTGGCCATGACGCGAAACCCACCCCCTTCCCCATGCGACGGCCAGGCCGACGTCTAGAAACAGGGACCTAGAAACAGACCTGGTGGCCTTATCACCTGGACACTGGCAGCCCCGTGCTCCTCCACCCCCAGCTCAGCGAGGGCGGCCACTGCCCACAGTCCTTGGACCCTGGGCTGGGGCCATGACTGCGGTGTGGTTACCTTGATGGCCTCAGCCGCGGACGGCCGCTCCGGGGCACTGCGCCTGGCCATGTCCAGGAGGAGGGTCTTGAGCCTGCGTGGCAGGGCCAGCTTGTGGTTGCGGGGGACGCTGAACTTGGCTGCGGTCCACAGAACGGCGGCCACACAGTACACAGAGGCCTGGGCGGGTGGGGAGAGAATAGTGTCTACCACAGGGCTGTGGGCTGCTGTGCCCAGCAGACCTGCCCACCTCAGGCACCCTGAGGGGCACCCAGGCACTGCCCCCACAGAGGGGCTCTCCTCAGGAACCCTCCTCAGCATCTATCAGGCCCCACCCTGGACCCCCACATCCACCTCCAGGTCGTGGTCCAGGAACCTGCAGGTCAAACTCTCCCCCATGGTTCTGTCCGCGTTTTAAACACCAGAGGGTTGGAAGCCTCAACTGGACTTTCCCACCTTCCACTCTCCTCACGAAGGCAGCAGCTCGAGGGTTTGAGGAGAACTGGCCAGCATAGCCCCCACCTCACGGACCCGGGAGCCCCCCGACTGGTGCCCGCTCCCGGGAGCCCCCCGACTGGTGCCGTGCTGCTACATGGCTAACAACTGGCTCTCCGAGCGAACGCACCGCCTGTGTGCAAACTGAGTTCATCCGGCACGTTGCTGATGTAAGGGATGCACAGCGCACCATTTGATGCACGTTTTGTAAGTTCCACAGAGCCAGTCAATTCTCACTGAAGGCTTTCATTGATTTTTACCCACGTTCATCCACAGTCCACCGCAATACACGAGTGCTGCTGACGTGAGTGTTGGTTGATGTTTTCATTCATTTCAGTAAATGAGATGGAAGTGAAGCCGGACAGACCCATGCTGGAATTCGGGGCACCCCTCTGAGCGACGTCTTTGCTGAATCAGATGGTCGTGGTTGATATCGTAAGACCATGTACTCCACCTTTTGGGCTATTCTCAAGGGAGCGGCCACAGACATGACACACTTTTAAGTTTAATCACATCATCCACGTGTTCTCCATCACTTCAGTAAGTCCAGAGAGTCAACAGAACAAGACATTTGTAGTGTTTGCTGCTTTCCCTGGTGTAAGTACTCCCACGTGGCTGACTTCCAGCTACCAATGCAGTGCCCTTGAGTGTGGAGCTGGGAAGAGGTAGCTCCCCTTTACAGAGTCTCCCCCATCCAGGCACAGCAGACGCAGACAGCCCCACAAGCATAGAACAGCCAACTAGAGTCAGATAAGTAGGAAATTACCCATTTTGAGCACTTGTTACACTTTTAAAAAATTAACCTTTTATTTTGTGATAATTGTAGATTGACATAGTTTTAATAAATAATAGAGCTCATGTACTTTGTACCCAGTTTCCACAACAGTAGCAGCTTGCAAAACTATAGTCCAGTATCTCAGCCAGCACATCGCCATTGGCACAAAAGTCCTGGTTCGCCATATGTTGCATTTTCATTTTCACTCAGTTCTATATGTTTTTAAAATTTCCTTGAAATTTTCTCTTTGACACAGAGTATTTAGAATGTGTTGTTTCGTTTCCAAGTGTTTGGAAAATTTCCCTTTTATTTTTGTTACTGTGGTCAGAGAACACATTTGTATGACTTAAATTCTTTTAAATTTGTTGAGGTTTGCGTTATGGCTCAGGATTTGGTCTAGCTTGGTGTATAGTCAGTGGGGCAACTGAGAAGAATGTGGATTCTGCTGTTGTTGGGTGGAGTGTCCTTTAAATGTTGATCCAGCCGTGTTGATTGACAGTGTTGTTGAGTTCCTTCATATTTTTACTGGTTTACAGTCTGATTGTTCTATCAAGTGTTCAGAGAGGGGAAACTGGCATCTCCAACTATAATTGTGGATTCATCTGTGTCTCTATTAATTCTATCAGTTTTGCTTCACATATTCTGCAGCTCTGTTATTTGGTGCATATACGTTTAGGATTGCTATGTCTTCTGGGTGAACTGACCCTTTATTGTTATAGAATGTCCCTCTTTATCTCTGGTAATTTTCTTTGCTCTGAAGTACACTTAACCTGATATTAATGCAGTCACTTCTGCTTTCTTTTTATCATTTTCATAATGTATCTTTTTCAACTCTTTTAACTTTCAACCTACTTATATTGTTTTATTTGGAGTGAGTTTCTGGTAGACAGTACATGGTTAGGTCATGTTTCTAAACATCACTCTGTCAATCTTCTTCCTTTCTTCTTCTCTTCCTCCTTCCCTCTCCCTTTTCCTTCTTCTTGTTCTTCTTCCTTCCTTCTTTCTTCCTTCTTCCTCCTTTATTTCTTTAAGAGACAGGGTCTCGCTCTTGTCGCCCTGGCTGGAGTGCAATGGCTGTATCTGGGCTCACTGCAGCCTCCACCTCCCAGATTCCAGTGATTCTCCTGCCTCAGCCTCCCAAGTAGCTGGGAGTACAGGCACCCACCACCACGCCTGGCAAATTTTTGTATTTTTAGTAGAGACAGGGTTTCGCCATCTTGGCCAGGCTGGTCTCAAACTCCTGACCTCAGGTGATCCACCTGCCTCAGCCTCCCAAAGTGTTGGGATTACAGGCCTGAGCCACCGCACCCAGCCTGTTTCCTTAATTTCTGAAGGATATTTTTGCTGGAAATAGGTTTCTGGGTTGAAAGTTCTTTCAGCACTTAAAAAAATGCTATGCACTTCCTCTACAGTTACTGATGAGAAATCTGATCATTTGAACTGTTTTCCCCCCCATATGTGTATATATGTAAGCTGCTGTTTCTCTCTCTTCTTTTTGTTTTTTATTTTTATTTTTATTTTTTCGGAGAGGGGAGGGTTAGTATTCAGAGGTTTGACTATGACGTGTCCTGGTGTGGATTTCTTTGCATTGATCATGTTTGGGGTTTTCTCACCTTCTTAAATCTGTAGGCTTATGTGTCTTGCCAAAATTTGGAAGTTTTCAGCCATTATTTCTTTGAGTACTTTTTATGCACCACCCTCCTTCTCTTCTCTTTCCAGGATTTTGATGACATGGATATTAGATCTTTTATTATAGTCCCACAAGCTTCTCAGGCTCTGTTCAGTTCTTTTGGTCTATTTTCTCTTTGTTGTCCAAACTGTGTAATTTCTATTGTCTCCATTTCACCAATTCTTTCCTCTGCCCTCTCTATTCTGCTATTAAGCCCATTCATTGAGTTTTTAAAAAAAATCAGCTCTAAAATTTCCATTAGCTTTTTCTTTTTCTTTTCTATTTCTTGGTTGAAACTTTGTATTTATTTGCTGAAACGTTTTCATTTGTTTCAAGTGCGTTTGCAATTGCCCAGTGAAGCATTTTTATGATGGTTGCTTAAAAAATTTTAAAGTCACTTTTAACATTTCTGTCATCTCCAGGTTGGTATCATTGGTTGCCTTTTTTCATTCAGTTTGACATCTTCCTGATTCTTGGTATCATGAGTCCTTCCCCATTGCTTGATTTTGTCAGCTCTGTCAAAGATCAGATGATTGTAGGCGTGCAGCCTTATTTCTGGGCTCTCTATTCTCTTCCATTGGTCTATGTGTTTTTGTACCAGTGCCATGCTGTTTGGGTTACTGTGGCCTTGTAGTATAGTTTGAAGTTGGGTAACGTGATGCCTCTGGCTTTGTTCTTTTCACTTAAAATTGCTTTGGCTATTTCAGCTCTTTTTTGGTTCCATATGAATTTTAGAATAGTTTCCTCTAATTCTGTGAAAAATGACATTGGTAGTTTGATAGCAATAGCATTGACTCTGCGGATTGCTTTGGGCAGTGTAGCTGTTTTACCAACACTGATCCTGCCCATCTGTGAGCATTGGATGCGTTTCCACTTGCTGGTGTGGTCTCCAATTCCTTTCAGCCGTGATTTCCAGTTGTCCTTGCAGGACATGCTGCAGGGAAGGAAGGTCCTGGCTCCTGCTCACTTTCTCTGAGGCCACCTGGGGCCAGGGCAGGCACTGGACACTTCTCTGCAGTCTCACAAAGATGAGTCCAGGCTCCAGGCTCGGCCCTTGCTGGGCGGGGCCGCAGTGCTCCTGTGGGGTTTGGTTGGTGCAGAGCAGGGGGTGTAAACGCATCCTGGTCCTCCCTGGTCCTCTGATTACAGACCCAGGCTTTTGTTGGGGCATTTGTTTTATTTACTTTTTTTGAGACTGAGTCTCACTCTGTCAACCAGGCTGGAGTGCAGTGGTACCATCTTTGCTCACTGCAACCTCTGCCTCCTGGGTTCAAGCGATTTTCCTGCTTCAGCCTCCCAAGTAGCTGGGATTATAGGTGCACACCACCACCCCTGGCTAATTTTTGTATTTTTAGTAGAGATGAGGTTTCACCATGTTGGCGAGGGTGGTCTCGAACTCCTAACGTCAGGTGATCCGCCTGCCTTGGCCTCCCAAAGTGCTGGGATTACAGGTGTGAGCCACCACACCCGGCCCTGTTGGGGTATTTATTTTTTTTTTTTGAGACAGGGTCTCGCTCTGTCATCCAGGCTGGAGTGTAGTAGCATGATCTTGGCTCACTGCAACCTCCTGGGTTCAAACAATCCTCCCACCTCAGCCTCCCGAGTAGCTGGGATTACAGACATGTGCCACCACACCTGGCTGGGATTACAGGCATGTGCCACCACACCTGGCTGGGATTACAGGCATGTGCCACCACACCTGGCTGGGATTACAGGCATGTGCCACCACACCTGGCTAATTTTTGTATTTTTAGTAGAGATGGGGTTTCACCATGTTGCCCAGGCTGGTCTCGAACTCCTGGACTCAAGTGATCTGCCCGCCTCGGCCTCCCAAATTGCTGGAATTACAGGCGTGAGTCACCATGCCCGGCCAGTTGGGGCTTAAATTCTTTTTTATTACTCCAAAAAGCTTCATTTTTTCTTAGTTTTCTGACTCTGTGCTTGTGCCTCAACACTTTCCCAGCGATTTTCGTTCCTTGAAGTGGAAAGCACTAACCCTGAAGGGATCCTACAGGAACACACACAGTGCACACAGAGCCACTGCAGCCTCACGGACGCGGTTTTTGTTTGAGACAATCTCGTAAGAGCTTCAGGTCTCACAGCACCAACCCTCTGAGGTCGGCCTGGGCCACCTGCAGATGACGGTGCTTTCCCAGCCTTCTTGGTGTAAAGGTGAACGATCTATTGCTGGGGTTCGGGACAGCCTCTTTTCGTTACAGGCTAGACTGCAGGAAAGCCTTCGATGGTTTGGCAAATGGTGGACCATTCCGAGTTTCTCTAGACAACATCCCCAGAAGATGAAAAAGCGAGGCTTTTAATGTGCGCCCATTGCTTTTTCCCAGTCACCGGCTTCTTTACCTCCAAGTCTCAATATGTGAGGCAGAAGGAAAACCCAGGGCACTGACAGCTGCCTTGTTCCTTGGTCCAGAGGCCCCTCGCCGGCTGCCATCTCCTCCCCCTGCAGGTGGCCTGGTGCTTGTTTTTTGCACAGTGTGCAGGGTGCTTACTGCAGGGTGCTTAGTGCAGGGTGCTTACTGCAGGGTGTTTAGTGCAGGGTGTTTGTTTAGTGCAGGGTGCTTAGCGCAGGGTGTTTAGTGCAGGGTGCTTACTGCAGGGTGTTTAATGCAGGGTGGTTAGTGCAGGGTGCTTATTGCAGGGTGTTTGTTTAGTGCAGGGTGCTTAGTGCAGGGTACTTAGTGCTCTTCCTCGGCAGGAGGAGCGGGAAGTGCACATTTCTATCATTCCTGAGTGGAAGTTTTACCTTGATTTTGAATGTAATTTATTGAATTGTATTTAAATTTGTATAATTTAAATTTTAAGAATGCTCATGTTTCACAGGTGCCTTATACACATCCCTGGATGTTTAGCCCTTAGTTCTCGTGAGCCAGGAGGTGCAGCTCTAGTGCACATGGCCAGTGCCGTCCACACCAAGCCCTGTCTTGGTGCCCCGGCCAGAGCCACAGCCCTGCTGGCAGATACCGCCTGTGGCCGCCTGGCCAGGAAGGGCTGCCCTGACTCCCTCGAGTCCTGATGGGGGGCTGCTGGACAGATGGGGGACATGGCATCCCCGAGGGCTGGGGGCAGGGCCAGGGCAGGGTGGGGAGGGCCCAGGTACCTTTTCAGTTACCAGCCTCTCCTCTGCCAGCTCAGGAGCCAGAAAGAACGAGTCATAGGAACCTAAGAGAGAAACCCGACTGAGCTTTCCTCACCCCTGGCGAGCCGGTGCTGGACTTGGCCTGAGGGGGAACCCACACACTCACCGTTGGCAGGGGGTGGCTGGAAGAGCACAGCCCCATCCTCAGCAACCAGCACGGAGTCCAGACACAGGTAGGCTGTGGCAGAGCTTGGGTCAGGGCGGGTATGCATGCTGCCCCGCACTTGGGGCTGGCTGGGGGGAAGGAGCTGCGGAGCCTCGGTCAGGCCGGGCAGCCCCCCAGCCTCCCCATTGCACGGGCACGCACCTGCCAGTGCACGCACACGGCCTGACCCCAGCCCCCAGGGTCCTCGGAGGTGCCTCCTCCCAGCCCTCCCCGAGGGTAGCGCTGCCCCAGCCGACACAGTGGCTGCAGCGGCATATCTGTGGCTGAAAGGGAGCCGAGCGGCCCGGAGAACACAGTAACTTGAAGCCCCCGTGTCACAGGCCCCGTCCCCAGTCAGGGCCCACGGGGCAGCCATGGGCTCACGGTGGACGGACACTGGAGCCGGGTGTGTCTCCGATGGCCTCTCCCCCAGCCCTTTCCGATGCTGCCCTCATCACCCCCAGGACGTTTTTACATCTCAGATGCACCGTCCGTCTGCCCTGATGTCTGGCAGGGCTGGGTTTTGATGGGGCAGACCCGTGCAATGCTGAAGATTCCCTCCCCACTCCAAAACCAATTGCTGCCTCCCTGGGGACAATGTCACTGTGTTGAGAATGTGTGGGCGAGGGCCATGGCAAAGTCCCCATTCCTCTTTACGGCACAGTCACCGGTTTCAAGGCCCACCTTGCAGGCATCTGTCCCCACACCTCCCTCGGTGCTGCAACCCAGCAGGCACCACAAGGTGCTCCAGACGGGAGCCGCCCGTTCCGTTCACCGGAGACACTGTTCTGGCTGCCCCTGGGTCCCTTGGTTCAGGTGGGGGCCAGTTACGCATGGGACGGCAGGCGTGATGGGACAGTGGGGGGCGTGGGACGGTGTGGGGGGTGGGACAGCGGGGGGTGTGGGACGGCGGGGGGTGTGGGACGGCGGGGGGGTGGGACGGCGGGGGGGTGGGACGGCGGATGGGGTGGGGATGGCGGGGGTGTGGGACGGCGGTGGGGGGTGGAACAGCAGTGGGGGGTGGGGACGGCGGGGGGGATGGGATGGTGGGTGCGTCACCTGGGTGCTCAGGGCGTGTCTGCAGTGCGCGGAGGCAGGCCAGGCACAGGGCCCACAGCTCGTACTCCCGGAAGGGCCGGCCCAGCTGGGACAGGAGTTCCTGCAGGGACACCCACTGTGGGCAGGAGAGCGGCGAGGTCAGTGTGGACACCCCTTGCCAGGGCCCGCCGCCTGGAGAGGCATGTCCGGGGGACAGGCCAGGGCGAGGCCCACTCAGCCCCTGAGTAGGCGCCCCCCACACCTGACAGAAGGGCTAGGGAGGTCCCTAAGTCAACTCCAGCGTGTGGGGGCCGTGGGGAGACTGGGACCCTTGGCCCTGTGGGTGGGAACGTCCCACGGTGCAGCCACTGCAGACGACAGTGCTGCCGTTCCTTGAAAAGCTCAACATACACCTCCCAGGTGACAGCAGTTCCACGCGGCCACATTCCCCGAGGAACCGAGGGCAGGGCTCACGCATACGTGCACACCCATGTTCCCAGCAGCACGGCTCGAAATAGCCAACGCGGGGAGCACCCAGGCATCCACGGACGGACGCAGGGGCAGTGTGGATGGCGCTTGGCCTCGGGACAGGGATGGGGGGTTCTCACGCAGGCTCCCTGGGGAGGAACCGTGAGGACCGTGGGCTCAGTGAAGAGACCAGACACACAGCTCTGTCCATCCCACTCCCACGAGGCCCCTGGACGGAGCTCATGGAGGTGGAGGGCAGGACGGGGTGCAGGGGGCCGGGCTCATGGAGGGGAAGGGTGGGACGGGGTGCAGGGGGCGGGCTCGGGGGTTGGGGTTTCGTGTGGGCTGATGAGGACAGCTGCACAACAGCGTGAACACACCCAATGCCGCTGAGCTGTGCTCTTGCAGAGGGTTGAAGTGGTGGCTTTTGTTGGGTGCATTTTCTCACATACACACACACCGTGACACCAGGCGTGCATTCAGCCTGGGAGGCCGCTCTCCACTCCAAGGCCTCACGGGCAGCTGGGACCAAAGTCCACCCTCCAACAGGTGGCTCGGCCACCCTGTGCCTCCGTGTGCCCTTCGGGAAGGTAGGCTGTTGTGCGTGGGAAGGCGTGCCACCAGGGAGAGCAGTGGGAGAGTGGTGGAGGGCGATGGGGCACTGCGCCCTTGTCCTTCAGATCAACGAGGCCTGGTGGCTTGAGGGCACCCCTGTCCCCGGGCCAGGCGCTGCCTTGCAGATGGACTTGCGTGCAGGCCACTGACTTCAGGTGTCCTTGCCCTGAGGAGCTCACAGGGACACAGCTGGGGGTGGCTCACTGAGGAGCCAAGGAGGGCAAAATGCACTTGGCCAGGCCTTGGCCCAAGCGTCTTCGGCTGGACAGAGGGGCCGACGGGCCAGGCCCCCCAGAACACTGGCTCCAACAGCATCCTCCATCCCTCGTGAGGAGCAGCTGACCAGGGGCAGCACTGGGCTGGGGAGGCCCCATCCTGTGTGGAGGCCACGTCCGGGCAGCCGCACCAGATCCCAGCGTCCCTGCGGAGGCAGCGGAGGTGGCCCAGCACTGACACCACCAAGCCCCACAGATGAGCAAGCTCAACCCACAGCTTTGGTTTCTAACTTTTAAACCGTCAGAATAGGAAGATGAGGAGGGCTGTGAGCATCAGGACTGGGGAGACGGAGCCCCTGAAATGACATCACGGAGCCGGGGCTGCTGGCCTTGCTTCCCGGAAGAAAATTAACCCCTCCGGACGGCCGTGCGGGGCTGTGCGAGGAGCCGGGCAGGGCTGAGGAGGCGGCTGCTTTCTGGGTCATCCAGAGGCAAACGTCTACCTGAGAGGCCATGCCTGGGTGACAGCATCCCCAGCCGCAGCCACAGCTTCCTTCAGAAACGGGGCAGCTCAATGAAAATGTCTTTAATTATGGAGCGAGGGTGAAGGTTAATTCTCTGAATTAAACGAAGCGTTTGCATCTGTGGAGAGGCCCGGCCCCGGACTCACTGACCGCCGACCCCTCCACCCACACACAAGACCCGGGCACCCACCTGCTCCGCGGCTGCACTTTCCAGCTGCCTGGCTCCTTCTGGAATTCTCTCATCGTCCCTGGGAGTCTGGGCTTCGCCGCTAGCATCTCGAGGGTCTGCAGGGCAGGGTGGGGGTCTGGCCTCTGCTGGCCCCTGGCTGGGGTGTGAAGTCTCGGGCTGTCCTGGACTGCCGGGCACCCCAGGGCCCCTGTCCGCGCTGCGGCCTGCACAGGGAACCCGTCCCAGCTGGTGTTCCGGCTCCTGCTCCGGCCACAGCCTGCATTTGGGCTGAGCCTGGAAGCTAGAAAGGCCATTTTTCCTGTCCAGAAAAGCCTTCCTGGGGTCTGGAGAGAATAATTCTGACATGGGCAGCTGGCTTTTCCCGCGGGTCAGCGGCAGGCAGAGGGTGGCCTCGGGGCTGTCGGACAGCAGCCTAGGGAACGTCTGCACCTTCCGCAGGCGGCTTCTCCTGAGGGCGTCTCTGTCCAGCTCCCCGAGGGTGCGCTCGGCATCCAGGACGAGGCCGGCCAGCCCCTCCCGGCTGTGGCTCTCGCCATTTCTCACCGGGGTGGACAGCAGAGCCTTTGTTGGGGAGGCTCTGGGGCCCCGGCTGGTCTCAGACTCTGGGCCTTCGGGGGTTGGCAGAACCTCTGGGTCAGTGCTGGGGTCCCCGGGCGGCCTCCTGGGCCCAGCGTTTCCTGGGGCAGGTCTCTCCCGCCAGCTGCTCTCGCTGACATCTGGGCACAAGCAAAATGTGGTCACGGCTGGGTGCCCCTCCCGCCCCTCCCCTCTCCTCCCACCCCTCCCCTCTCCTCCCACCCCTCCCCTCTCCTCCCACCCCTCTCCTCCCACCCCTCCCCTCCCCTCTGCTCCCGCCCCTCCCCTCCCACCTCTCCCCTCCCCTCCCCTCCCGCGATCACAGACCCCAACCCAGGCTCTCACAGGGGGGGCTCCCGCCTTCCTCGCCTGCCCCACTCATCAGGTCATCCTGGCTAATTAGAGGCTGGGGCTGCCTCTCCCCCAGGCCAGGCGGGGCTTCCCACTGGGGCTTCCTATGGGAGCCTGGACCTAATTATGTCATCCAAAGGCACGTCGTTTTCCTCGAGGATTACACACGTGAGTCCCCACAGGAAGAACCTGGATGATGTGGCTACGGCCGTCAGCGGCCGCCTCCCACACATGGCGTTGATCTCTCTCTGCTGTGTGTGGCTCTGTTCTGCCTACTTCACACTGCACACACTGCCTACTCCACACTGCACACGCTGCCTATTCCACACTGCCTACTCCACACTGCACATACTGCCTATTCCACACTGCACAGACTGCCTATTCCACACTGCCTACTCCACACTGCCTATTCCACACTGCCTACTCCACACTGCACACACTGCCTATTCCACACTGCGCACACTGCCTATTCCACACTGCCTACTCCACACTGCACACACTGCCTATTCCACACTGCACACACTGCCTACTCCACACTGCACACACTGCCTACTTCACACTGCACACACTGCGAACTCCACACTGCACACACTGCCTACTCCACGCTGCACACACTGCCTACTCCACACTGCACAGACTGCCTATTCCACACTGCACAGACTGCCTATTCCACACTGCCTACTCCACACTGCACACACTGCCTATTCCACACTGCACAGACTGCCTATTCCACACTGCCTACTCCACACTGCACACACTGCCTACTCCACACTGCACCCCTCCCGCAGCAGCACAAACCCTGTGCTGCAAACGTGCTCACTCAGCAGGGAGGGCCCTGCCGGCCACCGTGAGGCTCCTCGTGGCTGTGCCCCGGCTACCATCCTGAGGCCCCACAGGGCTCCGTGCTGCAGGCAGCGATGCCAATGCAGACACGGCCTCTGTTCAAAGGCGGCCTGAGAGAGACCAGAATATGCGTGAGCCACGAACGCCCCAGATGCTGCAGCTGCAGCTCTGTAACGCACCCACCTGGCACCCCTGGTGGGGGCAGGTGAAATTCAGTTGTGAAACAACCCATCCGTTTATTGAAATGCCCATGAGACTAACACCCAGATGCCCAGCACCAATGCCACACCGGCACCAATGCCACACCGGCACCAATGCCACACCAGCACCAATGCCACGGACTTCTGAAGCTGAGCCTGAGTCACCTCTGCCTGCGTGGGTGCCTGCAAGGCTGGCACAGGCAACATGATGCGCATGAGAGTGTGGAAATGGGTGTGTGCATAGGACCAGCATGTTTGCGTGTCTGACCACGTGTGAGGCAGTGGACGTGGTAGGCATGAGCACGGGCGTGTAATGTGTGCATTCTGGTGTGGGCATGTGCAATGTGAACAGGCATGCCTGAATTTGCATGTGTGTGACTGTGAGCAAGAGTGAATATGTGTGTACGAAGCACATGTGATCTATTTGAACACTCGTGTGTGACTGTCAGTGTGTGAATACGTGAGTGATCTCTGTGAATGTGTGGGTGTGTGCGTGTGTGCATGGGTGTGTTGCAGCGTGCATGGGTGTGCAGCATGGGTGTGTGTGCAGCGTGTGTGCATGGGTGTGTGTAGCATGTGTGCAGTGTGTGCATGGGTGTGTGTGCAGCATGTGTGTGCGTGTGCATAGGTGTGTGCAGTGTGTGCATGGGTGTGTGTGGTGTGTGTGCATGGGTGTGTGTGCAGTATGGGTGTGTGTGCATGGGTGTGTGTGCAGTGTGTGTGCATGGGTGTGTGTGCATGGGTGTGTGTGTGCAGTATGGGTGTGTGTGCAGTGTGTGTGCATGGGTGTGTGCAGCATGGGTGTGCATGTGCATAGGTGTGTGCAGTGTGTGTGCATGGGTGTGTGTGGCGTGTGTGCATGGGTGTGTGTGCAGTATGGGTGTGTGCATGGGTGTGTGCAGTGTGTGTGCATGGGTGTGTGTGCATGGGTGTGTGCAGCATGGGTGTGCGTGTGCATAGGTGTGTGTGCAGTGTGTGCATGGGTGTGTGGCATGTGTGCATGGGTGTATGTGCAGTATGGGTGTGTGTGCATGGGTGTGTGTGCAGTGTGTGTGCATGGGTGTGTGTGCATGGGTGTGTGCAGCATGGGTGTGCATGTGCATAGGTGTGTGTGCAGTGTGTGTGCATGGGTGTGTGTGGCATGTGTGTGCATGGGTGTGTGTGCAGTATGGGTGTGTGTGCAGTGTGTGCGCATGGGTGTGTTAGCATGTGCACGTGTGCATACATGGCACACAGGTATATGTGCATGCAGGAGGATGCACGCGTGTGGGTTCAAGAACTCACCCTGCAGCGCTCCGAAGGACTCGATGGAGAGAACCCTCCTCCCCACAGCAGAGAGGCTCCGGCACATGCGACAGGAGGATGTGAGCTGCAGCTTCTCTTCACACAGCGCGATGATGCTCTGGGGACGTGAACACCTCAGACAGGAAGGCTCGGAGGAGGGGACATCTCCCGCAGCTGCCCACCCGACACGGCCGGATCCTTTGAAGGTGACCTGGGGACAGTCCCCAGAGCCTGCCTGCGCCTGCCTTGCCCATTTTCTAGTATGAAAAGGCAGCACGTCTGGGTTGCAGAGAATCAGGAGGCTTGTCACAAGCAAAACCTTTTCATAACAAAAATGGACAATAAAAAACCAAGTCCTCCTTTAAGCAAAATGCCGTGCCATGAGACTGGTCGCGGAACCCAGGTGAGGCTGCTGGGCGTGGGTGTGGTGAGCACACGGTGTCCAGGCCTCTGGGGTCAGGGTCACAGCCTGGGGTGGCCCAGGGTAGCCTCGCTTACCTCGAGGTCCGGCCGGTCCCCGGGGTCCTCCGCCTGCATCCGGCTCAGCAGCGCCTCGAGGTCTTGGCTCAGCCTGGGTTCCAGTGTGGGCTCTGCCACGTACTCGAGGGCGGCCTTCAGCGTGGCCCCCAGAGAGTAGATGTGCGCCTGTGGGCACGACAGGCCGTCAGGTCCAGAGTCTGTGCGTGTGCGCCACCCCGACCGCGGCCAGCACTTCTCCGGGCCAGGAGCTCGAGTTTCAGGGATCGTGAGATTCCCCTGAGGGGAAGCAGCACCCGTGCCCACACCGCCCACACCCTTGCCGCCCGCGCCCACGCTGCTCGCACCCTCGCCGCCACCCTCGCCGCCCGCGCCCACGCTGCTCACACCCATACCGCCCACACTCTTGCCGCCCCTGCCGCCACCCACGTCCACGCTGCCCGTGCCCACGCCGCCCACGCCCTCATCACTTGTACCCACGCCGCCCATGCCGCTCGCACCCATGCCACCCATGCCCTCGCTGCCTGTGCCCACACCATCTGTGCCCACCGCCTGTGCCCACGCCGCCTGTGCCCACACTGCTCGCACCCATGCCACCCATGCCCTTGCCGCCTATGCCCATGCCGCCCACGCCCACACCGCCTGCGCCCACACTGCCTGCACCCTCGCCGCCCGCGCAGTTGGGCCTAGATCTGTGCTGGCCACGGCCACGGCCCTGCCCCTCTGCGCTTTCTGGAGGGGCACAGACTCCTCTGGCCTTTCAGTGTTTAGGTCGAAAACTTCAAAACTTCAAAAACTGGATTTCAGTAGAAGGAAAGATGGGTTTTTCTTTTTGTTTGAAAGTCTGGGTTTTCCTCCCTTGCCTGAGAAGGTGGGCTCTGCACGAGGTCCACCCTGGACACGGCCGCACTGCAGGCCTGGACACTTCTTCCCAGGACGGCTGCCTGTGGGGCTTCACCTTTCCCACAAGAGGAAGCAGAACGCAGAGCGGCTCAGGAACCTGCCTGGGGCCACGTCGCAGGTCACACAGCTCACGTGTGGAGCCAGGACCTGACCCAGGGCCTGCTCTGTCCCCGCACCTGTGCTCCCAAGTGTCCACTCTAGTCCAGGCTGGCTGAGTGGACACGCACCTGCATCCTGGGCTGGCTGAGTGGACGCACACCCGTGTCCTGGGCTGCCCTGGCTCCAGGCCTCTCCCTGGGTGGTCTCAAGATATCGTCACAGAACCCTGAGACCCAACTCCCCAGTCCGTCGTGAGGTCCAGGGTGACCAGCGGAGCATCCAGTCTTCACAGAAAGCCCTGCATCCCGCGGCCCCAGGCTAGCTGGTCATCCTGGCCGACTCCCCCTCTCTGTCAGGGTCTGTCTCAGGGTCAGGCTGCAGGGACCCAGCCAGATCCCAGGGCCCCTGACTCCACCTGAGCCCGGCTCCAACCACTATCACCAAGCTCATCCAATTCTGCCTCAAACTCCTTTTTCTCCTGAGATGTCTTATTTGAACAAGACAGAAAGTGTCACAGAGAAGAAACCAGGCGCACCCAGCACCCCACACTTTCTTCTCTGGGGCATAAACTGTGCCTGGCAGGTGGCTCCACTTCCACAGTCTGGTGTGTGTGTGTGTGTGTGTGTGTGTGTGTGTGTGTGTGGATGGTCCTGGGGCTTCCTGGTCTGGACACGGGCACACATGCAGACACATACGTGCACTCCCAGCACAGACAGCTGGACACGCATCTCTTCTCTCTCCCCAGCTGCACTCTGCCTGCATCCTGGCTTTTTCATGGCGTGAATCTCCTTCCTGGTCAGGAACCCCAGCTGACCTTCTCTGTCCCATGCCTGGCCCTGCCTCCCTCACAGGCTGGTTTCTGCTTCTCCTCTACTCTCTCCCTCCTGCACCCTGCCTGGTGCCCTGGGGCAGCCCACCTGGCACACCAGCCAGGCCCCTGGCCGCTGGCCATCCCCACAGACTCCCTGCTGTGCACGCACCTCTGGTAGGGGACCTGGCACCTCCCTGTCCCCTCACGGCTCGCCTGGCACCGGCCCCAGCCACTGTCTCTGACTTTGCACCTTGGGCCAGGAGCCCCAATAGCTGCTCTGCTGCCAACTCCTCGGGTCTCCTGTGCCATCCAGGGGGGACCTGCCAGCCTCTCGTGCCTGGGCCAGGGTCCGCCTCCCTGGGGTACCTGTGACATGCATGTTTGGGCACACAGGGTCTGTCCCCTCCGCTCTGATGCTGCTGTGGGTGCTTCCCATGTTCTGCTGTCATGACCGACACTTCCCTGGGTGCCCCGTGTGGCATCTGTGGGTGCCCCGTGTGGCGTCTGTGGGTGCCCCATGTGGCATCTGTGCAGCCATGTCAGGTGTGCAAAGCCTCAATTCCAAGAAGGGGGATGCTGGGTCCCAGGTCACCTCCACTTACAATTTTGACAGCTGCGACAAACCCTCCTGATAAATGACCGTCCGGTTTACTCACCAGCCGCAGCCAGTCTCCGCGGCTTTGCCAATCTGTTAGAGTAAACTCACTCGTCGAGTTAATTTGCATTTTTGTAATTATGAATGAGACCAAGCATCTGTTCGTATCTACTCGCAGTTTTAATTTTTTCCTCTAAGTCTCCATGCAAGGACTATGCTTTCTCCGCTGAGGTAGGACTGCCGAGCGCCCCTGCGCATCAGGGCTGGCCTCAGCCTGGGCGCCGCACACACGCTTGCTGTGTGTGTTGCCAGCTTCTAACGTTGTGCGTGTGTCTTCTCACATCCAAGAGCTCTGAGCGCCCATGTGTGGAATCTGACCTGTTTATCTTCAGCAGCTTTGCAGGGGGATGTTCTTCACCCCGAGGCGACAGCAGCTTTCCTTTGTTTCTGCTAATATTTTTATAATTTTAAAATATCCAGACCTAATCTGTTTGAAGCCTCACTCTCTGGGGTGTGAACTTGGAGGGCACCCTCCGGCTGGCACCGTAAGGAAGGGCTCCTCCTGCCCCTGAGACGCTATCCTTGCAGCCGCGGAGCCTCACATCTCCAGGTCTCTGCATGACCGCCGGCGAGGGGCCCCTTGGAGCCCAGAGGACGCAGTCGGCCCTCGAGGTGCAGAGCCATACGGGGTCTGCCTTGCACGGATGCAGGGAGCTCAGCATTTCTGCCTTCTGGAAGCTTCTGACCTGAAGGATGGTGCGCCCTGAAGGAGGGAAACACAACTGTGTGCTGCCCGCGGGGGTCAGGAGACAGCGATACATGGAGAAACAGATTTCTGTGAGAAACTGTGCTGGAATCAGAAGCTGCAGTATTTGAGCCACCGGCTAAGAGCAGCCGTTTGAGTGAGTTCCCTGGGGGTCATGTTGCCAGGGAAGGCTCCTCTCAGGAAACAAGGACCTCGGAGGCCCCAGGGCAGCAGGACGAGGCTGGACCACGGGCAGGCGTCCGGCAGAGGAAGGGAGGGTGGGGCCCACTCTCCAGGCCTGTGGGCCAGAAAACCTGGGACGCTGTCCTGGGAGCACCGAGTGGCCCTGCCTGGCTGGGCTTGGCCGTCAGCGGAGGGAACAGGCTGGAGGGAGGCCGATCAGGCATGAAATGATCACACCTTAGGCCACAGGGCGACGGGGAGCCGGGTCGAGGAGGTGGATGTTGCAGCTTCCTGCTCCGGGCCTCTCTGTGGTCCAAAGCCTGCAGCTCCCACGGCACCTGCGCTTGCGATGGGCATCCCAGTGGCTCTCGCCTCGAGTGGGGACAGGGCCTGGCCACCCACGTGAAGTGGACGTGAAAACTTCCCCACGAGATGCGATTCCTGAGCAAACGCGGTCAAGCCAAATGGGTTTCAGTTCAACACTGGTTAAAGTTTTTCTCCAAACTGAAAAGGCCACCTCTCTAGGGGGTAGGAAGCGGGTTACACTCTCCCGAGTCTCGCTTCAGGAAGCCCCTCCTCTGCTCTGCTGGACATTCTTGGATCAGGGTCCAGGTCAGCCCTGGGAGGCTCTTCGTGGCCCTGGGAAGCAATTCCAGTGGACTTGAGGTGACTGGTTCAAAGAAGAATTGCGGCTGCAGCACTCAGCGTGGTGGGTCCACCACAGCCCGGGCCTCAGGAGGACACTGTGAACATGCACCTGGGGGCTCCCAGGGCCGCCTGGGCCCAGACAGGGCCTCACTGGCCAGGGCTCTGCAGACAAATGGCTGATCAGATTTGGGGCAGGAACCCCACAGAAGGGGCTGGAGCGTCCTGCCACACCAGGAAGTGGGTCAGAGCCCAGCAGAGCTGCGTCCCAAGGACCGGGGTGCCTTCTGAGCTTCAGGTGGAATCAGCAGAACGGACCAAATCCTATCAAAGACGTGCAAATCTTAAATTCATAAGATCATAAAACCAAGCTCACTGGTCCGCGTTGGAGGACGCAGGATGCACTCACTGCTTTGAAAACAGGTGGATGAAGAGAAGGAGTCGAGCCTCCCACCTCTCTGTCCACAGGGACTGTCTGCTGCGGCTGCCCAGCGTCGATGAGGGCGGCTCTCCTGACAGCGGGAGCCCTGCTCACGAACCAAGGTGAGGACTACTGTGGCGGCTCCCAGGATTCATGGTGGCTGCTGACGGCTGTCAGGGAGCAGACACCACAGGTCCCCGGCGGGCCCTGGTAGGAACCTGAGTCCTACGGCACCCCTGACTGTCCTGGACCTGGCGTTAGGGACAAACCACCAGGTTTTCAACAAAAACCACAAGGAAGAAAGAGAGTCGGGGGTGTGGGGTCATGAGAGACTCAGGAGGCACAGAGGCAGCCAGGTGTGCGGATCTCACTCAGATCCCATGGGGAAATGGCTGGAAGAGCAAGATTCGGGCAGCAGAGGGGGGACCGGAACCCTCAGTCCATACCCACCCAGGCTGGGAGTGGCTTGAACGTTTCCGAGCGTGGCCGAGGCTCTGTGGTTACTTGTTAAGAGGGGCCTGATCTTTTCGGGTAAATCCGAGGCTGGGTGGAAAGTCTATTCCTTGAAACTTGCTGTAGTTTCGCTAATGTAGCTTCGCATATGCTGTTCTTACTCTCTTTTCTGTATGTTTAAAATGTTTTGTCGTGAACATTAAAAAATAAAAAGCACTATCCACTGAAAGCCTTGTCCTCACCCAAAGACTGAGGATCAATCCAGTGCTGCAGACACGCACCATGCTACACACGTGTGCCTGTGACATGCAACACACTACATGCATGCACACACACACCACATACATGCACACACCACACTGCACACACATGCATGCTACACACAGGATACACTCGTGTGCCCGTGACACAGACTACATGCATGCACACACACCACACACATGAACACTACACACTGCACATATGCACACCACACTGCACACATACACGCTACACACACCATGCTACACACGTGTGCCCATGACACATACGACATGCATGCACACACCACATACATGCACACCACACTGCACACAAATGCACGCTACACACATACAGCATGCTACACATGTGCCCATGACACATAACACACTACATGCTTGCACACACACCACACTGCACACACATGCACACACACTCCACTGCACATACATGCACACTACACACACATGCTACACACGTGCCCATGACACATAACACACTACATGCATGCACGCACACATTACACCACAAACATGCACACACCATAGTTCATACACAGGCATGCTACACACACCATACCACACACATGTATGCACACCATGCAACACTCATGTGGCCACAACACACCATACCACATGCATGGACACACACCATATTACACACATGTGCCCATGATATACACACCACATGCATGTACACATCATGCAACACACATGCTCACGACACACTACGTGCATGCACACACATGCACATGTGCCCGATACACACACCACATGCATGTACACATGCAACACACGTGCTCATGACACACACTATGTGCATGCACACACATTACACACATGTGACCATGACACACCATACTACATGTGTGCACACATGGCATACAAGATGCATACCACATTACATACATGCACACCATCATACACACGTGTGCTTGAAACACACCACACACCATACTGCATACATGTGTGCACAACCCACAGACATAGCATGATGCATGTACACACGGGCATGACACACCACACTACATACATGCACACACTACAGAGATGCACACAGACATATGCCATACCACATACATGTGCACACAAAACACACTATATCATATTGCATGCATATGCACACACCATGCACACACACACTATACTACATACATGAGCACCTGACACACTATACTGTATACATGTGCACAGAGACACAGACACACAATTGGACATGGACATGGATACATTCTCTGCCAGGCAGCAGCTGCATGGGTCCCCAGCAGAAGAGGGTGAGCAGAGGTTGGTGCACAGTTGGGTGATCTGCTGTGGGCTGGGTCAGCTGCCATGCAGGGCAGCAGGGAACGTAGACTCAGATGGCAGAGGCTGCATCTGAATTCTGGCCCTGCCATGGCCTGACCAGGCCAGCTCGGGCACGTCTGCACATTTCCGAGCTGTGCTCAGCTTGACCGTGGACAGTGTTCCTGCAGAGTGGGCAGCAGCATTCTCGGCTGTGGCCAATGGCTTGAGCAGAATAACCCCAGACGGCACCTCCCTCAGCCTAGACGCAGGGGTGCTGAGCAGCACCAAGCACAGCCCCGGTCTCCAGGGGATCTAATACCTGAGGACCCAGAGCACATTAGCAAAACTACAGCAAGTTTCAAGGAACTGGAGTGGGGCCAGCCTCTGTGGGCTATGGGTCAGGGAGGATTCCATGGAGATGTGAGTGAAGCTGTGAGAAGACAAGAGAGGACACTCCAGGTCAAAGGAGCAACCTGGGCAAAGATGTGGAGGCAAAACTATGGACCAGAGGTTTGAAAACCCGGCCGAGCATCCAGATGGCCAGGGCCCACTGCATATATGCCTACCAGGCACTGCACACACAGAGGGCAGGAGACCAGCAACAACCCCCCTGGGATCATGCTCTCAACAGTGATTCCCACAGCCTTGAGAATAGAACTTATCTCCATACCACATGGAAAGCCAGGGTATTCATTCCTTCCCTCCATTCCCCTTTGTTTCCATCCAGGCACCTGGAACCCATCCGTCCACCCATCCATCCACTTATCCATCCGTCTGCCCATCCCCCATCCACCATCCATCCATCCGCCTATCCATCCACCCATCTAACTACATATCCACCCATCTATCAACCCATCCTCCACACATCCACCCACCCATGATCCATCCACAAATCCACCCATACATCTGCCTGTTCATACACCTATCAATCCATGTATCTACCCATCCACCCATCCATCCATCCACCCATCCACTCACCCACCCATCTATCTATCCGTTCATCCATCCATCCATCCACCCATCCATTCACCCACCCATCCATCCATGCATTCACCCACCCATCCATCCATCCACCCACCCATCCATTCACCCACCCATCCATCCACCCATCCACTCACCCACCCATCTATCTATCCATCCATCCATCCATCCACTCACCCACCCATCCATCCATCCACCCATCCACTCACCCACCCATCCACTCACCCACCCATCCATCCATCCATCCACCCATCCACTCACCCACCCATCCATCCATGCATTCACCCACCCATCCATCCATCCACTCACCCATCCATTCACCCACCCATCCATCCATGCATTCACCCACCCATCCATCCATCCACCCACCCATCCACTCACCCATCCACCCATCCACTCACCCACCCATCCATCCACCCACCCATCCATCCATCCACTTAACTGCCCATCCACACGTCCACTCACCCATCCACCCAGCCATCCATCTACATATTCACCCATCTACCTACCCATCCATCAACCCATCCTCCACCCGTCCATCCTCTACTAATCCATACACTCATCCGTCCATTCACCCATCCATCCACACATCCATCCCTATCCGACTGTTCATCCACCCATCCACCCACCTACCCATCCTCCACCCATCATCAATTCATACACTCATCAATCCATCTGCCTGTTCATCCACCCATCCATCCATCCATCCATCTACCCATCCATTTAATCACCCATGCATCTACTCATCTATCCTCCACCCAACCATCCACCCACCCATCCATGTGCCTGTTCATCTACCCATCTATCTACTTATCCACCCATCCACCTGTTCATCTACCATCCACCCACCCATCCATCCACTCATCCATTCATCTACCCATCCACCCACTCACCCATTCATCCACCCATCCATCCTCCACACATACAACCACCCACCCACCCATCCATCCACTTATCTATCCAACCACATGTCCATCTACCTGTTCACCCACCCACCCATCCATCCACATATCCACCATCCACCTGTCCACCCATCTATCCACCCACCCATCCATCCATTTGTTCATCCACCCATCCATCCATGTATCCACCATCCACCCATCCACCCACTCATCCATCCACATATCCACCATCTACCTTTTCATCCACCCATACACCCACCATCCATCCACCCATCCACCTATCCATCCACATATTAACCCTCCATCTGTCCATCCACCTGTCCACCGACCCATCCATCCACATATCCACCATCCATCTATCCATCCACCCACCCATCCATTTACCCATCCATCCACATATCTACCTTTCCACCCATCTTTCCACCCACCCATCCATTCACATATCCACCATCCACCCATCCAGCCACCCATCCATCCACATATCCACCACCTACCTGTTCATAATCCCACCCACCCACCCATCCACCTATCCATTCACATATTATCCATCCATCTATCCATCCACCCATGCATCCACCTAACCATCCATCTATCCATCCACCCATGCATCCACCTAACCATCCATCTGTTCATCCACCCATCCATCCACATATCCACCATCCACCTGTCCACCCATCTATCCACCCACCCATCCATCCATTTGTTCATCCACCCATCCATCCACGTATCCACCAACCACCCATCCACCCACTCATCCATCCACATATCCATCATCTACCTTTTCATCCACCCATACACCCACCATCCATCCACATGTTAACCATCCGTCCATCCACCTATCCACCTACCCATCCATCCACATATCCACCATCCATCCATCCACCCATCCACCCACCCATCCATTTACCCATCCATCCACATATCTACCTTTCCACCCATCTTTCCACCCACCCATCCATTCACATATCCACCATCCACCCATCCACCCACTCATCCATCCACATATCCACCACCTACCTGTTCATAATCCCATCCACCCACCCATCCACACATCCACCTATCCATTCACATATTAACCATCCATCTATCCATCCACCCATGCATCCACCTAACCATCCATCTGTTCATACACCCATCCATCCACATATCCACCATCCACCCATCCACCCATTCATCCATCCACATACCCACCATCCACCCATTCATCCATCCACATACCCACCATCTACTTGTTCATCCACCCATCATCCATCCACCCATCCATCCACATATCCACCATCACCTGTCCATTCACCCATCCACCTGCCCATCCACCCACCTATCCACCTATCCATCCACCTGGCCATCCACTCATCCATCCCTCCATTCATCCATCATCAATCATCTATGCTCCAACCATCAATCCATTTATTTAGAAAATAACTCAGCAAATAACCTTCTGGTTAGTTATTGGTTGACACTGCCTGCTACACACCCGGTGGTATCAGCAACCTTCCCACTCACTGCCCTTCCTTCCGTGTTGCAAGTTCCCCATCTTCACCGCCCTTCCTTCCGTGTTGCGAGTTCCCCATCTTCACCGCCCTTCCTTCCGTGTTGCGAGTTCCCCATCTTCACCGCCCTTCCTTCCGTGTTGCGAGTTCCCCATCTTCACCGCCCTTCCTTCCGTGTTGCGAGTTCCCCATCTTCATTCAGTGAACCCTACTCAACCTCAGGTCCCAGTTTAAACTCCACCTTCTCACAGTGGCCTCTGGAGGCCTCTGATGCAAACAAGAGCCTTGGGGCTCCATTCTCATGTCCCAGCATTATTGGATCCCCAGCCTGTGGGTCTCACATCAAGTCTGTCACTTGTGTAGACCAGAACCAGCAAGAGGCAGGACCCCACTCACCCTGCTGTCTGTGAGCCCAGACACTTGCTAAGCCTGCATGTCGTGGATGAATGCCAAGCAAACGCCAAGCAAACAGACCAGTGATGGGGGAGGGGTCGGAGTCTTCCAGGCCAGGCCACTGGAGCCCATGGGTGCTCAGGGCAGCGGGGTGGAGAGGGAAGCCTCATGGGGTGGAGGCTGGAGAAGTTAAGAAGAGAATGAAAATGACACATAAAAGCCCTAGTGTGTTTGGAAGTTTAGAGATGACTGTTGGGAATAAATGCTTTCCATGGCCACATGGAATAAATCTCACACCCGTGACGCTGGGTGGAGGACTAGCCCGCCCACAGGAGGCACAAAAACAGGAAAACCACAACCTCTGCTCTGCGCTGTCCAGACAGTGACCCGGGGAACAGGCAGGAGCTGCTGCCATCCATCTGGGTGCTGCTTACACAGATGTTCGGTGTGAAAATCCTTCAAGTTGTATGTTTGTGATATATGCATTTTTCTGCATGTATATCTCAATAAAAAGTAAGAAAAAACCAATCTGTTCACATTGTTAAAATAACTCAGGGGCTAAAGAAGAAATCCCAGTGGAAATAAAAAAAATTAGAAGGAAATGATCATGCAAACATTATGCAGCAAACTCATAGGATGCAACAAAACCTACATGCTGAGGAACATTCATAGCCTTAAGTACTCTTACTGATATTGGAAAGGAAGAAAAGCTGAAAGCCAATGACCTAAGTGTCCAGCTCAAGTCAGAAAAGGGATGGATCCTAAACTCAGAACAAGGAGGAAAAGAGAGAATGAGAAACAAGAATCAATGGAAAAGAAAACACAGACAGGCCAGGAGAGCAGACGGGACACAGAGGAGGCTCTTCGGAAAAATGAATGAACTAAACCCCTAGCGAGACTGAGAAGAGAAAGCACAAATTAACTGGCCAATCAGAGAATCGGGGTGACCTGCAGCTAATGCAGCGGCTGAAGAGGAGAGCACCTGCAGCTGAAGGCCAGAGATTTCACAAACATAAAAAGCAGACCCACAGCTGACTCAGTAAGAAACACCAGAGATCAGTCCTATAACTATTTTTTTAAGAAGTGGGGTCTCACTCTGCTGCTCAGGCTGGAGTGCAGTGGTGTAATCATGGCTCACTGCAGCCTGGAACTCCTGGGCTCACGCAGTCCTCCCGCCTCAGCCTCCTGAGTGGCTGGGGCTACAGGTACATGCCACCATGCCCGGCTAATTTTTAAAATGTTGTGTAGAGACAGGGTCTCACTTTGTTGCCTAGGCTGGTCTCTAACTCTGGTCTTCAAATGATCCTCCTGACTCGGCCTCCCCAAATCTCCCTGTGCTGGGATTATAGGGGTGAGCCACTGTGCCCAGCCAGTCCTGTAGCTATTAAAAACTGAGCAGTAGTTAAAAATCTTTCCTAAAGAAAACAGGTGGCCCTGTAAGTGAGTTTTACCAGACTTTCAAGGAACAGATCATCCCATTCTTAGATAAACAGGACAAAGAAAGGAGGGGGTGCTGCTTATACAGGATTAGAACAATCCTGAGGCCGGTGAAAACATCAACAAAATGGGAAATCGCCAGTCCACTCCAATATGCGCAACAATCTGAAACAAGCATTAGTAAATCCAATTAAACAGTGTATACAAAAGGCAAGACACTTGCCCAATTTAGGTTTTTCTATGTAAGAAAGGATGATTTAATATAAGAAAATAAAGATGTGAATATGAAAATCTTAAGAAAAAATTAAAGGATCACGTCAAAGGATGCAGAAGAAACATCTTGTAAAATTGACACACACATTCACGATCAAACTCTGCATCAAGGGGGACTCGCGGTGGAGGCGGGCGCCATTCTGGATGAGGAAGGTGAAAAGCGCTCTTTTTAGAATGGGGGATGTGGGGAGTGGTCAGTTTCTCCCTGAGATGGGACAGTGCCCAGCCTCACACTGCTTCTGTTCCAAGACTCATTGCTGTCCCTTGCTGCATCGAGTAAGAGAAGGAAGGAAAACCTGTAGCAGGACCATCGGATGGGAGGAACCAACACTTGTTTCTTTGTCAGTGATTGATCAGTTAAATAGGAAAACTAAAAGAATCTGTAAGTTATTAGAAATATTAAAAAAACTTTAGCAAGATGGCTGGATATAAAATAAAGATACTAAAGTGAATTGTGGCCAGACACAGTGGCTCATGCCTGTAATCCCAGCACTTTGGGAGGCCAAGGTAAGAAAATCACTTGAGCCCAGGAGTTCAAGACCAGCCTGGGCAACCTAACAAGACCCTGCCTCTACAAAAATAAAAATAAAAACATTAGCTGGGTGTGGTGGCGTGTGCCTACAGTCTCAGCTACTTAGGAAGCTGACGTGGGAGGATTGCTTGAACTCAGAAATTTGGGGCTGCAGTGAGCTATGCCACTGTGCTGCACCCTGTCTCGAAAGAAAAAAAAGTGCATTGCATTTCTGTAGACTAGCAACAAACAAACAGAAAAATGTAATTAAAAAGAGGACAATACAATTGGCCGGGGCCAGTGGCTCATGCCTTTATCCCCAGCACTTTGGGAGGCCAAGGAGAGAGGATCACTTGAAGGCAGGAGTTCAAGACCAGCCTGGGCAACAGAGTGAGACCCCATCTCTATAAAAATTTTAAAAAATTAGCTGGACATGGTGGTGCACACTTGCAGCCCCACCTACTTGGGAGGCTGAGGTGGGAGGATCACTTGAGCCCAGGAGGTGGAGGCTGCAGTGAGCCGTGATTGCTCCAATTTACTCTAGCCTGGGTGACAGAGTGAGACCCTGCCTCAAAACCAAAACAAAACAAAAAGAGGACAATGAATTTTAGAATAGAATCAAAAAACATCACATTCCTGAGGAAAATCTAATAAACTATATCTGACACCTACAGCAAAACTTTACAACGTTAAAGTAACTTCAGGTGGATCAAATGTGAAACAAAACTTAAAACTCTTCGTAGAAAATATCAGTGACTATCGGCTCAACCTTGAAACGGGAAAGGTTTCTTGTGAAGGTTAGACCCTAACAGTAGAAGAAGCATTAAAACATTTGATTATATTAAAATCGAGCAACTACTTTTCAGCAGAGGACACTGTCAGCCAGCTTTTCTCTGAGTGTGGCTCAAGAGGTTAAACTCTTCCTGTAATGATGCTGAGACGGCATTTGCCTTGGTCATCTCATTCCCTCATGAGCGTACAGTGGAGTTAGGGTTAGGGCTGGGGTTGGGCTTGGGGTTGGGGCTGGGGCCACGTGATGTGATATCACAGCCGACTGAATGCAGAAGCTGCCATGAAAATCCAGGCGTTTTCCACAACCCAGACGTGAAAGATTTACAAATATGCAACCCAATGCCACTCTTCTCACTAATTTTGGAAAGAAAAATATTCTTCATAAAAATGTTATGTATGTTAACATGCAATGGGTATTGTGATTTTTAAATGAATTAATAGATAACTTAAAATGTCTTGGTTTTAATTTATATCATCATAAACATGAAGAGACAGAACGCACGTAAGCAAACGCTCTTAGGGGCAGACAATACTTTTTAGGGTTATAAACCTTCACTGGAGATGCACTCCTCACCCACATCCCCTATGACGCAGGAAGGAGATGCAGCGCGGTGCTGTCCTGTGTGTGAGACCCCAGGCCCCTGCCACGCCTGTGTCCTGCAGGAGCCAAACCCCAGGCCAGACCCCAGACCCCAGGCCAGACCCCAGATCCCAGGCCCCTGCCACGTCCACGTCCTGCAGGAGCCAGCGATCCTCACACCGTGTTCTCGGGCCTGCACTTGGGGAGTTCCAGGAACAGACGTACGTCCACCTGCCCCACGAGCCACACTTCCTCCTGGGCATGCACCCTAGAGAAACCTCGCCAAGGTCGGTTCTTGGTGTACACACCAGGAAACACCTGCGCACCCCTCAGTCCCCCGACAAGCGGGGATTTAAATGTAGCGTTTCACCCGACGGGATAACACACAGCAGGTGCCACATTATGGCCACACAGTGCTCTGCAGATGAAGTTTAACAAGAAATACATAAAAGGAAGTCCTGGAAGATCACAGATGGCCTCAAGTCTTTTCAGAAAGTTAAAAATGGCGCCGAGGAAACAATAGGACTTGGAGGAACGTGCAACGCGGGATAAAAATGAAGGAATGCGAGTCCCACGGGGGAACCACGGAGTAGGGGGGCCGGGCACGGGCTGGGCTGAGGTCATGTCCAGGTCTGAGCTGGATTATGACGTGACTAGGAACGCAAGCACAAAACTAAAACTCCCTCATGTGCACCAGGGATCACAGCCACCAGGCCACGTGCCACGTCACAGCCACCAGGCCATGCGCTGCGTTCACAGCCACAGGCCACAGCCACCAGGCCACAGCCACGTCCCGGCCACCAGGCCACGCGCCGCGTCACGGCCACCAGGCCACTGCTGCAGGGAGTTGGTTTCTGGACGCTGGGGTGCACTAAAATGTAGGACCCTCGCAGCAGAGGCCTCCTGGGGCACCCTGCCCACCTCCCAGGGTGAAGGGCTCCAGCCTCACTTGTTTCAGAGTGAAAGTAAGCAGGGCGCGGGGAGCCATCCCAAAACTCTTCTTTCCTTGTTTTTGAGGCAAGGTCTTGCTCTGTCAGCCAGGCTGGAGCGCAGTGGTGCCATCTCCGCTCACTGCAGCCTCGACCTCTTGGGTTCAAGAGATCCTCCTGCCTCAGACTCCCGAGTAGCTGGGACCACAGGCGTGCACCACTGCATCCGGCTAATTTTTGTATTTTTAGTAGAGACGGGGTTCGCCATGTTGGCCAGGCTGGTCTCGAACTCCTGGGCTCAAGCGATCTGCCCGCCTTGGCCTCCCAGAGCGCTGGGATCACAGGAGTGAGCCACCATTCCCAGCCCCCAAACTCTTCTTTCAAGGTCAAATTTTAAGGTCATGACACAGCTGATGGGCTTTTATTGGGAAGATCTTTGAGTTCCTAGTTACTTGTTCATTTGTTAAGGATTGCTTTACTTTCTCTGCCCATGGGCTTCGTGACAGTAGGAACCACCAATGGGCCACTCCCTGCCCGGGGACAGAGCCCAGCCTGATGGACTGATCGAGCCTGAAGGCCCCGGGGTGACTCTGCCTCTCTCCAGCCGGCCACACAGGTGCTGACCTCGAGGCGCTGGGCTGCCGTTGCCCGACTCCTCCCACGCAAAGGGTCCCCAAGGGGCTGCACTGGAGTCTGCTCTGGGAGCAGCAGCCTCTATGACTCTGCCGGTGAGGCCCCCAGGGTGGCCCATGCCCACACCCATACCCAGGAGCTGTGCCTGGAGGCCTTGTGTCTGGAGAGGCTGTGAGTGGCCCGGCTGCTAACTCCCTCAGAGGAGCTGTGATTCCCTGCCGATCATCACTGGTCATTTTGGTCACTTTTAACATGTTAAGTGTAGTAAATTCGCATTCCAGAAAACCTGCTATAAAATGGTAATGATGACAAACGTAGCCAAAGCCTCTGCCCACAGTCCGAGCTGCCCACAGAGAACCCACAGTCTGAGCTGCCCACAGAACCCACAGTCCGAGCTGCCCACAGAGAACGCTGCAGGGGACGAAGCCGGGTGTGCCCGAGGCCGTCCCTATGGCCCAGTGAACCGGGCAGCAGCGGCTCCGCTCCCGGCCAGAGGCCACTTGCAGAGGTCGCCCCAAGGCAGGTGCATTTCTGAGTTAATGGCAGAGGCCACCGTAGAGGTAAAACGGGGGGTGTGGCGCGTTACCCCCACCTGCACTTACCTCAAAGGTATTCCCGGTCACGTCGAACTCGGGGGGAACGAAGGCACCCTCAGGGTCGTCTTGGGGAGGAGAGAGAGAAGGAGAGAAGGCTTCTGGTCACACCTGCAAACCTGAACCCGCCAGCCGGGAAGGGCCTGGAGAGGGAGCGGCCCCAGGTTCCCTCCCCGCAGACCTGGTGTCCCCGGACCATTTTAGGCCATGAAAAAGGGAAATCAGCTCCTTAACGGTTATGATGGGAAATGGGTTCCAAAGTGGAAGAGGGAAGGGTTCTACCGCTTTCCCAAGAAGGAAGCTGAAGACATTCACCAGGGAAAATCAGCTCCTGGGCAGGGGCCACGCAGTGGGAGCAGCTGACCCACTGAGGCAGGGGCGTCCCACCCTCCTGGGTCTGCGTCCACTCACAGCAGGGCAGGCGGGACTGGCTCAGGGGAGACAGAAGAGGCGCACAGCCTGCCCTTAGGGGAAGTCCTGAGTGGAGGGGGCTCAGGGTGGGCCGAGTGTCCCTCTGGTGTCTGAGAGTAGGCGTGACTGCCCTGGCACAGCAGGCATCCCCACGGACCCTCGGCCACTCTCCAGCCTGAGTCCCTCCCAAGGAAGAGAAGGTCTCCACAGGAAACCCGGGTACGGGCATGCTCCCAGCATCCGCTCCGGCAAAGCCAGTGCTCACATCCACCCTGAAAGGCACCTCCACCCCGTGTGCCCACCGCCACCGCCACCGCCGCCTCACCGCTGAGCTGCTCCATGAAACACACGTTCCCGCTGGTGTTGAAGGCCAGGGTGTCGGGCGTGATGCACAGGCTCTGGAAGATGGCGGCGTGGGCCACGCTCCGCATGGACAGGCTGCACTCCAGGCACACGGCCCAGGCTTCCTGCTCGCTGAGGCCACGGTCCCGCAGGGAGAGGATGTCAGCCAGAGACACGTTCTCCTGCCAAGACACGCCCTGGCCGTGAGCCTAGCAGGACCCCCAGCCAGGCCCCGGCACGCCCACCGAGACGATTCCCTAGGGAAACGGACGACTCGTGGCAGCGTTTCAACGCGTGGGTCAGGGAAAGGGCTTTAGACCACGTCTCATTTTGTTTCAAGAGTCGTCCTGCTGTTCCCTGGACATCAGAGCCACGGAACATTTGGTGGCACCGTCGGCGTGCTGCCCAGAGCAGGTGTTGGCTCCTGGAGCCTGGGCACGGGGCCTTCCTCCCGGAGGCTCGGCCAGAGCTGCTGGGTCACCTGCTCCGTGGGGCACCCCTGACCCCGCAGGCTCACGGCTGGACTGGCCTGTGGAGGCTGCCAACAGATGAGCGAGGCGACGGAGTGGACATCCCCAACTGTGGACTCCTGCAGAGCTAACGGGGCGTGATCCTGACACTCACACGACTTACAACCACACGCGCTGCCAACATTTGTTCCAGGCAATTCACACGGAGGACACAGTCACGGCGGTTCCCTCCACGTGGCTCAGCCGCCCCCATGTGGGCTCACCTCCAAATCCGAGTGGGCTCCTGGACTCCGCGAGGGCTCAGCTGTGATCACGATGGTTGCCACCAACACCCACACCCCCCCATGCACATGCACAAACATACCCACCTAGCACACGTGCTCACCCTCACACAGACACACGCATCCCCATACATGCATCCCACATGGACACACGCCAACACGGCACGCTTACAGAGTAACACTCGGACACACGCCAACACAGGGCACGCTTACAGAGTAACACTCAGACGCTGGTGCAAGGCGTGTGCACATTCACAGTTCCATCCGCTTCACACACACACATTCATGCAATGAGAACAGACATCCTCATACACACACACACCTCACACTCACACACATACTACATGCCACCGCACACATGCCTAACACTGACCATATGCACGCACAGACACGCACACCCGCACACACCCATTCCCACGCTTGGTGCACACACCCTCACAGGAACACACAAGGCTGCACAATCCACACTCGCACGCACCCGAGTATGGAGCTGAAGGCCCTCTTGGGTGTGCTGCTCCCCGGCCGGGGCACCCCATGTACAGGTAGGAGGGGGTGGCCGGGGGCTGCAGCCTGGACACTGTGGGTGGGGCAGGTGAGGAGGAGGCAGAGGCCCCTTCTCCCCCATCGCTGGCCCCCCTCCCCCAGTGCACAGGGCGGCTCTGGCTGTACTGGAGCCACTGGGCTGATGTCCTGAGAGGCACCTCCTGCCTCCGGTCCCCCTACCCTGCCCCAGTGGCTGGCACTGCAAGAGGCCCCCCAGGCACAGGAAAGGGATGAAGGGCTCAAACCAAAGCAGGAGGCCAACAAACGACAGGATCAGGGCATGGGCGCCCGGTGGGGCCTGGCCGTGGGGCTGGGTCTGCGGCTGTTCCTGGGGTCCTGGCACATCCCGTCCATCTCCTTCTTGCGGTCCAGGGAGGGGCTTGATGACATCATTTCCCAGGCCCTTCCAGCTCTTTCTATGGCGGGAATCTCCCTGCCCCATTCCTGTAGCCCGTGATCGATCGAAGGTGTTTGATTTGGGCTCAAGCCTGCCGCCCTCTTAGCACCGCCCAGGACTCCTCAGGACTCCAGAGAGCCCGAAGCTCCCAGTGACGCCTGCAAGGCTGGTTAAAGAGGTACCTGGGCACTGCGTACACACAAACACATGCACACACCCATGCACCTGCACACACAGGCGCACACATATGTACACACTCCTGTGCACTGGCACACGCATGCACACAGCACAACATGCCCACGCACACGTGCCTGCAAACACGGGCACAGACGTGCACTAAGCGGTAAGTAAGTCTGAGGACCCCGTAGGTTGTGCTGCTTAGGAGGAAGGGAGTCAGCATGAGGCGCGTCTGAGCCGGTCCCCGTTCCCCTGCGGGGCCCTGGGGTGCCTCTGGCTGTCACTCACAGGTCAGGCGCCTGCCGCCAGCTCACACAATGGTATCGAGACACGTGGACCTGGGAAGGGAGCCCAGGTCAGCCGTGCCAGCAGGGCCACCACTCGCACACAGCACGCCCTCCTGCTCAGACCCGGAGGGGAGACGCCTGGTGATGGGCAGCCCCCTCCTCCCCTCAGGGAAGCCGGACACCTGGAGCCCCAGCACCCATGAGAGGTGGGCGTGTCTGAATTCCGTCGGAGATTCTCTGGATGACTTTAGCGGTGAATTCCATGGGGTCTGTGGCTGAAGCCTCCCCTCAGGGACAGGATGGTCTCAGCCTCTCTGGGGCTTTCCAGAGGGTGGGCTTTCGCTCACACAGGGTCCTGAGCCTGGCCACCCAGGGGGTCTTGTCATGTGCTGAGGGCTCCCAGGCCTGAACTCTGGGCCCCGGGTCACCTGCCCTCTGGGACCTGCAGCCTCCACCCTGCTCTGGCACAGGTGAGAGGAATTAGCCCCCCTTGCCCGAATCCACACTGGCTGGGTGAGCAAGGGGGGGTCAGACAGGCCTAAGAGGCCAGGACAGGACGAGACAACTGGGAGAGACACAGGCAGCACTCAGCAGCCTGGGGATCCCACATCCTTGGGCTCCCCCCGCCGCATCCCAGCAGACACCCCCACGACCACCCTCAAGGTCGGGAGCTATCTGGGCGTCCTGTAGTCCTGAGCTGTGGGCGTCCTGTAGTCACCTCCAGAAGGGGCCCTTGGAGACCCCGGGGCTCTCAGCCTTGCTACCAGGTAGGTTCAAGTCCACAGCTGGGCCAGGAAGCTTCGTGCTCAAGTAAAACACGCCCAGCCGGGCTGCGGGGCTGCCGAGGTGGCCTCGACAGGAGTTTAATGGGCTGTGGCAGACACTTGGGAAGGAGGTGACGTGCTGTGAATAGCAACGCCGGCCTCAGCTGGCCGATGCCTATCTGTCTGCCCAGCACCGCCTCCTGCGCACCTGTCTGCCCAGCACCCACGAGGGCCCCACGGCAGGTTAGGACCTCGTGACTTTCCACACTTCAGCCTCTCCTGCCCCTGCCAATACAGTCTGACCTTGTTGTGGCTGGCCAGCTTTCAGTGACTCCGTCTGCCGGCACAGACCCAGCCTCTCGGGCAGGCCCAGAGGGTTCTTCATGACCTAGTCCAGCCCACCGACCACCCACCCTGCCCCTTACCATCCGTAGCAGGGCGTGCCTGGGTGAGCCATGGGGTAGGTCTGAGAGCGGGGACCACCTAAGACCTGTTCCTTGCAGGACAGGAAAGACTGGTCCCCACTTTGCAATTGTGTGGCCACAAACTCCACCCCCATCCCAGGTGGGAGAAGGGATTCGGGAAGGCAGGTGGCCATGAACCCCCGGGACTGGGCTGCTCTCCAGGGCAGCAGCACATCAGCCAGTCCCTGGGTCTCAGAGGGCAGGGCACGCTTCCCACCGAGGACCCTTATCTCATGGCAGGTCCCCATTAGGGGCCCTGTGCATTCAGAAAGCTCCCATACCCCCCGCCACACTGCCAGGCAGACTTCGAGCCAGGGTTACACAGGGACGCCTAGATCGTGTGGCGCATTTGAAATACGCTGTCTTATGACCAACTGATTTTTTTCAGCCGTGGGATTCTAACAGGACTAATACAAAACTCCAATCACTGCTGGGAGCACTGGCTGCCAATCCCCAGGCCTCCTGACAGCTCTCTCCACACTGCCAGGCCCCCACCACAAAACCACCTCTGCTCCCGAAGTGCCTTCTGCTCTGAGCTCATCCTGGCACAGATGTCATATGGACCCTGCAGCAGGGACATCCTCTTCTTTACTGGGAGCCCCCAGCTGTGTGCCCCTCCAGGGAGCAACTGCATCCTGTCCAGCCTCAGATTCTGAGCCCAGCCTGACACCGGCACACAGGAGGTTCTGGGAGGCACTTGCTGAACTCTGGGAGGGATGATAGTGCTGCCTGCCTCTCAGGGACCCAGGACACGTCCTGCTCTGGCACCCAAACCGGTGCACCCTCTTCATCTCATCTGAATTCCCATGGGGCAGCCAGCATTGCCCATCCATCGACTCCGGCCGCCTGGCCTGTGTGCCTCTTCTGCAGCCGCTGTTCTGCCTGGATTGCACTGTTCTGCCTCAGATCCCATACCCCCATCCACAGTGCCTGAAATCTCATGGGAATCCTGGGCAGGACACCTCCTCCGGGAAGCCCTCCTTGCCTCACCCCCACAGAACATCTCCCTGTCTATCGTGTACTGGTGGTTCTTTGCCTGTACTGGGATCCAACCTGGTCACTTCCTCCAGGACCTGCTGGCCCACTTGCTGATGCTCTGGTAGGTCCCAGCTGATAGTGTTCTCACACACGCACGGCCACGTGTCTCTGGGGCCCACACCATAGTGAAGTTGCTGGGACACAGGGCACTGGTGCCTTCTACTTCACCAGCGAATGCTGGGCTGTTTTCCAAAGAGGCTGCTCCATTTGTCCTCCCACTGGCGCGAGGGAGAGCTGCTGCGCCGTCCTTGCCAGCACACGCCGCTGTCCGCTCTTCAGTTCTTGCCAGCCTGGCGGTCTTGGGAAGGCATTCGTGGGGGTGTATTTTGCATTTTCCTGATTGCAATGAGCAAACATCTTTTCACATGTTCAGCAGCCATTTGGATTTTCTTTGGGACCATGTCAAGGGAGGGACATTCCAGGGGCTCCGGTGGGTGTCCATAGGGGTCTATTTCTTGACCCCATCATGGAGCCAGCCATTATAATTAGCTGTAGAACGAGTGAGTTCCTACATCTTACGAAGCCTGCATATGTCCTGGGCCTGGCGCCACCGTGCTTTCCCGGCAGCTGCCCTGCACCCTTGGCCTTCCGGCATTCTGGGATGATGATGCAGCCTCACCGTGCCCTCACCTCACCCAGGACGGTTTTCCAATGCAAGTCAGGTGCAGCCACTTGCCCCGATGGAGATTTCAGAACCTTCCAAGCCAAACACGTGCGGGAAGCAGAGTCTGAACGCCAGGGGAATTCTGAGACATGGGGTGTGTTGGGCTCAGTACTGGGCACAGGGTTGGGCCAGGGACCACCCGATGCTTTCCAGGAGTGTCTGCGAAGGGCCCACCTGAACGTTCCCACTGCACGCTGCAAACTCGGTGGGATGACAGTTCACCTGGAGGCCTTGGTGGCCGTCACAGGATGGAGCCCCCCACCCCAGCACTGTGCCGGCCGGGAGCTGTCCGGCCGGCCGGAGGACACTGGTGTGTGCGTGGGGGTGGGGAGGGGGGGTGGGGAGTGTGCAGAAAGACAGCCTGTGGCTCCAAGTGGGCTGGCGCCTGGCGCGGCGTGTTGTGTGCGTGGCACCGGCTGCTGCCTCCGTGTGCGGCGGCGCGGGGAGGCCCTCAAGGCTCAGGCCTCTGATGCACCAAGGAGCTGTGGGAAGAGCTGCGTCCTCAGGGCGGCCTCCCAGAGTGATGAGGAGGTGGCCTCCTAACAGATACCCTGGGATGTGTCCTGGGGCGTTTCTGAAGGCTGCGGGCTGCCCCTCCCTCTCGGTCAGAGCCGCGGTGATCTTGGAAGCTTTATTGACTCCCCTGGCTGCTCCTCTCTGCAGCCTTCAACTGCACCGAATCCAGGCCATGGTGGGGGCGGGGGTAGCGCCAACCCCCGCACAGCCTCAGCCGTTTCTAGGTGGCTGGGCCGAGGGCCTCCTGGGGCTGAACCTTCCCAGAAGGACGGTGCTTCCACAGCAGAAACTCCCGGTCCCTTCAGAGCCCACTCCCCTGGGGCAGCAGGTGGGGACTGCGAGGGGGTCAGGCCCGCGGCTGCTGCAGCCGGGATTCCCTGCTCCAGGCTTGCTTGGCCGGCTTTAAAGACAGGGCGCCACAACATCCCACTAATGGCTGCAGGTGACGACGCTGTCACCCGGAGACACAGGCGCCCAGCGTCTGGGCTCTTGCCTGTTGGAGGTTTGGCAGATCTCGGATCCCTGGAGGATGAGGGTCTCTTTGGGAGCTGCTGTATCCCCTGGGGGCCACCTCTCATGCTTCCGGGCCTGGCTTGTCCACTCCATCCCAGCCAAGCCAGAGCTGAGCTACAGGGTCAGACCCAGCCAAGGTGGGGTCTGGGCAGCCGGTGCTGTAGGGTGGGCGGTCCATGAGCAGAAGCGCCAGGGTATGCAGATGGCAGGCAGAGCCCCTCTGCACCTTGCGGGGTAGGGGGGGTCTTGGGTGAAGGCCCGGAGAACCAGAGAGCAGGAAGCAGCTCTCAGTCTCGGGGGACAGTCATCCAGCGCTCCCCCAACCCCCTGCTCCTGAACCTCAGCTCCGGGGACCTCATCCCCCAGCTCCTGAGCGGCGCCTGATTGGACTCTGCTGCTCTGCGCCCCGCTGGCCGCCTGGGGCCCGGCAGGGAGTAAGCAGACCCCCCTCCGTCCTCCTTGCTGCCCCCACACTGTCCCGCCAGGGTTTCCACCAGGAGCCACCGCGCACCAACTTCTGCAGGGGCTGCCCACCCGCCGCCGTCCCGTGCGCATTCGGGGGTGCTGTCCCCTCCGGGTGAAAATCCTAACGCGGGGGCTGAGAACGGCGGTGGGAACCCCTCGGCCAAGGAGGGCACCTGGGGAGGCGGGAGCTCACAGCCCCTCCCGGGTCCTCCCCCCGGGCGCTCTCCGCGGACCCCTCGGCGGCGGAAGGGGCCCCCCAGTGGGGCCGGGGGCTCACCTCGTCCTCGGGGAGGGTGGGCAGCGGCTCGAAGTCGTAGAAGTCCAGGTCTTTGCCGTCCTCCTCGTAGAGATCCGCCGCGGCCGGGTCCATGGCCTGCATCCTGCGGCCGCGCCGCGCACCGCCCCCGGGGCCTCCGGCTGGGCTGGGCTGGGCTCGGCTACGCGCGCCCTGGCTCCATGGAGACGCGCCCGGCCCTCGCCCGCCCCCGCCCGCCCGCCGCTGCCGCAGTGTCTCCAGGGGACGCGGTCAGGGATACGGGGCGGGCCCGGGGGGCGCGGGGTGCGCGGGGGCTGCGCGGCGCTGTCCGAACCCGGCGCCTGGGGACGTCGCTCCTTCCTGGGGGAGGCACCGGGGGCGGAGCCAGGCGTGTGGCCTCCGCGGGGAGCCACGGGGTCTGCGCCCCACCTGGGCCCCAAGGGTCGAGGGGCGGAGCCGGCGCCCAGGAAAGCTCGGACGGGCCGACCCCCTCGCCGGCTCCCGCCGCCCCCGTCCCACCCCCGCTGCTGCCGGGCGGGGCTGCCGCAGTCCCGGGGTGGCCTCCGCAGCGGCGTTGGGCAGGGCCGGGCGGGGCCCGCGGTGGGGGCGGGGCCCGGGTGGGGGGCGGGGCCCGGGTGGGGGGCGGGGCCCGGGGTGGGGGGCGGGGCGGTCGCTGGGCCGGGGGCTCTCCTGAGCGAGGGTCTTTCGGAGGCCCGGGGATGTTGGGGGTGGGGCAATAACGCAGCCTCATCCCCACCTGGAGGCGTCGGAGAGACCCACTGGGCACCCGACCCTCCCCGGTCCTGGGGGACCCTGGGGGGTCCTGGGGCTCTTGACCTCTTCCTGCCCCAAAGGCCCCCCGGGGCTTTCCTCAGCGCCAGGGTGACCCCGGCCCACGGTAGTGCCGCGGTCAGAAGAGCCAGGATAGCCCCAAGCTCGGCCAAGAGGCAGGGAGGGTGGAGGAGAATCTCACCTTCCCCGGCCGCCCCCAGAACTCCCACAGGAGAGGGGTGGCTTCAGGGCCAGGCTGTCAGCTCCCCCTCCGTGTGGCTGGCCAGGCACACAGTAGGTACTTAATCCATGCTCCTGGCTTGAAGGAGCAGCAGGGCTTTTGACCGCAGAGTGGGCGGGTGCAGTGTGCTCAGGGAGGTGAATTCCCAGCACTCTGTCCCCTGGTCGGTCACCCGGGCTGTCACTCTGGCCTGGCAGGGAGTTCAGGGGCTCAGCTCCCCGGGAGCCAGGTGGGCACTGAAGCCCGAGGCTGGGAGTGGGGCAGGTGCTGGGCAGACTCCCTGCGTCCAGCCAGGCAGCCCCACCTTATTGAAAATGCCCACCCTGGGGCCCACCCTGGTCCACCGAGTCAGCAGTCAGGTGCAGCCTCCCCCATTCTTGGGTGTTTGGAAGCTTGGGCAGCAAGCCAAGGTGGAGTGGGCTGGAGCTGGAGAGGAGGAGTCTCACAGAGTGTGGCCTCAGCCAGCTGTCCCTGAGCTCTCTCTCTGTGGGCCCCACAGGGCCTGCAGCGCCCCAGTCCCTGTCTTGGAAGGAGGCGGAAGTGGCAGGCAGACTCTGCTCCAGGAGCCTGATCCCGCTGCACCCTGGTGCTCAGACCTGGACATTGGAGCTGAGCCCCTGGGCTCCTGGGCCCTCTGCTGCAGGGCTGGGGCCGCCTCCTTTGTCAGGTCTGGATGTGCCCCTGACGCCTCTCAGCTGCCACCCAGACTTGTGCCTCCAGGGGAACGCCGGGCTGACGTGACCCCAAAGGGAAGGCACCAGGGACCCCACAAGCACAGGACTTTGTCACCGAGTGCCCAGGTCACTTCATGGGCTTGGGGTGAGGATATAGACACTGAATAGGGGGCAAAGGTAACCCCATAATTTGGGGGGCAGCCATAGGGCAAGCACTCCTGGAAAGACGTGCATGCGATTGGTAAAATGCAGAACTCACAGGCTCCTGGAGTTGGCCGTGTCAGCTTCGGCTGTTACGGCCTAAAACCTCTCAGCAGGCATTTCCCACAGCTGGGTCACTCAGCGCTGCTGCTGCTCAGGGCTGGGCACGTGGGCACGTGGGCGCGTGGGGAGGGGCCTCGGGCAGGGGCCGCAGGCACTTTCTTTTACGCACCTGCTGCTTTCCTTTAAAGATTTGTGGGCTTTGGTCTCTGTTGTTCTGGGGAGTGGTGGGAACTTCCAGACGTTCTGCGAGTTGTCCCGGGCGCCCGCACACTCGCCTGCAGTGATAAAGCTTTGACCCAAGTGGAGGGTGCAATGTCGGTCCTGTGTCCTGGCACCTCAGTTATGCTGGATGAGGGCGCAGTTCCTCCAGGGTCTGGATTCATCGCCCCACGTCTTCTAGAGCTGGTGAGCAGCTTCTGGGTGCCACGCGGAAACGGCCAAGAGCCCTCCGTGAGCCACAAGGAACGGCCTCCTCATCAAGCCCTCCTGCCTCTCGGTGCCAGCCCTGTGTGCCCAGCATGTGCTGGCACAGCTTCCTCCCGAGGATGCTTGTGGTGGTGTCGGAATTCTGAGGGGCTTCCCGGCTGCACGATCAGGTCTGTGGTCCAGGGCCATGACTTGGTGGCACTTTCGTCCTCTTCCAACTCTTCCATGGCCTCTACCCATCCTCTGCCCCACCCCACTGCCCTTTCCCACCAGACGTTCCCCTCTGCTGGAGGCAACAGCCTGAACTGTGGCTCCTGGCTGGAGCGAGGAACCTGGTTCCTCCCTCCCTGCCCAGGCCCTGCCCACCCTCCCTCCTCCATGAGGGGCCCAGGGTAGGACTCCCAGATGCTTCTCCTGAGACCTTGCTCCGAGGGGGTTACCGGGCACTTGTCACACCCGGACGCTGTCAGGATCGGCCTTGTCCTTCTCACTCGGTCTCCCGCAGTCGGCGCTCAGCTGGACTGGGCTGCGTGCTGAGGCGGGTGGAGCAGGGGTCTTCAGGGCCTTGGCTCTCGTTTTCCCTAAAACAATTTTGAAAAGCTGCCAAATCACTCACACATGTTGACGTCAACATCTAGGTTTCTTAAAAAATCCAGACATGTAAATGATGGCAAATAATGTCATTTCTGGTGTGATGTAAATACTCACATTTTGAAGTAAAATTGTTAGTCCCTCCTGTAAATGTATCTAGGAAGCTAAATGCCAAAATGGTTTTGATACCTACTGTCAGTCGTTTAAAGAATTCGCAAACACATTCTTCTCTGACAGTCCGAGATCTTCGTGCTGACATTTTTCCTCAGACGCATCATGGCCATCTGGTTTTTGCCCAGATTGTACCTGACGATGAATTATTTTTATGCCCGAGTTTCTGTTGGCTCCTCATCACACTTTGCAACAAATACACATGTAAATTTTAATAAATCAGATATTTAGTAAAGAAAAAAAGGAAATGTGGAAGTAAATGGCGGTGCTCGTGTTAGAGATTGGGAGCCGGCACGCGGGAACCGTGGACCACGACTGGCTTCCGCGGGGAGCTGCCCTGTGGCTCTGGCGGAAACACGGTCTCCTCACTTTGTCTCTGGGCGCTGGGCTGGCCCTGTCCTGCCAGGCTCACCCCACGGGGAAACCAATGCGGCTGGGAGCAGACGGAACCCCTGTCCCTCTGTGCGTGTGTGTATTTGTGTGTATATGTGTGCATATGTGTGGGTATTTCTGTGTCTGTATGTGTATGTGTATTTGTGTGGATGTGTGTGTATTTGTGTGTGTGTGTATTTGTGTGTCTGTGTATGTGTATTTGTGTGTGTATGTGTACTTGTCTGTGTGTATTTATGTGTCTGTGTGTCTGTGTATTTGTGTGTATGTTTTTGTGTCTTTGTATTTGTGTGTGTATGTGTGTGTATTTATGTGTCTATCTGTGTATGTGCATGTGTATTTGTGTGTCTGCGTGTATGTGTATGTGTATTTGTGTGTATGTGTGTATGTGTATTTGTGTATGTGTGTATTTCTGTGTCTATGTGTGTATGTGTATGTGTATTTGTGTGTATGTGTGTATTTGTGTGTGTATGTGTATGTATATTTGTGTATTTGTGTATGTGTGTGTATTTGTGTGTATTTGTGTATGTGTGTGTATTTGTGTGTGTATTCGTGTGTGTGTATTTGTGTCTGTGTGTGTATTTCTGTATGTGTGTGTATTTGTGTGTGTACGTGTGTGTGTGTATTTGTGTGTGTGTGCATGCATTTTTCCTCAGTGTCTCTGAGATTCAACCATGTTGTTATGGGTAGTAGTAATTTATTGATTATTGTTACTGAATTGTATTAAATTACATCAATACCCCATAGTGGAGTTTCTCTTTCCGACGACGTCAGTGCCCCACAGTGGAGTTTCTCCTTCCGACGACGTCAGTGCCCCACAGTGGAGGTTCTCCTTCCGACGACGTCAGTACCCCACAGTGGAGTTTCTCTTTCCGACGACGTCAGTACCCCACAGTGGAGGTTCTCCTTCCGACGACGTCAATACCCCACAGTGGAGGTTCTCCTTCCGACGACGTCAATACCCCACAGTGGAGGTTCTCCTTCCGACGACGTCAGTACCCCACAGTGGAGGTTCTCCTTCCGACGACGTCAATACCCCACAGTTGAGGTTCTCCTTCCGACGACGTCAATACCCCACAGTGGAGGTTCTCCTTCCGACGACGTCAATACCCCACAGTGGAGGTTCTCCTTCCGACGACGTCAGTACCCCACAGTGGAGGTTCTCTTTCCGACGACGTCAGTGCCCCACAGTGGAGTTTCTCCTTCCGACGACGTCAGTACCCCACAGTGGAGGTTCTCCTTCCGACGACGTCAGTACCCCACAGTGGAGGTTCTCTTTCCGACGACGTCAGTACCCCACAGTGGAGGTTCTCCTTCCGACGACGTCAGTACCCCACAGTTGAGGTTCTCTTTCCAATGACGTCAATACCCCACAGTGGAGGTTCTCTTTCCAATGACGTCAGTACCCCACAGTGGAGGTTCTCTTTCCGACGACGTCAATACCCCACAGTGGAGTTTCTCCCTCCGACGACGTCAGTACCCCACAGTGGAGGTTCTCTTTCCGACGACGTCAGTACCCCACAGTGGAGGTTCTCCTTCCGACGACGTCAGTACCCCACAGTTGAGGTTCTCTTTCCAATGACGTCAATACCCCACAGTGGAGGTTCTCTTTCCAATGACGTCAGTACCCCACAGTGGAGGTTCTCTTTCCGACGACGTCAATACCCCACAGTGGAGGTTCTCCCTCCGACGACGTCAGTACCCCACAGTGGAGGTTCTCCTTCCGACGACGTCAATACCCCACAGTTGAGGTTCTCCTTCCGACGACGTCAATACCCCACAGTGGAGGTTCTCCTTCCGACGACGTCAATACCCCACAGTGGAGGTTCTCCTTCCGACGACGTCAGTACCCCACAGTGGAGGTTCTCTTTCCGACGACGTCAGTGCCCCACAGTGGAGTTTCTCCTTCCGACGACGTCAGTACCCCACAGTGGAGGTTCTCCTTCCGACGACGTCAGTACCCCACAGTGGAGGTTCTCTTTCCGACGACGTCAGTACCCCACAGTGGAGGTTCTCCTTCCGACGACGTCAGTACCCCACAGTTGAGGTTCTCTTTCCAATGACGTCAATACCCCACAGTGGAGGTTCTCTTTCCAATGACGTCAGTACCCCACAGTGGAGGTTCTCTTTCCGACGACGTCAATACCCCACAGTGGAGTTTCTCCCTCCGACGACGTCAGTACCCCACAGTGGAGGTTCTCCTTCCGACGCCGTCAATACCCCACAGTTGAGGTTCTCTTTCCAATGACGTCAATACCCCACAGTGGAGTTTCTCCCTCCGACGACGTCAGTACCCCACAGTGGAGGTTCTCCTTCCGACGACGTCAATACCCCACAGTTGAGGTTCTCTTTCCAATGACGTCAATACCCCACAGTGGAGGTTCTCCTTCCGACGACGTCAATACCCCACAGTGGAGTTTCTCTTTCCGACGACGTCAGTACCCCACAGTGGAGGTTCTCCTTCCGACGACGTCAGTACCCCACAGTGGAGGTTCTCCTTCCGACGACGTCAATACCCCACAGTTGAGGTTCTCCTTCCGACGACGTCAATACCCCACAGTGGAGGTTCTCCTTCCGACGACGTCAGTACCCCACAGTGGAGGTTCTCCTTCCGACGACGTCAGTACCCCACAGTGGAGGTTCTCCTTCCGACGACGTCAGTACCCCACAGTGGAGGTTCTCCTTCCGACGACGTCAATACCCCACAGTGGAGGTTCTCCTTCCGACGACGTCAGTACCCCACAGTGGAGGTTCTCCTTCCGACGACGTCAGTACCCCACAGTTGAGGTTCTCCTTCCGACGACGTCAGTACCCCACAGTGGAGGTTCTCCCTCCGACGACGTCAGTACCCCACAGTGGAGGTTCTCCCTCCGACGACGTCAGTACCCCACAGTGGAGGTTCTCCCTCCGACGACGTCAATACCCCACAGTGGAGGTTCTCTTTCCGACGACGTCAATACCCCACAGTGGAGGTTCTCCTTCCGACGACGTCAATACCCCACAGTGGAGGTTCTCCTTCCGACGACGTCAGTACCCCACAGTGGAGGTTCTCCTTCCGACGACGTCAGTACCCCACAGTGGAGGTTCTCTTTCCGACGACGTCAGTACCCCACAGTGGAGGTTCTCCTTCCGACGACGTCAATACCCCACAGTGGAGGTTCTCTTTCCGACGACGTCAGTACCCCACAGTGGAGGTTCTCCTTCCGACGACGTCAGTACCCCACAGTGGAGGTTCTCTTTCCGACGACGTCAGTACCCCACAGTGGAGGTTCTCCTTCCGACGACGTCAATACCCCACAGTGGAGGTTCTCCCTCCGACGACGTCAGTACCCCACAGTGGAGGTTCTCCCTCCGACGACGTCAGTACCCCACAGTGGAGGTTCTCCCTCCGACGACGTCAATACCCCACAGTGGAGGTTCTCCCTCCGACGACGTCAATACCCCACAGTGGAGGTTCTCCTTCCGACGACGTCAGTACCCCACAGTGGAGGTTCTCCTTCCGACGACGTCAGTACCCCACAGTGGAGGTTCTCCTTCCGACGACGTCAGTACCCCACAGTGGAGGTTCTCCTTCCGACGACGTCAGTACCCCACAGTGGAGGTTCTCCTTCCGACGACGTCAGTACCCCACAGTGGAGGTTCTCCTTCCGACGACGTCAGTACCCCACAGTGGAGGTTCTCCTTCCGACGACGTCAGTACCCCACAGTGGAGGTTCTCCTTCCGACGACGTCAGTACCCCACAGTGGAGGTTCTCTTTCCGACGACGTCAATGCTCCACAGTTGAGGTTCTCTTTCTGCGCTGGTGGGCACTCAGGTGGCTTCTACATTTGCAGCCTTAGGAACAAAGCTACGGGGGCATCTTTTCTTCAGGTGCCTGTGTTTCTGTTGGGCCTATCTTTAGAGTGGAGTTGCCGGGTCTTAGGTTATGCAAGTATGAAGTTCCTGTTTTCCCCGCACTGGCGATGGCCGGGCACGGGGGCGAGTGTTGGGAAGGTGCCCTTCACCCTCCGTTTTGCCAGCCTGGCTTCTGCTGGGTTGAGTGTGCCCGGGTGTGAGTCTGTTTCTAGACTCTATCCTTTCCCATCGGTCTGTCAGTTCTGCAACAGCCACAGAAGTCTCCACACAGAGCCCACCCTTGCCTCTTCCCCCACCTCCTTCTTCTTCAAGAAAGTCCTGGCTGCCCGCTGTCCTCTGCATTTTCAGACCCACCTGGAAGCAGCGTGTCATGTGCCCCGCAGTATGGCTGGGGTTGCGCTCACCCTGCACAGCTTCCTCACCCGTGAACATGCATCTCCTTCCACATGTTCCGATTACCGTCCTGTTCTCCCAGTGATATTTTGTGGTTTTCTGTGAAAAGGCCTTATGCATCTTTTATTATGTTTAGCATGAATATCTGATATTTTGTGGTGCTACTGTAGATTCTACCTTTGCAAAGCACTTATTTTCTGTTTAGTGCTGCCCTATAAAGTTGGTTTTTGTATAATGACCTTGTATCTGGCAACTTGGCTAAACCTGCTTATTAATTCTGATCTTCGCGTTGCTTTGGATTTTCTGTGTAAGCAACCGTATCATCTGAGAATAATGTCAGGCTGACTTCCTCATTACTAATCCTTCTCATGTTTCTTTCTTCCCCCTCCTCACTGTCCCTGCCAGGGCCTCCTGAACAACAGGGAATAGCAGGTGTGGCGATCGTCCACTCTGCTGAGTTCCCAGTGGGAGAGAAGGCCAGCTTTCCATTTCACCATTAAGTGTAATTTTGCGTCAGGTTTTTGTAACTCCCTTTAGCAGACTAATTAAGTCTCCTTCTTTTGCTAATTTGCCAAGTGTTCTATTAAATCACAAATAGGCGCTGAATTTTATCAAGTGTGTTTTCTGCATCCACTAAGATGATTATGTGACTTTCTCTCATATTCTGAGGATGTGTTAGATTACACGGATAAATGGTTGATGTTGAACTAATTTTGCACTCCTTCCATCTGGTTGTGATATAGGATCTTTACTCAGTATGCTGGATTTGGTGGACTAATATTTTGTGTAAGAACTTTTGCATTTATTTTCATCGGCCAGTGATGTGTCTTTCTTACAATGTCCCTGTTAGCTGTAAGTATCAAGGTTATGCTTCTTCCTGAAATAATTGGGATGTGTTCTTCTTTTTCTATTCTCTGAAAGAGTTCGAGTTCTAGTAAAACGACTGTTATTTTTTTCCTTAAATGTCTGGTGGAATTCTCTGGTGAGGCCATCACTGGATCTAAAGGCATTTGTTTTTAAATACGAAGGTTTCAAATTATGAATTCAATTATTTAATACTTATACAACTATTAAGATGCTTTCAGGCCAGGCACAGTGGCTCACACCTATAATCTCAGCATTTTGGGAGGCTGAGGCAGGAGGATCATTTGAGACTAGGGGTTCAAGACCAGCTTGGCCAACATAGGGAGACCCCATCTCTAAAAATAAAGCTTTCACATTTCCTAGGAATTTCTGTCTTTTCCAAGTTATTGGCATCAACTTGCGTGTATTATCTATCTGCTCTTTACCTTTTAATGTCTGTAGGGTCTGAAGGAATAGCCCCCCAACTCCTGACATTTGTTACTTGTGCCTTCTTTCTTTTTTCTGGATTGGATTTGCCAGGACTATATTGATTTTATGAACCCTTTTAAAGGATATATATTTTTTATTTTGTTAATTTCTGTTCTTATTTTTTCTTTCTTCTTTTTTTTTTGCAGACTGAGTCTCGCTCTGTCGCCCAGGCTGGAGTGCAGTGGCGCGATCTCGGCTCACTGCAACCTCTGTCTCCCAGGTTCAAGTGATTCTCCTGCCTCAGCCTCCCGAGTAGCTGGGACTACAGGTGCACGCCACCACACCCGGTTAATTTTTTTGTATTTTTAGTAGAGACAGGGTTTTACTGTGTTGCCCAGGCTGGTTTTGAACTCCTGAGCTCAGGCTATCTGCCTGCCTCGGCCTCCCAAAGTGCTAGGATTATAGATGTGAGCCACCGCGCCTGGCCACTGTTCTTATCTTTATGATTTCATTCCTCTAGTTTTGGTTACTTTGTTATTATTTTTCTAAATTCTTGAGATGATTGTATAACTCACTGATTTTCACCCTTTTCTTATCTTTTCTTTCCTTTTTTTTTTAAGACAGAGACTCACTCACTGTGTCACTTAGGCTGGAGTGCAGTGGCGTATCTTGGCTCACTGCAGCCTCTGCCTCCTGAGTTCAAGTGATCCTTCCACCTCAGCCTCTCGAGTAGCTAGGGTTACAGGCATGTGCCACCATGCCTGGCTAATTTTTGTATTTTTAGTAGAAACCAGGTTTCGCCATATTGCCCAGGCTGGTCTTGAACTCCTGGCCTCAGGTGATTCGCCTGCCTCAGCCTCCCAAAGTGCTGAGATGACAGGCGTGAGCCACCGCGCCTGGCCTAAATCTACCATTTGTTAAGTGTTTTCTGTTTTCCCCTTGTTCTCTGCTCCCTTTTCTTTCTGACTTATTTTGTATTGGTTATTAATGTATTGTTTCATTTCTATTCTATATTAGTTGGAAGTTTGTAGACCTGCTGGAATCCATGGCTTGTGTTTTTAATCAGTTTGGGAAAGTTTTCACCATTCTGTCATTAGATGCTGTTGCAGTGTTCCCTCCTGTTCTCTCTCTCTCGGACCCTGGCTCGTCCCGGCATTCATGGACTCCAGACACACACATGTGATGGATCTGCGCATGCTACACGGTGTGTCTTTTGCCCTCTATTCTGTAGTTTATCTTTTAGCTTTATGCTCGATGTTTTCAGATGGTCCATCTTCCAGTTCACAAACTCTCTTTATGTCTAATCTACCATTAAACCCATTCATTGGATTCTTTCCATTATTTCTTTTTCAGGCCTTTTATTTATTTTAAAATTTTGATGGTTTCTGATTCTCTGCCAAAATTCTCAACCTTAGTTTCTATGTCTGTCAACTCTCAAACATCAAAAGGATCAGAATCCAGTTTAAAAGAGTGTATTCAAGCACGAAGCTGAAAATAGCCATCCGGATAACACAGACTCCAAAGAAATGGGGTCAGTGCTCTGAAACTGAAAAGTTAAGGTCTCTGTTATATGTGCAGAAAACAGAGAAATTTAAAAGGGTTACAGCATTTTTCATACAAGGCTGGCTTGTGAGTGATAGCAATTTGAATCGTTATACTCCGTTTGTTTTCTGTTTTCCATTTAAAAGAGCATATTTAGCATTCAGCCTTACACTGTGTGGTAGTCATGAGGTCTTGTGTCAGTCAGGGAAGAAAGGGGAGTTAATCTCTAATGAAGATCAGCAGGGAAGAGGGAGGGTCTTCCTGACGCCTTAACTTCTCTACATTTTACAAAACAATGTCGGTCAAGGAAAGGCTGATCTGCATTCAGGGAACAAAGGTTGCAGCTGCCTGTCCTCTGAGTCAGGTCCCGTCGTTGATTCCTTAAGGCTCAAAATCGTGCGAAGTTCCAGGGACTTTGGTTTTGAGTGACTGATTTCTGTGTGTTATTGAGCATGGTGGGCAAGCACAGGTCACCTTCACAAGCCTGTCTGAGAACTCCATGAGCCGCGGCCCCACGCGTCTCTCCTGTTTCTTGCTGGCTTTTATGGGTGTGATCTTTTCTCTTTGAGTGCCTGATTATTTTAAATTGTGTGCTGGCTACTGTGTTTGCAAAAGTATTCTTGGAAACTACTTGAGGCCTAGGGTTACTTTATCTTCCCCCAGAGAGAGTTTTAGTTTGCTCCTTTGGCACTATTTTTTTTTTTTAGATGGAGTCTTGCTCTGTTGCCCAGGCTGGAGTGCAGTGGTGCAATCTCAGCTCATTGCAACCTCTGCCTCCCAGGTTCAAGTGATTCTCCTGCTTCAGCCTCCCGGGTAGCTGGGATTACAGGTGTGCGCCACCACACCCAGCTAATGCCCCTTGCCCCCAGGAATTTGCCCCTCTTTTATTTGTGGTATTTTATGAAATACACTTGGTTTTATTGGGGTGTGTGGGATGGTGATCCATGACCCCAGGAAGATTCTGAGTGACAGGAGTGTCTTTTGTTATTCATGAGGAGCCCTGTGATAACTCCAGGGTTATGGCAATGAGGTAGACAAGTGGGGCCCCTGGGGAGGCCGCAGGATGGCGGTCCTCAGAGAGACCAGCAATGATAGGATCCAGGTGGGAACTTTCTGCTTCACCCACTGCCCTCCGGGAGAGGGATCTGGAGACCACACTCCAGAAAACCCCAAGCAACAAGATCCGATGAGCTTCGGGGTTTGAGGCTGGGAGCTTCCAGGAGGGAGGCACGGCCGGAGAGGAGACTCTGGACCCTGAGGGCGTCTCGGCCGCCACCCTTCACTGGGCTGCATTGAATGTGGGAGGTGTTAGGTTTGGGGTAACATGTGAAGGTTTATTACACAGGTAGACACATGTCATGGGGGTTGGTGGTACAGATTATTTCATCACCCAGGTACGGAGCCCCAACGGTTACCTTTTCTGCTCCTCTCCCTCCTCCCACCCTCCCCACTCAGGGAGACCCCAGTGTCAGTGGTTCCCTTCTTTGTGTTCGTAAGTTCTCATCATTTCGCTCCCACTTGTAAGTAAGAACATGCGGTATTTGGTGTTTTGTTCCTGTGTTAGTTTGCTAAGAATAATAGCCTCCAGCTCCATCCATTTTCCCACAAAAGACACGATCTCCTTTTTCATGGCTGCATAGTATTCCATGGTACATATGTACCACATTTTCTTTATCCACTCTGCCATTGATGGTCATTTAGGTTGATTCCATGTCTTTGCTATTGTGAACAGTGCAGCGATGAACATTCACGTGCTTGTGTCTTCATGGTGGAATGATTTCTATTCCTCTGGATATATACCCAGTAATGGGATGGCTGGGTCAGATGATAGTTCTGCTTTTAGCTCTTTGAGGAATCTCCGTCCTGCTTTCTGTAATGGTTGAACTAATTTACACTCCCACCAACAGTGTATAAGCATTTCCTTTTCTCCCCAACTTCACCAGCATCTGTTATTTTCTGACGTTTTAATCACAGCCATTCTGACTAGTGTGAGATGGTATCTCACCGTGGTTTTTACTTGTGTTTCTCTAATGGTCAGTGGTATTGGGCTTTTTTTCATACACTTGTTGGCTGCATGTATGTCTTCTTTTGAGAAGTTTCTGTTCATGTCCTTTGTCTACTTTGTAATAGGGTTGATTGTTTTTCTCTCATAAATTTGTTTAAGTTCCTTGCAGATGCTGGACATTAGACCTTTGTCAGATGCATAGTTTGCAAATATTGTCTCCCATTCTGTAGGTTGCCTGCTCACTCTGTTGATAGTCTCTTTTGCTGTGCAGAAGCTCTTCAGTTTAATTAGGTCCCACCTGTCAAGTTTTGCTTTTGTTGCGATTACTTTTGGTGTCTTTGTCATGAAATCTTTGCCCGTTCCTATGTCCGGGATGGTATTACCTAGGTTGTCTTCCAGGGTTTTTATGGTTTTGGGTTTTACATTTAGGTCTTTAATCCATCTTGAGTTGAATGTTTGTGTATGGTATAAGAAAGGGCTCCAGGTTCGGTCTGCAAATGGCTAGCGGGCTGTCCCAGCACCATTTACGGATGTGGAGTCTTTTTTCCGTTGTTTGTTTTTGTCAGCTTTGTTGAAGATCAGATGGTTGTAGGTGTGTGGTCTCTTTTCTGAGATCTCTATTCTGTTCCGTTGGTCTATGTGCCTGTTTTTGTGCCAGTACCACGCTGTTTTGGTTACTGTAGATCTGCAGTATCATTTGAAGTTGGACAATGTGATGCTTCCAGCTTTGTTTTTTTTTTTGCTTATGATTGCCTTGCCTATTTGGGCTCTTTTTTGGTTCCATATGAATTTTCAAATAGTTTTTTTTCTAGTTCTGTGAAGAATGTCATTGGTAGTTTGATACGAATAGCATTGAATCTGTAAGTGGCTCTGGGCAGTATGGACGTTTTGACAATATTGATTCTTCCTAGCCATGAGCATGGGATGTTTTTCCATTTGTTTGTATCTTCTCTGATTTCTTTGAGCAGTGTTTTATAATTCTCATCGTAGAGCTCTTTCCCCTCCCTGGTTAGCTCTACTCCTAGATGTTTTATTCTTTTTGTGGCAATTGTGAATGGGATTGCCTTTCTGATTTGGCTCTTGATTTGGCTGTTGTTGATGTATAGAAATGCTAGTGATTTTTGTACATTTATTTTGTATACTGCAACTTTGCTGAAGTTGTTTATCAGCTGGAGGAGCTTTGGGGCCAGCTATGAGGTTTTCTAGATATAGAATCATATTGTCTGCAAATGGAGATAGTTTGACTTCTTCTTTTCCTATTTGGGTACCCTGTATTTCTTTCTCTTGCCTGATTGCTTTGGCTAGGACTTCCAATACCATGTTGAATAGAAGTGGTGAGAGAGGGCATCCTTATCTTGTGCCGGTTTTCAAGGGGAATGCTTCCAGCTTTTGCCCATTCAGCATGATGTTGGCAGTGGGTTTGTCATAGGACGGCTCTTAGAGGTATTGGATTTTATGGAAACCCTTTTCTGCATCTAGTGAGAAAATCATGTGGCTTTTGTCTTTCGTCCTGTTTATGTGACAAATCACACTTATTGATTTGTGTATGTTGAACCAACCTTGCATCCCAGGGATGAAGTTTTCTTTTTTTGTTGTGTCTCTGCCAGGTTTTGGTGTTGAGATGATGCTGGCCTCATAGAATGAGCTGGGGAGGAATTCCTCCTCCTCAATTGTTTGGAATAGTTTCTGTAGGAATTGTACCAGCTCTTCTTTGCACATCTGGTAGAATTCAGCTGTGAATCCATCGGGTCCTGAAGTTTTTTTGGTTGGTAGGCCATTTATTACTGATTCGATTTTAGAGCTCATTATTTGTCTGTTCAGGGAATCAATTTCTTCTTGGTTCAGTCCTGGGAGGGTGTATGGGTGCAGGAATTTATTCATCTCTTCTAGCTTTTCTAGTTTGTGTGTGTAGAGGTGTTCATAGTAGTTTCTGATGGCTGCTTTGATTTCTATGGGTCAGTGCTAATGTTCCCTTTATCATCTGTAATTAGCTTTATTTGGATCTTCTCTCTTTTCGTCTTTATTAGTCTAGCTAGTGGCCTATATTATTATTATTAAAAAAAAAAACTCCTGGATTTATTGATCCTTTGAATGGTTTTATGTGTCTCAATTTCCTTCAGTTCAGCTCGATTTGTGTTGTTTCTCATCTAGCTTTGGGGTTGATTTGTTCTTGCTTCTCTAATTCTTTCAGTTGTGAATTTAGGTTGTTAATTGGAGATCTTTCTGACTTTTTAATATGGGCATTTAGTGCTATGAATTTCCCTCTTAACACTGCCTTAGCTGTGTCCCAGAGATTCTGGTGTGTTGTATCCTTGTTCTCCTTATTTTCAAATAACTTCTTGATTTCTGCCTTAATTTTACCCAAAAATCATTCAGGGGCATGTTGTTTAATTTCCGTGTAATTGCATGGTTTTGAGTGATTTTCATAGTCTTGACTTTTATTTTTATTGTGCTGTGGTCTGAGAGTATGTTTGGTATGATTTTGGTTCTTTTATGTTTATTGAGAATTGGTTTACGTCCAATTATGTGATTTTAGAGCATGTGCCATGTGGCAATGAGAGGAATGTATATGCTGTTGTTTTGGGTGGAGAGTTCTATAAATAGGTCTATTAGATCCATTTAGTCCAATCTTGAGTTTAGGTCCTGAATATCCTTGTTAATTTTCTGCCTCGATGACCTGTCTAATACAGCCAGTGGAGTGTTGAAGGCTCCCACTAGTATCGTGTGGGAGCCTATGTCTCCTCGTAGGTCTCAAAGGACTTGTTTTATAAATCTGGGAGCCCCTGTGTTGGGTGCATATATATTTAGGAGTTAGGTCTTCTTGTTAAATTGAACTTTCTACCAATAATGCCTTTTCTTGTCTTTTTTGATCTTTGTTGGTTTGAAATGTTTTGTCTGAAGTCAGGATTCCTACCCCTGCTTTTTTGCTTTCCATTTGCTTGGTAGATTTTCCTCCGTCCCTTTATTTTGAGCCTAATGAGTATCATTATGTGTGAGATGGGTCTCTTGAAGACAGCATAGTACTACTGGGTCTTGCTTTTGTATCCAGCTTGCCACTCTGTGCCTTTTAAGTGGGGCACTTAGCCCATTTATATTCAAGGTCAGTGTTGATCTGTGTGGACTTGATCCTGTCCCTGTGCTGTTAGCTGCTTATTATGCTGGCGTGTTTGTGTGGTTGCTTCATAGTGTCACTAGTCTGTGTATTTAAGTGCATTTTTGTATTAGCTGGTCTTTCGTTTCTGTATTTAGTGCTCCTTTCAAGATCTCTTTTAGGCAGGCCTCGTGGTGATGAATTCCCTCAACATTTCCTTGTCTGAAAAGGATCTTATTTCTCCTTCACTTAGGAAGCTTAGTTTGACTGAATATCGAATTCTTGGTTGAAGATTTTTTCTTTAGGAATGTTGAATATAGGTCCCCCGTCTCTTCTTGCTTGTAGGGTTTCAGCTGAGAGGTCTGCTGTTAGGCTGATGGGGTTCCCTTTGTAGGTGGCCTGCCCTTTCTCTCTAGTTGCCTTTAACATTATTTCTTTCATACTGACATTGGAAAATCTGACGATTATGTCAGACATTTTGGGGATGTTCTTTTTGTGTAGAATCTTGCAGGGGTTCTCCGTAGTTCCTGAATTTGACTGTTGGCCTCTCTATCAAGGTGGGGGAAGTTTTCATGAACGAGACCCTGAAATATGTTTTCCAAGTTCTTTGCTTTCTCCCTTCCCTTTCAGGATGCCAGTGACTCATAGGTTTGGCCTCTTTACATAATTCCATACTTCTTGGAGGTTTTTTCATTCTTTTTTCTTTATTTTTGTCTGATTTCAGAGAACCAGTCTTCAAGTTCCGAGATTCTTACCTCAGTTTGGTTGATTCTGCAGTTAATACTTGTGATTGCATTGTGGAATTCTTTTTTTAAGAATTTTTTTTGAGAAGGATTCTCACTCTGTCACCCAGGCTGGAGTGCAGTGTCATGATCTCAGCTCACTGCAACCTCAACCTCCTGGGTTCAAGCAATTCTGCTGCCTCAGCCTCCAGAGTAGCTGGGATTACAGTTACTTGCCACCATGCCCGGCTAAGTTTTGTATTTTTAGTAGATACGCAGTTTCACCATGTTGGCCAGGCTGGTCTCGAACTCCTGACCTCAGGTGATCCACCCGTCTCGGCCTCCCAAAGTGCTGGGATTACAGGCATGAGCCACCGTGCACGGCCTGAAATTCTTGTATTGTGTTTACTCAGCTATGCTGGGATTCCAGGTGTGAGCCACCGCGCCTGGCCTGAAATTCTTGTATTGTGGTGACTCGTCTCTGCTGGGATTACAGGAGTGAGCCACCGCGCCTGGCCTGAAATTCTTGTATTGTGGTGACTCGTCTCTGCTGGGATTACAGGAGTGAGCCACCGCGCCTGGCCTGAAATTCTTGTATTGTGGTGACTCGTCTCTGCTGGGATTACAGGCGTGAGCCACCGTGCACGGCCTGAAATTCTTGTATTGTATTTACTCAGCTATGCTGGGATTACAGGCGTGAGCCACCGCACCTGACCTGAAATTCTTGTATTGTGTGACTTGGCTCTGCTGGGATTCCAGGTGTGAGCCACCGTGCCTGGCCTGAAATTCTTGTATTGTGGTGACTCGTCTCTGCTGGGATTACAGGAGTGAGCCACCGCGCCTGGCCTGAAATTCTTGTATTGTGTGACTTGGCTCTGCTGGGATTACAGGAGTGAGCCACCGCGCCTGGCCTGAAATTCTTGTATTGTGGTGACTCGTCTCTGCTGGGATTACAGGAGTGAGCCACCGCGCCTGGCCTGATATTCTTGTATTGTGGTGACTCGTCTCTGCTGGGATTACAGGAGTGAGCCACCGCGCCTGGCCTGAAATTCTTGTATTGTGGTGACTCGTCTCTGCTGGGATTACAGGCGTGAGCCACCGCTCCTGGCCTGAAATTCTTGTATTGTGGTGACTCGTCTCTGCTGGGATTACAGGCGTGAGCCACCGCTCCTGGCCTGAAATTCTTGTATTGTGGTGACTCGTCTCTGCTGGGATTACAGGAGTGAGCCACCGCGCCTGGCCTGAAATTCTTGTATTGTGGTGACTCGTCTCTGCTGGGATTACAGGAGTGAGCCACCGCGCACGGCCTGAAATTCTTGTATTGTGTGACTCGTCTCTGCTGGGATTACAGGAGTGAGCCACCGCGCACGGCCTGAAATTCTTGTATTGTGTGACTCGTCTCTGCTGGGATTACAGGTGTGAGCCACCGTGCCTGGCCTGAAATTCTTGTATTGTGGTGACTCGTCTCTGCTGGGATTACAGGAGTGAGCCACCGCGCCTGGCCTGAAATTCTTGTATTGTGGTGACTCGTCTCTGCTGGGATTACAGGAGTGAGCCACCGCGCACGGCCTGAAATTCTTGTATTGTGTGACTCGTCTCTGCTGGGATTACAGGAGTGAGCCACCGCGCACGGCCTGAAATTCTTGTATTGTGTGACTCGTCTCTGCTGGGATTACAGGAGTGAGCCACCGCGCACGGCCTGAAATTCTTGTATTGTGTGACTCGTCTCTGCTGGGATTACAGGCGTGAGCCACCGTGCACGGCCTGAAATTCTTGTATTGTATTTACTCAGCTATGCTGGGATTACAGGCGTGAGCCACCGCACCTGACCTGAAATTCTTGTATTGTGTGACTCGTCTCTGCTGGGATTACAGGAGTGAGCCACCGCGCCTGGCCTGAAATTCTTGTATTGTGGTGACTCGTCTCTGCTGGGATTACAGGAGTGAGCCACCGCGCCTGGCCTGAAATTCTTGTATTGTGGTGACTCGTCTCTGCTGGGATTACAGGCGTGAGCCACCGTGCATGGCCTGAAATTCTTGTATTGTGTGACTTGGCTCTGCTGGGATTCCAGGTGTGAGCCACCGTGCCTGGCCTGAAATTCTTGTATTGTGGTGACTCGTCTCTGCTGGGATTACAGGCGTGAGCCACCGTGCCTGGCCTGAAATTCTTGTATTGTGGTGACTCGTCTCTGCTGGGATTACAGGAGTGAGCCACCGCGCCTGGCCTGAAATTCTTGTATTGTGGTGACTCGTCTCTGCTGGGATTACAGGAGTGAGCCACCGCGCCTGGCCTGAAATTCTTGTATTGTGTTTACTCAGCTCTGTCAGATCCATGAGGTTGTTTTTCATGCCAGCTATTTCGTCCTTCAGCTCCTGTATCACTTTATTGTGATTCTTATTTTCCTTGAGTTGGGTTTTGCCGTGCTTCTGAATCTCAACGACCTTTGCTCCTAGCTGTATTCTGAATTCCATTTCTGTCACTCCAGGCAGTTCATCAGCCTGGTAAAGAACTCTTCTTGGAGAGCTGGTGTGGCTGTTTGGAGGACACACAGCACTCTGGCCAGTTGAGTTACTGGACTTCTTGCATTGGTTCTTACAAGCAGATTTTTAAAAGCAAAAAAGGGGACAAGGGGCCGGTCTCTGTTGAGCCGCAGACGCAGGTCTCTGTTCCGCAGGATGGGGTTTGTTAAAGTTGTGCAGAATAAGGCCGACTTTAAGAGATACCAAGTGAAATTTAGAAGGTGATGAGAGGGTAAAACTGATTACTATGCTCGGAAACGCTTGGCGATTCAGGATAAAAATAAATACAACACACCCAAATACAGGATGATAGTTGGTGTAACAAACAGAGATATCATTTGTCAGATCGCTTATGCCCGGATAGAGGGGGTATGATAGTCTGCACAGCGTATGCACATGACCTGCCAAAATACAGTGTGAAGGTCGGCCTGATAAATTATGCCGCAGCGTATTGTCCTGGCTGCTGCTGGCCCGCAGGCTTCTCAATAGGTCTGGCCTGGACAAGATCTAAGAAGGCGAAGTGGAGGTGACTGGTGATGAATAGAATGTGGAAAGCATTGCTGGTCGGCCAGGTGCCTTCACCTGCTATATGGATGCAGGCCTTGCCAGAACTACCACTGGCAATGAAGCTTTTGGCGCCCTGAATGGAGCTGTGGATGGAGGCTGGTCTATCCCTCACAGTACCAAACAATTTCCTGGTTATGATTCTGAAAACAAGGAATTTAATGCAGAAGTACATGGAAGGGCATCATGGGCCAGAATGTTGCAGATTACATGTGCTACTTAATGCAAGAAGATGAAGATGCTTACAAGAAACAGTTCTCTCAATACATAAAGAACAGCGTAACTCCAGACATGGTGGGGTGTAGGGACCAGCCCCACAGGGTCAGTGGGTTTTTCTCCCCGTGTGCAGAGACGAGAGATTGTAGAAATAAAGACACGAGACAAAGAGATAAAAGAAAAGACAGCGGGCCCGGGGGACCACTACCACCAAGACGCAGAGACCGGTAGTGGCCCCAAATGCCTGGCTGCGCTGTTATTTATCGGATACAAAGCAAAAGGGGCAGGGTAAAGAGTGTGAGTCATCTCCAGTGATTGATAAGGTCACGTGAGTCACGTGTCCACCAGACATGGGGCCCTTCCCTGTTAGGTAGCCGAGGCGGAGAGAGAGAGGACAGCTTATGTCATTATTTCTTCTATGTTCTTTTCAGAAAGATCAAAGACTTTAATACTTTCACTAATTTTGCTACTGCTATCTAGAGGGCGGAGCCAGGTGTACAGGATGGAACATGAGAGCAGACCAGGAGCGTGACCGCTGCACTGACGCTACCGCTAAACCAGTCTGCTCGGCGACGGGCGTCTTCCCAGACGCTGGCGTTACCGCTAGACCACGGAGCCCTCTGGTGGCCCTGTCCGGGCATGACAGAAGGCTCACACTCTTGCCTCGTGGTCACTTCTCACTATGTCCCCTCAGCTCCTATCTCTGTATGGCCTGGTTTTTCCTACGTTATGATTGTTGAGCGAGGATTATTATAATATTGGAATAAAGAGTAATTGCTACAAACTGATGATGAATGATATTCATATATAATCATATCTGTGATCTAGATCTAGCATAACTCTTGTTGTTTTATATATTTTGTTACACTGGATCAGCTCGTGCCCTCCATCTCTTGCCTCGGCACCTGGCTGGCTTGCCGCCCACAGTGGGGGAGAGAGATAAGAAAGCTCATGCTGCTCAACAAGAGAATCCAGGCTATGAGAAGAAGCCCAAGAAAGAAGTTCGAAAGAAGAGGCAGAACCGTCCCAAAATGGCCTTTGCTCAGAAGAAAGTTTGGGTAGCTCAAAGAAGGCAAGCTTCCTCGGAGCTCAGGAGCTGCTGAGAGCTCAACCGAACAATTACCTATGAGGATTTTTCAGATCAAGACAATAAACCTACAGACAGAAAAAAAAAAAAAAAAGACGAGGTGTGACCCACACCAGCTGTTTGTCAGGAGTCCCCACTGTCTACAGGGCGGCCGTTGACTGGTTGGTGATTAGCTCAGCTGTTTGTCAGGAGTCCCCTCTGTCTACAGGGCGGCCGTTGACTGGTGATTAGCTCAGCTGTTTGTCAGGAGTCTCCTCTGTCTACAGGGCCGCCGTTGACTCACCAGTCAACGGCTGTTGAACTCTGGGGTCTGAGTGACGGCCTGGCGTGGGGCATGTCAGGCTCATTCATTGCTACTTGGTATCGGTCGGTCTCTAAGGCAGGGAGGGCGGCAGCTCTTACTCCAGGGCCTCTCTGGGCTGATAACTGAAAGGGACCCACATTCCTCAGATAAAAGCTGCTTTCTCATCTGTATCTTTTATAATATCCTTTAGAATAAACGGGTAAATGTACATAAGCACTTCCCTGAGTTCTGCGAGCCGTCCTGGCAAATTAATCGAACCCAAGGAGGGGATCATGGGAACCCCACTTTGCAGCCAGTCAGAAAGGAGCATCCGGGTGGGCCAGACCTGTGATCGGGACCGGGGGTACGGGTGGCTTGTGGGATAGCTTCCCCTTGTGGGGCCGGACACCATCGCCGGGTAGATGGTGTAGAGGCTGAACGGAATTATAGGACACCCAGCTGGTGTCCCTGGAGACACACACGTCCGGCCACAGAAGTGTTCTGTGTCGAGTGAGTGCAGAGAAGAAAACGGCTTGTTGTCCCTCTTGCTCTATTCATGGAAGAAGATTCCATAAAGGGCCTTACCAGGTGGTGGGGGAGGTGGCCGTCAGGCTGTGAGGCGAAGGGTGACGTGAAGGTGGGGGCGTGTCTGAAGGGCAGGGCCAGGCGAGACCTTCCTGGCCCTTAGACTAAGCCATTATAAACAACTGTTTATCTTTAAAACAAAATTCCAGAATAAACTCAAACTGAATCCGAATGAGATGCGTCTAGGTCATCGGCCATGCTGTTTGCAAACGCGTAAACAGCAAAACTGATCTTATACTGTAGTTTTCTGTAAATAAAATTCAAAAAGCCCATCACCTTTCCTGGATGAATGGTCATTTCCTGGAAAATAACGGAACGCTCCTTTTCATTCAATTAAATAGGATATGTTTCTCAGAAAAAGATGAAAAGGCCTGAGAAGCAGGTACGTACTTAATGCACTCACGTTTTCCCTTCTGTCTGTTGGCTGGCGCGCCGATCACAGGGAAGGGGCCGTGCTCAGCACCCGGACACTCTGGCCCCGCCCCCAGGGCAGCAGCAGAAACCAGGGGCTGCTCGGTGCGTGCCTCCTCGGGTGCAGGTCCCGGCCTGCACGGGGTGTCTGTGGAGGCAGGACTTTCCGGGAGCAGGGTGCGCGGTCCAGGGCAGAACAGGGCCACGGGGCTCCGGGATGCTGCGTAGTGCCGTGGGCCCTTGGGGCGATGGTGGCCGCTCAGTGAGGCTGAGGCCTGGGGGATGTCGGGCCCCCGGATCCCAGCACCGGTGAGGGTGTCCCAGCCTCTAGGATGTCCTCCAGTCCCACATTTCCTCTGTGCCTCAATGGCTTCTCCAAAAACCAGCTCAGAGCAGGAGGCCTCCTCCTGGCTGATGCCCAGATGCCATCTGCAGAGCAGGGTCAGGGTCCCGGAGCCCCCTGATGCCCTGACGTGCTTATGAGAACTGGAGGGGACCCTTCATGGGGCCCGATGCTCACAGGTCCCAGCTCCACCCCTACCCAGTGTGGGGATTTGAGCCCCGTCCTCATCTGAACACGGCAGAGGGGGCCGAAACACACGTGAGAGAACCCGGGAGGCCCCAGCCCAGACCCAGCCTGGGGCACCGGGCCCCCTGTACATTCCCTTAGAGCCCGGCTGGGATGCTCCCAGGGCTCAGCCCCTGCAGGTGGCTCCTGGGCCTGGGAAGGGGACGGTACAGGACTGTGCGTGTCCTTGTTACCCGCCGACCACAGGTGCCATCTCCCGACCTAATTCCCCCTGGGTCCTGGGCCTCACTGGGTGCTCTTGGCCACGGGCCCTTCCCTGGCAGCCTTGCTTTCGTACTCACAGTGGAGGCTGCTTGCCTCGCCCCTGCCACACCTCCCACAGGGGCTGCCGTCCTTCCCTGATGCTGTGGCCTGACGGGGCAGGAGGCTGGGGTCCCTGGTGCTCTCCAGGAGCTCCAGCTGTGGACACTGTGATATTTCACCTCTCCTTCCAGGAGGGCCGCAGGCTGAGGCCGAGACACGCGGTTTCCCTTGAGGCGTTCCAAGCTGTGGCCTGGCCTCCGCTGGCTCCCAGAGGCCCCTGGGGGAGGCACAAATGCCGCTGATGTCAGAGGGCAGCGTCACGGATCTGGCCCCAGAAGTTTCTGTGTGGGGCCTGCCTGCCCTTCTCCCCTGTGACCTGGGGAGGCCCCAGCCTTGCAGGGGAGGGTCACTGCCCCTGCACGGCGCTAAGGCGGGAGGCATGTGGAAGGAGAGGGACGGTGGCTTAGAGACCCTGCGTGTGAGTGGCGTGGAGCCCACCGTGGTTCCCAAGGCCCCTGGGTCAGCACCTCCAGAGGAGGCCTGAGGCCCCGGACACACAAGAGAGTCACAAGGTTCTTATTTCTGCTTCCCGTGGATGACCGTCCTGCCCGTGAAATCCAGCCGAGCCTGAGGCTGCTCCCAGTACATCCAGGAGGCTGACACGATGCAGCTGGGCCCTCTCCGCCAGCCCTGCCCTCTGCTCTGAAGGCTGATGCTACTCAGCCAGGCCCAGGCACCTGGCCCCTCCCCAGCATCAGCCTGCTTCTTGCTGGGTGTGTGTGAAATCGATTTTAAGCCTTCAGGAGGTGTAAGTGACGCACAGTGAGCTAGAGTGGTTAATGTGCAGCCCCACAGGCTGGGGCCCGCGGCTACACCGAGAGGCCATCACTAGCGTCATGCAGTGCCATGTCCACCTGTCTGCCGTGCCCCTGCCGCCAGCTTGGCCCTCTCTCCCCCGGTTTGCCTGTGGGCCGGGGATCCTGTGAAGGAGTGTGAGGGGGCACGGGCTCACAGCCCTGGAGGGTCAGAGGCGTCAGGGACGTGCTGGAGCCGCATCTCACTCTGGAGACCAGGCCGGATGGAGAAGTGGGTGTAGGCCAGGGTGGCGGGGCAGGGGCAGGGCAGGGGCGGGGCAGTGAAGGGGCAGGGCAGCGGCAGCACAGGGACAGCACAGGGGCAGCGCAGGGGCAGGGCAGGGGCAAGGCAGGGGCAGCGCAGGGGCAGCGCAGGGGCAGGGCAGGGCAGGGCAGGGGCAGCGCAGGGGCAGGGCAGGGGCAGGGCAGGGGCAGGGCAGGGGCAGGGCAGGGGCAGTGAAGGGGCAGGGCAGGGACGACCCACTCGGGGCCGGAGGTCGGTGTCCTGACTGCGAGTCCAGCCTCAGGGTCCAGCGGGAATTTAGCTGTGCAAGTTCCCTTCCCAGGCCCCGGGACCTGCCCCCGGGGTCACCCTTGAAGAAGGAGGAGAAATTCCCTGTGGCCCTGACTCCCCAGAGTGCCCTGGGGGGAGGACTGCGGAGCTGAGGCAGCTTGAGAAGGAGGCAGGTGGGCCCCGCAGAAGGCCCAGAGCAGCTCGAGATGCAGCGGCAGCTGCCCGTGGGGCTGTGTCCCAACCTGGGCGGCGCTTCCTCGCATCCTCGGAAGGCACCGCCTGGAGCTGAGGCCCCGCTGTGGCTTCCCAGCTGCCTGCTGAGGTTTGCTGCCGCCTCTTCCTTCCTCCCCAGTTGACCAATGAGCCCACCTTGGTCCAAAGAGCAAGTCACGGTGAGAATCCCCCCACCGAGTGACTGTCCTGCCGCCCCCACAGTCAGGGTGAGAATCCCCCCCCCCAGTGACTGTCCTGCCGCCCCTCACAGTCAGGGTGAGAATCCCCCCCCGAGTGACTGTCCTGCCGCCCCCCACAGTCAGGGTGAGAATCCCCCCCCTGAGTGTCCTGCCGCCCCCACAGTCACGGTGAGAATCCCACCCCTGAGTGACTGTCCTGCCGCCCCCACAGTCACGGTGAGATTCCCACCCCTGAGTGACTGTCCTGCCGCCCCCACAGTCACGGTGAGAATCCCACCCCTGAGTGACTGTCCTGCCGCCCCCACAGTCAGGGTGAGGATCCCCCCCCGTGACTGTCCTGCCGACCCCACAGTCAGGGTGAGAATCCCCCCCCCCCGAGTGACTGTCCTGCCGTCCCCACAGTCAGGGTGAGAGTCCCCCCCCGAGTGACTGTCCTGCCGCCCCCCACAGTCAGGGTGAGAATCCCCCCCCGAGTGACTGTCCTGCCGCCCCCACAGTCAGGGTGAGAATCACACCCCGAGTGACTGTCCTGCCGCCCCCACAGTCAGGGTGAGGATCCCCCCCCGTGACTGTCCTGCCGACCCCACAGTCAGGGTGAGAATCCCCCCACCCCCGAGTGACTGTCCTGCCGTCCCCACAGTCAGGGTGAGAGTCCCCCCCCGAGTGACTGTCCTGCCGCCCCCCACAGTCAGGGTGAGAATCCCCCACCGAGTGACTGTCCTGCCGTCCCCACAGTCAGGGTGAGGATCCCCCCCCGTGACTGTCCTGCTGCCCCCACAGTCAGGGTGAGAATCCCCCCCCGAGTGACTCTCCTGCCACCCCCCACAGTCAGGGTGAGGATCCCCCCCTGTGACTGTCCTGCTGCCCCCACAGTCAGGGTGAGAATCCCCCCCCGAGTGACTGTCCTGCCGCCCCCACAGTCAGGGTGAGAATCACACCCCGAGTGACTGTCCTACCGTCCCCACAGTCAGGGTGAGAATCCCCCCCCCGAGTGACTGTCCTGCCGCCCCCCACAGTCAGGGTGAGAATCCCCCCCCGAGTGACTGTCCTGCCGCCCCCACAGTCAGGGTGAGAATCCCCCCCCCCCGAGTGACCTGCCGTCCCCACAGTCAGGGTGAGAATCCCCCCCCGAGTGACTGTCCTGCCGCCCCCACAGTCACGGTGAGAATCCCCACCCCCGAGTGACTGTCCTGCCGTCCCCACAGTCATGGTGAGAATCCCCACCCCGGAGTGACTGTCCTGCCGCCCCCACAGTCACGGTGAGAATCCCCACCCCGGAGTGACTGTCCTGCCGCCCCCACAGTCAGGGTGAGGATCCCCCCCCGTGACTGTCCTGCCGACCCCACAGTCAGGGTGAGAATCCCCCCACCCCCGAGTGACTGTCCTGCCGTCCCCACAGTCAGGGTGAGACTCCCCCCCCGAGTGACTGTCCTGCCGCCCCCCACAGTCAGGGTGAGAATCCCCCACCGAGTGACTGTCCTGCCGTCCCCACAGTCAGGGTGAGGATCCCCCCCCGTGACTGTCCTGCTGCCCCCACAGTCAGGGTGAGAATCCCCCCCCGAGTGACTCTCCTGCCACCCCCCACAGTCAGGGTGAGGATCCCCCCCTGTGACTGTCCTGCTGCCCCCACAGTCAGGGTGAGAATCCCCCCCCGAGTGACTGTCCTGCCGCCCCCACAGTCAGGGTGAGAATCACACCCCCAGTGACTGTCCTACCGTCCCCACAGTCAGGGTGAGAATCCCCCCCCCGAGTGACTGTCCTGCCGCCCCCCACAGTCAGGGTGAGAATCCCCCCCCGAGTGACTGTCCTGCCGCCCCCACAGTCAGGGTGAGAATCCCCCCCCCCCGAGTGACCTGCCGTCCCCACAGTCAGGGTGAGAATCCCCCCCCGAGTGACTGTCCTGCCGCCCCCACAGTCACGGTGAGAATCCCCACCCCCGAGTGACTGTCCTGCCGTCCCCACAGTCATGGTGAGAATCCCCACCCCGGAGTGACTGTCCTGCCGCCCCCACAGTCAGGGTGAGAATCCTCCCCCGAGTGACTGTCCTGCCGTCCCCACAGTCAGGGTGAGAATCCCCCCCCCCGAGTGACTGTCCTGCCGTCCCCACAGTCAGGGTGAGAATCCCCCCCCGAGTGACTGTCCTGCCGCCCCCACAGTCACGGTGAGAATCCCCACCCCCGAGTGACTGTCCTGCCGTCCCCACAGTCATGGTGAGAATCCCCACCCCGGAGTGACTGTCCTGCCGCCCCCACAGTCAGGGTGAGAATCCTCCCCCGAGTGACTGTCCTGCCGTCCCCACAGTCACGGTGAGAATCCCCACCCCCGAGTGACTGTCCTGCCGTCCCCACAGTCATGGTGAGAATCCCCACCCCGGAGTGACTGTCCTGCCGCCCCCACAGTCAGGGTGAGAATCCTCCCCCGAGTGACTGTCCTGCCGTCCCCACAGTCAGGGTGAGAATCCCCACCCCCGAGTGACTGTCCTGCCGCCCCCCCAGGCAGGGTGAGGATCCCCCCCGTGACTGTCCTGCTGTCCCCACAGTCAGGGTGAGAATCCTCCCCCCCCGAGTGACTGTCCTGCCGTCCCCACAGTCAGGGTGAGAATCCCCCCCCGAGTGACTGTCCTGCCACCCCCCACAGTCAGGGTGAGAATCCCACCCCTGACTGACTGTCCTGCTGCCCCCACAGTCAGGGTGAGAATGCCCCCCCCGAGTGACTGTCCTGCCGCCCCCACAGTCAGGGTGAGAATCCCACCCCTGACTGACTATCCTGCTGCCCCCACAGAGCCCTGGAGACCAGCCGCCCCCACAGGGACCCAGAGGCCAGACCCCCACACAGGGACCCAGAGACCAGACCCCCCCACAGGGACCCAGAGACCACCCACCCCCACAGGGACCCAGAGACCAGACCCGCCCACAGGGACCCAGAGACCAGACCCCCCTACAGGGACCCAGAGACCAGACCCGCCCACAGGGACCCAGAGACCAGACCCGCCCACAGGGACCCAGAGACCAGCCGCCCCCACAGGGACCCAGAGACCAGACCCCCACACAGGGACCCAGAGACCAGACCCCCCACAGGGACCCAGAGACCAGACCCGCCCACAGGGACCCAGAGACCAGACCCGCCCACAGGGACCCAGAGACCAGCTGCCCCCACAGGGACCCAGAGACCAGACCACCCTACAGGGACCCAGAGACCAGACCCGCCCACAGGGACCCAGAGACCAGCTGCCCCCACAGGCACCCAGAGACCAGGCCCCCCCACAGGCACCCAGAGGCCAGACCCGCCCACAGGGACCCAGAGACCAGCCGCCCCCACAGGGACCCAGAGACCAGCCACCCGCACACAGGGACCCAGAGACCAGACCCCCCCACAGGGACCCAGAGACCAGACCCCCCCACAGGGACCCAGAGACCAGACCTGCCCACAGGGACCCAGAGACCAGCCGCCCCCACAGGGACCCAGAGACCAGCTGCCCCCACAGGGACCCAGAGACCAGACCACCCTACAGGGACCCAGAGACCAGACCCGCCCACAGGGACCCAGAGACCAGCTGCCCCCACAGGCACCCAGAGACCAGGCCCCCCCACAGGCACCCAGAGACCAGGCCCCCCCACAGGGACCCAGAGGCCAGACCCGCCCACAGGGACCCAGAGACCAGAACCCCTACAGGGACCCAGAGACAAGACCCCCCAACAGGGACCCAGAGACCAGACCTGCCCACAGGGACCCAGAGACCAGAACCCCTACAGGGACCCAGAGACCAGCCGCCCCCCACTGGGACCCAGAGACCAGACCCCCCCACAGGGACCCAGAGACCAGCCGCCCCCACAGGGACCCAGAGATCAGCCGCCCCCACAGGGACCCAGAGACCAGAACCCCCCACAGGGACCCAGAGACCAGCCGCCCCCACAGGGACCCAGAGACCAGACCTGCCCACAGGGACCCAGAGACCAGAACCCCTACAGGGACCCAGAGACCAGACCCCCCAACAGGGACCCAGAGACCCCCCCCACCACAGGGACCCAGAGACCAGACCCCCCCACAGGGACCCAGAGACAAGCCGCCCCCACAGGGACCCAGAGACCAGACCCGCCCACAGGGACCCAGAGACCAGACCCCCCTACAGGGACCCAGAGACTCCCCCCACCACAGGGACCCAGAGACCAGAACCCCCACAGGGACCCAGAGACCAGACCCGCCCACAGGGACCCAGAGACCAGAACCCCCACAGGGACCCAGAGACCAGACCCGCCCACAGGGACCCAGAGACCAGAACCCCCACAGGGACCCAGAGACCAGACCCCCCAACAGGGACCCAGAGACCAGACCCCCCTACAGGGACCCAGAGACTAGAACCCCCCACAGGGACCCAGAGACCAGAACCCCTACAGGGACCCAGAGACCAGCCGCCCCCACAGGGACCCAGAGACCAGCCGCCCCCACAGGGACCCAGAGATCAGAACCCCCCACAGGGACCCAGAGACCAGTTGCCCCCACAGGGACCCAGAGACCAGACCTGCCTACAGGGACCCAGAGACCAGAACCCCCACAGGGACCCAGAGACCAGACCCCCCAACAGGGACCCAGAGACCAGACCCCCCCACAGGGACCCAGAGACCAGCCGCCCCCACAGGGACCCAGAGATCAGCCGCCCCCACAGGGACCCAGAGACCAGAACCCCCCACAGGGACCCAGAGACCAGCCGCCCCCACAGGGACCCAGAGACCAGACCTGCCCACAGGGACCCAGAGACCAGAACCCCTACAGGGACCCAGAGACCAGACCCCCCAACAGGGACCCAGAGACCCCCCCCACCACAGGGACCCAGAGACCAGACCCCCCCACAGGGACCCAGAGACAAGCCGCCCCCACAGGGACCCAGAGACCAGACCCGCCCACAGGGACCCAGAGACCAGACCCCCCAACAGGGACCCAGAGACTCCCCCCACCACAGGGACCCAGAGACCAGAACCCCCACAGGGACCCAGAGACCAGACCCGCCCACAGGGACCCAGAGACCAGAACCCCCACAGGGACCCAGAGACCAGACCCGCCCACAGGGACCCAGAGACCAGAACCCCCACAGGGACCCAGAGACCAGACCCCCCAACAGGGACCCAGAGACCAGACCCCCCTACAGGGACCCAGAGACTAGAACCCCCCACAGGGACCCAGAGACCAGAACCCCTACAGGGACCCAGAGACCAGCCGCCCCCACAGGGACCCAGAGACCAGCCGCCCCCACAGGGACCCAGAGATCAGAACCCCCCACAGGGACCCAGAGACCAGTTGCCCCCACAGGGACCCAGAGACCAGACCTGCCTACAGGGACCCAGAGACCAGAACCCCCACAGGGACCCAGAGACCAGACCCCCCAACAGGGACCCAGAGACCAGACCCCCTACAGGGACCCAGAGACTAGAACCCCCCACAGGGACCCAGAGACCAGACCCCCCAACAGGGACCCAGAGACCAGACCCCCCTACAGGGACCCAGAGACTAGAACCCCCCACAGGGACCCAGAGACCAGAACCCCTACAGGGACCCAGAGACCAGCCGCCCCCACAGGGACCCAGAGACCAGAACCCCCCACAGGGACCCAGAGACCAGCCGCCCCCACAGGGACCCAGAGATCAGAACCCCCCACAGGGACCCAGAGACCAGTTGCCCCCACAGGGACCCAGAGACCAGACCCGCCTACAGGGACCCAGAGACCCCCCCCCACCACAGAGATCCAGAGACCAGAACCCCTACAGGGACCCAGAGACCCCCCCCCACCACAGAGATCCAGAGACCAGAACCCCTACAGGGACCCAGAGACCAGCCGCCCCCACAGGGACCCAGAGACCAGTTGCCCCCACAGGGACCCAGAGACCAGAACCCCCCCACAGGGACCCAGAGACCAGACCTGCCCACAGGGACCCAGAGACCAGAACCCCCACAGGGACCCAGAGACCAGAGCCCCCCACAGGGACCCAGAGACCAGCCGTCCCCACAGGGACCCAGAGACCAGCCGCCCCTACAGGGACCCAGAGACCAGACCCCCCCACAGGGACCCAGAGACCAGACCCCCCCCAGGGACCCAGAGACCAGAACTCCCACAGGGACCCAGAGACCAGACCCCCCCACAGGGACCCAGAGACCAGACCCGCCCACAGGGACCCAGAGACTACAACCCCCCACAGGGACCCAGACACCAACCGCCCCTACAGGGACCCAGAGACCAGAACCCCCCACAGGGACCCAGAGACCAGACCCCCCCAACAGGGACCTGGAGACCAGCTCCCCTATGGTACCAGCCCAGGCTGTCTCACACCCAGGGACCCAGTGGCCCCGAATGAAGTCTGCCATGTTTTAACAAGCATCATTGAACCATGTTTCCTTTAACACTGCTCACCTGCAGGCCATCGGCCCCACCCCACCGAGGCACCGAAGCCACAGGTGCTGCAGTGGCGTCTTTACCCCGGCAGCTCAGCCCACGCCAGCGTCCCGCACTCCCTTGGAGGCAGAGACCCCGGAACTCATTTTAAACAGTGTTTACCACGAGACACAGACCACAGATACACAGCCCAGGTGACACAGGACCTAGTACTCAATTGAGACGGCTCAGACCACGAGAACTCAGCCTCCCAAACACACAGAAGAACACACGGGCGCAGCTCCAGCCCACCGCATGCAAACGCACCACCACCGCCGCCACCTGGGCACACGGAGGGTGAAATTTCAGCCCACACCAGTGGCACCAAGAAAGTAGCCCAGAAAATGTGTCCTCATCCTACAGCAGCACAGACTGCTACTGTCACCTCGAGTATTTTACCCAGCAACACAGCTCACTATGAATCCAATACGAGCATTAACCCTAACAGGGAGGCACTACGTGCCAGAGTTCCTCACTCCACGAAGACGTGGGCCACGAGTACTCTCCGAACCAGGGCAGAGACATGGGTACTAACCCAGGCTATCCCTCACCAGGGTACTCACTCCAGTAGGACCTAGACCAAGGGTAGTTTCTGAACCATGACAGAGACATGAGTACTAAACCAGCCAATCCCACACCAGGGGTATTCACCCCTCTAGGACCTGGACTTGGAGTAATCTCTGAACCAGGGCGCAGACATGGGTACTCACCTGCTTTGTCCCTGGCCGATGTCAGCCCTGCACCACTCTGTGGCTTGTTCAGTGACCCTGTCTGGGAGAGGCTGGGGGGCGGCTGGCAGGGAGGGACTTGAGCTCTGGGTGCCTCTGCTGCTGCTTCTGACCTGCAGGCCTCCCTGAAGGGCTATGTTGGGTGTGGTTGGAGTTGTGAGTAGGGAGCAAGGCGTCTGTTGCGATTGCAGGGGAAGTTGTTGATATTTATGTAGAAAAGAAGTAATTAGAGTGAGTTTAAGAGTGTCCTCTTAACAGTGGTTTTCCCAGTACCCACGTCCTGGGATGGGAGTGGGAAGGAAAGGCAGGCCCTGGCAACCCCAGTCATTTCCTGGGACATAGGACAGAGGTGTGAGGTCCAAGTCGGCGCCCACTTGGGCCTGAGCGGCGCTGCTTGTCCTCTGGAAGTCGGCCACCTGCAGATCTGTGGCCGGGGGGATGCAGCCTGGGGTCTGGGGTCCTGAGTCCTTGCAGGACCGTCTGTGGGCAGCCACGTCTGTGCTCAGGCACTGGCCCTGCAGCCCCCAGGAGGCCTGGACAGCCAGTGTTGGGAGTTGCCCTGGTGGGCCCCAGCTCACCCAGCAGCCCTCCCTCCAGGCCCAGAGGAGCCAGCACAGCGGGCATGAAGGGCTTGTCTTGCTGCTGAGCCCACTTGCAGCCTGACCTGTCTCACTGGGAGACACTGGTCTTCTAGCTGTGGCCTGAGGGACAGGCCTCTCACATGTGCCAGGCCCTCCTATGCCCCTCCTGCTCCGCCTGCCCTGAACAACCACAGCACTCAGATGCCTGCTCAGACTTGGCCCCAGGGACCCTCCAAATTGGCTTCTCTGTCCCTGTGCCCAGTAGCCTCCCCAGATGCCCACCAGGCCCCGCCTCCACCCCACCGTTGACCTGGCCTCACAGCACTTTGTCTGTCCTCACGGGGTGCTCACCCTTTCCCTCCCCCTACCCCGTCCCCTGCCTCCCTGGGCACACGCTGCCCCTGCAGACACAGGGCCGGCCTCCATCTGCCCGAGGTACCCCCACCCCACCCACCTCAAAGGCTACAGAACAGTCCTTGGCCTTGAATACAACAGGCAGAATTTCCGCCCGAAGGTGCCTGTGCAGTAAAGGCTCTGCAGAAGCCTCTAGGCTCAGGTACAAACCCTGGCAGTGCAGTGGAAGGGAAGCGTGATGAGGTGAGACACAGAGGACACAGAGGAGCAGGATCCATGTGAGACACGGAGGAGCAGGGTCCACGTGAGACACGGAGGAGCAGGGTCCACGTGAGACACGGAGGAGCAGGGTCCACGGTCCCCACACAGTGAACACACCCACTGTTCCAGTTCAGGCCAATGCTGGTCCCGACAGCGTCCCCCGAGAAATGCAAGCACCAAGGGTCAGGGAGCAAGTGGCAGGACCGGTCAGGCACCATCTGGGCACTGGGTAGGTGTGGAAGTGCCCGTTGCAGCCAGTCTCTGCACATGGGGTGCATTCACCACATCAGTGCAGGGCCCCGAGCTCCTTCCAGGGTCCCTAGACAGGCTTCCTGCAGCTGCTGTCACTGATGGGCGACACTGCAGCCTAGCGTGTGGCTGCTGAGCTGCCTTCTGCCAAGGCCCTCCCAGGGGCCCAGTGCTCCCATCCAGCCTGCATCCCTCCTCAGTCCTGCTCAGGCAGGTGGAACGTGCGGGCCCCAACCCAGCCCCTTCCCCGCAGAACCGGTGGGGGCTCCTCAGCTGCCCAAAGCCCCTGCAGGGGTGGCTCATTCAGAGACAGAACAGGCCGACCAGATCTGAGCCCCGTCTGGGGCCTTCGTGGGCGACGCGGCAGATGCCACTGTGTGTCTCCTAGGACTGGAGGCCTCCTCAGCTAGGACTGCTCCAGAGAAGAACTGTCAGGGTCTGGAGGCACAGGTGGCTTCTGCTTCCTAGTCCTTTAAGCTGACTAAAGTCATCACAGTGTTGCCGTGTGGTGGGTTACACACCTGCACGGAGGCAGGGCGGAGGGGCCGCCTCACAGTGTTCCTCTGAAGAGCATGCACACACATGCACACTTACCCTCAAGCACACGTGCATGTGTGCACACAACTCCCACAGAGGGACCTACACACCACACAGGCGCACACTCTCACACACTAACACGTCAACACCCACACAACCCACAAGCCACTCACAAACACACAGGCACACAGGCAAGCACACTCGCACAGGCCGGCATGCACGCACGCTCCATCGCATCCGACACGCAGACACACGGGCACACACAAGGAAGGAAGTGGCACGAAAGTCAGATGCGGAACGCAGGGTTTGGATCTGGCTTCATGGTCTGGTGGAAGCTGACTCTGAGCCAGGAGCCCCTCGGGGTGGTTGGGCTGTGGATGTTTATGCTCCGAAACGTTACGTGCAATTGGATATGGCCCAACACCAGTCCCAAGTGGACTCATGAGGCTAAGTCAGTATAGAAACACACAGAGGTTTAATGTTCAATGTTGACTTTCTTTGGTTGAATGGTGGGACGCCCCTCTGCTCAGCCAGGGGCACTGAGGGCGGAAAGTTCATGAGGGGCTGGAGGGGCCAGGGAGAGCAGCCCTGCCCCGGGATCCAGGACACAGACAGGGGCCACACACTCAGGTGCCCCTCTACCCCCATCGAGGGTGAGAAAAACACACGGGGATGCTATTAACCAGCCTCACAAAGAACAAACAAAGCCAAGACTGTATTTTTGTGTGGACGGTTCTGCACCTACAGTGCGTACACAGCACAGCGTGGGGATTCGGGTTCACATCAGCTATGGAAGCAGGTGAGAAGGTGAGGCAGAGGCAGAGCCACCTGGCGGTCCTCCGTGGGCCCGTCTGGTCGACCTGTAAGGACACACGGGGTTTGCTGGGAGGAGCACGCTGTGGGTTACTGAGTCACGGTCAAGTTTACCGACACCCGGGAAGTGAGGCTCCTCATACTCAGATACTGAGTGCCAGTCTCCGGAGAGCCCTTCCACCGAGCAGGTGCTGGGAACACTCCCCGACACCCCTCTTCTCGGAGGTGCACGTTAGGGAGGCTCTGCTTCTGGTGAGACCTCCCAACCGGATAGCAGAGCGCACCGACGAGTCTGCTGACGTTGACGTTTGCAGGGTGAAACAATCTCCAATGCAAACCCGGTGTGTGGGTGGCTGGAAAACACACTACTACGTGTGTGTGCACATGTGCATAGCAGGTGCAAGTGTGTGTTAAGTATGTGTGCACATGTGTGTATGTGTGTGATATGCACGTGTTTGTGTGTGTGCATGTGTGTGTGATATGCACGTGTTTGGGTGTGTGTGATATGCACGTTTGTGTGTGTGTGTGCCTGTGTGATATGCACGTGTTTGTGTGTGTGTGCATGTGCATGTGTATGATATGCACGTGTTTGTGTGTGCATGTGTGTGATATGCACATGTTTGTGTGTGTGTATGTGTGGGTGCACATGTGTCACAGACAAGGAGGAAGAGGGAGGGAGGGAAAGCTGTGCACAGTTTCACACCCATGACCCTCTGGACTCCCTCCCACCTAGGGATGGGCCACTTGCTTTCACAGAAGGCTTGTTGTCATCCACATCTGTCCTTTGAGTCAGGGCTTGGTGCCCAGATGTTCATGGAGATGAGAAAAAGGGAAAGGGATTTTGTCCATGAGAATCTCCTGTCTGTCAGCCCCTTTTCTTTTTGGAATAAACCTTCGTGTTGCTAAGTGCCTATACTGGAGTGGAATCCAGTCCCAGCGGTGGCTGGTTTTGGAAGTCGAGTCTTCACTAAAGGATGTCTGGGCATTTTCCCAAGGCTTGGGCCCGTGAAAGCCCCCCATTGGCCCTCTGAGGCTGACAGCCATCCCCAAAGTCCAGAGCAGCCCCCAGCATCTGTGGTGCTCTCAACCCTGCAGGGCTGGGGCTACGACAAGGACAGGGCTGACAGGGCACACTGAGTGGGCAGAGGTGTGCAGGGGCCCTGTGAAGCTGCAGGGGCGGCTCAGACACACGACAGCGGAGGGTCCCGAGGTTCTGCCCAGAGCGAGAATGCTGGGGACAGACCTGCCGATACCGCCCCCGGAGTAGAACGCAAGACACACACATTGAACACTGGGAAAGGTCAGGGCAGCCCCCTCCTGCGATCTCGGCCCTGCCCGGCCACACCAGGAGAAGCCAGGACTCCGTGGGCAGCAGGGCATCTCGGGCAGGGCCATGCTGGGGTCTTGGTGGGTCCTTTGATGGAATCCCCTGCTCTGCCTCTGGGGTGCCCCAGGACTGGAGGCCACAGGACAGAAACCGGATGACTGTGTGCGGGGACCAGCACGCGGAATTGGGATAAGGGGAGTGAGCGTGGCCCGGAGCGTTTCCCCGCTGAGGTCTTTCACAAGGAAGGGGGCAGGGGTGTGAACTGCTTCTGAAAGGCGGAGTCACTTCGGTGCCCCCAGTGACCTCATGTGGCAGATGGGCTCCCCACTCTGCTCTGAAGCTTCTCCAGGAACACCGTGTCCTCTGCCCCCATCTACACAGTAGTTTCGTTTTTCCAGGGTCCCGTTCGGATGTTGCCGGTCCCATCGGTGCCAAACGGCAGGCCTTCTAGCAAGTTACCCTTGGGCAGCCCGTTCTGGCTGGGGCCACCAAAGGGCAGGGACTGTGTCCTCCGCAGCATCTCCAAGTGGCCGGGCCCGAGCGCTGCCTCCCTGCCCGGCTGAGTGGGGCAGCTGTAGAGGGCAGGGCTCCCATCACTGCCCTCGGGCTGGGTGACCATGGGGAAGGGGTCGCCCTGGGTGCAGCAGGCCAGCGTGTGTGTCCCCGCCGGGCCATCCAGAGAGCTGGGGGGGCTGTCTGTGCGCGAGCTGCGGGGGCTGCCATCCAGGCTGGATGGGATGTGGTAGGCGTACTCGGGCTCCTCTGCTGGGTGCCGGCTAAAGTAGGGCGGCTTAGTTCTGCCCTGAAGGCACCCGTGCAGGTGGGGGTCATGCCCGAAGGCGCCCTCCTCCTGCAGGTGCACGTGCGCCTCGTCCGCCGTCAGTGGCTCGCAGTGCATCTTGGCGCAGCACGGGGTGGCCGGTGACAGGCAACTGGCGTGGCCCTGCGCGGCCTGCAGGTTGGTCATCTTGCAGGGGCCCGGTGGGTGCGTGAAGCCCCGTGGCTGGCCCAGTCCCGGCGAGTGCAGGCAGGCGGCGCGGCCCAGCGCGGCCCCGTTGGCGTCAAGTGCGGGGTGGGCGTCCTTGCGGGGCGGGCAGCATGCCCACCAGCACTGCCACACGTCCTCACGCTTGGCGCAGTGGTGGATGAGCACGAAGAGTCCCAGGGTCACGCAGAAGGCGCCGTACAGGCAGCTGAAGACCATGTCCAGGAAGTGGCCCTGCGACACCGCCAGCGCCCCGAAGGCCCACGTGGCCGTGAACAGGAACAGCGTGAAGGCGGCGGCACGCAGCTGTGCCTGGAATGAGTGCTCGTTCTGCAGCACGGAGGCACTGGGGGCATCGTGTGCGGGTGGGGTGCCTGGCCGGATCCCACGGCCGCCCTCGGGTGTCGCCAGCCGCCGCTGCTCCTCGGGCTGTGTGCGCAGCTCGTACCTGCGCCCTGGGTGGCGCCGCAGCTGCACGTAGGTGCCCAGGAAGTACACACAGGTGACCAGGGTGATGATGGCGGCTGGGCCGTAGAAGGCGCCCAGGCTGGGCTCCCAGGCCATCCAGCAGCTGTGGGGAGACGCACGTCAGTGTCAGCGGGGCCAGCACGGCCAGGACTCAGGACGCCTCCTGCAGAGCAAAGGGCCCTGCACCCACCCGGCCTAGCGAGTGGCTTTGCACAGCTGCGGCTTGGGGGCCTTGGGCGTTTCTAGAGTCGCTGAGAGTGTGGATGGGAACCGGGCCCTATTGGCCCTACCAGCTTGGGAGGTGGGGTAGCCAGGAAAGTGTCCCAGGTGCGGGTAGAGGCAGAGCCGGGCAGGGGGCCAGGTGCAGGGCGGGTCTGGGTGGGCAGGGGCAGGAAGGACAGAGCTGGGTAGGTGGGGCTGGTGTGGGGTGGGTGGGGCCAGGAAGAGGTGGAGTGGGGTGGGCGGGGCTGAGCAGAGGGCAGAGCTGGATGGGAGGGGCCAGACAGAGGGTGGAGCCGGGTGGGCGTGGCCAGCGTGGGGTGGAGCTGGGTGGGCGGGGCCAGGCGGAGGTGGAGCTGGGTGGGCGGGGCCAGGCGGAGGTGGAGCTGGGTGGGCGGGGCCAGGCGGAGGTGGAGCTGGGTGGGCAGGGCCAGGCAGAGGGCAGATGGGCGGGCCATCCTGGGGCCGCAGAAGGAACTGAGGGCCCTGAATGAGAGGTTCCAGGCTGGCTCTGGGCACTGATGGCTGGACGGCCGTTCCTACTCGATGGGGTTTCCCTTCTCAGCTGAGCTCTGTGCTGTTGCCAAATCGCTATTTGTCCCCAGGCCCCTCCCACAGAAGGCAAACCAGGCCTGCCTTGTCCAAAGGCAAAGATTAGGTTGGACTCCCTGGGAGAGGAGGGGGCGCTGCGCACTCCTTGGGGGTGCGAGCTGGGAGGGGCGCAGCTCTCGGCAAGCCCCAGGTCCAGGCCCAGGCCTTGCTGCTTCGTCCTGGGCTTCCCCACCACAGGTGCCTGGGAGGGACCTCAGGCAGAGCCCACCCGCTGCTCCCAGCTCCCAGTTCTGGGTGCCCGGTACTCACTACGCCGTGTCCTCGTCCTCTGTCCCGTAATTCCTGATGTTCGTGGCAGCCGTGACCCCACAGATGATAAAGGGGACCCCTACGCTGACGAGGTAAAACCTGCCGGAGAGGAAGGCGTTGACCCCCTTGCAGACGCCGCCTGCATCCTCCGGGTCAGCGCTGTCCCTCCCCCACTCCGCGGGGCAAGGGAGAGCAGCGGGTGCGGGCGGAGCAGGAGACCAAGAACCCTGACCCCCGACCCCCGACCACTAACCGAGCAGCCAGTGCCGGCCTCGCCGGCCTCCCGCGGGCCTCTGCACCTGGAGAGGGCCCTGACCAGGTCCTTTCACGGGTGGGCCCCGGGAGAGCTCCGTTGGCTGCGGACTTCTCTGCAACTGCAGGGAGCCCCTGGCTACAGGCGGGACTGCTCCCCGGGGCAGCGTGGGGTCACACAGGGAGCTGTGCGTCCCACCGGGTCCCCAGGTCATGCCCCCTCCCCGCGGGTAGTGCGTGGCCAGTGACCAGCAGTGCCCCGTTTTAAACAGTTTTAAGGCCCCGCTCAGCCTCAGGGGAAGAAGGTCGGAGGGCCGAAGTATCTGCTCCCTGTCAGACCGAGGAACCCCGCCTTGGAGGGGCAGAGTCTCATCCTGACAGGCACGGCCCGAGCCCAGGGCAGGGGCTGACCTTCCCCTCTGCAGGGCCTGGCAACGGTGCTGAGGGCGCCCAGGGGTCCACGTGGGATGCTGCGTGTCCTGGACCGGGTGCACTTGCTCACCGCCTCCAGCCCCCACCCGGACCCATGAGACAACCCCTGGCTGCCAGCCCTACGGAGCATGGGTGACCTAGGGGCCGGCTCAGAGACCATCCCCCATGGACGCTGTCTCCCCGGCTGCTGCGAACACCTGGGTTGGCCACAGACCCCTGCCCCACACGTTCAGTGGGCTCCAAGGTGCAGCGGTGGGAGGGGGTGGCCTGTGTCTGGTAGTTCTTAGGGACTCCCTAGGAAACCTGTGCTTCCCAGACTCTATATCCCAAGAAGATATCCTTCAAGAATAAAGATGAAATAAAGATACTTTCTGATAAAAATAAAACTAACAGCATTTTCCGTGTATCGACCTGTATTTCAGGACATGTTAGATGAAATTCTTCAGGGTGGAGGGAGAGTGGACACTCCTGCAGGCACTGCACCTGTGGAAAACCCCAACCAGACCTGCACGGTGGGCCTTGGGCTGAGGGTCCGTGCTGCGGACTTCACCAGAACAGCAGGGAGCCCCTGGGCTGCTTGGGGGGACTTGGACTGTGCGGAAGGAAGGAGAAACACCAGAAACGCTGAAGGATAAATAGAAAAGATTTGTCTCCCCCTTCTTAATTTCCTCCCTCTTTCAATGACTGTTTAAAGAGAGAACTTTAGCAGTGCCTTGTGGAGGGCACTGGGGATGGTGCTCTGCCCAGCATCTGCAGGAGGAAAGGTGGGAGGTAGGAAACGGTCCTATATAGTCTCAAGTTTTCTGTAAATATGTTATATGAAGAGAACAATTTGACTCTACATAGGCTGTGGAAAGGTTGTGGATTTTAATCCATTAGAGCAACCATAAGAAACTAGGTAAAAACTAGGCAGGGCACGGTGGCTCACGCCTGTAATCCCAGCACTTTGGGAGGCTGAGGTGGGCGGATCACGAGGTCAGGAGACCGAGACCATCCTGGCTAACACAGTGAAACCCCGTCTCTACTAAAAAATACCAAAAAAAAAAAAAAAAAAAAAAATTAGCTGGGCGTGGTGGCGGGCGCCTGTAGTCCCAGCTACTCAGGAGGCTGAGGCAGGAGAATGGCGTGAACCCGGGAGGCGGGGTTTGCAGTGAGCCGAGATCGCGCCACTGCACTCCAGCCTGGGCGACAGAACGAGACTCCGTCTCAAACAAACAAACAAAAACATTAAAACAAATTTTTAAAACATATTAAAATAATCCAAAAGAAGGAAGTAAAGGAGAAATGGAAGAATTCCAAAGAGCAAAACAATCACTTAAAGTGGTAAAAACGGGAAACAAACAGTAAAATGTAGACTAAATCCAACCAGATCAAAATTCCAATTAATTTTAACAAGCTAAAAGCTCCGATCCAAAGGCAGAGGTTGTCAGAATAGATAGTAAGCTTCTGGAACATGGTGACTAGAATAGAAACACTTTGAGTATAAGACACAAGTAGGTTGAAAGTAACTGGATGGAAAAGGCCATGCAGTGCCAACTGTGAGATTAAGAGAGCTACAGCGGCTACACGGATGCCCGGCAAAGTAGACGATAAGACAGTGAGATAGAGGGGCCCAGGGGATGCAGAAGTGTCCAGGATGGACCCACAGCACACAGGAGTGGTGCAGGACGGACCCACGGCGCACAGTTGCGGTGCAGGACGGACCCACGGCGCACCACCGGCTCCGGGCTCCTTCCCGGTGAGCCGTGCAGGTCGGCCGGCAGAGGGCGCTGGAGGCCGCCGCTTTTCTCGCCGCCGCCGCCGCTGGGCAGTCGCCGCCGTGGACGTGCAGGCGCGGGGCTGGGGCCGGGCCGGGGGGAGGGGGTGCTCCGCTGGGTCCAGCATCCACCATCCGCCGCCTGACGTGGGCCTCTCGCAACAGCCTCGGCCCACCTGTGTCCGGGGAGTTGTTCCCGCCCGTCTGGCAGCTGGGAACACCCTCTCCTATGGCTCCAAGCCCCAGCCAGGGTAGGGGTCCAGCTTGTCCTTCTCCTCTGGGCTCTGACGAATCTGTCACTCAAGCGTCATCTTCTGTTACCTCGAATCCCGTCTAAGCCCCAGGCAGACTCTGGGCGTCGGGGAATGCCCACCCCACCCCTCTGTGCCCAGGTGCCCAGCGTCGGGGCAGCGGCTCGCACGCCAGGGCCACTCGCTGGGACATCTCCGGGTTACGTGATTTCCGCGAGTCAGGCCAACCACTGCCTTTGGGGGAAGGTTTCTAGAAAGGCAGGGCGGATCTGAATCTCGGTGAAATCCTAACAGCTTCCCCTTGGGAGCTATGAACCCGACCCAGAGGTGTCCGGAGGAGCAAAGCGGGAGCTGACTCACGGCAGAGCACATTGCTCAGAGCCCGGGGAAGGTGGCCTGGCCAGGGAGGGTGCAGAGCCGGGGAGGGTGCAGAGCCCAAGAGGGTGGCCTGGCCGGGGAGGGTGCAGAGCCGGGGAGGGTGCAGAGCCCAAGAGGGTGGCCTGGCCGGGGAGGGTGCAGAGCCTGGGACCAGCCCTGAGTGCATCACCACGTGACCCAGGGCCAAGTGAGGGAGGAGCGGCCATCAGTGCCGGGGCAGGTAGATGAGCATCGCACAGGAGAACAAGAGCTCGGTCCTATGTCGGCTGAGTAACACCCCCAGACATCCACGTTCTCTTCCCTGAAACCAGTGAAGGTTTCAGCTCACGCGTCAAGAGGGACCTTGCACATGGGGTTAAGTGGGTGACGGTGAATGGTGGAGACTGCCCTGGGTTGTTTGGCTGTACTGACATCACCGGCGTCCTCTTAAAAGGGATGGCAGAGATCCCAGTGGAGAGAGGACGCAGGGCTGCTGGCTTTCAGGGTGGAGGAGGCCCCAAGCCCAGGAGTGACGGTGGCCGAGGCAGCCCCAGAAGGTGCCGGGGGCGGGGGGAGGGAGGCAGCCCTCCCCACACCTCGACGTCGGCCCAGCGGGGCCCATTTCGGACCTTACGGCCTCTCGACTGTCGGATGATCCCCCTGAGTTGCTTTAGGCCACTAAGCTTTCGCCGTGGCCACAGCAGCCACGAGAAGGCGGTGCGGCCCCAGCTGTGCGGTGAACCCCAGCTGTGCGGTGAACCCCAGCTACACAGTTACAGGACGGGCGTGCTGCTGCTCACAGGGGGTGACTGGGGAGCCTCGTGGAGGAGACATGGTGTGGATGTGGCATGAGGACGGGTGCCTTAAACCATCCCTAGAAGCACGAGGCACCCCAGTATCACAGACTTTGGGTTCCAAAGCTGACTCAGCGAAAGGGAAAGTCTCTGCCGCTCGGGCTGATGTGAGGAACAAACACAGGCTCCCGCCCGTCAGTGAGGAAGGGTGGGCGGCCCAGAAGAGAGCGGAAGAGACCTGCACACGCTTCACAGAGGAGGAGAGAGGACGGCGCAGCCAGCAAGGCTCACAGACGGGCGCAGAGGGACTCGCGGGGCCCCTGCCAGGGATGGGCTTGTGAGGAGTTAGCAGGCTTAGAGCTGAGCCCCGCATGGGTGGGACGAGCCTGCAGTCCACCTGAGCCCTCGGAGACCAACGTGCCACAGTCGGCAGGAGGCATAAAGGGATAAAGCCCCGTGGTCTCGCCAGAAGCGGGTCCCGTGCAGCCATGGACATGGGGAGCCCCAGCTACCGACGGTTACAGGACGGGCCTTAAAGAAACACGTGCAGGGAAAGAAATCAGAGAAATCTGCTAGGTGAGACAACAACTCCAGGCACACACAGCTCGAAGCCAGTGCAGCCTGGGGATGCGTGTGCCTGGGGACGTGTGTGCCTGGGGATGCGTGTGCCTGGGTGGTGAACCGGGAGGAAAGACAAGGAGGCCCCAGGGCCAGGCCAGGGAGGCACGGCCAGGGGTGGGGCCGGCCCCAAGGTTCTCGCTTCTGCCCCGCGGGTCGTGACCACAGTTTCCTGGCTGTGCTGGTGTGTCCGGCCAAGACAGCAGGTTCCTGGGCGGTGCTGGTGTGTCTGGCATCTTCCTAAGTGTTCCACTGCACACTCAAAAATGATTAAATTTAGAAAGTATTTTTAAAAGGAAAGGAAAGAAAAGAAAAGAAGAAAGAGACAAGAAACAGGCCTGTGGTGCGGGTGGAGCTTCACAGTAGAGGGGGCACCTGCAGCTGACCCTGCCCAGCCCCTCGCCCATTAGCCCCTCGGCCCCGTGCCCAGCCTGAGTGCTGCCGGCTCCGTGATCCCTCCTGGCACACTCGCCCGCTGCTGGTTGGAGCTGATGGTCGGAATCAGCACACGCTGGGACACGGGGAAACGGGGCGAGGATGCAGACTGCAGGTGTGGTCCTGCCACGGCTCTGTTCCCGCCATGGCTGATGCTGCACACCTCTCCCCGGTTGCAGTGGCACCATCACAGCCTGAGGGAAAAGGTCCCGGACCCAGGTGCCACCCAGGGCAGCCCTTCTGAGACCAACACTGTGTCCCTGGGCTCAGGTGAGCAGCACTGCCTCTGCCTCCATGCTGCGCCTCTCCTTACACCACACGCATGCTCACACGTGCACACACGTATGCTTGCATGACACTTCCACACGTACATGCCCCCCCACTCTCACACACTGGAACACACATACCACACACACACTGGCACCCATCACACACACAGGCACTCACATTCACACATGCACAGGCACACACATACAGGCATGCACACTCACACAAGCACACTCACACACACTGGCACACTGGACATGCACAGGCACTCACACTTGCACACACGCACACTGGCACACACCACACACAAGCACGCTCACACGCACACTGGCACACTCCACATGCACAGGCACTCACATGCACACATGCACACTGGCACACACCACACACGCACACACGCACACTGGCACACATCACACACACAGGCACTCACATGCACAAACGCACAGGCACATATGCACAGGCATGCACACACACAAGCACACTCACACACACTGGCACACTGGACATGCACAGGCACTCACACTTGCACACACGCACACTGGCACACACCACACACATGCCCACACACTGACACACACTGCACACATGCACACTGACACACACCACACACATGCACACACGTACCCTGGCACATTCCACACACACAGGCACTCACACGTGCACAGGTGCACCTGGGCTTTGCAGGTCCTGAGTTTTTCACAGGTGTAGGCTGTGGGAACCCCGGGTTGAGCAAGTCCATCAGCGCCATTTTTCCAACAGCGTGTGTTCATTTTATGTCTCTGTGTCATATTTTGGTAGTTCTGTAAATATTTCAAACTTTACCATGATTACTATGGGGAGCTGTGATCAGTGATCTTTGGGGTTTCCATGGTAGTTGTCTTGGGCACCACAAACCACGCCCGTATAAGACGGTGAACTTAGTGGGTAAATGTCCCATGTGATCTGGTCGCTCCACGGGTTGGCTGTTCCCCATCTCCCTCCTATTCCCTGAGCCACAGAAATATTGAAATTAGGCCAATTAATAACCCTACAATGGCCTCTAAGTGTTCAAATGAAAGGAACAGTTGGACATCTCTTGCTTTATTTATAAAACTAGAAATCATTACGCTTAGTGAGGAAGGCATGTCAAAAGCAGAGATAGGCCAAAAGCTCAGCCTCTTGTGACAAACAGCCACGTTGTGAATGCAAAGGATAAATTATTGAAGAAAATTAAAAGTGCTCCTCCAGCAACGCATGAATGATAAGAAAGTGAAACAGCCTCATGGCTGATGTGGAGAAAGTTTTAATGGTCTGGATGGAAGATCAAATCAGACACAACATTCCCTCAAGCCAAAGCCTAATCCAGAGCAAGACCCTAATTCTCTTTAACCCTATGATGATTGAGAGAGGTGCAGCAGAAAAAATGCTCCAAGTTAGCAGAAGTCGGTTCATGAAGTTTAAGGACAGAAACTGTCTTCATAACGTAAAAGTGCAGGTGAGGTGAAGCAGCAAGTGCTGATGGAGAAGCTGCAGCAAGTTCTCCAGAAGATCTGGCCAAGATAGCGATGAGGGAGGCTGCACTAAACAAGAGATTTTTTTTTTCTTTTTTTGAGACAGAGTCTCGCTCTGTCGCCCAGGCTGGAGTGCAGTGGCATGATCTTGGCTCACTGCAACCTCCACCTCCCAGGTTCAAGTGATTCTCCTGCCTCAGCCTCCCGAGCAGCTGGGATTACAGGCACCTGCCACCACGCCCAGCTAATTTTTTTGTATTTTTTGTTGAGACTGGGTTTTGCCATCTTGGCCAGGCTCATCTCGAACTCCTGACCTCAGGTAATCTGCCTGCCTCGGCCTCCCAAAGTGCTGGGATTACAGGCATGAGCCACCGCGCTTGGCCTAAATAAGAGATTTGCAACGCAGATGAAAGCCTTCTACTGGAAGAAGATGCCAGCTAGGACTTGCATGGCTAGAGAGAAGTCAATGCCTGGCTTCCAAGCTTCCAAGCACAGGCTGACTCTCTTGCTAGGGGCTAATGGAGCCAGGAACTTTGAGTTGAAGCCAATCCTCATTCGCCATTCTGAAAATCCCAGGGCCTTTAAGAATGATGCTCAATCTACTCTGCCTGTGCTCCGTTAAGTGGACAACAAAGCCTGGTGACAGCACATCTGTTGACAGCATGGTTTGCTGAATATTTAAAGCCCCCTGTTGAGACCTACTGCTCAGAAAGATTCTTTTCAAAATATTGCTGCTAGTTGACAATGCTCCTGGCCACCCAAGAATTAGAAGTGGAGCCTGAAGATGGCACTGAATTGCTACAGTCTCACAGTAAAATGTAACCAGTGAGGAGTTGCTTCTTATGGATGAGCAAAAAAGTGGTTTCTTGGGATGCAATCTGCTCCTGGTGAAGATGCCATGGACATTACTGAAATGACAACAAAGGATTGAGACTATTTCATACACTGAGTTGACCAAGCCGTGGCAGAGTTTGAGAGGATGACTCCAGTTTTGAAAGAAGTTCCACTGTGGGTAAAATGCACCAAACAGCACCACGTGCTACAGAGAACTCTTTTGTGAAAAGAAAAGTCTATCAATGTGGCAAGTGTCATTGTTGTCTTATTTTAAGAAACTGCCACAGCCGCCCCAGCCTTCTGCCACCACCACCCTGGTCAGCCCCAGCGGCCATCCACATTGCAGTGAGACCCTCCACCCGCAGGAAGATTATGACTTGCTGAAGTCACTAGCATTTTTTTTTTTTTTGGCAATAAAGGACCAGTGGCTGTAAGGTCCGCGGAGGCCTCAGGTCATGGTCATGGCCTCCTCTGCCACACCCGTCTCGGTTTGCACTTTAGCTGAAGCCCTCACCTGTGCTGTGACTTGAGCTGTGCTCCATGTGGGGTGCTTTGCGGGTGTGCGTGCAAGTGTGATGTGAGCATGTGAGTGCGTGTGTGTGTGCAGTGTGCAATGCAAGAGTGTATGTGTGTGGTGAGTGTGAGTGCATGTAAGTGCCTGAATGTGCACGTGTGCAGTGCAAGTGTGTGTGGTGCGTGTGTGTGATGTAAATGCATGTGTGTGTGCACGTGTGCAATGCATGTGTGTGTGGTGTGTGAGTGTAAGAGTGCATGTGTGTGTGATGTGTGTGTGCACACTGAAGAGGTGGTACAGGTTCAGTTCCAGACCACTGCAATAAAGTGAGTCACACAAATTTTTTGGTTTCCCAGTGCACATGATATGGTTTGGCTCTGTGTCCTCACCCAAATCTCATCTCAGATTGTAATCCCATAATCCCCATGTGTTGCGGGCAGGACCTGGTGGGAGGTGACTGGATCAGGGGGCGGCTTCCCTCATGCTGTTCTCATGATACTGAATGAGTTCTCACGAGACTGAATGTTTTATAGGAGGCTCTTCCCCCTTCACTCTTCCCTTCTCTCTCCTGCCTCCTTGTGAAGAAGGTGCTGCTTCTCCTTCCCCTTCTGCCAGGACTGTAAGTTTCCTGAGGCCTCCCCTTCACCTTCCACCATGACTGTAAGTTTCCTGAGGCCTCCCAGTCATGTGGAACTGTGAGTCAATTAAACTTCTTTCCTTTATAAATTACCCACTTTTGGGTATTTCTTTATAGCAGTGTGAAAATGGACTAATACAGCACATAAAAGTTGTATTTATACTCTACTGTAGTCGACTAAGTGTGCAATAGCATTATGTCTAAAGAAACAACGTACATACCTTAACTTAAAAATCCTGTGGGCACCGTGACCTGAGGCCTCCATGGACCGTACATCCGCTGGTCCTCAAGGGGTTTTACTCTCTAATGAAAAGGCAGTTTGGGAAATGAGGCAGGAAGAGGCTGGTGGGGCCTCAGTTCCTGAAGATGGTGAGACCAGAGAATCATCTGGAAGCCGGTGCCAGTGCTGATTGGGGGCGGTGGTGTGAGTTTGGGGACACGTCCAGCTCCCCGCAGGGCTCACCTGGCTGGCCTGACCAGCTGGCTCATTCCCTCCCAGCCTCCACTGTCAAACACAGCTTTGCCAGTCAACTGGCCACAGCCCCAGCTGCTGTCCCAGACAAGGGGACGACCAGCATGTGGGCAAAGAGAGGGGCAGGGATGATTGCTGTCTGGCCACTGGCTGGAGCTGGCAACTAGGGTGACAGGGGAGCTGGGCCTGGCAGGGACTCCTCCCAGGATCCCAGAATGAAGTCATCAGATTGCAAGCTGCCTAGCAGCCAGTCTTGTGTCTCTAAGTCACTGCCGGCTGCCCTTGTTATTTCAACCACTGAGGTCACGTGTGCAGAACCCAGAAATACATGGGACTCAGCTGAGGTCAGGGACACAGTCAATCCCCTTCTCCAGGCCCATTCCAGATGCTGAGCTGACAACTGGCAGCCTCCTCTTGGCCGTCCACGGCCTGAGCGCCAGGGGTAGGACCAGGGAGCACCAGCCCTGAGCAGGTGCCCAGGCTAGTGAGGGCCTGATCCTGGGGCCTCCTGGCCCAGGCAGTCTCCCGGGCTCTGCCCTGCCCACGTCCACAGTGCACGGGACCTCCCAGGGGGCAGGTCTGGTGTGGCCACGCTGAGCGCTTGGCCTCTGTGGGGCTCCAGGCTGGATGCACCGTCAGTAGGCTGTTCCGTGGGTGTTTGCTGGGCACCCCGGGCACTCACTCAGGCCAGGCTTTCGGCGCGTGCCTGCTCTGTGTGCACAGCTCTCGGGCCCAGGCAGTGGGCAGGGGTGGGCTCCGGGTGCTGCCTCTGTGCCTTGGACTGTGTCCCTCTGTCCACTCACAGAAAGGTGGCCAGCAGTCCTCGCTCTGGACCAGATAGCATGTGGCTCACAGCTCCTGCCGGGCACTGACCCCTCACTCGGGGTGCTCTGACACTGGCGACCAGCTGGCTCATACCTTCCCCTTCCCCCTTCTGCCTGTGCCTCCATGAGAGCACCTGGGACTGAGCCCTGGACCCCACTACAGAGAGCGTGACCGACCGAGGCCACCTTCCACAAGCTGCTCCAGTGACTGGATGGGGACAGCGATGGTGAGAAGCGTCCCCATCGCCCTTTACCCTCCCCGCCCTCTGTCCCGAACTGGGGGTCAGACCTGCATCTGTGCTGACACTATCCTGGCGTTCCTCATTCGCTTGGGTTCCTGGAGGAGTCTCTGCTCGAGGCGTCTGCCCACCCCTTGCCTGACTCGGAACTGACCGGAGCCGGGGGGTCAGATGAGAAGGAGAGGATGGAGGAAAGAAAGAGGTGCGGCCAACAGGAAGGAAGCCTGGGGCTCCATCGGCTCCACCTGGCACACAGGTGGCATCCCCACCACTGAGGAAGGGGGGCCCTCCTCGGGCTGCCCCATGTTTCTGGTTGAGTGTCTGAGTCTCTTCATCGTGAGAGGCCCTGCCACACCTGGGGGGAGAGGACGCCTGTGGGTGGGTTGGGTGTGCTAGGGGGGCAGCTGGTGGGCGGCCTTGGGTGTGGTCTGGGTGGGAGAAGGGTTTGGGCAGGGCCCAGGGACGCCCCCCCAGACAGGGACTGAGGGAGCTGGAGTAGCCGTGGTGGCCCTGAAGGGACCGTGGGTGGTGGCGGGGGGTGGGGGTGGGGCGCTGACAAAGCCTGGACCACGTAGGAGCTAAGAGCTTTGGGATTGAGGGACAGTGAAGGCGAAGGCACAGGCCCTGCGGGGAGGGCGGCTGGGAGCTTTGGGGTCCCCCACAGGCCGAGGGACTGTTATAGGCGAAGGCACAGGCCCTGCGGATCAGCTCGGTTCCCAGGAGCATTTTCACCACATTTCGTTACTGTGTCTTTCACCCAATCCACACTCGCCCCGTATGGCCTCGCACTTGCCCCCAGGGTAGGGGGGCAAGGGGCCTGGGCTCCACGAGGAATGCCCCTGCAGAGCGGCGTGGGTGGGCCAGGCATGCGTCTAGCCCTGGGCTTGGCCTGAAGCCGATGGAAGGTGGGGAGGGGAGAGGAGGAATGAGGGGGAGGGAGAGGGGAATGGGGAGGGAAAAGAGGGAGGGAGAAGGGGAGAGGTGAGGGGGAGGGATAAGTTAGGGAGAGGGTCTTGCTGGGTGGATGCTGGAGCAAAGCGCCAGCTCTCCCCTGGGGCAGGGTCTCTGGAAGGCAGGGAGGGGTTGGGGGCTGTATTACACCAGGACCTGGCAGTGGTGTCTCGGGGCTGGGTCTGATGTGTGGCCCTGGAGGCTCAGAGGACAAGGGAACGTGGCCCTCTTGAGGACAGTGAGGGTTGGAGGCTTGCAGCCGGTGTGTCAAGGGTCCCAGCAGTGGGTGGTTCAAGGGGCCCGGGAAGGGTGACAACGCCATTAGCCGACCCTCGGCTGTGCTGAGTCCCCAGTGCCCGCGGGATCCTGGCCTCCCTCCTGGGGAGCCACCTGTGATTACTCATTTCCCACCAAGTCTTCAAGGAGGCAGCTGGCTAGCACTGCGCACCCTTCTGCCAAGCATGGGCCAGGCCTGGGGGCCGCCCTTCTCGGGGTACCCCCGATCCACCGTGTCCTTTGGGGTCAGGCCTCTAGGCTGAATCCAGCTGTGGCCTCGTGAGGACCGTTCTTTGGCCAGATCCAGGGCCTGGCTTTCACAGGCGCAGAGGCCTTGTCGGTTTCCCTTTACTCTGGGGTTCCCCCCTCCCTGTGCCTGCCCGTGCCTGCTGCTGACCGCTGGGCAGAGCCTGTGTGCCATTGCCCTGCTGGAGGCGATGTGGACGCCCCCAGCCTGCGCCACCCCTGCCTAGGGGAAGGCCGAGGGGTGAGGAGGGCTCAGGGGCTGAGGGTGGACTCGGGACAGCCCCACTCAGGCGATGGGTGAGGCCCAGGTGCACCTCATCCATCGCCTGAGGCCCAGGTGCACCGCTGAAATCTGACCACTGGGCCCTTCCGGGACCCTCTCGATGAAGCCCCCCAGGCTCCTAGCCACCCCTCCACTGGAAGCACGTCCCCAGGACAGTGGCGCTGCCCCACCAACCAGTCGCACTCGTGGAGTTGCGGCCCCCGGGGGCCTTCGATGCACTGAGGTCATTTTTCACAGGAAAGACGGTGGATTCCAGGTGTGGACCCCAGGCTGGCACTGCCCAGGGAGCAGAAGGAGCCAAGGAAACCGCAGCCTCAGGGAGCTGCCTGGACGAGTGGTGCAGGGGCGCAGGGGCGGGCGGTGCAGGGCCGGGCAGCAGACAGCTCAGGAGATGGACCCGGCACCTTCACTGCCCTGGGACACGGGACCCATCTGTGAGATCGTGATCCCTGGCCCGCTTAGCATTCGAGTTAACCGTGACTTCTCAATTCTGAGAAATGAGGTTGAGAATTCCTGCTAGGATCCAAGAGCTATTTATGTCCATTTGCCTAAGTATCTCCGGAAAGTCACCAGTGAGCCTCGGAAGTGCATCCTGGGCTCCTCGGCATTCGATAACCTCTGAGGGTGGATGCAGGAGGACGCCACGGGTGTCGGGAGGAAGGTAGGCTGGCGAGACAGGAGTCAGGTGGAGAAGGACAGGGCCACCGTCCTGGGCACCAGCTGTACCCTGCAGACGGCACCACGACGCCCAGCTCCAGACATGAGCTGAGGACGCTTCGTGACTGACAAGGTGCTTTGACTGCCATAGCACCGCCGCTCCGGTCTGCTTGCAGTGGGTGCCCAAGGATGGGTCTGCAGGATCACTTGTGCTGTGAAGAGCACCTAGGTTCCAGGGTGAGGTCTGTGTCCCAGGACGTCAGGCCACATATGGCCTCGAGGGACCATCCCTGGACCCAGGCATCAGTAGCGGTGTGTCCTACTCTGCCCTTGAAGCTCCAGTGCCCTCTGCTCCTGCTCAGGGGAGCTAAGTGTGCGGGCACTGGGCTTGGTGCTGTTCCCAGGGGTGGAGAAGGGGTTGTACCACGTGGCACCTCCTCCCTTCCTCAGCCAGCGCTGCTGTCAGTAGACAACAGGACCGGGCAGGAGACGGAGGTACTCATGGTGTCTAGAGTCAGGGGACCGCCAAAGTGTGAGATGCCAGGTCCTGGTGGCCAGGCCAGGGCTCTGGGTAAGTCCCCGTGCCTGTGGGCCCGTGGTTTCCCCATCCGTAAAGCTCAGGGCTGGGCTAGAGGGCCAAGTGGGAGGCCCAGGCCCTTCCTGGCCTGACGTCCAAGGGTCCACAGGGACATGGGGAAGGGGCGGGAGGCTGCTTCACAGATCTCAGAGCTGCTCCCTTCCAGGGTTTTCCCCGCACAAAGCTCCCTCGGCTCCCTCCCACCCACCCCCATCCTTGCCCTCTCCCAGTGAACCCACATTCTTGGAAGTGGCAGGCGCCAGGTCGCTTGCTCGCCTGTGACCTCTGCCCGCCCTTAGGCAGCTCATCCTGAGGACTGGCCTCAGGCACGCATTCCAGATGGAACAGGAGGGAGTGGACACCTCCTACTGGCCATTCCCAGGGCCCCAGTGCCCGAGGGCCCCAGCCCAGTGGGATCCAAGCCAAGCCCAGTGTGTGGCCACGGGCAGGTCCCAAGCCCAAGGCAGTCTCCAGAGTTTGCCCTGTGGCCTAGAGAGGGTTCCCAGCTGAAGGAGCCCCAGGAAATCACTCATCCATGGGGTGGGGACAAGCATCCCTCAGCGCCTGGCCAGCACTGGGGAGGCTGCGACGCAGGTGAAGGCGGGAGCAGGCATCCTCGGCAAGCCGGGCCGTGACACGGAATCTAAGTGCCGCGGTGCCATTGGACTTCCAAACCGAAACACGGCCCGCAGACCCCAAATAACTGACACAGCTTACAGACCTCAAATAACTGACGCGGCCCGCAGACCTCAAATAACTGATGCGGCTTACAGACCCCAAATAACCGACACGGCCCGCAGACCTCAATTAACCGACACAGTTTACAGATCTCAAATAACCGACGCGGCCCGCAGACCTCAAATAACCGACGCGGCTTACAGACTCCAAATAACCGACACGGCCCGCAGACCTCAATTAACCGACACAGCTTACAGACCTCAAATAACCGACGCGGCCTACAGACCTCAAATAACCGACACATCTTACAGACCTCAAATAACTGGCACGGCTCGCAGACCTCAAATAACCGACACAGCTTACAGACCCCAAATAACTGACGTGGCCCACAGACCTCAAATAACCGACACAGCTTACAGACCCCAAATAACCGAACCGACACGGCCTGCAGACCCCAAATAACCGACACAGCTTACAGACCCCAAATAACCGACGTGGCCCGCAGACCTCAAATAACCGACACAGCTTACAGACCCCAAATAACCAAACCGACGCGACCCGCAGACCCCAAATAACTGACACAGCTTACAGACCTCAAATAACTGACGCGGCCCGCAGACCTCAAATAACCGACGCGGCTTACAGACCCCAAATAACCAAACCGACGCGACCCGCAGACCCCAAATAACTGACACAGCTTACAGACCTCAAATAACCAACACGGCCCGCATACCTCAATTAACCGACACAGCTTACAGACCTCAAATAACCGACGCGGCCTGCAGACCTCAATTAACCGACACAGTTTACAGACCTCAAATAACCGACACGGCCCACAGACCTCAAATAACCGACACATCTTACAGACCTCAACCAACACGGCCCGCAGACCTCAATTAACCGACACAGCTTACAGACCTCAAATAACCGACGTGGCCCACAGACCTCAACCGACACAGCTTACAGACCCCAAATAACCGAACCGACATGGCCCGGAGACCCCAAATAACCAACACAGATTACAGACCCCAAATAACCGACGTGGCCCGCAGACCTCAAATAACCGACACAGCTTACAGACCCCAAATAACCGATGTGGCCCGCAGACCTCAAATAACCGACACAGCTTACAGACCCCAAATAACCGACGTGGCCCACAGACCTCAAATAACTGACACAGCTTACAGACCCCAAATAACCGAACTGACGCGGCCCGCAGACCCCAAATAACCGACACAGCTTACAGACCCCAAATAACCGACGTGGCCCACAGACCTCAAATAACTGACACAGCTTACAGACCCCAAATAACCAAACCGACACGGCCCGCAGACCCCAAATAACCGACACAGCTTACAGACCCCAAATAACCGAACTGACGCGGCCCGCAGACCCCAAATAACCGACACAGCTTACAGACCCCAAATAACTGACGTGGCCCGCAGATCCCAAATAACCGATGCGGCCCGCAGACCCCAAATAACTGACACAGCTTACAGACCCCAAATAACTGACGCGGCCCGCAGACCCCAAATAACCAACGCGGCCCACAGACCCCAAATAACTGACACAGCTTACAGACCCCAAATAACCGACGCGGCCCGCAGACCTCAAATAACCAACACTGCTTACAGACCCCAAATAACCGACGCAGCCCGCAGACCTCAAATAACCAACACAGCTTACAGACCCCAAATAACTGAACCAACGTGGCCCACAGACCCCAAATAACCGACACAGCTTACAGACCCCAAATAACCGACACGGCCCGCAGACCCCAAATAACCAACACTGCTTACAGACCCCAAATAACCGACGTGGCCCACAGACCCCAAATAACCGACGTGGCCCGTAGGCCCCAAATAACCGACACGGCCCACAGACCCCAAATAACCGACGTGGCCCGCAGACCCCAAATAACCGACGTGGCCCGTAGGCCCCAAATAACCGACACGGCCCGCAGACCCCAAATAACCGACGTGGCCCGCAGACCCCAAATAACCGACGTGGCCCGTAGGCCCCAAATAACCGACACGGCCCGCAGACCCCAAATAACCGACGTGGCCCGCAGACCCCAAATAACCGACGTGGCCCGTAGGCCCCAAATAACCGACACGGCCCGCAGACCCCAAATAACCGACGCGGCCCGCAGGCCCCAAATAACCGACACAGCCCGCAGACCCCAAATAACCGACACAGCTTGGTGCACTTGATCAGAAAGGGCTGCCGTACTGCAAAATTAAGATGTCATTATTCATGGCTAAATGGGGAATCAGCCCCCGAGCACCTATGAAATCACAAAAGGTCTGCTTGTTTCTGGAGTGTCTTCCTTTTGGCTGGCAAAGGGAGCAGAAAATGTGGAAAGTTCTGTCTACTTAGAGGCCCTTCCTCAAAGTGGGCTGGCCAGCAGGATTAGGAGGGAGATGCCCATGGCAGGCAGGTGGTCTGGAGGGATTAGGAGGGAGGTGCCCATGGTGGGCAGGTGGTCTGGAGGGATTAGGAGGGAGGTGTCTGTGGTGGGCAGGTGGTCTGGAGGGATTAGGAGGGAGGTGCCTGTGGTGGGCAGGTGGTCTGGAGGGATTAGGAGGGAGGTGCCCGTGGTGGGCAGGTGGTCTGGGGGGATTAGGAGGGAGGTGCTCATGGCGGGCAGGTTGTCTGGTGGGATTAGGAGGGGTGGTTCCCGGGGGGGCAGGTGGTCTGGAGGGATTAGGAGAGGAGGCACCCCTGGCGGGCAGGTGGCCAGCAGGATTAGGAGGGGAGCTGCCCATGGCAGGCAGGTGGCTTGGCAGGATTAGGAGGGCAGGTGTCCCTGGTGGGCAGGTGGCCCAGCCTACCCAGAACCTCCCCAGTTCAGCCACATTTCCACTTAACAGATTCAGAAACAACCCTTCAGTGGGCTGTGCTCACATTGGAGCAGGTGCTTGGGGACCCGGGATCACTGAATTATCCAGCAGCACCTGTGTCCAGGGCCCCATGCAGACATCACTCTGCGGCAAAGGGATTGGGCAGGAAACTAAAGACAAGGAAGGGGAAGAGGCTGAATAGAGGTCAAAACAGAATTCCGGAAAATAAATCTGGATTGTGAGATATGGGTATAGAGGAAGCAGGCTAATTGTTCAGACATGGGCATCAGGCCACTGGCTTCTGTTTTGTGTAGAAAGGGTCAGCTCAGGGTGCATAATATTTGCCCTTATTCTTTTTCTTCCAGTATTTCTTTATATTTCTTACCGAATCTCTCTCTCTCAGGCTTTCTTTCTTCTCACTCATATAGTTAGAAATGGCAGATCCAAGGAACTTCTCTCTGAACATTCGACCCTGTGCAGCTCAGTGTTGCTCTGCAGAAGGGCCAGCTCTGGGGCGTGGCAGGTGCCTGGGTCAGTGGCTTTCAGCACATTCCCCACGTCACTGCCTGATAAGGCTGCTCTGTGTGCAGGGACGCAGGATGTGGCACTACAGCAGCCTGGGCTGTTTGCATGAACCTTATGACTGACGGCAGCACCTGCCTTCCCGCCAGAGTGTGAGGCTCCGTAGCTGTGGCCAGCGGAGCTGGCAGAGCACACAGGAGTGACCTGTCCCAGCAAGAATGCAGAGCTTGAGCCTGAGCGGCCTCCTGGGCAGAAGTGCGGGGCACACTTTGCTGCATTTTGCTGCTGGAGGAAGGAGCAGGTTCCGTGTGGATCCTCCCCACCTGCCGTCTCCCAGGACAGGAGAACTTTGGAGACGGCACCTGGAGTCCTGGACTCTGCTGGATGTCTTTTCCCTCGTTGGCCCTGTGGTGTATCCTTCTGTGGAGACAAACCACACCCAGGAACGCTGCCGCTGCTGAGTCCTGAGTGTATCTTCCAGCCCCTCCCTGAGTGTATCTTTCTGTGGAGACAAACCACACCCAGGAATGCCACCACTGCTGAGTCCCGAGTCCTTCCAGCCCCGCCCTGAGTGTGCAGAGGCCGTGGGGCCTGACACTGCATGACGGGCAGTGTGCTGCTCACCCATGCATCAGAACAAAGTATGAAACTGATTGCTTTCCATCGACACATCCAGCCCAGCTAAGCCTGGAGGCCGATTTCACACATATTTACTACATCCCTGCCGTTTGTCTCTTTCTGGTTTCAACATTTAATCAGGAGGGGCTGGATGCCAAGCCTGGAGAATATGAAGCAGGAGGGACCTTCCCGTCATTGTCATCGAGGGGAGGAGAGGTCAGGGGACAGTTGCTCTGCAATAGGAGGTGGGCACCAGGCAGAAGGTCGGGGTCTCACTTTAGAGGAAGCTGAGGTGCAGGGAGGAGGCTGGAATGGAGACGGGAGGTACCCATCCCACTGGAGGGACCGACCCTCAGTGCTCAAAGGGCAGGTGAGGCCAGGAAGGGGCAGACAGGAAGGCTCTGAGCCACAGCTGAGCAGCAATGGGGGGTCGGGGGAGTGGTCGTGGGGGCAAGCAGTCAGGCTTCCAGCTGGGGAGAAAAAGTATCCAGGTGGTGTGGAGGTGGCAGAGCAGGAGGCTGAGAAAGGGACCTGGAGGCCCGCTGGGGTCAGGGCAGTTCACAGAGCAGGAAAGATGAGGTCCAGGGAGCGGGGGCTGGGAGAGGAGGAGGGACAGGAAAGGTGGGGAAGACTCCTGGGCCTGGAGGTATGGCCTGATCTGGGAAAGGGGGTAGAGAGTTTGGCACAATGTCTAGCACCCAGACACGAATGCTGGGAGAGCAGTGCCGCTGCTGAGCTGCAAAGACATTGTGGGGGTGGAGCTGGTTCCATGGAGGATATGAAGGGCAGGGGTGGGGCCGGGGCCATGGAGGACATGAGGGGAGGGGTGGAGCTGGGGCCAAGTGGAGCTGGTTCCCTTGTGGGACTGACGGACAGGTGGAGCTGGGGCCAAGTGGAGCTGGTTCCTTTGTGGGACTGATGGACGGGTGGAGCTGGGGCTAAGTGGAGCTGGGACCATGGAGGACATGAGGGGACGGGTGGAGCTGGGGCCGAGTGGAGCTGGGACCATGGAGGACATGAGGGGACGGGTGGAGCTGGGGCCGAGTGGAGCTGGGACCATGGATGACATGAGGGGACGGGTGGAGCTGGGGCCGAGTGGAGCTGGGACCATGGAGGACATGAGGGGACGGGTGGAGCTGGGGCCGAGTGGAGCTGGGACCATGGAGGACATGAGGGGACGGGTGGAGCTGGGGCCGAGTGGAGCTGGGACCATGGAGGACATGAGGGGAGGGGTGGAGCTGGGGCCACATGCACCCAGTATTGAGCTGTCTTGGGATATCTGAGGGAGGCATCAGGAGGCTGCGGCAAATGTGTGTAGTGGTCAGGACTGGTGGGCAGACGGCAAATGGTGTTTTGTGGACTGGCAACAGAGTCTTGCAACAGAGTCTAGTGTCTAGAATCTTGAGAGTATTGGGAGGTGACAGTGGCCACTATGTTGGTCGAAGGTGAGGGTGCCTGAATCCAAGGAGGCGCCACTGTGAGGGCTTGGGTGGCTGAGCCGGTGCCTCTGTGGGCCTGGGGGGTCCTGTGTCCAACACCCCTGTCTCCTCCCTGCCAATCCTCTTCCTCCTTCCCTTCTGGTGTCCCTCCCTGCTTCCTTCTCCATGGAGTCACCCTAGCCCCATTTAGCAGTGCCAAGAGTCCATGGACTCCTCGGTTGAGGCTGCACCTGTCCTTCTCCTAAACTCTCCCCTACAAGGCTGAGGGTGACAATTCTGTTGGCCAAAGGCTCACGCCAGGTTCTGTGTGGTTTCTCACCCACAGGAGGCCCTGAGGCAGAGCTCTGGGGCCAGGGACCAGATTCACACACAACCTACAACCTTGCCTGCACTGAAGACACCAGCAGGGCAGCAGGTCCTGCACACTCCCAGGTGTGCTCGGGGAGGTCTGTGTGATGCCTGGTCCAGGCCTAACCTTGAGGCACTCCCTGGCCCCTCGTGCCCACATCCACTCCATTCCTCACATGTGGAGAAAGGGAAGAAGGCTGGCCTGGCCAGGGCAGGCCACACAGCAGGATGTGCAGGGTCACCCACTCCCTCACACCCCTCTGCTGTACCCAAATCACAGAAAAGAAATGAAAAAATGTTTTTCATCATTGTAATGAAGATCTTGCAGAGACAAGCCACCCAAAACCACACTGCATTGATCAAGTGGGGACTCCCTTCATTCAGCTTGACACTAAAAGTTGCAGCACAATTTTAGACAGGGTGGTTTTTTCCCTGACTATCTAGAGATCTGTGAGAATTAAACAGCATATTGTTAAACAACCAATGGGCCAGAGAAGAAATCACAAGGAAAAGCAGAAATGACTATGTGGAGATAAATGAAACAAAAAAACCCACGAGACAGCTCAGGGATGCAGGAAAAGCAGCACTCAGAGGAAAATTCATAGCCGTGAACATCCACATAAGAAAAATGAGCTCAAGTCAACCATCTGATTTTATACCACAAGAAACCTGAAAAGAGAAGAGCAAGCTAAATCCAATGCTAACAGAAGAAAGGAAGTAATAAAGACCAGAGCTGAGATAAATAAAATAGACAACAGAAAAATAAAGGCCATCAATGAAACTCAAACTGGCTCTTTAAACAGATCAAGAAAATTGGCAAACCTTTAGCTAGACCGACAAAGAAAAAAAAGAGAGACTCATTTTGTATTGGAAGTTGTAGCTAGCACAATTAGGTAAGAAAAAGAAATAAAGCCCTCCAGACTGGAAGGGAAGAAGTAGAATTATCCTTATGTACAGATGGCGTGATAATTATATATACAGGAAATACTAAAGAATTAACAAAACACCAACTAGAGCCAATAAAGGAACTCAGCAAAGCTGCAGGACACAAGGTTGGCACACAGAAATCGGTTGTGTTTTGTTCACAAACAAATAAGCAATCCGAAAGGAAAGTTAAGAAAAGAACCCCATTTATAATAACATCAAAAGAATAAAATCCTTGGGAAAAAAATTCAACCAAGGAGGTGCAAGATGTGTACACTGGAGACAGCAACGCTTTGCTGGAAGAAATTAAAGAGCTAAATAAAAGGAAAGACGTCCTGTGCTCACGAATTGGAAGACGTGGTGCTGTTGAAACGGTGACGCTTCTTAACGTGGCCTTCAGATGCAATCGTGACTCCAGTGGCGCTCAGAGCTGGCGTGGCCCCAGATAAACACTGCCCAGGAGCCCGCGATGGGCACTCTGAGCCGCGGGGGTGAGACTGTGTGCAGAGACATGACCTGCCGCTTTATCTGTGAGGGTCTTTGGCCTTGATGGCCTTCCCCCAGGAAGCATGCTGCACACTCTGTGTGACGTCCATCCGCTCGCCCAGGCCTCACCTCGACAGGATCTGGGATGGGTGTCTGCTGCCGTACCCCCAATGCGGGGAAGCCAGCATCTCATGGCTGGTGCCCTTCCTGGGGGGCTCTCCAGTCCCCTGCGCCCTGAGGCCAGGCTGTGCCCATCCTGGGCACCCTCCTTGGCCCAGTGCCGCTGTGCTGGGGACGCCCACAGGGATCCATGTGGGTGGATGGAGATGACCAGATCCTGGCACAGCAGGGGCTGAAGAGAGCAGAGGGACCCATCCTGGTGGGGTTGCTGGGCAGGGTCCCAGGCAGGACCACACCTTGGGCCTGGAAAAGGGTCTCTAAGGGTTCCCAGGAGCTGGAGCCTGCGTGTGACTCATTCAGTCAGCAGGGGCCTCACCGGTTGCGATGCTGCTGGAATTTGGAGAAAACGCTGTGTGAATGGAGGGGAGCGATGGGCCTGGGACTGAAGCAGGGAAGCTCCAGCCAGCAGGGGCTCCGGCGCCCCCCAGATCCAAAGCGTCCCCCTCAGGCTTCAGTCCTACCGCTCTTGCCCTGGTGTGGGCTCCAGGCCACACACCCATCAGGGCGGGGATCCCCATCAGGCCACTGCCCCTCCACAGACCCAGGGCGGTTCTGAGGGCCTGGCTGTGCAGTGCCTCCTAACCGGGGTGGGAGAGGGTGCCCCCAAATCTCTCCACACAGGCCCACATGCATGGGGGGCTCATGCTGGGACTAAGGGGAGATGAGACCAGGTGAATCCCCATCTAGAAAGTGGCAGAATCCGGTGCAGAGTCCAGGCTTGGGTTGTCCTAGTAACAAGGGCCACACTCCTGCTTGAGGGGAGAGGTGGATGGCGGCTGTGACCTTGGCCCCTGCAGCTGGAACGTTCGGGCCGCAGAGGCTGCTGGCTTCTCGCTGCTGGGCCTCCCTGGACTGGCCCCTCTGTTCCTTGACCTTGGCCTGACCAGAGGGCAGGTTCCTGCCCACGGAGTCCAATCCCTGCAGAGTTGGGGGTCTTGGGGGGTGTCCGCCCCCTCTGCTGACCAGGCTGTCTTGTGGAGAGGGGAGGTCCCAAGCCGAGGTGGGGCATCCCCCCTGCTCACACAGAAAGGGGCTCAGGCGTGTGAAATGCTCACGGACACCAGCGCGGCAACATTTTACGTGGCTGTATCTTCCCTGGACTCTGAAGGTTTGGTTTCCAGGAAGCAGAGCAGAGGCGGCCGTTGCACGTGGGCCAACCCCAGCTGTGGGCCTTCAGGATGGCGAGGGCTTTCTCAAAACGTCGGCTGCTCAGGAGCGTCCTGAGTTCACACAGCTGCTTCTCGGGGACAGCCGTTTTCTCGTTATTTCTTGTTAAACACTTGCAGAGCTGGGCCGGGGACGGGGGCTTACACACGGCTCCTTCATGCACGGCGGCTGAGACTCGGCCACTGCCCATGTGAGTGGGAGCTGGCTGTGCTGCCCTGTCCCGGCGGAGGGTCCGGCAGGAAGTGGTGTGGGCATTCTTTTCAGAGGGCAGGATGGGAACGGCCAGAGAGGGTGTGGGCGACGTGCTGCCTGGAGAGGCGTCCGTGCCCTTCCCTCCCAGACCGCAAGATTCTTGGAACTCAGGAACTAAATTTCTGCTGGCGTTGATAACGTGTGGGCCATGTAGAGTTCTGGGAATGGGGCTGGGGATGCAGGGCCGCTGGGAAGGGCTTCTCTGATGAGGAGGTTTCCTGGTGGAGGAGGGGGAGGTGAGCGGAGGCTCTGGACCAGGGCCTGGAGGGCAGACCGTGAGCACCTTCGGGGTGTGGGGAGAAAGGCCCCGCTCCAGCCTGCTGGCCTCCCTGAGGAGGTGCAGCGCAGTCTCCCAGCACAGTCCCCCAGCAGCCCCAGGCCCAGCCACGGAGAGGGCAGGCCCTTGGCGAAGCCCAAGCTAACACCGCCCACCACTCCTGAGTCTGCACCTGCCTCAGGGGTGCACAGGCTGAGCCCTGGCCAGACACCCGGGGGGCGGCTGGGGAGGCGGAGCAACGAGGCAGGCCAGGAACCAAGGAACACAGCTGGAACACGGCACTGTGTGGACACCCCCTGCCACAATGTCAAGACCTTTCTTACACAGGAAGGGGGCCCAGAGGGCAGGGGGTGGAGGATGGGGGTCTCCAGGCAGCCCCAGGAGGAAGCAGTCGCCTCGGCACCGTGGCCGCAAGCAGGGCCTTGCCGTCGCTGGGTCCGCCAGTCAGTGCCGAGCCCCGGGCCCGCTGGCCCCCCAGCACCTGGACAGACGCACGGCTCTGCGGCGCGCATTGGCAGACACCGGATGGAAGAGCGCCGGGGTGTTCCACGGCTGCCAGCCCGGTCTTCAAAACCAGGCAGCTCTTCCATCAATTACAGATGAGGAAACGCATTTTGAGAGTGATTTATACACCCAGGGGACCTGGGGCCTCCCTGGCAGGAGAGGCAAGATAATGAAACCCTACCTCCCCAGCCCCCATCAGCGGCAGAAGCACCACCCAGCCCTGGTTGCTAAGTGGCAACGTGTCTGCGTGGATCTGAAAATCAAACAGTGTCAGAAAATGCTCCGGGTGCAAATGAGCGCTGTTTGCTGGAACAACACAGGACGTGGCTGTATCTGCCTTGAGATGAATTCTTCAGACGGTCTTGGACGGGACAGTGCCGGACAGCCCTTCCGAGGAAGCAGGTGTCCGTGTGCCAGCACCGGGTCACGTCTCACGTGCAACCGGATGAATGTCCTCCAAGACCCCCTGGGACCACCGGCCACAGAGCAGCCTCTGGCGGGGGTGCCTCACACAGGGTGCTACTCTGGGCAGGCATTCAGGGAGCCCCAGGGAACCCCAGAGGATGGGCCAGGTAGGCACCCAAGGCCTTGAGGCCACGCTCCGAGCCTGGCTTTCGCCAACTGTGTCTGGGATTCAGTCTCAGTTCAGAAAAGGAAACACCAAAGGCGCTGGAGCTCCCTGGCGAGCTCCGGCCTGGTCACGGCCGCGGCCAGACCCCCGTCTAAAGCAGCTGTCCCGGCTCCCTGACCCGGCTTTTTCCTGCTGGTGCAGAGGAGCTCCTGCCACCTCCCAGACGTGGACGTCTGGGTTTCCCTGGCTCTGGACTGAGGGAGGGAGAGAGGGAGGGAGGTCTGTGCCATCATGGGCTGTGTCCGCCCCCCTAGGCAGGCCCATGGTTCCCACAAAGGCCACGGTGCATTCCCAGCCTGAGGATGGATGGGGACCAAGAGCTGGTGCAGGCCGCCGGGGCGGCGGGGGAGGGCGAGTGTCCCATCCCAGCAACCGGGCCTCACACAGCAGACACACTGGGGGACCACACCTGCCTCCTGGCCTGAAGGGCCCAGGCCAGGGCCACCTTGAAATGAGTGCCTGAGTGTGTGAGGTTTTCCACCCGCTGACAGTCAGCTGCCTGATGTTATGGAGACCATGAAGCCGAAGCCAAAACCACCAGAGCCCGTTTCCCCAGTGTGGCTGCCCTGCGGGGCACAGAGGGTCTCACGCCAGCAACTCGGTAGCACAGGAGGCTTGTCCAGCCCCCAACACACGCCAGCCCCAGACCAGCCCCAGAGCAGCCGGGCTCCAGCTGCAGATGTGGAGGGCAGGGCACCGCCTGCCTCAGACTCCACCCGGGACCCTCCACCCTCAGGGCCCCCTCTGCCCCACCCCCAGTGACCGGCGCCCCTCCCCTCCAGCACACCGCCCTACCCTCAGATCCTTCGCCCGCTCTCCACCCTCCCTGGGGACACTGACCCTCCCCCATGGACCAGATCATCCTCAGGCCCCTGGTGGCCTGGTGAGAAGGTTTGCCAAGACCCAGAAGGTGCATGCAGCGTCCAGGGCCCAGGTGGCAGGGCCTCGCGCCCACGTGCACTCAGTACCTGAGCAGGGGCTGCCTGGGGTACGGCGGCTGGTCTGCATCCAGGCACAGAGGGGCCTTCTTGGTCACCTGCTTGTAGATGTTCCTGGCGGTCACTCCTATCCACAGCATGGTGGACAGTGTAGAATAGTGCAGCACGATGCCCACCTGTGGGGGAGCAGCGGTCAGCCAGGCCCTTGGCGGGCACCCACCCCCCAGAGCCCAGCAGCCTCGGCCCGGGCTTGCGTCTTCAAGAATGAGAACGGCAGGCGGCCAGCAGCGTCTGTATCCCAGGGCAGGCAGCGGCCGCCCCACAGCCGCCCGGAACTCACAGGGAGACGCTGAGCTGCAGAGACCCTTGAGCGGCTCAGCTTTGCTCCCCTTCTGTACAGAGACGGGAGCAGGGAGTCTGTGGGGACCCATGGGCCTGTGCACTCATGCCCCTCTGCATGCACAACCCGCTGTGGTCCCTGTGGCCCAGGCACGGACGCTGTGAGCTGCAGACCAACGTCCCCTGAGCTCAGACCTGGATAGGTGTCCACCAAGGGAGAGGAGGTGAAGTCCTCAGTGGGGTCACGCCAGGATGCTCTTACTGTGGGTGGGATGAGCCCCCCACGGGGACGGCATTCGTGTGGCCCTGCAGGTCGCCGTTCCTCATTGCTATGGAAACTTCCTGCGTTTGCTTATTATGAGGGCCACACTGCTACCTTTGGAGTAATAACCTGCCATTTTGAAATGACAGGTAAAATACTGCTATAATTGGAAAGGACATAAATGTTTAAGGAATACAGAGATTCGCCGCATAAAGCTAACGTCGCACCATTATGATGATTTATCAGATCCAGAGCTCAATTTTCACTGATGAGGAGGCTGTGCAGTAATTGACGAGAATATTGTGGGGTGGGCTGGAAAGATTGGAGGGCTGCATTTGCAGTTTCAGATGAGCTCCCTGTGCGCCGCTGGGGGCAGGAGACACAGCAGGCCCCGGGGGGCTCCACCCTTTCCCCCAGCCTAGCCACTGAGTGTGGGGTCATGTCCCATCCCAGTGCCTAGGCCTCATGCAGCCTGGTGGAGACAGGGAGGCCTGGAAACCATGGGGCACCGTGTGGAGGAGTAGGGCAGAGGCAGCCCCCACAGCCCGGCCTCGGGTTCTTTCTTTTCAGGAAGCAGCCGTGGGGCTGTCAGTGTCACCGCCCGGGGCGCTGAGGAGGGTGGCAGAGCTGGGCCTGCCCCTTGTCTGTCTGGGCTGAGCCTCACCCGTGCCATGTGCATTTGGGGATCACAAGAAGGTGTACGTGGCAGAGCTCTGAGTCCTGGACACCGACTTCAGGCTGGACAGATGGAGAGGCTGCAGGGAAGCCACCAGCGTCCCACGGTGCTGCACGGCTGCCCCACCCCGCCGGACCCAGGGCCAGCGCCTGTCTCTGTTGACTGTGTCACTTAGCATGCGAATGGGGCTCACGGCCATCTCTTTGTTGCCATAGCAACAGTCCGTCCTCTCCAGCCATCCAGAGCCTGGGATCAGGTTTCACTCAGTGCTGAGCTGTGGCCCCGGTGGGTGGGGCAGGCAGGCAGGAAGGTGGGTGTGACAAGGGCGGGGCAGGCGGGAAGGCGGATCAGCCACCACTGGCCCATGTGCAGGCAGGTTGGGCTCCAAGTCTAGTTTTTACTAGACCCTCAGGTCTCCTTCCTCCAGCCGGTAGTGGCTGAATTCTCCTCCTTACCCGGAGGCAGCGAATGTGGAACTGGCCTGGCCTCGGCGTTAGATCAACGAGAGGGCTTCTGTTCGCGTCGCAGAGCACGGGGAGCAGACAGTTCATCGGGGAGCTCGGAGAACGTCGCCTTGTGGGCTCCCCGAGTGGCTCTGGAGCTGCAGCCACTGCGGCCCCTGCCTCCGCTTCCCGAGCCTGGCGTCACGCGTCCGGCAGGCACCTCCCACCACCGGCTGCTCCCACGGTTCATTTTCCACACTTGCGTCCTGTTCTGGAACGCGGCTTCACAGTGAGACCATGTGGGTTTGTCTCTGGCAGTGCCCTAGTGCCCACAGCACGGCCTGGCACCTTGCGGGCCCTCAGCACATTTGCTGAGTGAGCGAGTGAGTGGATCGTGCTGCCTGGGAGATCAGGACAGCATCTGGAGATAGGCCACAATCTTTTCCGCTCATTTCCTCCTGATGGCTGTCGCCTTAACAAGATCTCCTCCAAGATTGCAACCCTCTGGAACCTTCCAGACCTGCCTGCTGCAGCCCCAACACCCCAGCATCCGCCCCGAGCTGTCACCGCAGGCCTGGGCCCCAGGAGCTCCGTCCAGGCAAGCAGTGGCAGGTGTTCCCGAAGGCGCGGGCGGGGTTTGCCGAAGGCCCTCGGGGGGCCCCACCCGCGGATCCAGCAGGCTTCATCCCAGTGTGGGGCGTACTTGGTGGCAAAGTGCAGACGTGACGGTGACGGCCTCTTGCAGGCACTTACAGGCGGGACGTCAATGGCGTTTCCCGGGCACTTGCTGTGGTTGTTTCCAGCTTACCAGAGGAATGATTAAGGAGGCAGGAGGTACGTCCGACCTTAGCCACCTTCAGGTGCGTGCCAGCGACTCCTCCGCCGGGGCCATGCTGGGCCCAGGCCCAGGCCCAGGCGGGGGGCACGGCCTCCTGGCAGTCTGGCGTGAAGTGTGGTCACACAGACATGACGTCTCCTCTGCGTGCCGGATGCCAGGGCCCTGTGTTTGTGTGAGCGCCTGCCTGGCCCGTCCCAGCCTGGCACATGGAAGTGTAGTGCTGGGAAGGAAGGAAGCCCGTGGCCGTGGCAGGCAGGTGTGGGAGCCTGTGGGGGAGTCTGGGGGGTTCTATGCACTCAGCTCAGATTCTCCCCAGACACCCCTGCATGAGTCTCCACCACTGCTGTCTGCAGGTGCATGTCAGTGCCAGGTACTATGGGAGGGTTCCAGAAACCGCAGGGTGGATCCCTGGCAAGTTGCCCTGCAGTCCATGGCAGTCCCCTGGCTGTGTCTGGGCCCTGGAGGTGACTGTACTGGGCTGTGTGGCTGCTGAAGTGGGGTGGCCACTGGGACTGGGCTGGGTGTGCGGGGAGGAGCTGCCCCGGAGCTGTGGCTACAGAGGCTCCGGGCAGGTCCTCTTGTTGGCCATGAGCCACAGCCCAAAGTGGAGGAGGACAGGGCTTAGTTTTGATGTAAGGGTCTCCACCATGAGCTCTGCCAGGAACTGAGTGTGATGTATACGTCCCCCCTTTTAAACCAAGGTCAGGCTGGGCCCCCGGATGTGAGGAACCCTTCTGTGTGTCGTTCTTTTCAATGCTCGGTGCTCTCCCGCTCTCCCTGCAGTGGGGGAGGAGGGTTCCCCGAGTGACATTTCTGTTTGGCTTCCGGGGGTTGGGGGGTCTGTGCAAAGGACGAGCTTGCCCTCCTGGTGACTCAGGCGGCAGCATCTGCAGGTTCCTCCCTGGACCGGAGTGTGTGCCCCTCCTCGAGCTGCCCCCACCACTCTCTCCAGGAGGGGCGGGCTGTGTCTCCCCACCACTCTCTCCGGGAGGGGCGGGCTGTGTCTCCCCAGCACTTTCTCCGGGAGGGGCGGGCTGTGTACCCCCAGCACTTTCTCCGGGAGGGGCGGGCTGTGTCCCCCCAGCACTTTCTCCGGGAGGGGCGGGCTGTGTCCCCCCAGCACTTTCTCCGGGAGGGGCAGGCTGTGTCCCTGTTCCCGGGCAGCGCACCTTTTGGGGACAGTAAGTGTCAGGTTAGCGCCGGCCTGGAGGGGGCCGTGCAGTGGAATCAACCCTGGGGTCAAACGTGGAGCATGTGGACTTGCATGGTGTGAAGCCGAGACACCGATGTGCCAGGGCCCGACCCTCTTCCCGGGAAATAGCTGAGCAAACGCTGGAATATTATTTAGTAAACAAGACGACGCTCACGCAGTTCCCCTCTGGGAGGAGCCAACGAGGGCGCCCCGGCACTCACCGCCTGGCACAGGATGGGGTACTTGGTGCGATTGATGCCGCCGGCGAACACAGTGAAGGTCAGGGCCGCGTGGAAGCAGAAATTCAGGAGCGTGTGCCGGCCCTTGCGGCTGATGCGGATGGCGCTGTGGGACGGGAAAGGAGGGTTTCACATGAGCAGAGGCTCTGCAGGGGGAGGCGTGGAAGGGAGCCCCCTGGGGCACAGGCTCTGTCCCCGGGAAGTCCGGGCTCTCCGTGGGGTCAGGGGCAGCTGTCCGAGGACCCGGTCAGGGGAGAGCAGACGGGTCGTCCGAGTCTGCCCTGAGTGACGGCCACTGGAAAGTTCTGCCTTACGTCACCCTGGCACACTGAGGCTGGAAGGGGTTTGCAGAAGCCTGAACAACCTGATCCCTTGGCAGATGAAGACACTGAGGCCCTGAGACTCCAGGACTTGGCCACACACTGTCTCAGAGATAGAGGCCGCACCCCCTGGGTCCCAGCATGGGGTGTCCCTCTGAGCAGGTGTCTGGCACATCAGGAAGAGACCGTGATTAGACTGGCTCAGCGTGACCCCGGCTATAGCCTGGGGCTGAGCCGGCCATGCCCTCCTGTGGCTGTGACCCTTTCCATGACCACCACCATGTCTGGGGCCCGACCCGCCCAGGCTGTGGCCAGCACAGGTATGGCTGCATGGCGGCCACTGTGACTCTGGCCATGGCCTCGCCTCATCCTCTCCCCGTAATCACAGCCACTCTGGTCTAAATGTATTTTATCCGCCTCCCCCCGAGTTGGTAGGACGGCACTAACCACCAAGCTGATGATATTTGGAAGCGGGGGCCTCTGGGCAGAGCTGTGGTGATAGGATCAGGGACCTTGAGAAAGAGGCCCCCAGAGCGCCTCACCCTCCACATGCAGGGACACAGGCAGGGACACAGGCAGTGGGTGCCGTCCGTGAGCCTGAAGCTGGCCCTCTCCAGACGCTCCAGACACAGCGTCATGGGTGCCTTGATCTGGGACCTCGGCCTCCAGAACTGAGAAGTCAGTTTCTCCCGTCGATAAACCATCGAGGCCCCCGTGTTCTGCTGCAGCAGCCCAAACAGACCGAGATGACAGTTTCGGACCCACCCAAGCCTCTTCCTGTGATCACAGCCTCATGTGTGCCCGAGTCTCTGATGAGACTGTGGCCCTGGGCGCCTCCAAGCTCTGTCCGTGACCGAGGCGACCTTGGCCTCAGACATAGCCGAACCCCCGCCCATGACTGGCTGTGGGCATGCCCACCCTGACTGCGGCTGGACACCCTCATGTTCTTGGTGCCTCTCCCAGGCTCTGCAGGCCATAGTGACTGCCCGGGGGAACTGAGCTCCTCAGGGTGCCTGGACCGACACCGCACCCATTTCTGGAAGAACTTATTTCGCCCAGTTAAGGACACGGGGGATGCTGTGGAGAAGACCCTGACGGAGGCCTGAGTGGACAGGCGCGGCTTCCCCGAGCTCCATCCACCCTTCAGCTGTGTGATGGGCACCAGGCTGCTGAGCGGGTCTGAGCTAGCTGGTGACCTGAGTTGTACCTTCAAGGACTTCTTGCTACATGAGGGGGCAGTGGCATTGCCCTTCAGGGACTTGCCTTTGAAGGTAAAAGCAGGTTTCTTGGGCACGGGGGGCGCCCTTGCCCATGCCAGGCTCACCTCTGGTGCACGATGTAGGTGACGAAGGAGGCCAGGAGGCAGAGCAGCATGACGGCCGTGCACGCGTACACCACGGGGTGCAGGAACTCCCCTGGGTAGCGGGGCAGGGAGAGCACTGTCTTCAGATCCTGAGGATAAAGCAAAGGAGACGTGTGTGACTGGCTGGTGGGTCTGTGTGGGCGGCGCCGTCGCCTGAGCCTACCCTTGGGGCTCGGCTTCCCCTGCAGCCGCTCCAGGCATTTTCGTGTGGGGTCTCAGGGAAGGGGGGCTGCCTGCGGCGATACGGTCAGGCTGCGTCTGTGGATGCTCAGGGAGTGCACGGGAGGGGCCCCACGTGGCCACGGAGTGCTGTCTGTCCTCGCCCTCCACTGGCTCTGCTGGCCAAAGGCATCCTTGTTTGGCTCTGAGGCTGGCTCCTGGGGCCATGTATCGGCCGACTGATGCCTGCCTCCAGCCTCCTTTCTTCCCGTGGCCTGCGGGTGGCCGGGTGGGGTCTGGATGGGCCTTACAGAGAGGCAGGGAAACCACGGGATGGCCCCAGCCCTGCACTGGGAGCCCCACACTCATCGAAACCCTGCTTGTCAACATCTTCCGGGAGGATTCTGTACGAGCTTCTGCGAGAGGTGGAGAAAGAGTGGAGACTGTTCGGCACCAACAGACCTGGACCGGAGGCCGCTAACTCCACCTGCTTCTCGGCCCAAGAAAAGGGTTCAGGGTCAGAGTTCAAAGGGGAATGTGTGTTCTCTGTGGCAGAGTAGACTGGGGGAAAATCGCCCCAGCTGGAAAGGCTTGGAGCTGATGGAGCTTCATCTTTTCTTCATCAGGTGAGTGAGGTGAGCTCACCGGGGAAGCACAGAGGGGTGCACAGGCTGGGGAGGGGGCTTCAAGGGCATCAGCCCAGAAACATGCGTGCACAGGCCCAGGAGGGGGCCTCGGGGCACCAGCCCGCACTCAGCTCCGTCTCAGGCTTCCAGCCTCCAGACTGTGGGAAACATGTCTGTGCTTCAGGGCCCCACTGTGTGGGGTTTAGTTATGAACCTCAGGCAGGCGAGCAGGGTGGGTGCCATGTTCCGGTAAGAACCCTGTGGGTGGGTGCCAGCAGGGGTGAGGGCTGCAGCTGCCTGGCCCCTCCCCAGCCCCCTGGTGATCGCTGCACCTGTGTCAGGCTCCAGCCACTCTGACCACGCCATGGATGCTGCCCTGGGCATCGGGGCAGGAGGAGGCAGCCGGCCGGGCCTCTGGGATGGCTCCGGCTGAGTGAGGCGGGAAGTGGAGAGGGACCCTCCTGTGCAGGAAGGGCCATGGGCAGAGGCAGTGTCACCTGTGTTGGGACGCAGGCAGCCAGCGGGCCCGAGAGCTCCTGCTTCCCTCCTGAGGCCACACTTCTTGTCTGTCCAGCCAAGACGAGGCCCTGGCTGGCTAGAGAGTGTCCACCGTGGACAGAGGGTGCTCTGGGGAGCCAAGGGACTGGCTGACAGTCAAAGCCCGAAATAGGGCCCCTGCCCCAGGGTTCGAACAGCACTGGCCAGGCGGGCATCGGAGGGGCCCTGCATCCCGGGACGAGGAGCCTGGACCTGTGCGAGGGCGAAGGCACCTGGGAGAGGAGTGGGTGTCGGTGTGGGGCCGCAGAGCTGGAGTGACAGCAGACACTTTGCTTTCCGGGGAGTGTTTAGAATCTGCCCATTTCTTCCTGGACACCAGGACCCCACAGAGAGACAGCGCCCTGTGGTTCAGGCTTGGCTCTGAGGCCCACCCTGGACAGAGGCCCCTGAGGGTTTTCGGGGGAGTCAGGGCCCAGGAGAGCCCCACCCTCACTCTGCCCCTCTGTAAAGAGGTGAGCTGGGTGGGCCTCTGTCCAGATTCTCCTGAGTGCCCCAGAGCCCGAAGCGTCAGTTGCCTCCTGCAACAGTCGTGGGGTGAGTGTCCGGTCCGAGCTCCAGCTGGGGCTCCTGCTTCCCCCAGAGAGCAGCCCAGGGACAGCCCGGCCAACTGTGGACACTCGCACGTCCCTCCTTGGTGTTCTGGCTACTGGAGTGCTTGCCATCAGGAGACGATGCATGGGGGCTCTGGCGTGGCTTGGGCGGTGCCAGGCTGGTTGTCCCACGTTTGCTGGTTTAGTAGGCGCCCACTTCCTGCCACGTGCAAACAGCTCCAAAGTCACAGAAAAGCATGTTTTCCCGGCCAAATCCTGACATCAGGTTATCCAGTGAGTTATCTGCTGCTGGGAGGTGGAGAATGCCCCATGTGGGTAGAAGAACTGAAGTTTTAACAGGGCGTGAGTGACGCCCCAGATTCTTGTCCCCAGGATTCTTCCACGAGAGTCAATGGCTTTTCCTCCAAGACATTGACCCAGGGTCTGAAATAAACCTGAACACTCTACACAGTTCCGACAAGCCATTGTTGCAAACCCAGATCCGCGAGAGAAGCCAAGAGAGTGGGGTCCACTCCGTGTCCAGCCCTCTCCGAGTCTATCGGAGCATTTCCTCAGTGAGTCGCCTGGAACAAGGACTTCGTTCTCATCTGTTGTGTTGAAGAGCCTGGGGTGGTCTGCCCCGGGCCCTCACGCGTCCTCCCACGGCCTTCCTGGGGCTGCTGTGGCCGCCGCGCCTTCCTGCAGGACTCAGACTCCTGCTCAGCTGCGGGGGCGGGGGGCGGTGCCACGGTGGGCGGAGGCGCAGATGGCAGCCAGGAAAGTGTGTGCCCTGATGTCTGGTGCCTGCGAGCCGCGTCCTGTCCCGCTGCCTCCATCCTCAGGGCCAGAAGGAGACTTAGCCTCCCGTTTGTGGCTTTCAGTCACAAACACAAACCCCTTCATGTTAAGCCCAATCAGAGCTGCTTTTCATGCAAGAGGCAAACGTCTCAGGGCGCGAGTGCAAGGTGCAGGCTGCGCTGGGAGGAGGCCGCCCAAGCTCCAGTGACAGCGAGGGCCACGCCGCCTTGTGTGGGGCTTCTCGTCTGAAGGCCAAGCTGTGAGGTTTCACACGGACTGAGGCGGCAAGGGCAGGCGTGGACGCTTGGAGCTGCCGCGTGAGCTGGAGGCCTGGGCCATGGTCCTCACCTGTGCAATGATCCGTGGGTCAACAAGATGTTTTATAAGAAACAGATGTGTGATTTGGTTTGGTTTCTTTTTTTTTTCTTGTCTCCAAATTACAGTTATCAACAGTGCCTTTCTACATTTTCAGAGGTGACATTTAAAATTCAAAGTGGGTCATGTGCAGTGGAGACGTGTGTTGTCTTTTAAAGTTTGCATATGCACCGATTCTTCTTTGCAAGTGTTCCCCAGGCCTGCTGGTCTGATCTGTGGCTGAACAGAGCCTGGCTGACAGGGGTGAGCCAGCAAGTCAGAAGCACAGTTCCTGGACCCTCAGCTCGCAATGCAGCCAGGCTCCTGGGGGGTGAAGAACACGGTTCCGAGGACCCAAGGGGGCTGGGAAGGGGCGGATGAAGGTGGCCCCGACCTTCTTGGCCCAGATGAAATGGCCGGAATGCCAGCTTGGTTCTGTGCCCGCAGGATGGCCCAGGTTGCTCTAGAAGGCACCCAGAGATGTCTCTGCTTCCCTGGGGAAGGCGGGCATCCATCTCCCATCTGCCGGCCTCGGAGCCCACAGTCCCGCCAGCGTGTGAGCCCGGCGTGCGTGGGACTCGTGCTCTGGCTTATTTGTGTCTCCTCTTTCTTTAGTCATAACTTCCTCCTCTGTCTTCCCTCATTTTAATTGGAGGTCTCCTCTTTGGTGTGTTCTGCAAATCAAGTGGGTCAGGGTGTTAAAGACAAAAAGAAAGGAGGAAAGATGAGAAGAAAGCAGTCGGTCAAGTTATGTGTGAATTTTCTGATCAAAACTTAACCTTTCTGCAGCAGTGAGAGGTGGGAAAGTGACCTCTTCAAACCTGGGGAATGCCAGCTGCCTGAAGGAATCTTCCTCCCTGCGGGTGAGGTGTCCGGGGCCAGGTCTGCAGCTCCGACTGGCTGAGGAACCTTCTTTCCTGCACGGTGAGGTGTCCGGGGCCAGGTCTGCAGCTCCGACTGGCTGAGGAACCTTCTTTCCTGCACGGTGAGGTGTCCGGGGCCAGGTCTGCAGCTCCGACTGGCTGAGGAACCTTCTTTCCTGCACGGTGAGGTGTCCGGGGCCAGGTCTGCAGCTCCGACTGGCTGAGGAACCTTCTTTCCTGCACGGTGAGGTGTCCGGGGCCAGGTCTGCAGCTCCGACTGGCTGAGGAACCTTCTTTCCTGCACGGTGAGGTGTCCGGGGCCAGGTCTGCAGCTCCGACTGGCTGAGGAACCTTCTTTCCTGCACGGTGAGGTGTCCGGGGCCAGGTCTGCAGCTCCGACTGGCTGAGGAACCTTCTTTCCTGCACGGTGAGGTGTCCGGGGCCAGGTCTGCAGCTCCGACTGGCTGAGGAACCTTCTTTCCTGCACGGTGAGGTGTCCGGGGCCAGGTCTGCAGCTCCGACTGGCTGAGGAACCTTCTTTCCTGCACGGTGAGGTGTCCGGGGCCAGGTCTGCAGCTCCGATTGGCTGAGGAACCTTCTTTCCTGCACGGTGAGGTGTCCGGGGCCAGGTCTGCAGCTCCAACTGGCTGAGGAAGGAACACATATCCTCCCAGGTGCTTCCAGTCCTCCTTCTCCTTCTTCCAGGTTCAGGCTCCCTTCCTTTCCTTCCTTCCTTCCTTCCTTCCTTCCTTCCTTCCTTCCTTCCTTCCTTCCTTCCTTCCTTCCCTCCCTTCCCTCCCTTCCCTCCCTCTCTTCCTTCCTTCCTTCCTTCCTTCCTCCCTCCCTCCCTATTTCTCCTTCTTCATTCAGGTGCTTCTTCCTGGTTCTTCCTGTTTCTCTTTCTTGTTTTTTCTGGTTCTCCCTGTTTTACTTCCTGGTTCTGTGCCAATGAACACTGATTTCCTGAGAGCCTGATGTATTCCCTTGTCTGCCTTTTAAATAATAATTGCATCTACTGATCTGTCAACTTTTCATGGATGTGTTCCAGGGGAAAGGCGGAAGGTAGAGGAGAAGAATTTATTCCTCCAGAACACAGATGACCCATAGTCGGCATTACGTTTGTAAGGTGTGTTATGATTTTCTTCTTGGAGGAGTAGATGGGCTAGTGAAGTTTTGAAGAGATTTGGGAAAAAAGTGTTAAAATATCGTAGACGCTTTCTTTCTAGACTGGTAGTTACTTGCTTAAAGTTCTTAATTTTCGGGAAGATGTGAGGTGGGATGACAAACTCTCCATCTGTGAGATGAAGGAAGTAGACTGTAGCCATTTTTAGTAATTTAGATATTAGACTAAAAAACAACTAGCTGAAAAGAACTCAGTATAGCTCTGAAATGTTCGTAAGCGCGACCGACCATCCTTACGCCCTGTGAGAGGCCCTGCGTCCCGGGCCCCTCCCACCTCCTGAATGCCCATTCCTGGCAGAGGCCAAGGGGTAAAATTTGAGCAGAGATAAACCCACCTCATGTGGGCTCACGTACTTCCTAACAACTCAGAGCTCCGAGTCTCCCACAACCTGCCTTTGGGCCAGGACCCGATCCTGGTTCTCTTCAGGGCGGACTTCACATGGGTCCGGCCTCGGGGAGCAGCTGCAGGCTCCTCCTCACTCTCGGCCTCCAAGACTCCCCTTCCTGGGGGCACCGCCAGGAGGCTGGCCTTGACCTTGGGCCTGTCACCCTCCGGTTGGAGGTCTTCACCCTTCGGCTACCCGCCTCGTCTCCTTGGAGGTTTCGAAGGCACTCTGTCCTTTCAGAAGCTGGGGAAGGAAGTGTTAGACCCAAGGAGCTCCCTACACACACCAGGTCTCTGAGGTCCCCCAGCCCAAGCTTGTCCTCGCACTCAATCCGGGCATTGAGAACATGCAGGATGCAGCAAACAGCGCCTCTGATGACCAAGAGTCAGCCCTGAATTGAGAGCTGGAAGGGACTCGGTTGAGTCCCCTTTGAGAGCCTCCACCCTACTCACAGAAAGCTGGCAGCTCACAGATGACCACATAGAAACACAGATGCTAACCAGGCAATGGTGCCATTGGCACAGGGCCTGAACCCTGAAGGGACGATGAGCTCATGCTCCCAGCTGCACCTAAATATTGCAATTGTGGAATGAAAGTAGCCACAAAGAGCCAGACGACATCTTCACACCACACCCTATCCCACAGCAACCACACTACACCAGCCACACTGCCCATCCCACAGCAACCACACTACACCAGCCCACACCGCCACAAACCACAGCAACCACTCTACACCAGCCATACTGCCCATCCCACAGCAACCACACTACACCAGCCCACACCACCACAGACCAAAGCAACCACCTTACACCAGCCACACCACACACCACACCACATCAGTCATGCCAATCTTATTATTCTGTTTAATTTCTGACCACAAACAGTGTTACTAGGAGAGCGAGAGCCTGTGCCGAGTGTGGGGTGCCTCAGTGAGGCCACCAGACCCAGATCCTCTGAGGGAAATAGTCACAGGGAAAGCAAAAGCTCTGCAGCTTTATCTAATTCTGAAGACTGACAGTCGGCAGGGGGCCTGAACCCTGAAGGGAAGATGAGCTCATGCTCCCAGCTGCACCTAAATATTGCAATTGTGGAATGAAAGTAGCCACAGAGGGCCAGATGACATCTTCACACCACACCCTATCCCACAGCAACCACACTGCACCAGCCACACCGCCCATCCCACAGCAACCACACTGCACCAGCCACACCATCCAACCCTGCAGGTGTTGCCCCATAGGTGCCACACCCAGTGCAGCCCCAGGCCTCCCAGTTGGCAGGATCTGTGGCTTTTCAGCCTCAAATTCAGACCCTTGAGAACAACTGTTCTCTGAGTTAAGTGTGAGGACTGCAAGTTACGGGGTGCGAAGTGACACCGATTTCATTTCGGAGCCTGCTGGAACGTAAGTCCTGATAGCACCCCTTGCAGAGACAGGCAAGTTCACATTTGCTTTTGCTCGTTAACAGTGGTGACGGAGACACAGCTTGCAGAAGGAGGTGCCCCAGCTTTAACCACTGGACAGGTGGCCTGCAGGTCCTCCAGAGGGGAGCAAACTGTCCATCCTGTAGAGCACCATGGGCCGACAAACCAGCCTTTTGAGAGGACGGCCTGGCCCAGCCAAGCTGCTGGACAGCAGCTCAGAATCCAGGGCTGACTCATGCCTTTGTGCCTGGCCAGGAGCGATGCCACCAAAGAATCTGACCTGTGACCTGTGCCCTATGCCCTTACACTTGGGAGCTCAGCAGGCAGCTTGCCCCTGGCAGGCGTCAGGAGCCCCCCAGAGCACAGCAGTGGGGCAGGCAGAGTCAGGGCCACCCTGCCCTGGCCACGGCCTCCAGGCTTCCTTCTCAAGACCCCATGGCCATGGGGTGAGCCTGCCCAGGTATCTATGCTGTGAACTTGGAGACACGTGCTGTGAACTACGCTGTCACACTACGCTGTGAACTTGGAGACACATGCAGAAAAATGCTGCACCAGATTGATGCAGCACGGGAGGGCAACTCCTCACACTTTCAGAGATTTTCTCAGGTGCAAATGTTACTTGTTGTGAATAAAAACAGTGAGCTGCTGAAATGCCACACTCTCCAGGCAGATCGAGCTCAGCAGGCTTTCACAGTCTTGGGTGAGCAGGAGCCCTGGGCTGCCAGGCCGGCTGGGACCGGGTGGCCCCTGGCCGAGGAGGTGGTAGCAGGAAGCTCCACCAGGAGCCAGGAGCTGAGAGGAGAGTGCACGAACAGGCTCAGCCTGCGAGGGGTGGTGCCCTTCTTGGATTGGGGAGACCTCTGCACAGTTGTTCGCAGAAGGGCCAAGGGTTAGAGAGGAGGAGGCGAGGAAGGGGATGAGAGGGACCCCCGGGCTGCGGCAGCACCCCCACCTTCAGAAGCCCTTCTCCGTTCACTGTCCTCTGTCAATGACAGTTTTCCATTTTGCAAATAAGGGTCTGAATTTGAGGCTGAAAAGCCACAGATCCTGCCAACTGGGAGGCCTGGGGCTGCGCTGGGTGTGGTACCTGCGGGGCACCAGCGATGGTTCCTGAGGCTGGTGGGAGCCTGGGGGCAGGCAGGAGCCCTGGGGCCGGCCTGCTGCCCCCTGAGGTGCTGCCGGTGCTGGAGACGCAACCTTGTCAGGTGTCTGAAAGGTAAGTGGGGAGACCTCAGCCAGCCTCAGAGGTGAAGCAGCCACTGGAAGACGATACTGAATTTTGGCAAAGGCATCTCTCTTGCTTGGACATTTCGAACGGAACAAGAAGAAAATGAGCAAGTGACTCAGACCGATGGCTCCTTATGCAGCGAACACTGGGTCTGCTCCGAAGCAGCCATCCGGCGTCTGTGGCGGCCGCACATTCTAGAGGCCATTGGCATTCTCTGCACGTGCCCTGGGTCCTCACCGCCTGTCAGCTGTCCCTTACCAGCACACACAATGCATTGTTCACTCAGCTGTCAGCCCTTCCGGAACCCAGACCTTCAGCAACTGCAGCAAAAGCTTGCTGGTGCCTCAGGGAGGGACCCACGATGGGCCCGGCTAGCCGATCCAGCCAGCTGCCAGCCACGAGCCCCTTCCCGCTGAAACACCCTTCCCGTGCCTGCCGTGTGCGCGGCCGCCTTCTCTCCGCCACAGCCTCCACTGCTGAAGCCCACCTACGTCTGTCCGCACTGCCTTTCATCAACTTTCTAATGGGAAGGGGCCGGCAGGGTGGCGTGGGGGAGGCCGGTGACCAGGGTGGAGGGGCTTGGGGTGGCAGGGACCCCAGCCCAGGCACAGACCAGGTTTTCACAGGGCACGGATGCCAGCTTTGCGGGAGGGACGTCGCCTCCATTGATTAAATGATTCCACAGTGCCATATGCCTGCAACTCACTAGTATTATCAGCACCCAGCACGCGGGGAGCAGAGGCGCCCAGACACGCGGCCTGTCCCCGGCCCCCACTCCACAGAGCCTCCCACCCCGGCACTGAGCCCGGAAGCCCGGTCACCAGCTCGCCATTCCACAACTTTTCCAGCCTGGGAGTCCCCAAACGGGTGGCCGCCCCCCCGCAGCGGCCTAGCCCCCAGCTGCAGGACCCCCAGGACCCCCGTACTCACCATGAGCGCTGCAAAGTTACCGAAGCGTGAGCGCCGCTGGAGGAGGCGTCCAGGGGGAGGCGATCAGGTGGCGCCCTGCTCCCCGCCAGCCTCCATGGCCTCCGGAAGGTCAAAGTCCCAGACGGCGGCCAGGAGGTCGCGCTCCCGGGCCCCTGGCCTCAGGGTGACCGCGGCGGGGCGGGCGCAGTCCGGGAGCTGCTCCCATCTGCGAAGACAGCGGCGGTCAGCGGGGCGGGCGGAGGGTCCCCGCGGAGGGCAGCTCGCAGCCCCGACCCCGCCAGGGAGCAGCCGCGGCCCCTGTCGCTCCCTCCCCTCCGCGGGCGGCCTGGGGGCTGCGCCTGGGGCTGGCGGAGGCCGTGCCGGTGGGGACCGGTGGGGGGCTCGGACCGAACGCGCCAGCGGCAGATGCGTCTCCTTCTCCATATTTAAAAATCAATCTGCGCCCCACTCCCGGCTCCGGAGCCAAACTCAACCATCTCGGGCTGCACAAAGCCAGAGGCGCGCCGGGGGGTTTGCACCGGGAACCGGCACCGAGTGACCCGCCCGCCCCAGCCCGGCCGCGGCGCCTGCTCTGCCTGGATGTGGCTCGAGCTCCGGGCCGGGCGCGCGGGGCGGGGGCCCTGGATTATCCGCGGCGCCTCCCGCCCCAGCGGAGCCGAAAGTTACTCGGAGCCGCTTTCCTCGCGGCCGGCGTCACCTCGGGGCGGGAGCTTTTCTGCCGAGCCGCGGCCCCGCGCGTCCCTCCCGCCGCCCAGACCCGCGCGTCCTTCCCACCTGCTGTGGCCGAAGCGGCTGCCGGGGCGGCCGGGCCGCGCTCCCGGAGACAGACGCGCTGCGCTCCCCCCGCCGGGGACCCGCTCTCCATTCGCGAGGGCAGCGGCCGAGCTGGGACCGAGTTATCAACAGATTGCGGGGCTGCGGCGCCGGCCGGTGAGTCACAGCCCCGCGCACTAGCGGCCCAGCCCGGCCAGCAGCGCCGCCGCCTCTGCGCGCACCTCCCGCGGCGACAGCGGGGACCCGGGGCCGGAGGCAGGCGCGTAACCATGGGGACCGGGGCGGGCGATGGCGGCGGGCGGGCTCCTGCCGCAGGGTGGGGATGGCTCTTCCAGCCGGGCGGCCGCCGTCACACTGCAGAGCGTATTTAAAGAGACACTTCGCTCCGCGCTCGCTCCCCAGCACCAGACCCTCGCCCGAAAACGCCGCCGGGCGGACTGCACGACCCTGTGTTATTCCCAAAGGCAATCTCCATCCGTGGAGAAGCTGCAGGAACAGAAATATACACAAGAAAATGGATTTGGAAGGAATTTTCCATCCTTTATTTAACATTCTCAAGTCCAGATATGCCAGAACCGAGGTGCACCTGTCGTGAACCCGTCTGAGTGTGAGTCAGCAGGGCAGCCGCAGCAGGTGTAGACAGACAGGGCCTGTGGCTGTGCAGAAAGCGTCCCTGTCCCCCTACCCCAACCCTCCTGCATCCTGGGCCACAGAGCTGGGCATCCAGAGCCAAGGCGAGTGTGGAGGCCAGGGTGCCAGGGGCGGCGCAGCCCAGCCTCCCACCCGCAGCGAGGTTTGGGCTCCGCACACATCCCACAGGTCCCTATCCTGCCCCCAGGGGCCTCCTACCCGACAAGGTGGGTCCAAGTCCACTCCAGTTTTCGTCACAAACTCCGTTTTCTGGGGCACGTGCTGGCCTGGTGGCAGCCTCAGCAAGAGTCTCAGGAACTGCCCTGGGTGACTCCACACCCCTCCACCTGTTCCCCCTTTGGCCCTGGGTGACCCCACACCCCTCCACCTGTTCCCTCCTTGGCCTCCACCCTTGCATGGCTACTTCTGCCCCAGGTTCTGTGACACTGGCACCTGTTCAGGGGGTCCCCAGGCCCTGCTGCCATGGATTTTGAGGGGCCCGAAGGATGTACTATTGGGAGGTTGTCATGAAGACTCACTGAGGCAGAATTAGATGCAGGGGTGACAGCGTTCCCCTTCCCCGGCCTCTCATTATGGGGCTTTTGAGCGGGATGTGCTCAGGGCCCCACTGCCCCATCTAGCTGGTGTTCCCAGAGCCCCTCTGTGGGGACACTGTGCTGGTCCCTGAACTCCAGCTGAGGGACACAGGGTCCAGGCAGGCGACCGTCTAGTTCCCAGCTGGAGACGCTCCAGGCACCCCAGGACCTGGCCGCCCTGACTCCCTGGACACCGTTCCCTTGGAGCCTCGGAGCCCCCCCTGGTGTCCCCTCGGTGATGGTCCTGGACAAGAGGGCTGGGAAGAGGCAGGCAGCAAGGGGAGGATTCTGCCCCAGACGTCCCCAGGCCGGGGGTCCCCATGGGCTCTGCCCTGACGTCTTACTCCTGCACCCAGCGGCTCCCACCACAGAGACTGCTCCAGGTGAGGGTACCACACTGAGCACAGGTCAGCCTGTGTCTCCCGGGAGGCTCCTGGCACATCACAGTTGGGGCCCAGAGGAGGCCCTGGCCGGTGGTGGGGGGGCCCTGGCTTGTCTCTTTCCCTGCACACGGACTGGAGCCCTGCCCTGAGTCCCATGGGGACTTTGCGGGGGAACTTCTCGAAGGTGCTGTGGGGGCAGAGGGAGGTGGTGGAGCCAGCCAGGCTCTGGGAGGCCCCAGAGAAGCTCCCACTGCCCACCTCAGTCCTGGCTGGTTTTGGGCCCTGGGCTGGGCCCCCACAGGCTCCAAAGGGAAAGGTTGTCCAAGGGAAAGCCCTGGAGGCCGCTGGTATCCGGGTAGGACACACAGAAGGCTACCAGGTGCTGTGGGGGCCCTGGGGTCCGGCACTTGAGGCAGACAGGTCCACTGGCTTGCGAATGTCCTGCTGCCCCCGCACGTGGTGGTCAGGACCCGGGAGGGCTGCCCCTCCCCCCCCCATTCCACACCTAGTGCTAACCTAGGTGAAGGAGAGAGAGCCCAGGGGGAGCTGGCACTGCCACGTGTTCCAGAGCTGCCCTCGGGCAGAGTCTGTGGGGCTCGGCCTTGTGAGGGGTAGGGGCACCGGGTGTCTCCTGCTCACTCACAGCTGCCCCCCAGGGCCCCTCCCCTGCTGCTCTGCGAGCCCCTCCCTGGAGCTGCCCTTGGAGGGCACCTGCTTCAGGTCTCATCTCCAGGGTGGTGCTGGGGACCGGGCACTGTCTCCTGAACAGTCCCACATGGTGGCCTGGGCGGCACGCCTGTGGGATGGGGAAACCGAGGCACAGACAGTCACGTGCTCTTCCAGTTGCAGGTTAGACCCCACTTGCGGTTGTGTGTTCCAGAAGTCTCCGGGCGCTGTGTGGCAGGATGAGGAGCTGCCCCCCTGGAGGATCACGCAGGCCTCTGGGTGGCATTCAGCAGGTGAGCCGGCGGCCGTCTGCCCCGCAGCCCGGGGATGTCAGCACTTGCCCTGCCACCAGAGGTCACTGCCCCGGGCCCTGGGCCCCCGGCCCTCTGCTCACTGTTCATCAGCAAAGCGTCTGCTTTCTGGACTGCAGGGTTGGCTGCGGCACCGGCTGACCACAGGGCCCAACTTTCCAGTCCCAGCCGGAGGGAAGCGTCTCAACCATGTTGTAGGCACACGGGTGAGGGTGCTGCCTGCCTCCCTGACTCTTACCTCCCCAAGAGAGGAAAACAAAAGAAAAAAAGATAAGACCAGGAAATGGAAATAAGACAAAGAAGAATGAAATTTTAAAATCCGAACAAACCCAAACATGCTGTTTCAAAACGTAAGTCCATGAAGAGTCTCGTGGTGAGAAAGACAGAATTCCTAGCCAGGAAAATGCCCCGTGCTTGCCCCTCGGAGGCAGGTGCTCACCACGGCAGGGTCTATCTAGGTGTTTATTAAGGTGTCTCACCACGTATCGCCCAGATTCACCAGAGATGCAGAGGCGGAGGATACGTTCCTGTTTACATTGATACATAGTTACATAGGTGAAGAGCTTTACAGCGAGGAAGCGGCTCACGCGGCCATGAGGGACCCAGGCAGGAGCTGCTGTTGCTGCCCCAGGTGCGATTCCTTCCTCCTCAGGGAGGCTCAGCTCCCCGCTGCAGCCAGGGGGGCCAGGCAGGCCTCCTTGACCTATAGCGCAGACGGCCAAGTGCTGGTCACGGCCACTGCATCTACACCACCCCTTTCTCAGCAGCAACTCCACGAGTGCTCGATGGGAAACTGCAGACAGCAGCCTTGCCAAGCGGATGCCCAGGGCCGACCACCGCAGCCCCTCCAGCCACGTTCTCCATCAGGGCAGCCTCCTGCTGGCTTCGGCACTGCAGGCAGCACACCAGCGAGGGGTGGGGCTGTGTGCCACGAAGCGTCATCCATGGACATGCCACGAAGGGTTATTCTTCTTTTGACTTTTTCTGATGGTTTAAAACTGTAAGAACATGCAGCTCACAGTCCGCACGGAAGCAGGCATGTGGCTCCTGCCTCACTGTGGGAGGAAAGATGTTCTCTAAAGAAATGGCTGGGTTTGCGGAGGGGTTTGTGGAGGGCCGGGCAGTCTGAACACAGCCCAGCTGGCCTTGGTGGAGGTGGGGCTGGCACAGGGGGGTGGGGGCAGTTCTTCCTGACGCAAATCCTAACGCCTTCAACACTGACCTTCCAAAGAAACAGCTGCTGGACGCTGCCCGACAGCAACGAGAGCCCCGCTCCTAAGGCGCGCGACTCTCGAGGGCTTTGTTGTTTATTTGGCACCCGAGGCCCAGGCTCACAGGGTCTCGGGTGCATGGGACCCCCCAGCCCTTCCCACTGCTCTGCGATTCTTCCTCCCTTCTGGAAAGGTCAGTTTGGGGTTCTATTCTGGGAGGGGCCAGGCCGCCACCTGGCCTCATTAACTGGGCAGGCCACTGGGACCTCCTCCGAAACGCTGCGGCCCTGGCCGAAGACTTGCCTCCCGCCGGGAGCCTTCGGCCCTCTTAGTAGTGGATGTGGGCTTCCTCCCTCTGAGGGGACGTCCTGATGGACACGAGATGTGGGGCGCCCGTGGGTGGCCGCCTGCTCCTGCCACAGTCCCCCTTGGGGCCTGAGCTGCGGCTGCTGCCTCCGTAGGGAAGGAACAATGGGGGGTGGGCCCGCCCCTACCCAGAGAGAGTGGGCCGTGTTGCCTGCAAGGCCTCAGCCAGGGGACCACGTTTCTCTGCATCTTGTGGCTTTGGGTTCTGCAGGCTGTTTGTGGGAGAACGGGAAACAGTCCCAGAGATGACGCTGCCTCATGCAGGTTAACAGAGTTGGAGGTCAGGCCGACGCCTGAGGCTCAGGACGCTGATGGGCGCCTTCCCTCACCAGGGGTGAGCCCCCAGCCCCGTCTTCCCTCGCCGGGGTGAGCCCCTCCCCAGCCCCGAGTTTGGAGGGGCCGTGGCTGCCGGGGACTCGCGTGAGGAGCTTGCTGTAAATACGGAGCTCTGGAGCAACAATGGCCTCACGCCGCTGGCATCTCGGGCAGGACCTGCCTCTTTTTGGAACACTTTCAAGATCTTTGCGTTTGTTCGTTTCCAGCCATTTGGTGGAGACTCTGAGAGCCTGAACTTAGAAGCCCGCCGAGAGGGGAAGTGGCGGCCTCCGGGGAGTGGGCAGCCTGGCCGCAGAGCGCGCGGGACCCAGGGCCACCGTCCTCCCGAGACAGCGGCAGCAGCCGCCACTCACCGTGCGGAATTAAAAACGGCTCTCTGGTTGCCACGGCAACCAGCCTTCTCCCCCCAGCGTCAGTTTGAATTTGTGCAGACCATTCCTAGCCAAGATTCAAGCCAACAGATTCGTGCTTACCCTGAGGTGAAGCCTCGTTTGAGAACCAAATAATAAAATTAACAAACCTAAAATCTCCTCACTGCTGCCGCCTCTTTAATAAGCACTCAGCAGAGCCCCCGAGAGGACACAGGGCCAGCACAGTCTCCCTCCTCTGAGGCGGGAGGCCCCCAGGGAAGCTCACGTGGCTCCCACTGACCACCACGTGTGGCAAACAGGCCCTTAGGCGCTTGTGGGCCCCCCCGCAGAATGAGCCCCTTGGGTGGGTTTTACGTTGGAAGGCCTCACCGCACAGGGCCTGCGTCCAGGGTGCCTCGGCCAGGCCTCTGTGTCCAGCGCAAGGCCCTGGCACACGCATCCAGGCTTGCAGGGGGACGGCACAGGGTTCTGTCGGCCTGTACTGTGGGGCGGACTCTGCGTGTCAGGGGTCCGGCTGTGTGAGGGGTGTGCTCTGTCTCGGCATCCTATGCCCACCTCAGGCCAAGGCCGTGGGTCTCGTAGGCCTCTACCCGCTGGGCCTCAGATACCTTCTCCTCCTTGGAAAAGGCATAAAGGCCTCCCCTCCCCAAGTCGCGAACCTCGGTTTTGCTGAAGGCTTGTGGAGGGTATTGAAAGAAGGCAGGAGTAGGTTCTGAGTGGGTGTTCACGGGAAGGGAGGCCCTATGCAAAGCCCCGATCCTGCAAGGTTCTGGGGTCCCCGGTGTGGCCTGGGGCCCCCACAGCTCCTGTTGGCTCCTGCCGGTGGCCACAGAGGATCCACGTGGCCTCCTCTCTCACTGAGCCCACCCGGGACCCAGGCAGAGAGCACCTGGGGAAGTCTGGGATCAGGTGGGGAGGGCTGGATGGGTGTGGGATTCTGCTCATTCTGCAGGCCAGGGAGCCAGGCAGGTGTCGGGGGCGGGGGCTGTGAGGGGCAGGAGTACACTTGGCTGTTGGGGCAATGGCTATGCTGTAGCTTTGCTCACACACTGGGGGTGACATGCCTTCACCCGTTCTCCCCGAGGCCCCACAGGCCCCACCCCAGACATGGCTTTCCGATGTCCTCAGCTGCGCATTGATGGATAAATCCTCTGCAGCCCAGGAGCTCCACCAGCCTCTGTCTGGACACTTGAGTGGGGGAAGGGAGCGGATGTGGCCAGGCCACAGTAGTTGGGAACCCACAGTGTCCCCGCCAGCCAGTGGCTGCGCCCGGCACAAAATCCTCGCGTAGAGCTGCATCCGAGCACAGCCCCTGCTGCTGGCTGCCTGGTGCCCGGGTCTGGTTGTAGCGCCCGGTGCTGCCGAGGGAGCCCTGGCTCCAGGGGGTCCTGCCAGAGGGCGTGTTGATAATGAGAACACGGCTTCTGTGGGTGGACGACCTCCGGGAGCCCACAAGCATGCAGCCTTCCCTCCTGGTGTCCTCCTCCACCCCCGATGCTGCTGGACTCAAGGGCAGCCCTGGTGAGGCCCGAGCCCTCTACAAGGAGTCAGGGTTCAGCAGACCAAGGAGGGCTCCCCTTCGGTGCACCCCAAGCACTGTGGCTGCTCCAGGCAGGCTCACGAGTGTTCGATGTCTCTGTCCACCCCTCCCAGGGCTGACACGCGGCCTGGGCACCCGGCCACAGACGTGGGGCGAGGACACTTCTTATAAACTCTGCCACAGAAACCACCACATGCAGCCCGGAATTGTAATGAGGGCTCATCACAGGGAACCACAGAGCCGCACTGCCGATCTTAACAGTGACACGCATGCGCTCCTGCCCGTTAACGGCCATGAATTCAGACGGTGAAGCCCACGGCCACCAGACGCCATCTTCGCCAAGATGCGGGAGCACCGTGAAACCCCCGATTTCATGCAGATGATTCCTTCCCGACTCGGAAGTTAATGTGGGCCCCCGGGAAGATTTGTGAACACAGAGCTTTTACATCTAGGTCCAAGGCTCCGGCTTCCCTGCATCAGAGCGGCGCATCCCGCCCAGCTGGCTCCAAGACCATCTACCCTGATCTCAACCTGGGACAGGTCCGAGGCTCCAGCTTCCCTGTATCAGAGCAGTGCGTCCCGCCCAGCTGGCTCCCAGGTCTACCCTGATCTCAACGTGGGACAGGTCCGCGGCTCCGGCTTCCCTGTATCAGAGTGGTGCTGCCTGCACAGCTGTCTCCCAGGTCTACCCTGATCTCAACGTGGGATAAAGGCTGAAACAGAAACAGCCAAATGTCCAGATGGTTTTACATTTTTGGGACTATTCCGGTTTCCAGACCTGAATAATCAGCCACATGACCTGGTTTTCACAAAAGCCTCCATCCTGGGGGTCAGGAGCTGCCTCTTGGAGCCTGGTGGTCCCTCCAGGGCCAAGTCCATCGTTGGGGTCTTCCCAGGAGTGGGGGTGGCTCTGGGGCGTTTCTTGGTCCTGTCCCTGCTCTGTCAGGGCTGGGACGCCATCCCCGTCTGGCCAGCCATCCCTGGGCCGTGGTCACAAGAAGGACGGGGATCCAGCCCCCACCGCACCCCTCGGGGTCCTGCTTAGGCAAGATGGCGGGTCCAGTGAGGAGGAAGCAGGAGGCCCCACAATCCTGTCTCCGTACCACCAAGGAGGGACCAAGCACACGTTCCCTCCCGACCACACCCTCGCCTGCCTCCGGCTCACCCATGGGGCCTCACTGTCCTGACATTCATGAAGCCTTCCCTGCCTTACCCACAGCCCTGGAGCATCTTCGAGGGTCAGCCCAGGTGCCGTCCCTGGGGCGTCTGGCCTGGAGGACTCTGAACAGGCCCATGGTGCAGCCAGCCCCTCCCTGGGGACCAGAGCCGGCAGCGGCTTGGGAGCTGTCCCTGGTGCTGCCTGGAGTAGACCTGGTACCTGAGGTCCTGCCCACCCACTGGCCCAGCCTTTGTCCAGCTCAAGCCCCGGCCCTTCCGTGGGACCCGCTCCATCTGATCACACCTGCCGCCTGGTGCTGCCTGGCCCTGCCTGGGTCGGCTGCGCTTCCCTCCATGGCTGGCCCAGCTGCCTCAGCCTGGTTCCTGCCAAGGCTTCTGGCAACCGGGCCAAAGCAATTTTACCAAATTAGATGTGGTCGGAAGCGAGTCGTTCCACCTGGCAATTTTGTTAAAATAATTATTTGTTTGAAAATTAATATTCCCGAGTCGCTGATTTTTCTAGGATTAGTTTTGGCACACCGTGGGGCAGTTTCTCACACGCCGCGGGGCAGTTTCTCACACACCAAGGGGCAGTTTCTCTCACACCAAGGGGCAGTTTCTCTGACACCGAGGGGCAGTTTCTCTCACACCGAGGGGCAGTTTCTCTCACGCCGCGGGGCAGTTTCTCTCACACCAAGGGGCAGTTTCTCTCACAGTGTGGGGCAGTGTGTCTCACGCCACGGGGCAGTTTCTCTCACACTGCGGGGCAGTTTCTCTCACGCCGCGGGACGGTTTCTCTCACACCAAGGGGCAGTTTCTCTCACGCCGCGGGGCAGTTTCTCTCACACCAAGGGGCAGTTTCTCTCACGCCGCGGGGCAGTTTCTCTCACACCAAGGGGCAGTTTCTCTCACAGTGTGGGGCAGTGTGTCTCACGCCACGGGGCAGTTTCTCTCACACTGCGGGGCAGTTTCTCTCACGCCGCGGGACGGTTTCTCTCACACCAAGGGGCAGTTTCTCTCACGCCGCGGGGCAGTTTCTCTCACACCAAGGGGCAGTTTCTCTGACACCGAGGGGCAGTTTCTCTCACACCGAGGGGCAGTTTCTCTCACGCCGCGGGGCAGTTTCTCTCACACCAAGGGGCAGTTTCTCTCACGCCGCGGGGCAGTTTCTCTCACACCAAGGGGCAGTTTCTCTCACACCAAGGGGCAGTTTCTCTGACACCGAGGGGCAGTTTCTCTCACACCGAGGGGCAGTTTCTCTCACGCCGCGGGGCAGTTTCTCTCACACCAAGGGGCAGTTTCTCTCATGCCGCGGGGCAGTTTCTCTCACGCCGTGGGGCAGTTTCTCTCACGCCGCGGGGCAGTTTCTCACACGCCGCGGGACGGTTTCTCTCACACCAAGGGGCAGTTTCTCTCACGCCGCGGGGCAGTTTCTCTCACACCAAGGGGCAGTTTCTCTCACAGTGTGGGGCAGTGTGTCTCACGCCACGGGGCAGTTTCTCTCACACCAAGGGGCAGTTTCTCTCATGCCGCGGGGCAGTTTCTCTCACGCCGCGGGGCAGTTTCTCTCACGCCGCGGGGCAGTTTCTCTCACAGCGCGGGGCAGTTTCTCCCACGCCGCGGGGCAGTTTCTCTCACGCCGCGGGGCAGTTTCTCTCACAGCGCGGGGCAGTTTCTCCCACGCCGCGGGGCAGTTTCTCTCACGCGGCGGGGCAGTTTCTCACATGCCGCGGGGCAGGTTCTCTCACACCAAGGGGCAGTTTCTCTCACACCAAGGGGCAGTTTCTCTCACGCGGCGGGGCAGTTTCTCACATGCCGCGGGGCAGGTTCTCTCACACCAAGGGGCAGTTTCTCTCACACCAAGGGGCAGTTTCTCACACGCCGCGGGGCAGTTTCTCTCACAGCGCGAGGCAGTTTCTCTCACGCCGCGGAGCAGTTTCTCTCACACCAAGGTGCAGTTTCTCTCACGCCGCGGGACGGTTTCTCTCACACCAAGGGGCAGTTTCTCTCACGCCGCGGGGCAGTTTCTCTCACGCCGCGGGGCAGTTTCTCACACGCCGCGGGGCAGTTTCTCACACGCCGCGGGGCAGTTTCTCACACGCCGCGGGGCAGTTTCTCTCACGCCGCGGGGCAGTTTCTCACACGCCGCGGAGCAGTTTCTCTCACACCGCGGGGCAGTTTCTCACACGCCGCGGGGCAGTTTCTCTCACGCCACGGTGCAGTTTCTCTCACGCCGCGGGGCAGTTTCTCACACGCCGCGGGGCAGTTTCTCTCACACCAAGGGGCAGTTTCTCTCACGCCGCGGGGCAGTTTCTCTCACAGCGTGGGGCAGTTTCTCTCACGCCACGGTGCAGTTTCTCTCACGCCGAGGGGCAGTTTCTCACACGCCGAGGGGCAGTTTTTCATACACCGTAGGGCAGTTTTTCAGTTCTTTGTGTCTTAAGACATTGCTTTCTCTCCTTTCAAAATATCTTTGAGTCTAAAAATAATCTTTTTATTTAAAAATTTATAATAATCTTTGAGACAGTGATTCCTGCTTTGAGCTGTTGGTAATAGCCGAAGCCCAGAACAAGCTAATACCTGAAGTGGGGGCAGGGACTCATGCCCTCTGTGGGGACCACTCCCTGCGTTGTGGAAAGGGGAGAAGCCAGTGGCTCGTAGAGCCATGGACAGATGGTTGCGGTGTGTGCCCGGGGCCTCGAGGGCATTCATCAGAGCCTCACAAGTCCCTCTCCCCAAACAAGGCTCCCGTACAAGCAGCAAGTGGACCTTCCTGGGCTGGGCTGGGTGGGGGGTACACCACCGGGAGGCCCTGCTCTCAAGAATTGCTCTGGGGGGTGATAAGCACTTGAACCGACTGCATCTGTGGGTAGCAGCTGGTGCCACAGAGACGGGGAGACCAGGTCAGGGGCCCTGGGGCTTGGTGTTGAGCACGACGGCTCCATCTGGGCTGGGCAGGTGGCCACGGAAGCGCAGGCATCCTCCCTGGAAGATGCGGAGAGTTTGGGAAGCACATCGTCACCCAGGAGGCAGGGGAACCCGCAGAGCCTGAGACACGGGCACCAGCACACGCGGCCGCAGATCCTGGCACCCTCGGCTCCTAAAGGCGCCACCCAGGAGCAAACACCCTGCTGACAAGGGGTTGGTTTCAGGTGGATCACATCCTCCCCAGAAGCTGGCATGTTTATATATTTTGGAAGTCTATGAAAGCCAAAATCCTCATTAATTTCAAAATATAGTTCACAAACTCCAAATATTTGACCAGTGCGTCCATATGCTCAGCCATCATCATAGCCACAGAGCAGCTGGCGTGAGACTCGCAGGACGAGGCGTGAGGCAGAGGCAGAGCCGGAGGCGAAGGCCGGTCCACAGTGACTGGTTTCACGTGCCCTGCAAGGGCTGTGGGCATGAGGACCCGGAGGGGTGAGTGAGGTGCAGGGACGGGGCTGAGAGGGCGTGAGGTGTCCCCGTGTCCCTCGGAGGTGGTGGATCCTGCTCAGACCCTGCCCCTGGCCCATAGCCCACGCACCCCGCATTGCTGCGCCCTCCTCCTGGACCCCGTGGCCCGCTGTGCCTGCATCTGCAGGATCCACGCTGTGGGTGGTCTGCTCCTATTTGCCCCTCACCTGTGCCATGCCCTGAGGGTGCCCGGGGTGGGGGAAGAAGGGTCCAAGGCTGCCCAGCACGTCAGGAGTGGTGTCCAGGCCAGTCCCAGACCTCTGGCCTGTGATGCTGGGGGAGTGAGGGGCAGGCGCAGCCCTCGGTGGAGAAAAGGCAGCATCTTCCCCTGTGGGCCACCCCCAGAGGACCCTGCCTGTGGCCCCACGGATGCCAGGGGTCCCCCACTGGGGCATGAGGAGCCGGCATTGCACTCACCTTATCACACAGCGCAACCCGTCACTCCTAAACTACGGATAAAACAAGACTTCCTCATCCGCAGGTTAAAAAAAGATTCCTGACACAGCAATTTTCTCCAAATGCAATTTGGACTCAGCCAGATCCACTAAGCCAGTCTTTCAAGTTGACTTTAAAATTCCTCCCCCAAATCTCTGCCCTCCGTTTTCACTCCTCAAAGAGTCAGTAGGTTTAGCAGTATCTCCCCACGCTGGTCGTGCCATGCCCAGGACACCCCGAGGGCCACAGGACCCAGGTAGTGGGTGTGTGGCCAGCAGGAAGGACACAAGGACCAGGCCCCAGCCTCCTGCCAGCCCTGCTGCCCGTGGGCCGCCCCAGCCCCAGCTGCTTCCTGGACCAGACCTGAGCGTCCGCTCCTCCCAGGGCAACGCTGCAGGGAAACACGCTCGCTGCCTGGCCCGTGGGTGCTGTCTTCCTGACCGAGGGCGCCCACGTGTGATTTCACGTGACCCCAGCTTGCTTGCCAGGTGGACAGGGACTGCGACCGCTCCCGGCTGGGCCTGCTCCTCCCTCCATGCAGCTTGGCGTGGCCTGGGGCGGCCCTGCCACCGCCACTCTGCCCTCTCCTACCTGCCCAGCAAGGGTGCTCGCCTGGAGAAAATGGCTGGTTCCTGTGTGGACTTGGGGCTCCCTGACTGGGCTGTGCTGTGTGGGAGGTGAAGGGGCTGCGTGCTCTGCGGAGTTTACACGGAAGCCTCAGCAGGGCTGGACGTGGTGCTGTCAGCCAAGCCTCGGCACAGAGGTCACAGAGGTCAGCCGCTGGGCCTCGGCTGGGGGTGCTGTGGGCTGCAGAGCTCGGGGCCTGTGGCTGTTCCCTGCTGTGACCACAGGCCAGGGCTGGGGCCTGAGGCTTCTGCGGTGGCCCTGTGAAGAGCAGGAGCCTCTGCTCCACCCCCAGGGAGCTCATGACAGAGATCGGAGGGGAGGTTCCTGAGGGGCGGCTGCTTCTGAGTGCATGGCCGGGTCCTAGGTCTGCATCCTCAGACCGACTCCCAGCTTCACCCTGAGCCAAGGTCCCCACGGCTGCCGGCACCTGTGGTCCCCACCACACTCCTCACTCCAGTGTGGGTCCCCAGCCCTGGTGGCCGCCATGTTTCCTAGTTTTCCCAGTTAAACAATGAATAGCCCAGTCTCAGTGAACACTCTGGGCAAACACTCTGTGGTCTCTAAAGCCCACAGCCCCTGCAAGGAGCCCTGGGCACAATGGTGATGCCCAGCTGGATCAGGAAGAGTGTGCACAATGGTGATGCCCAGCTGGATCAGGAAGAGTGTGTCGGGGCTGGGGGCCAGCAGCACCAGAAATCCGGGCCACTGCTGCTGACATCATCTCGGGAGGACTCTGGAGCCACTGACCACGCGGGATTGTGCAGGCGTCTACAGGGACCACGGACCATGGGGGATCATGCAGGCATTTACAGGGACCATGGACCGGGGGGGCTGTGCAGGTGTCTACAGGGACCATGGACCAGGGGGATCATGTAGGCGTCTACAGGGACCATGGACCAGGGGGTGCTGTGCAGGCGTCTACAGGGACTACGGACCAGGGGGGATCATGCAGGCGTCTACAGGGACCATGGACCAGGGGGATCATGCAGGCGTCTACAGGGACCATGGACCAGGGGGGATCATGCAGGCGTCTACAGGGACCGCAGACCATGGGGGATCATGCAGGCGTCTACAGGGACCATGGGGGATCATGCAGGCGTCTACAGGGACCATGGACCAGGGGGGGCTGTGCAGGCGTCTACAGGGACCATGGACCAGGGGGGGCTGTGCAGGCGTCTACAGGGACCATGGACCAGGGGGGGCTGTGCAGGCATCTACAGGGACTACGGACCAGGGGGGATCATGCAGGCGTCTACAGGGACCATGGACGGGGGAGCTGTGCAGGCGTCTACAGGGACTACGGACCAGGGGGGATCATGCAGGCGTCTACAGGGACCATGGACCGGGGGGGCTGTGCAGGTGTCTACAGGGACTATGGACCAGGGGGGATCATGCAGGCGTCTACAGGGACCATGGACCGGGGGGAGCTGTGCAGGCGTCTACAGGGACTACGGACCAGGGGGGATCATGCAGGCGTCTACAGGGACCATGGACCGGGGGGGGCTGTGCAGGTGTCTACAGGGACCCCAGACCACGGGGGATCATGCAGGCGTCTACAGTGACCACGGACCACGGGGGCCTGTGCAGGCGTCTACAGGGCCACTGAAAGAAAAAGAGATGAGGGGATTGGCCTTCTGACCCCTGCTGGGTCAGTGGACTTGGCAACAGCCATTGTGGGAAGAGAGACTCCACCACCTCTGAGCGGTCAGTACCTCAGACACAGCCACAATCTTGTAAGACACGCAGGGGCTGGGCATGGTGGCTCACGCTGTAATCCCAGCACTTTGGGGGTCCGAGGTAAGAGGATATTTAGAGCTCAGGAGTTCGAGACCAGCCTGGGCAACATGGCGAAAGCCCATCTCCACCACAAATACCAAATGTAGCTGAGTGTGGTGGTGTGTGCCTGTAATCCCAGCTACTCAGGAGGCCGAAGCGGGAGGATCACCTGAGCCCGGGAGGTTGAGGCTGCGGTGAGCTGAGATCACGCGACTGCACTCCAGCCAGGGCAACAGAGTGAGACCTGGTCTTTTAAAAAAGGAAAAAAAAAAAAAAAAAAAAAGACAAGGGGCCACAAGACCCTGTAAACAACACCGTGGGCACCACCCCTGAGTCCACAGGGGGAACTTCGGCCGGAGGATGCCGGCTGGCGTTTCTTCAGCAAAGAGTATTCGGGGAGACAAAGGCGGCTGGCAGAGGCTGGCAGGCCCAGACGGAGGGCGGGACATCAGCCAGCCACACCTGGGGCCTGTGCTGGTCCTGATTTTACAAATCAACTGTACAAAGTGTAAGAAAACCCAGAAAATGGGAATCTAGGCTTAATACTTGATCAAACAGGAATTTTATTGCTAATTTTTGAAGAAATCACAGCCGTTATCTTTTAGCAATGCGTACAGGGAGGCGTCAGCGAGATGAGGGTGGCTGTGGGGACGGTAGCGTCACCGCCTCGTGACACTCTTTCTGCCACTTTACTCACACACCGTGCACGCGTGTGCACACACGTCGCCCTTTATCAGGACTAGCAGGGGGACCTGTGAACAAATGCCTGCACGGGGTGTGGGTAAAGTCCCCGCCGTTGGTCTCGGTGACTCCTCTGTAACTGGGACCTCCAGGGAGACCTGGGCTCTGGCACCCACTTGTCCTTGAGGCCGTAAGGCCACCTGGGGCCACTGGGCCAGCGTTGCAGCATCAGCCCAGATCCCAGAAGGCAATGGGGGCTCCTGCTGCCCAGGGTCCTCACCAGCCTGGAGCCTCCGGCCGTGGGCCCACCGACCAAGCTCACGGCCTGGCCCCGGGGGCTCGTGGACCCCCAGCAGCCCTGGGGACCCAGCTCCAGTGTTTCCTCACAGAGGAGCATGGCAGCTCCGGGACTTGGCTTGCGTGCACTGGGCGGTGGGGTGCCAGGTGGGTGAGAGGATTGCAAGACGGAGGTAAAAATAACACTGTTCCCAGAAGCAATTTCCCCAAACGAGTCGGCGGCCTCTGGTAATTTGTTGCCTAGGAAAGTCGGGAACAAATAAAGACGCCCTGTTTTCTGAGCAGCTGCCTTCCCATCTGCACGGCCGCTGGGCTCCTCTCTGAGCAGGTCAATAAATCCGGGTCCCAAGAACCCTGAGGGGCGCCCAGGACGGTGCCGGTGCCGTGCCGGAAAGGGTGGGAACAGTTAAGTGGGTCGCGCCCACTTAACTTTAAAGACTGTGTTACAGGAGAAACAGACTGAGATAGATGATATTAAATTGGAAATGAAATTAAAAAGCTTGATGTGTGAATTCTGTGAATGCACCACTTACGGTTCGTCAGTTCTCAGCGAGGTAGAGTCACCCGTGCGAGCTCGGCACTTGGCATCCAAACTGGGGCGTTCCAGTGATGGGGCAAACCAGGCAGGGCCAGGCAGTCCCCCGGGCAGGACAGACCTGGTGGCCCCTGCCCAGACCCGCCCTCCAGCCCGACCTCCTGTGGTGAGTGCAGGTCCGTCAGCATCTGTGGCAGCTGCAGGCCTCCCGGTCACAGCCTCAGGCTCCCTGGGGGATACGCCGCTTTTGTGTGGCCAGGCTCCGCCTTGAGCCGACTCTTCCTCCAGTGAAGAGGCTCCCGGGTGTCCTTGGTCACCAGGACCTGCAGGCCCTTCCCCGGGCAGATGTCCCACCTGTGGGCGGCCCTCTGGAGTCCAGGCTTCTGCCCCTTCCTCAGCAGGAATCTCCGGCATCCCGCTTCCAGGCTATGGCCTGGGAGGACGTTCTCAGGCCCATGGTGCTGTCTGGGCCACACTCTCCCCACGGCTGCCCCAGTCTCCTGGAAGGGCCTCATCTGCAGGCCCCTGGCGCCACCAGCCTCACCTGAGTCCCTGCCTGGATAGTGTTGCCACCAGCAGGCACCCACTCGGGTGGAGACGGGAAGCCCAGAAAGAGCCTGTCTCTGCAAATAGCCACTTCTCAAGACCCACGCCCATGAGGGCTCGCCCTCGGCCGTTCTCCCACCCTGAGTTGCCCGGAGGTATGTGACGTCTGGCAGGGGCATCTGCTGCCCAGAGAGCAGCTGTGGAGTCCCTCCTTCTCCAGGGCTGGGGCCAGGCCTGCATCGCCCTGCCCTGTGCTCCACCCCACAGCTTCCCGAGGCCCCCAGGGCTGCCCTCCCTCTGCCAGTGATCCAGAGCCCCATTAGACCCCCCAGCTGGGAGGTCACATCCTGGGGAAGGAGTGTGTGGCTGGACACTCTCAGCCACAGCCAGCCAGTGACCCTGAGCAATAGCAGTAGCCAGGCTAGGGAATCCGCTGTGCCTGGCCCCTGGGGTGAGAGTCAGTTGGTTCATTTTAAAGTCACTGGTTCATGACATCTACTGAGGGCTCAGGGTGTGTGAGGCTGGGGGGCCACAGGCGACTGAGTCTGACCCTGGGGGAGCAACAGAACAGTGGGGAGGCCCGAGGAGGGGAGAAAGGGAGGGAGGGAGGGAAGAAGGGAGAGAGGGAAGGAGGGAGAGAGGGAGAGAGGGAGGGAGAGGGAGGGAGGAAGAGAGAAAAGGAGGGAGGGAGAGAGAAAGGGAGGGAGGCAGAGAGAAAGGGAGGGAGGGAGAGAGAAAGGGAGGGAGGGAGAGAGAAAGGGAGGGAGGGAGAGAGAAAGGGAGGGAGGGAGAGAGAAAGGGAGGGAGGGAGAGAGGGAGGGAGAGCAGGAGGGACAGGGTTCAGCTCTGTGCTGGAAGCCCCCCAGCTCCTGTGCTCTCTCCTCCCTGGCTGCGAGGCTTCTTGGTGTGAGTTCACCTCGGAAGGGCCTCTGCACGCAGGCTTTGGGGCTTGGGTCCTGGGGGAAGCTGCCACAGATCCCAGCAGCACCTTTGCTCCGGGAAAGTTGACGTTGATGAGGGCCTCGATGGGCCCGTACATCCATCTGCCCCGGGTGCGGCCCCCAGTGGTTGGGCCCCGGCTGTCTGGTGACTGTGGCGTCCGGCCCCCTCGGCAGTGTGCACCGTGCGCCATCTGTGCCTGGTGGTGATGGACGTTGCCCAGAGAAGCACATCTGGATTTCAGCCGCGAGTGGTTCCCGTGGCCTCGCATCTGCCGGGCAGGTGCCCCTTCCTGGGTCCACTGCACCCCCCGAGAGGCTGGGGTGTCTTCACTCAGATCCGAGATTGCAGAGCAATGGAGGAGTTGATCTCTGAAATTGCTCCTTGGGCCTCCTAATAGGTGACTAGGTGACTGGCCTGTGCGGATGGGCGAAGTCCCACGGAGGATGTGAGCCGGGTGGGCGGCCCCAGAGGAGAGACAGGCACAGAAATAGCTGTGGCTCAAGTCACCAGGGACAGGCACTCGCCTGAGGCAAAGGAAGGGAGGAGCAAGCAGGCAGGGTGTCCTGGAGGAGGCGGCTTTGAAAGATGAATAGGAACCAAGAGGAGAGGAGAGAAGTCGTGGGAAGGGCCCAGGGCAGAGTGACGAGGAATGCCAGCGAGTCCGTGAGTGGTGAGGGCCTCAGGGCCAGCTCCTCCGAGCCTCAAAGGCCAGCGGGCAGAGATAGAGAGAGAAATGACGTCAGAACAGAGCTTCTGGTCGGGCGCAGGGCCTCACACCTGTGATCCCGGCACTGTGGGAGGCGGAGGTGGGAGGATCACTTGAGTCCAGGAGTTCTAGGCCAGCCTGGGCAACATAGCAAGACGCCATGTTTACATAATAAAAGATGGAAAGATTCGCCAGGCATGGTCGTGTCTACCTCTATTAGCAGCTACTCCGGAGGCTGAGGTAGGAGGATCTCTTGAGCCCAGGAGGTTGAGGCTGCAGTGAGCTGTGATCGCCCCACTGCACTCAGCCTGGGTGAGAGGGTGAGATCCTGTCTCTAGAAGAAGAAAAGCTGTGCTCTCAAAGATTCCCCAGTGCAGGGTGAGCTGCTGGTGGAGAGGAGCCTGGGGCTGCGGGGAGACCTCCTTGGCACAGGGAGGTCAAACATCCCAGGGCGTGGCTTCACCTCTGCCCCCTGACTCTGCAACCCAGGGCCCCCCGACTCTGCACCCCAGGTCCCCCCGACTCTGCACCCCACGGCCCCCTGACTCTGCACCCCAGGGCCCCCTGACTCTGCACCCTATGGCCCCCTGACTCTGCACCCTATGCCCCCTGACTGCACCCCAGGGCCCCCTGACTCTGCACCCTACGCCCCCTGACTCTGCACCCCAGGGCCCCCTGACTCTGCACCGTATGGCCCCTGACTCTGCACCCTACGGCCCCCTGACTCTGCACCCTACGGCCCCTGACTCTGCACCCTATGGCCCCCTGACTCTGCACCCCAGGGCCCCCTGACTCTGCACCCTACGCCCCCTGACTCTGCACCCCACGGCCCCCTGACTCTGCACCCTACGCCCCCTGACTCTGCACCCTGCGCCCCCGACTCTGCACCCCAGGGCCCCCTGACTCTGCACCCTGTGCCCCTGACTCTGCACCCCAGGGCCCCCTGACTCTGCACCCTATGCCCCCTGACTCTGCACCCTACGGCCCCCGACTCTGCACCCTACGCCCCCTGACTCTGCACCCTACGGCCCCTTGACTCTGCACCCTACGCCCCCGACTCTGCACCCTACGGCCCCCTGACTCTGCACCCTACGCCCCCTGACTCTGCACCCTACGCCCCCTGACTCTGCACCCTACGGCCCCTTGACTCTGCACCCCAGGGCCCCCTGACTCTGCACCCCAGAGCCCCCTGGCTCTGCACCCTACGGCCCCTGACTCTGCACCCTATGGCCCCCTGACTCTGCACCCCAGGGCCCCCTGACTCTGCACCCTATGGCCCCTGACTCTGCAGTACGGCCCCCTGACTCTGCACCCTGCGCCCCCGACTCTGCACCCCAGGGCCCCCTGACTCTGCACCCTATGCCCCCTGACTCTGCACCCTACGGCCCCCTGACTCTGCACCCTACGGCCCCCTAACTCTGCACCCTAAGGCCCCCTGACTCTGCACCCCACGGCCCCCTGACTCTGCACCCTACGCCCCCGACTCTTCACCCTACGCCCCCTGACTCTGCACCCCAGGGCCCCCTGGCTCTGCACCCTACGGCCCCCTGCCCTCCCACGCCTGCCCTGGGCAGAGGCGGGCGAGGTTCCTCACGCTGCTCCAGGAAAACATGGACGTCCTGTGAAACCCAACAGACGCCAAGTACATCTCCCAGTGCTTCTAGAAAAACGTCGGCCGCCTTCCCACCCCTTCCTTCGCTCCATTGAGGTCACTCATGGGACAGGGTTGGTGTGAGCACCCCAGAGGCCTGCCTGAGACCTGCTGACGGCCCCTCGGCCTCCCCGCCAGCTTCCCAGCTGTGGGTCCCAGGGTCTGAGGCCTCCCACAGCAGCCGGCAGGAGCTGGAACCAGGCCCGGGGCGGCCGATCCGCAGGGGTTGGGCCAGCGAAGGGCAAGATGAGGTTTCTCCAAAGGTCCTTGTGCGCCATGACCACACGGAGCCCTTGGGGCCGGCCTCACTCAGACATAAGTGAATGTGTTTATTGGTTTTGGTCTGAAACAGATGAAAAGCCACCAAAGGGTTTTGCAATAATTAAAACCCAGCCACGCCGGCCGCAGGTGCTGTTTGAGAGGCGGCATCCACAGAGAGGAGCTCTCTCCTGTCTCCCCACAGAGCCCAAATCTGCTTCTGCACGAGAGACAGGAGGCTGTAATTGCAGAGTTAATTAAAAGAATAAAGTGATGACAGCCCCAGGGGCTGCAGAGAACTCAGGGAAATGGCAGATTTGGGACTCAGGGCCCAGGTTCAGCTGCACAGTTGGGGCCACAGGCCGGGATTTGGCCCCCACACACCCAGGGGGAGGCTTCTCTGAGCACTGGAGCTGCCCAGAGCACCGGGTGTGCCGGGAGCCCGGGCAGATGGCGGGGCCAACCCTCGTCTCAGGGCCAGTCCTGGTGGCAGCCAACAGGGACCTCACACCAGCGTGGTCTGAACAGGGTCAGCACTTGCCAGCCACCTTCGGGTGATGTGGGGCAGACCCCTGGGTGGCTGTTCCCAGGACACAGAGAGCTGACAACCCACGGAGCAAAGAGACCCCTTCGTGCACCCCAGCGCCGGCTCACTCTCAGCCGAGTTCTCAGGGCTTCTGCTGCGCCATGCTGTGGCCGGGGGAGGGCGGGGCCTCTCGTCTGTGTGACCATGGACGCTTGGACTGGATACTTGCCCAGGTACAGGTGCCCTGCCCCTTGGTGCAGAACATTCTGGAACCTCTCCCAGCTTTCAGCCAATGGGCTAAGAAGCCACACAGCCCTCCCATTGCAGAGTCAAACCCACAGCCAACCAAGATGTGAGGTGCAGCCAGAGTCGTGGGGCTAAGTTGGAGCCATTTTGTGAAGGCCAAGAAGGTCCAGTGTCCACCTGCCAGGCTGTGCAGGAGACCAGGGTGCCCCTGGCCTCTGCCCCGATGGCTTGATGCCGCTGCCTCCCTCCACCCAAGCATCTGTCCCTGAGCGAGCCTGGCCGAGGGTCATGGCCAGCACTTGATGAGTGAAGGCAGCTGGGGGTGGGAGCAGGGGGCTCCGGGAGCAGGCTTTCTAGCACACATGACACGTGTCTGCTGCTGTGGCCAGCACAGTGCTGGGGATGGGGGTGGGGCAGGCAGGCAGGGGCTCACAGCTCTGCTCTTCACTGTCCCAGGAGGAAGGTCCAGCATCTCCCAGGTGGTCCCACTGCAGCACATCCCGAGCTAGGACGGGGAGAAGCGGCCCAGTCCCCACCCGCTGGCCCGCACCAGGCCACAGCACCCTGAAGTGTGGGGCAAAGCCTCCCACTGTGTATCCGCGTGCCCATGTGTCCATGCGTCTGCCTGTCTGTGTGTATCTGTCTTTCACGCACACCCACGCTGACCGGCTCCTGCAGGCTGTGGGAACCGCAGGCATTTCCGGACTGTTCTGTCACTGCCTTTTGCATCCTTATTCAGTAATGGCCATTTTTAGAAACAGCACTAAACCTTTCATTTCTTTACATAAAACCAGAATAATTTTCACAAAGTAGTTGAGGAAGTCCCAAACACATTTGTTTTGTTAACCTAATTTGTATATTTATGATACTTAACCTCATTTAAGAGAAAGTTACTGAGAAAACATTTGTTCTCACAGTTTTCTCCTCCCTTTCTCAGTGGTTTCCATGAAGCGAGCTGCCCTGGCGTCTGAACCCAGCGTCTGCGCCTGCACAGTGCGGTCTTCTGAGCCCAGCTGCTGCTGCGGAGTCCCCCCCTCTAGAGTCCGACCTGCGCTCTGATACAGGAGGAGGGAACGGAAAACCCTCCTCCAGCTCCTCTGCTTCTTTGTTACTTATCAGCTAATGTTTCTTTGCGGGGAGCTTAAAACATGACTTTGTTCCTAATATTTCATCCAGTTTTGGAATTTCTATGGAACAATTTCTTTATGATGTGGATCCGTAAATGTCCGCCCCGTGTGTCAGTATTCACAGGCATAATGAATTCTGGGGAAAAATAAATGCTTAAGGCTAGACTGCTGCTCCTTGGAACCAGCCTTCCTCTTTTTTTGAAAGGTGAAACCATCCTGTGTTCCTTTCCCTCTGTTGCCCTGTCCATTCTCCAGCCATCTGTTTGTTCGTTCTTCCTCCTCTTGTCCATGCCTGCCAACCACCACCCACCTATCCCTGCACCCACCCATCCACCCACTCATCCATCCATCCCCCACCTACCCCTCCACCCCTCCACCCCTCCACCCATCCACCCTCCACCCCTCCACCCATCCACCCTCCACCCATCCACCCATCCACCATCCACCATCCACCCATCCACCCATCCATCCACCCATCCACCCTCCCCCATCCACCATCCATCCATCCACCCATCCACCCACTCATTCATCCAACATCCATCCCCCACCTACCCCCCACCCCTCCACCCCTCCACCCTCCACCCATCCACCCACTCATTCATCCACCCCTCCACCCTCCACCCATCCACCCATCCACCATCCACCCATCCACCAACTCATCCATCCACCCATCCACCCTCCATCCATCCACCATCTATCCACCCATCCATCTATCCACCCATCCACCCTCCCCCATCCACCCACTCATCCACCCACTCATCCATCCATCCATCCATCCACCCACCCATCCACCCACTCATCCATCCACCCATCCATGCATCCACCCACCCATGCACTCACTCGTCCATCCATCCTCCATCCATCCCCTACCCACCCCTCCACCCATCCACCATCCATCCACCATGCATCCATCCATCCATCCACCCTCTCATCCATCCACCCGTCCACCCTCCATCCATCCACCATCTATCCATCCCTCCATCCACCCATCCACCCACCCATCCACTCACTCATCCATCCATCCTCCATCCATCCCCCACCTACCCCTCCACCCATTCACCATCCATCCACCCATCCACCAACTCATCCATCCACCCATCCACCCATCCACCCTCCATCTATCCATCCATCATCAATCCATCCACCCATCCACAATCCACCCACCCATCCACCATCCATCCACCATCCATCCATCCATCCACCCATCCACCCACTCATCCATCCATCCTCCATCCATCCCCCACCTACCCCTCCACCCATCCACCATCCATCCACCATCCATCCACCATCCATCCATCCATCCATCCATCCATTCATCCACCCTCCATCCATCCATCATCCATCCATCCATACATACATCCACCCACCCACCCACCTATCTATCCATCCCCCACCCACCCATATGTCTCCATTTCCCATCTACCCACCTGCCCACCCGCCCTTTTACAAGGACCCTCTCTCCCTGTGGACAGGGGAAACATACAGAGCTGCAGCTGGGAGGGGGAAGAGCAGAGGAGTGGCCAGCCCGAGGAGGGGAGGGTCCCTGAAGCCTGGGAGTCAGGATACAGATTGGCAGGAGACAGGTTGAAAAGGCAAGTGGGGCTGGGTACACAATGTAACAACAGAAAGAAAATCACTAAGAACCTAGACACTAAGCAGCTTGACCTACCATCTTGACCTACTTGACACACGCTGAACCCTGCACACAGCGGAATGCCACCTTCTCAAGTGCGTGTGTGTGTTCACCCAGCGGAAAGCCACCTTCTCGAGTGCATGTGTGTGTTCACCCAGCGGAACGCCACCTTCTAGAGTGGGTGTGTGTGTTCACCCAGCAGAACACCGCCTTCTCGAGTGGATGTGTGTGTTCGCCCAGCAGAACGCCGCCTTCTCGAGTGTGTGTGTGTGTGTTCGCCCAGTGGAACATCGCCTTCTCGAGTGGGTGTGTGTGTTCGCCCAGCTGGTGTGCCACCTTCTCGAGTGGGTGTGTGTGTTCGCCCAGCTGGAGTGCCACCTTCTCCAGTGTGTGTGTGTTCGCCCAGCTGGAGTGCCGCCTTCTCGAGTGGGTGTGTGTGTTCGCCCAGCTGGAGTGCCGCCTTCTCAAGTGGGTGTGTGTGTTCGCCCAGCTGGAGTGCCGCCTTCTCGAGTGAGTGTGTGTGTTCGCCCAGCTGGAGTGCCGCCTTCTCGAGTGGGTGTGTGTGTTCGCCCGGCTGGAGTGCCGCCTTCTCGAGTGCGTGTGTGTGTTCGCCCGGCTGGAGTGCCGCCTTCTCCAGTGTGTGTGTGTTCGCCCAGTGGAACATCGCCTTCTTGAGTGGGTGTGTGTGTTCACCCAGCAGAACGCCGCCTTCTCGAGTGGGTGTGTGTGTTTGCCCAGCGGAACGTCGCCTTCTTGAGTGGGTGTGTGTGTTCACCCAGCTGGAGTGCCGCCTTCTCCAGTGTGTATGTGTTCACCCAGTGGAACATCACCTTCTCGAGTGTGTGTGTGTGTTCGCCCAGCTGGAGTGCCACCTTCTCCAGTGTGTGTGTGTTTGCCCAGCTGGAGTGCCGCCTTCTCGAGTGGGTGTGTGTGTTCGCCCAGCTGGAGTGCCGCCTTCTCCAGTGGGTGTGTGTGTTCGCCCAGCTGGAGTGCCGCCTTCTCGAGTGAGTGTGTGTGTTTGCCCAGCTGGAGTGCCGCCTTCTCGAGTGGGTGTGTGTGTTCGCCCAGCTGGAGTGCCGCCTTCTCGAGTGCGTGTGTGTGTTCGCCCAGCTGGAGTGCCGCCTTCTCGAGTGTGTGTGTGTGTTCGCCCAGCGGAATGTCGCCTTCTCGAGTGGGTGTGTGTGTTCGCCCAGCGGAACGCCACCTTCTCGAGTGTGTGTGTGTTCGCCCAGCGGAACGCCGCCTTCTCTAGTGGGTGTGTGTGTTCGCCCAGCGGAACGCCGCCTTCTCGAGTGGGTGTGTGTGTTCGCCCAGCTGGAATGCCGCCTTCTCAAGGGTGAACACCCCGGGTTGGAGGTGGGACCCCGCTTGCTTCCAAGACGACCTTAGAAAGAGGATGAGAGACGCCTTCTACTTGCAAACACCGAGACTTCCTCTAACGCAGCAGGAACTGAGATACGTGCTGCTGACGAAACGGACAGGAAACGGCCGGGAATTGACCCGCACACACAGTGGGATTGGGGAGGGAGGGGCCTGCAACCCAGGGCCCTGGACCCACGCCGAGTCCCATGGAAAAAGGGCTGAGCCCCACTCCACACCACCCTGGCACTGGCCTGAGGCGCTTGCAGATCTAATGGGAAAGACAAGAGAGAAGCTTCTGGGGAAACCGAGAGACGACTCATCTTTGAGGACTCGCAAAGACAAAGATTTTTAAAAAGAAGGCATAAAAAGAACTGTTTGTAACAGAAAAACATCAGGAATATTGGACTTCATTAAAATTAGGAATTTTTGATTATTAAAAGACACCATGGTGAGTTACAAAGTAAGCTGTGGCTTTGGGAAAGGTTGTCTGCAGGGCGTGTTGCCATGTGTGTCCGGGGCCAGAAAGCCTGGAGAACTCTATCTCGAGAGAAAGATGATGGATGATCCAGGTAAAACGGCAGCTGAGTCAACAGGTTCTTCCCAGGAGCGGACGGCGGCGGCCAGCAGGCACGTGACACGTTACTTAACATGTTGAATCACTGAGGAAACGTGGAATGAAAGCACAATGGTGCCGCCAACACCCTCCCCCACGCAGCTAAAATGGAAAGGACCGACGCGCCCCCTACACGGGTGCGGAGCCCCCGGAACTGGCTATTTTCATGCGGTGTGTGCTGGGACACCCATTTTGGAAAACAGCGTTTGGTGGTGTCTAGTGGTGCTAAGCTATGTATATCCCATGACCCGAATTCTAATCCTGGGAAATCACCCAAGAAAAATGAGTACGTATGTCTGCTAAGGAAAGGGACATGAATGTTCTTATCAGTATTTTTCCTAAAAGCCAACATTTGGAAGTGACCTGAATGCTCAGTGTTGGAATGAATGCTTTGGGGCGTACGCACGTGGGGAGTGCCACACAGCAATGGAAAAGGGGCTGCCATGGGGAGAGGTTCCACCCCCAGGAGGGCCTGCGACACGGGACCCATTCATGTGACACTCCAGGGTGACCCTGGGCAGGCCCAGGTCTGATGCTTCTGCCTGTGGGCCAGGTGGCTAAAAACGGGAAGCGTGAAGCCCCAGCCACCTGCACGCCGAAGGTGCAGCTCTGCTGCTGCTGAGTCCAGCCCAGCAGCCACGGCTGTGGGAAAACCCTCCCCAAATCAGGGTCTGGCCCAGCCCTCCAAATGGGCTCCTGGATGAGGACGGGTGCCTGGAAGCTGGAAGAGAAACAGTGTGAGGCAGAGAGAGGCTCAGTGGCCCTGCCAAGCCGCCCATAGGCCGTTCTGGCCAGTGGGGCCACCTTGCTGTCTGTGAGGAGGGGGTGAGGCCAGGTGGCGGGCCATTCGACTTTCAGCAGGAAACCCTGTCTCTGCAGCCGGCACCCGGGTGGAGGCGAGGGTCATGGTGGAGGCCTCGGATTCAGCAGGAAACCCCGTCTCTGCAGCCAGCATCCGGGTGGAGGCGAGGGTCACGCCACCTCGGATTCAGCAGGAAACCCCGTCTCTGCAGCCAGCATCCGGGCGGAGGCGAGGGTCACACCACCTCGGATTCAGCAGGAAACCCCGTCTCTGCAGCCGGCACCCGGGTGGATGCAAGGGTCACGGTGGAGGCCTCGGATTCAGCAGGAAACCCCGTCTCTGCAGCCGGCACCCGGGTGGACGCGAGGGTCACAATGGAGGCCTCGGATTCAGGATTCAGCATGAAGGGGAGCGTGGCCCACCTCGAGCCACAGAACATTCTTGGACAGAACTTTTGTTGGTGCCCTAAATCTAAACAGCTAAATAAGAATATTTTTTAAGCAGCAGCATATTTAACCTTTAGAGATGATTGAGCTCTTAATGGGGTTCAGCTGTGAGACTGGACGCTGACGTGGGCTTTGTTTCTGAGAGCCTTTGTCTTCCCCTGTGCACTGAGCACGCAGCTGCCCCAACAGGGAACATCACCTGTGCACTCACTGCACGCCGGGCAGGGCGGCTGGTCAAGGGGCCTGAGCCTGGAGACGAGTGTGGAGCCTGGAGCACCTGCAGGGCCCTCACCTGGCTTAGGAGGGCACAGAGGAAGGAAGCGTGGGTGCCTGTGGGTGGCCCCCGCCGGGAGGGCACAGGACTGACAGGGGAGGCTGGTGTCATGAGACTTAAGGAGGGGAAAGGCCTGACCCAACCGTGGAGGCCTGGGGCGCTGGCTGGGGGGCTTGAGATTGACCTGGCTGGCAACTGGGGGTCATTAGGGGCAGCTGAGAGGGGGCGGCAGGCTCAGCTTTGTGCTGGGAGTCCCAGGGACAGGGCCACACATGGCATGCCCGGCAAGAGGCAGGCAGTGTGACTCGATCGGCCATGGACCACCCTGTCAGTGTGCCCAGAGGTCGAGGACCTTGGCCTGTGTTGCAGACCCGGCCAGCCGGCCACAGGTGGTCCCACCCTCAGCGAAGGGGCAGGCCCTCCCCAGCCTGCAGCAGGCTGGTCCGGGCTGCAGTGTAAGCCGGATCAGCTGCACTCTCTCGGCGCCTGTGGGCTCCCCAGCGAGGCTCCCTGCCCAGCCCTCGGCCCTCGGCCCTCGGGGAGGCCAGTGGTGGGCAGACTGGGAGCTGCAGCCATCCCTGGGGCTCATGGGGAGGGTTTCCCTGAGGCGGTGGCGTCGGGGGTCCTGCTTGCCCACCCTTCTGACCCGTGGCCTTGCTGGGCCTCTGGAACGGCCAGTTTGGTGCCAGCTGTGGAGCTTTCTTTCGTCTGGAAGTCACCAGAACCATCCGCTGCCGAGCCCACCTGCTGTCTGCGCGAAGGTGTTGCATGGGGAGTCTCCGAAGAGGCCGTGCAAGTCTCCCTGCACTGGGCCCAACTGGGGCGGGGCGGGTGTGAACCTGCCGGAAGTTACTGCCGGGTGTCTCCTGGCTCCCAATCCTAATTTCCTGCTTGGTGGGCACCGCAGGCTGTCAGGCTGGGGAGGGGTCCTCCTGCCACCCAGGCTGGCCACCCACCTGCCCATGTAGACGGAGACCAGGAGCCTGGGGCGGAGGAACGACCTTGAAGCCCCAGCTCGTGTACATTAGGGGGTGTCTTTACTGCACCGTGTAGCGTGAAAGACGGAAAGTGAATGTGGTGTGTTCGTTTCTCTGGAAGTGAGCTGGCACGGCGGGCAGGTGACTTTGGAAGACCTCTGTTTCTCTGCACATAAAATCGAGAAGGTCCCCGGCCCCGGCCACACACACAGAGCCGGATTGTTCCTTCAGGATGAGGAGCAAAGATCCGGGCAGAGGCCGTGTGTGTGGGCAGCAGCCACCAGAAGTCCCTCAGGGTGGACTGGATGCCCCCAGACCCGTGTCCCTCAGGGAGGGCCCTGAGACCCAGGCTGAGTGGGGGGTGGGCAGCTGCCAAATTCGGGTGGAGTCCCCCCGCCCTGCCCCCTTGGCACCTGGAGGTGCTCAACACAGTAAGGACACAGGTGGAGGCGCAGAGCCCTGGCTACAATCTGGGAGTCCAGCCCCTCTGGACAGAAGGCCCAGCTCCCTCCACTTTCCCCAGGTAATTTAAAATCACTATGTTTACCTGGGGCTGAGAGCGCTCTATATCTTAGGGAAAGGTAAATCCCACTTTAAATTCCACTAAGCATTTGGGAAGAAATAAAAAGAAAAGACATGGAAATGGAGGCCGGGCGTGGTGGCTCACACCTGTAACCCCAGCAGTTTGGGAGGCCAAGGTGGGTGGACACTTGAGTCCAGGAGCTCGAGACCAGCCTGGGCAGCATAGCAAGTCCCCATCTCTACAAAACATAAAAAATTATACTCAGGAGGCTGAGGCAGGTGGATCACTTGAGCGTGGGAGGTCGAGGCTGCAGTGAGCTGAGATTGCGACACTGCACTCCAGCCTGGGCCACAGAGCAAGACCCTGACTCAAGAAAAGGAAAAAGAAATGGAAATAAAGGTAACGGGTGCTGCTGACTCCAGACAAGACTTGGGACATCCCACGGTGACGACACAAAGTGACAGGAGCAGGAGTGGCCCCTCTGTGTAAAGGGCTGGTGAAGAGGCCCCTCTGTGTAAAGGGCTGGTGAAGAGGCAGTGGGTGAGGCTGGATGACATTTTGAGTTCAATCAGCAATTTAATCGATGATATTAACAGAGCCATGATATGCAAAGGAGGAAGGCTGACCACACACATCAAAGTCCTCCACCTCCCACCCCCCAAAAGGCTGGTGATGGGGTGACAGTGTCAGTCAAGGCTGCAGGCCCCACGCCCTGAGGAGGCCGGGAGGGGCACCCCGGGAGTGCCGGCTTCAGCAGTGTCCGGCCTCTGATGGCAAAACACAGAAAAGGTGCATGGAAGACACAGGAGCTTGGGGGGCAAAAGGAAGCTCCTTCCCCAAGCAAACAAAACCCACAGAAGCCAAACCCTTCATAAGAGCACGAGGGTTGGATGATGTTAGAACCACAATCCAAAACCAAGATGTGAGCAGGAAAGAGAAGTCAGAGAAAGAAGGAGCTCTCTGAAATCAAAAATTAAACTGTGGGAGTGAGAAACATCCTGTGGAGGGGCTGGGAGGAAATCCCAGGAAATTCCCAGAAAGGAGAGGGCGAGGCCGCTGCAGCACTGACCCAGGGGCCACCACCCAGGCAAGCAAAGGAACGGAGGGGAGGGAGGAAGTGAGGACGGGAACTTCCACACCCGAGGGCACGGAGAGCCCCCCCCAGGAAAACCACCAACCCACAGGCACCACCACAAACGGCAGAGGAGACTCCAGAGGAGGCAAGGGAGCACCTGCAGGCCCCTCACCTGCCTGGTCCCTCACCTGCACAAACCCTCACCTGCCCGGTCCCTCACCTGCGGGGCCCCTCACCTGCCCGGTCCCTCACCTGCACATACTCTCACCTGCAGGGCCCTCACCTGCGGGGTCCCTCACCTGCACATACCCTCACCTGCACATACCCTCACCTGCCCGGTCCCTCACCTGCACATACTCTCACCTGCCCGGTCCCTCACCTGCCCGGTCCCTCACCTGCACATACTCTCACCTGCCCGGTCCCTCACCTGCACATACCCTCACCTGCCCGGTCCCTCACCTGCACATACCCTCACCTGCCCGGTCCCTCACCTGCGGGGCCCCTCACCTGCCCGGTCCCTCACCTGCACATACTCTCACCTGCAGGGCCCTCACCTGCCCAGTCCCTCACCTGCACATACCCTCACCTGCGGGGCCCCTCACCTGCCCGGTCCCTCACCTGCACATACCCTCACCTGCCCGGTCCCTCACCTGCACATACCGTCACCTGCCCGGTCCCTCACCTGCACATACCCTCACCTGCCCGGTCCCTCACCTGCACATACCGTCACCTGCCCGGTCCCTCACCTGCACATACCCTCACCTGCACATACCCTCATCTGCCCGGTCCCTCACCTGCACATACACTCACCTGCACATACCCTCACCTGCCAGGTCCCTCACCTGCACATACCCTCACCTGCCCGGTCCCTCACCTGCGGGGCCCCTCACCTGCCCAGTCCCTCACCTGCACATACTCTCACCTGCAGGGCCCTCACCTGCCCAGTCCCTCACCTGCACATACCCTTACCTGCAGGGCCCCTCACCTGCCCGTTCCCTCACCTGCACATACCCTCACCTGCCCGGTCCCTCACCTGCAGGGCCCCTCACCTGCCCAGTCCTTCACCTGCACATACTCTCACCTGCCCTGGGGCCACAGGCACCAGAGCCTGGCTTCTTATCTAGGGGCATGAGGTTCTGAGAACCAATCCATTAAGTTTGTGGCAGAACGAGGACTGTGTGACTTGTAAGGACACAGAAAATGTATCCCCTGATACACCATTTCTCAGAAAGTGCCTTGGGTGATTCCTGATGAATAGGACTAAAAGTCGCTCTTCCCAGGCCCTGGATAAACAAAGTCAAAATCAAGGCACAGCCCACAGGTGGGAGCCAGGGAGGAGCCTGTGGGGGGTGGAGGGGGATTTGCACTCACTCAGCCTTGCCCTCCTCTCCAGGAAGTGCACACCTGCCCTGCCCTCCTCCCTGTGAAGGGCATGGGTTGGGGTGAAATCACCTGCTCCCTCCTCTGCTCAACGCTCCAGGTTGGAAGGGGCCGTGGGGCCCCTGTGCTGGTCACCTGATGCTCGGCCCCTCCTGCATCCGAACTGCACCTCCACCCGCCGGTCGCTGCTGACCTCAACCCTTCAAAGCTGTCCTCCAGTTGGTCTGGGGCTGCCTCATCCTGCCGGGGTTCCTCCTCCCGCCCTCCTCACCTGCCTCTGCACCTGCCACAGGGCATCACCACTTGCGGGTGAAGCCAGCCTCCTGGGAGGGAGGCCCTGAGCTGATGAGTTGTCCACCAGTGCAGGCGCACAGGCTGGGCTCACACAGGCCCCAGGAGTCTGTGGCAATGCCCTGGAGTCCCCGGAGCCTGGCACTGTCTGGATATCCATGACGGCCACTCCTCTCCTCGGGCCTGAGCCTGCCCCACCCCGGAAGGGCTGCCCCCCGGGTCCCCTGTGGCTGGGCATCCAGACCCACTCTCCCCTTCATGTCTGATGTGCCCCCTGCCCCAAGGCACATGCAAGAAGAAGCACAGAACGCGGCTGGCACCCGCCCTGAGGCCCGGCTCTGTTCCCATCTTCTCTTTTCCTAAAGAGCAGCAAGGGAGCCTGTGACCCGTGGCCACGTGGCTGCCCCCTTGGACCCGCGGCCGCTGGGTGATGGATTCCTGACTGGCCAGAGGTTTCTTGGCCATGTGGCCTGGACAGCTGCCCCTCCCTTCATCTCGGGCCTCAAAGTCTCCAAGTGACGTGCAAAGGCAGTGGAAAATTATTTCGGACAAGGTTTTCACCAAGGTCGATATCATTTATTTTATTCCTTCTAAATTAGCCCTTTCAGCTGAAAACCTTTTGCAAGGATGTCCTAGACAGATGGAGACAGATGATGTTCTCACCCTCCACCCCCTGCAGGCTTCTCTCCCATCCTCTTTTCCTGTGTCCTGGGCTCCAGCACAGGTGCTGGGGCCTGGTGTGGACGATGAGCTTGTGGACGGCCCGTGTGCGGGCAGTAGGTCCCCATGACATAGCCTTCTCTGTGGGGGCCATTCTCATGACCTTGGGTCCTGGGCCTGTGGCCCCCAGTCCCCCGGCTCCCCAGCTGTGAGGCCATGCCCAGGCCATATCTGAGAGAGTCTGCCGGTCTGACGGCCGGTGCTTATCAGGGGGGCTCTGAGGGGCCAGAGCTCACTGGGCAGCCTGCAGCCTCAGGCCTGTGCCCTGGGGGCCAGCGTCCATTCTGCTTTCGGAAGCTCCCAGGACCCTTACATCTAACAAAGAGCCTCATGTGTGGCTTTGGCCCACGCAGCGGGGGAGGCCAGAGAGCCTCCTCGTGGCTCGACGTGGAGACCACAGCCCCTCTCAGCTCCAACAGCACCTGCACCCACAGGTCCTGTGTGGCCAGCTCACCTCCCAAGCTGGATGCAGACCCTCTACTCACCACTGTTCCCAGACCCCTCTCACCCCACTCTCCAGAACCCCATCCACTCCCCTCCCTCTGAGAGGGCCTGGACCTGCCTGCATGGGGCCAGCCTTGCTGTCCCTGGCCACAGCAGCTGAGCCTGCCCAGCCATGGAAGGTGCCATCCTGGGTTCTCTGTCTCTCCTTTAGCCTCCTGGCTTAATTACATAGGCCGGACGGTGCTCTCAGACCTCAGGAAGCCACATCGTGGCAGCTCTCAGCTCCACATTCCTGCAGGGGCCTCTTGTTTCCTCAGTGAGGTCATTCAGGAGTGGCAGGTCCTCTCCCAGGGGGTCTCACTGCACAAAAAGCAGTTTCTATGAGGATTACACAGAGATGCACAGCAAATGCTTTCCCCCACATGCCAGCACAGGAGACCACAGCCTGTCCTGGGGGCACTTAGAAACCAGGGAGACCCTGGTCGTGCACAGTGGCTCACGCCTGTAATCCCAGCACTTTGGGGGGCCGAGGCAGGTGGATCACCTGAGGTCAGGAGTTTGAGACCAGCCTGGCCAACATGGTGAAACCCCATCTCTACTAAAAATATAAAAAATTAGCTGGGTGTGGTGATGGGCACCTGTAATCCCAGCTACTTGGGAGGCTGAGGCAGAATTGCTTGAACCCAGGAGGTGGAGGTTGCAGGGAGCCGAGATCGCGCCAACGCACTCCATCCTGAGCAACAGAGCAAGACTCTGTCTCAAACAAACAAACACAAAAACAAAACAAAAAAAAAAAAAAAAGAAAAGAAAGGAAAAAAGAGAAACCAGGGAGATCCAGGGAGTCACAGCAAAGGCCCAGGGCAGAGGGGAGGTTTCCTGCTTCTGCCCTGCCCTGCTTACCCCCCAACCCCAGGAGGCTTCCTCAGGAAGCTACACCTGCTGTGCACACGCGGTCAGGACTGAAGGTCTGAAAAGGATTCCAGTGCTTAGCCGTGTGGCTGTTGCTTGGGAACACGGGACCAAGGTCAACCTCTCTGTGGACTTGTCCAGGTGCTAGAAGCCAGGTGAGCAGCAGAAACCTTTCTCCTCACAGACGCTCAGCATGCCCTCTCTGCGGCGTCAGGAATAAATCGGACTCTTGTGTCATTAATGTGACCGTGGGGTGTGTGGCTGTGGGAAGCTCCATCTGAGACCCCATCTGTCCATCCAAAACCCCATCTGTCTATTCAAGATGCTGTCTCCCTATCTGACACCACATCTTTCTGAAAACCCATCCGATCATCTCACCCATTTGTTCATATATGACCCCACATGTCCCTCCAAGATTCCATCTGCCTACCTGAGACCCCATTAAGCCATGAGTGACCACATCTGTGCACCAAAGACTCCATCTGCTCATCTGAAGCCTCAGTGCCCATTCCTGGTCCTCTCTGTCCACCTGAGATCCCGTCTGTTCATCTGAGACGCCATCTGTCCATTTGAGACCCTATCTGTCTGTCCAAGAACCCATCTGCCCATGTGACCCCCTGATCTGTCATCTATGACTTCATCTGTTTATCTCAGATACCATCTGTTCATCTGAGACCCTATTTGTCATCTGTGACCCCATCTGTCCAGTTAAAACCCCATCTGCTCATTCATAACCCCATATACCTACATGAGAGCCCACTGTTCACCCGTGATCCCATCTGCCCATCGGTGACCCAGTCGGCCCACTTGACACTCGTCTGTTCATCTGAGACCCCATCTGTCTGAGAACTCATATGTCCATCCCACTCCATCTGTTCATCTGAGACTGACCACTGAGATCCCATCAGCTCATCTGTGACCCCATCTGTTCATCTGAGACCCCTTCAGTTCATCTGTGACCCTATCTGTTCATCTGAGATCCCATCTGCCCATCTGAGATCTCATCAGCTCATCCATGACCCCATCTGCACATCTGCACATCCTATCAGCTCATCTCTGACCCCATTTGCTCATCTTAGACACCATCTGCCCATCTGAGATCTCATTAGTTCATCCGTGATCTCATCTGTTTATTTGTGACCCCATCTGCCCACCTGAGACCCCATCCACCCATCTGAGAGCCCATCTGCTCCCCTGTGCTGGGGCAAATAACCGCAAGGCTGGATGCTCAAGTCAGGTCCCAAGCATGAGCTGCCTTCCCTGATTCATCTGCCTGTGCAAGGCCCTGGGGTTCGTGGCTGGGCCCAGGTCTGCTCACAGGTCATGAGGTCATGGCTGGGTCCTGTGTGGGGTCACAGGGTCATGACGAGCTGGGACCACGGCCCAGGGTGACACCTGTCTCCTCTCTGACACAACATGCTTCAAACAGTTAGAAGGAGGCAGCCAGGTGACCTCAAGGCTGGGTAACACCTCAAGTTTCTTGGGGGTCTCTGAAGGTGGGAGGGGCTGTCAGTCATGCAGATTCCTAGGGCCCTTCCTTGGCCGCTGCTTCTGCAAGGCTGGGGTGGGGCCTAGAATGTGTGCTGCAAATGGGCCCCTGGTGGCTCTAGGCAGGCTCTTGATCTGGCTCGTTAGGTGCTGGGCTGGGGTTCGAAGCAGAGGCAGAAACCAGACCCTCCAGCCTGAGGGCTGAGGGCGCGTCTGGCTCTGCCCACCACATCTCAGGAGAGGAAAGGGCCCCACGCTGCTGGGGGCTTCCCACCTGAGTGGGGAGGAGCTGGGTGCTGGTGAGGCCCCCAAGGCAGCTAGAATGGCAGGCCCAGGACACTGGCCTCGGACGCTCCCGGGGGAGCAGTGTGAATATCACACAGGTTCTCCGCGATGTGGCACCCCCGTGAGCTGCCTTGCCCACCGGGAGCCTGATGTGTAAATGCACAGCCCCAGGCTGGCCGGGAGAGAACCCCAGCTCCCGTCTGACACCCCCGAGACACAGCACCAGCGGCTGGGCCCGCCTGCTCCAGCAACCGGGGCTCTCAGGCAGCAGGTTGGGGGCAGAGCGTGTGATATGGTTTGGCTCTGTGTCCCCACCCAAACCTTACCTGGAATTGTATTATAATAATCCACACGTGTCAAGGGAGAACCCAGGTGGAGGTCATTGAATCGTGGGGATGGTCTCCCCCATGCTGTTCTCACCATGGTGAGTGAGTCTCATGAGAGCTGATGGTTTTATAAGCGTCTGGCATTTCCCCGGCTGGTTCTTGTTTTGTCTCCTGCCACCCTGTGAAGAGGCACCTACTGCCATGACTGTGAATTTCCTGAGGCCTCCCCAGCCCTGCAGAACTGTGAGTCAATTAAACCTCTTTCCTTTATGAATTACCCAGTCTTGGGTATTTCTTACAGCAGTGTGAGAACGGACAAATACAGCATGTGTCCTGGTTGGGGCAGGGCGGTCTCGGTGTGAGAACAGATGAACACAGCGTGTGTCCTGGGGGTGGGTAGAGTGGTCTCCGTGTGAAATGGATGAATACAGCGTGTGTCCTGGTTGGGCCTCCAACAAGGAGGCCTCCTCAGGGAGCTGCTGGGCCTCTGTCTGTAGCCTGGGGGAGTCAGTGCTCCATCCTGGGAAGCCCAGCGGTTAGATTTTAGTCGCAGGTCCTGCCACACGGGAACACACTTCAGGGCTGGGCAGGGCTCTCGTCAGCTTTCCTCTTTTCCTCTGAAAACCGTGATGGAGAAAGTGATTTCAAATAACCTGGAATAATCTTGCTCTAATTTAGCATGCACTGTTAGGCTGGCAATTTCTTAAGAGGAGCATGATTTGGTTCCACGTGAAATCTGCATTTGAATGAGGAGATAACTTTGACCTCGGTGCTGGAGTCAGCACAGCGAGGTGGCCAACCTCCCATCAGGACCCGCATCCCCACCCATCCCTGTTTCCAGGCCTGCTGGACTTCCGTGGTCAGTGTTGATGCGGGGCCACCGCTGTGAGTCCGGAGAGGACAAACGAACGTGGAAGGGGCTTGGTGTTCTGTGCCCTAGAACGGAGCCACGGAGCCGCTGAGCCTGTAGAACGGAGCCATGGAGCTGCTGAGCCTGTAGAACGGAGCCATGGAGCTGCTGAGCCTGGTCCCAGAGGCAGTGCGGGGATCCAGATGCCAGTGCCCAGGACAGCACATCAGGACAGGAATCCTGACACCAGCCCCCGGGACCCCACATCAGTGCGGGGATTCAGACGCCAGTGCCTGGGACCCCCACATCAGGACAGGAATCCTGACACCAGTACCTGGGACCCCCACATCAGGACAGGAATCCTGATACCAGAGCCTGGGACCCCACATCAGGACAGGAATCCTGACACCAGCGCCTGGGACCCCCAAATCAGTGCAGGAATTTAGACACCAGCACTGGGACCCCAGCTGAATTGCCGTCCAGCCTGATAAAAGCATATGGGGGCGGCCTGCAACCTGGCAAGGCTGCTGCCTTTCCAGCTCCAAGCATCTGCCCCCTGCCCTCCTCCTCATCAGAAAGCACTGGGTGGCAGAAAGACCCAGCCCAGCAGCCGGCTCCAGGCTGGGGAGGGAACCTGCAGCCTGGCCCCACCCGTCCTGCGGAGCAGCTGTCAGTGGGGACCTCCCTCACCCAGAGCCACCGCCCTCCCTGCCTCGGGGGCCAGGCCCTCGGTCTGGCCAACAGCCCTGGCCCCACAGCAAGCGCATCATGTCCTGGTAAATCTGTCCATCAAGTTTTTGTTCTCTGGGGACTTAGACCAGATTGAACTGGGAGTGCCAGCCCCTCTTCCTGTCCACCTGAGGCTCACAGCTGCCTGCTGGTGTGGAGATGGGGGCTTAGGGCCCTTTGCGTAGATGGGAACTCCCTCATTTCATGTGGTGGGGGTGGGCAGCTCTGTGGACAGAGGCCCTGAGAGCTGCTCGGGAGCGCTGACTGCCTCGCCCATGCCCTGAGGCTGTGCCCGCTGGTGCTGGGAGGGGCCCTGCCCCATCCACGATCTCTCCGAGCCATCACGGCCCCGGAAGCTGGGCTGAACGGGTCTCCAGGAATGGCCAGGGAGGGCAGCTAAGCCTCTGCAGCATGGCCGGCCTTTGGGACCACCTGTCCACCCAGGGCCGGTTTCCTGGAGCTGGGGCTCAGCCACCCTCCCTGGCCCTGCTGGCTTGGGGAGATCGTGGATGGGGCCAGGCCTCTCCCAGCGCCAACAGGCACTGAGCTGGGAGGTGCAGCCTCGGGAGGGGGGCCCATGGTGGGGTCCTCGCTTCCCGGTCTGCTGAGGGCCCTCCAAACCGCACATGGCCCCTCTGGGGCTTGCAGAGCCTATACCGAGAGGACTCTCGGGAGAGGAACCCAGAGCTGGAGAAGAGAGTCCAGGCCAGACCCTGGAACCAGTGCTGCTGGTAGGTCCGCAAGGCGGTGGAGGCAGAGACTCAAGGAGGAACCTGCAGCAGGGCCCCCACCCCTGCTGTGGGGCAAGGTCCCTGCCAGGCTGGGCCGGCCTGAGGTGCCTCAGAAGGGCCTTTGTGCCAGGCACTGTCCACCGTGTTGGAGGAGCTGGGCCGCTCCCTGGCTGTGGCCAACATGACCTTCACCGTCAGTCAAGGGAAGAAGGACGTGAACAAGTCTCTCCAGGGTACACTGAAGTTAACACGCTGGCTTCTCCCTTCCCCTCGGCCCCCAGGGAGCTCAGGGGTGAATGAAGGCCCAGTCAGTCCCTGGGTTAGCTGGTTTGCCTATTGATTCAGAAGGATGAACGGGGCTGACGGGTGGCGGGCAGAGCCAGTAACTTCACAACCACGTGCGTTTGCACAGCAGAGCCGTGTGAATGAGCATCTGCTCCATGCCTCCCGGGAAGAGGCTGGACACTGGCATTCCTGGCGCAGAGGAAACCAACAGACTCTGGATCTGCTTTGGGAGGTGGACACGGAGGTTCTCACGCTGGGTAGAACTGGGGAGACATGAGAGAGAATGCTCCTCTTTCCTGCTGCAGTCCCATGTGAGTCCAGCCCCCGGGTTACAGGAGACGGGCTTCAGCGCGTGGTGATGAGGGCCTGGAGGCTTGGCTCCATGGCTGCTGCTCCCTGCGTGGGTGGGGTGGGGGTCCCAGGTGGGGTGTGGGGTCCCGGGTGGGGTGCGGGGTCAGGGCTGCGGAGCTGTGGAAAGCCTAGAGTCTGTGGAGCAAGCTCCGGGGTGGGGTGTCTGTCACAGGCATGGCCCCGTCTTCTTCCTGTGTGACCCCCTCTCTGTGGATGCCCCTTGCTCCTCTGGACCCCGCTGTCCCCTCTCTGCTCACACATTTGACACCCGGGGTCCTGTCCTCTCTCACCCCATGCCCTGCGCCCAGGAGCATCCGGCTGAGGGAGGTGGGCAGCGGTGTCCTCCCCTCCTCTGCCTGCTGTTCCGGGAAAGCAGCTGGGGAAGGGCCTGTTTCTTGTCAGTCAGAACTGGAGGAAACCACCACATCAATGGATGATGAGAAAGGACAAATAGACATGTTCAGGAGTATTTAAGCTGCTGTGAAGACGGGAATGTGAACGGCAGAGCTTTTGCATTTTCAGGACACCGGGAGGCTCTGTGTCCCTGGTGGGGTCGGTGGGGGTGAGGTCCAAGCCCACGTGTCCCATGGCTTCCTCCTGCTGCCTCCACCCTCCGGGCCGCAGAGCTGCACCTGCAGGTGGGACCTGCAATCCGGAGCCTGGGCCCCTGTGGAGGCGGGGGCCTCTCTGCTGCCAGCTCTGCACCAGCAGCACCTCTATGGGGGGCACAGGTCTTGCGGTGCAGGGTGGGGTTCCCAGCAGCTGCCAAGAGCACTTCAGATGCCTGTACTCTGAGCCCGGGTCACGGGGCAGGAGCCGAGTCCCTGCTGCCTCTGAGCTGAATCAGGAACCGTCTCAGCTCGGGCTTCCTGGTGTGCAGTCGACATTCGGAACTTAGAGAAGAAAGTTCCCGCTCTGGCCCTGGTGAGCTCCTTCCTCTCTCCTGTCCACACGTGAGTGGCCTCTTAATCATTTGCCCGATGTTAGAAACAACTGAACAGAGCCAGTGGCTGGGTGCAGGGTGGCCTTGAGCAGGCCGGGGAGGGACAAGGCAGGAACAGGCCCCCGGGTCTGTGCTCCCCGCTGGGGGTTCAAATGCATTTAGCAGCTGGAGCTGACGCTTCCGTCCTGTGGGCAAAAGGCCTCACTGAGCGACAGAGGCCACACCGGGAAGATGTCGCTGCTGCGGGTGGCGTGATGTCACTGACAGATGGCCCCGTCGATAAATATCAACATCAGCATCACAGTCTCTAGAGTCGGTTCTGCACTGACAGGCGGAGAGCCACGGTGTGTTCAGAGGCCGCTGCTCGCACAGCCGCACCCTGAGAAGCCTGAGACGTAGCTGACGGGGCTATGCGCAGGCAGGAGCCGGGCACACGCGCAAATGGAGCCGTGCTGCCGGCGCCGTTGGCCGGTGACACTGGAGGGGGGCGGCTGAAGTGCTCGGTCGGCCTCTGCAGGGAGAGGACGTTACTTCGGGTGCAGGAGGCCACATGCTGGTCGCGCGTCAGAATCTGAGAGCCTTGCACGGGCCGGGAGTGGGGGGTGCTGGGCCCTGCGGTCCTGGAGCTGTGGCCAGGCGTCCATAACCCGGTCCTGACAGTGGGCAGTGGGGGCCCGAGGGCCGGGTGTGCACTGGGCAGGCTCTATCCCGAAGGACTCCAGGTGTGGACCACGTCAGAGCCGAGGTGGGGGCTGGCCAGAGCCAGCTGCAGGAAGGCAGCATCACAAGGTGGCTTCTGAGGCCCTGAGTAGAAAATAATCAAAATTCAGAACTGACAGAGACCCGGAGCAATGCACACAGGCCTCAGCAGATGGTGCTTCCCTGTCCTCCTGTGTGGGGAGGCTTCCGGAAAGGTGTGACTGGAGGGGACACCTGCAGGGGCACCTGGAAAGGATGCCTGGGGGGACGCCTGGGAGGACACGTCGGGGGGACACTGAGACTCTTGGGTGGTGACAGCTGCTCCCCAAGAACTGCCCAACTCTGCCCAGGATGCCCTGGTCAAATCCTTTGGGATTGAGCTCTGAAGGAGAAAACCATCTCTGTGCTTGTGACATGGAAATAGTTGCATCGTTCTCAAATCTGTGACTCCTTGATCCAACCAAACCCTCGCTTTGGGGCTTTCCCAGCCACTGGTCTCTGAGGCGAGCCGAGCCCTCCAGACTTCTTCTCCAGGGAACAACAGAAGCTCCAGTTTGCTGGAGCTGCCCCCTTCCTGGTGACTGATTCCTGAGCCAGCCCCAAATCAGCCTCGTGCGGTGCCCCCTGCATTCCGTTAGCCTGGGCACTGAACAATAATGCATGGAAGGCTTTTTTAAAAATTAATTTCAAGCTTCATTCCTTGATTTGAACTTAATTTGCTAAAGCAGTTTTCATTTGAAGATGCTCTCCTCCCATGAAAAAAGCAAAACCAAAAAAAAAAAAAAGAGCTAATTTATCTCTGACATGAATAGAGGTTTGAAGAGTCCAGCGACTCAGCTGGGAGATGGGACAGGGCGGGAGGTGCAGGAGGAGCCTCCGAGTCCCCGATTGGGATGCACCTCATAGGCCACCATGGCAGGGACCTCGACGCATGGAATTGCATCTTCACTTCAATGGCAACTTTAATTAGTGCACATTTAGCTGGCAGTTTGGGAGCAGATTCAATTAAGTGCTCCGCCGGTTCTGAAGAGGCCTCACGCTGCTGAGAGTGCCAGGCATGGAGTTAGAATCAGGTGAAGGAGCTGTTTTCCTCGTTTGGGGGCCCAGGACCACCAGCATGGGGGCTACGCTACGGGCGGGGGAGAGCAGACGCCCCTGTTCCGAGGTCCAAGAGCCTTTGGCGGTGGAGCAGGTCATGGAAGGGACTTGCTGTGAGAACCACCTGAGCAGCCCCAGCTGGCCCCCAGGCGGCTGTCATCAGAGTTTGAATTTCACTCCTCAAGATAACGCCCAAGCAGGCTGGACATGCAGGAGACAGCTCCAGGAAGTCAGGAGGGCAGAACCCGGGTGGCTGCGCTGAGCAGCAAGGCTGGAGACCACACATGGGCGACTGTGCCTGCCTGGCGGGAATCTTTCAGGAGACTCCTGCTTAAAAGAACAGCGAATGCCCCACTGTGCCCTGCGGCTTTTTCTTCCTTTTACTTTTGAAGCTTAACACATCCCTGCAGAGTAATCTAGAATGTCCTGGCATGTACGATTGCTCCAGGAAGCGAACACCTGCCAGGCGCCAAGTCCCTTGGGGCCGTCCTTGGGTGGGGTGCAGCGAGGCGCTTTCCTGTGGAGCCTGTGGCGACTTTCTGTCTTGGGGAGGAGAGGAGTCACATGCACACCCGCTGTGCACACTCACACGTGCACACATGCATGCACACACAGGCACACACATGCACGCATGTGCACACCTACACACACATGCATGTGCACACACATTCACATGCACACTCATGCACACATGCACACACGTATGCACACGCACACTCATGCACACACATGCAGTCACCTGCACTCACCCACGTGCACACATGTGCACACACATGCACACACACGCATGCACACACATGCACACGCTTACATGCACACATACACTCACATGCACTCACACACATGCACGCACACATTGTGATCATCTTGCTCCTCCCAGAGGGCAGCTGAATGTAGTTTCTGAGTGAGTGGACCTTGGATGTTGGCTACCAGGGCCAGGCCTGGAGCTCCGGGTGAGCAGGACAGGGCTGCATGCAGAGAGGAAGCTTTCATGTGTTTTCTGAGCAGCAGGAAGGTGGGTGTTACTGCAGCTCAGGGCACCTCAGTGTCTCGGCATGGACCAGCCCCGTGTCCTCAGTATCTCGGTGTGGACCAGCCCCGTGTCCTCAGTGTCTGGGCGTGGATGAGCCCCATGTCCTCAGTGTCTCGGTGTGGACCAGCCCCGTGTCCTCAGTGTCTGGGCGTGGACCAGCCCCGTGTCCTCAGTGTCTCGGCGTGGACCAGCCCCGTGTCCTCAGTAGCTCGGCGTGGACCAGCCCCATGTCCTCAGTGTCTCGGCGTGGACCAGCCCCGTGTCCTCAGTGTCTGGGCGTGGACGAGCCCCGTGTCCTCAGTGTCTTGGTGTGGACCAGCCCCGTGTCCTCAGTGTCTCGGTGTGGACCAGCCCCGTGTCCTCAGTATCTGGGTGTGGATGAGCCCCGTGTCCTCAGTATCTCGGCGTGGACCAGCCCCGTGTCCTCAGTGTCTGGGCGTGGACCAGCCCCGTGTCCTCAGTGTCTCGGCGTGGACCAGCCCTGTGTCCTCAGTATCTGGGTGTGGATGAGCCCCGTGTCCTCAGTGTCTCGGCATGGACCAGCCCCATGTCCTCAGTCCATGGCTTGACTCCTTGTGTCACAGCTGATGTTTTCTCCCCACATTTCTGAGGCCTTAAGAGGTTGATGTGTTCACCCCCAGGCCACTCAGAGAGCAAGGGACACAGGACATGATGAATCTTGATCTGATTCCGAGTCATCAGTCTGTGATGATTTCACAAATCCGGGACAGGACCACGGAGCAGGAGCAGACCAGGAGCTGGGGAGCAGTAACCTGACAGTGTGAGGGACGGCAAACCCTGGACAGGGCCACGGGGTGGGGGCAGATCAGGAGCTGGGGAGCAGTGAGCCGGTGGCCTGAGGGACAGCCAGATGCCCTGCGGTCAGAATGAGGGGCCCCTGCCTGGAGGACAAAGAGACATGGGGGCGGGGAAGGCAAGATCCAGGGCCAGGCCCAATTGTGAGTTGTTCTGACAAACAGGCGTTTCCAGCCAGCACAGGGGAGGCGCCACCCTGCACAGCCAAGCGTGGCTGCCGTGGCCTGGTGAGATCAGATCCGGGGCAGCGCCTTTCCAGCCCTGTCGGGCTGCAGCCTCCCTCTGGGCCGGCGGGGACCTGACTGTCCAGCTGAGCTGCCCGTCCCTCTCCTGCTGCCCCCATTTCCCGCCGTCCTTCCACTGACCGCCCTGAAAGTTCAGTGGGAAAGGGGGGCTGGGCTTTCCCATCCTGGGCCCCTCCTGTGTGCAGCCTTGGCCTTGGGTGTGACGATGGCTCAGCCTCCCCCGGCCTCAGATTCTGAGGCTCTAAAGCTGTCTCACGGCAAAATTTTAGAACATTGCCAGGAGAGAACATATCTTTTTCTCATTATGAAAAGCCAAAAAGTCACTGTTGAAGAATTTCATCCATTAAAAGTTTGCATTTGAATAAAATGAGCTTCTGTGTCTCATCTGGGGTTAGAGAAGCCGGGAGCTGGGAGCGGGAGCTCTTCCCTACCAAGGAGCTTGTGGCCGAATACTCAGATGGGCTTTCTCCGGAAGAGGCGCCTGAGAAGGACGACTGGAGGTCAGCGCCTACGATGACTGACTCCAACTCCCAGGGGCCTCCGGACGAGGCTCCCCGTGTGCGCCCAGCTCCTACCTGGGATCAAGGTGGCTCCGGCCCGTTCATGCCTCCACCCTGCTGGACAGCGCCCACCTCCACCCGAGGCAGGGTGAGTCCCTGTGTTGTGCTGTGGTGGGCGGGGCAGGCATAAGGCCCCAGTCCCCGGGACAGGGTGGTGTTAGGATGCTGCTGTGGGGCTCAGCTTCAGGCCCCAGGGAGGGGAGGCAGGGGAGGGGAGCTGGGGGGTGGGGAAGGGGGCTGCAGGGGATACAGCTTGGAAGCAGGGGGCCTGGGGGTCTCCAGTCCCCACGTTCACAAGGAAGGTCACAGCCCCCACCGCCTGGCTGCTGTCCCTGACCCCAGACTCCCTCAGGTCTTCCAGCTCCACCTCCCCAACCCACCCACTGGCCAAGGAGACCTCAGGGCAGGTGGGGCAGCCTGGACAGCACCTGGAGGATGGTCAGCTGTGTTGATCAACGCCCACGTGAGCGTGGGCCGTGACTTCCCACCAGGTCCCTGAGTGGGGGAGTTCTGCGACGCTGCAGCCTCATGCCTGCTCCTTGGGCCAAACCTGACCTTCCCCAGGCCTCTCCAAGGTGTCTGGGCTCCAGGGTCACAGGGTCAGTGCGCATGACATGTGGCCCAGAACTCAGTGCAGTGCAGTGTCCCGGCCCGGGGGGAGCTTCCAGGCACAGAGGTGTCCAGGCAGGGAAGTTTCCAGGCAGGAGGGTGTCCAGGCAGGGAAGTTTCCAGGCAGGAGGGCGTCCAGGCAGGCAAGCTTTCAGGCAGGAGGGCATCCAGACACAGGGGCATCCAGGCAAGGGGGTGTCCAGGCACAGGGATGTCCATTCAAGGGGTGTCCAGGCAGGGGGGCATCCATCCAGGCCGGTCTCAAGGATGCTGACGTCCAGGCTTTGTCCCCTGCCCGCCGCAGAGCTGGACAGCACGCTTCCCCGTCCTGAACCCGGACAGAAGATTTCACTTTGACTCCAGAGGGCTCCAGTTGAGCTGGAGGTGTTTAGAGAGCTGCCAAAGCTCCCCCTCAAATTTCTCTCAGGGGTTCGAGGAGCTGCAGGGGACAGCGATCTGTGTAAGCATCGGGGAGCCGTGGAGCCGCCATCTCCCTCGCGACCCAGCTCCGGCCGTGGCCCGGGATTGATGACACGCTCAGTGAGAGGGAAAATTACATTTTCAGGATGTCTGCCAGGGCTCGCTTTGATAAATGTTTAAAAATGTGCGAATATGCTCTATTTAGCCATCTTTATTACAGTCACTGTCAGGGAATCGGCTCAGTACCCTTCCTCCAGAGCGTAGCTCCACGGCACTGAGGTCTTTCAGAGCTGAGCAGCCCACCTGCCCCCCAGGGGAACTTGGCTCCCTCCAAGGTGGGAAAAGTCCCTTGTGAGCCTCCAGCCGCTCTGGGTAGAACTCAGCCCCTCAGGCCCCCAAGGTGTGGCCAACTGTTGGGCTGTGCTCAGGGTGCAGGTCACTCCACATAAACTGGACGGCCCCACAGCAAGAGCCTCTGGGGCAATGTCACAGGAGACCTTGGAGGGTCAAGGGGATGCTGGTGTCATCCCCACCGAGGCCGGCTGGATGCTGGCTTAGACACCGCCAGGCAAAGAGGCAGTCAGGTCGGAGGAAACAGTGTTCTCATCTGACCCGGAGCTCCTGGTGCTTGTCCACATGAATGTGGTGTGGCCTCGTCAGACAGGGCCACAGGCCACAGGGCCACGGAAAACAGGGCCACCAACGGTGGGGAGCCTGGTGCAGACGGCAACGTTTCCTTCTGTGTCTTCACAGCTCTGCACCCAAACATCTCACATAGGGAGTCTCAGAGCTCAGAGTCCCCATATGAGGACAGGCTGCATCGTCTGGGACACCCTGCCCGTCCCCACAGACCCTGCCCATCCCCACGGACCCTGCCTGTCCCCAAGGACCCCAGCCATTCCGGACTCTGCCTTCCCGGACCCCAGCCTTCCCGGACCCCAGCCTTCCCGGACCCCAGCCTTCCCGGACCCAGCCTTCCCGGACCCCAGCCTTCCCAGACCCTGCCTTCCCGGACCCAGCCTTCCCGGACCCCAGCCTTCCCGGACCCAGCCTTCCCGGACCCCAGCCTTCCCAGACCCCAGCCTTCCCGGACCCTGCCTTCCCGGACCCCAGCCTTCCCGGACCCTGCCTTCCCGAATCTTGCCTTCCCAGACCCCGCCTTCCCGGACCCAGCCTTCCCGAATCTTGCCTTCCCGGACTCTGCCTTCCCGGACCCCGCCTTCCCGGACCCCAGCCTTCCCGGACCCCAGCCTTCCCGGACCCTGCCTTCCCGAATCTTGCCTTCCCGGACCCCGCCTTCCTGGACCCAGCCTTCCCGGACCCCAGCCTTCCCGGACCCCAGCCTTCCCGGACCCCAGCCTTCCCGAATCTTGCCTTCCCAGACCCCGCCTTCCCAGACCCCAGCCTTCCCGGACCCAGCCTTCCCGGACCCCAGCCTTCCCGGGCCCCAGCCTTCCCGGACTCTGCCTTCCCGGACCCCAGCCTTCCCGGACCCCAGCCTTCCCGGACCCAGCCTTCCCGGACCCCAGCCTTCCCGAATCTTGCCTTCCCGGACCCTGCCTTCCCGGACCCTGCCTTCCCGGACCCCAGCCTTCCCGGACCCAGCCTTCCCGAATCTTGCCTTCCCGGACTCTGCCTTCCCGGACCCCGCCTTCCCGGACCCCAGCCTTCCCGGACCCTGCCTTCCCGGACTCCTGCCAGGTGCCCTGCTAGAAAGCTGCCGGCCCTTGGGGAGTTGGAGGTGAGGGTTTCACAGGGTGCACGTGTCCAGGACCAGGCGTGGTGGGTGGGGTGGGCTGCCGTGAAGGAGCCCCTCCCAGGAGGATGGGTCTAGGGTCCCCCCACCCCTGAAGGGAGCTGGACCCGGGGCTGAGGGTTGGCAATGCTGGCCCCGCTCCCTTTCTTGATCCCTGAGAAGGCCAGAGAGAACGGCCCAACCCTGATCCTTGCTCCGCTGGTTTGTGAGGAAGTGAACCTCCTTTTTCTTTTCTTTTGTTTTTCTTGAGACAGAGTCTCCGTCACCCAGGCTGGAGTGCAGTGGTGCCATCTCAGCTCACCGCAGTTTCTGGGCGTGAGGACTCCTCCCTCCACACCTTCCCTTGAAGCTGGGACCACAGGCGGGCACCACGACGCCCAGCTAATCTTCTTACTATTTCTAGAAATGGGGTCTCCCTGTGTTGCCCAGGCTGGTCTCAAACTCCTGGGCTCAAGTGATTCACCTGCCTCAGTCTCCCAAAGTGCCAGGATTACAGGTGTGAGCCACGGTGCCTGGCCTGGGGCTCCTTTCAGACCTGGATTTGCCATGTCTCCTCCCCCAGTGGATGTTACAATGTCCACTTCCGGAGAAGAGCCCTGCCCCGCCCCCTTCCCCACCTCACCCACAGACCCCGCCCCCTGCCCCACCTCACCCTCAGCCCCCCTGCATGGAGCCACTCGTGTCCTGGGTCCCTCTCGCCTCCACTCAGCAGCCTCATGGCCTCCTGCGCCTCGTGTCCCTCCTGTCCTGAGGGTGCCTCTGGCCTCACTGCATCCCCACATCCTCGGGGACAGCTGGCTGGTGTCAGCTTCCTGAAGGCGGATGCAGTTTCCAGGCTGCTCAGGCCAGGTGGGAAGATGCTAAGTCCTGCAGCCGCCTGGCCTGACTCGCCTTGAGCAGGCCTGCCCCAGGTTTTCTACGAGCAGCTGCCGTCGTTACAGCTGGAATTCTTCCAGAAGGTGTGAGAATGCCAGAGCCAGGTGGCAGCAGCGACCTCTAGGCTTGAGCCCTCGGCCAGAAAGGGCACAGTCCCTGGGCAGAGGACAGCAGCTGCTTCCCACAAACGCTGAGGACCGACCCTGAACCCACAAACGCTGAGGACCGACCCTGAAGGTAGGGACCCTCAGAGGGACACGGCCTGCTTCCACCCCAAGTCTCAAGTCCAGCGGCTGCCCGGGGCAGGGTCCGTGCACCTTGGGGAGTCTGCGTCCCTGCAGCCCCCAGGGCAGGACTGAGGCACCCGCTGAGGACACAGAAGCCGGCACCTGACCGGCTCCTCCAGCTCCAGCCCCAGAGGCTTCCGTGATCAATCACAATATGCAAATCGCTCATTTATGAAATCTCATCACACCAGGGCAGCCTGATTCATTATTCAACACTCCAGGTGTGTGCACGGAATCCCTAATGACCCCGCGAGCCAAGGGCTTTTGATAACAGACCCCTGTTCCAGGCGGCGCCGCGTCCCTCCTGCCTCAGCGGGGCTTGGGGCTTCCGTGATCTCATCTCAACTCCACACAGACTTTGTTGAGTCCCGGGGTGTTGGAGGAGCCTGGGTGCTCCTGGCTGGGGAGGCCGTCGGGCAGACGAGCCCCGGGGGCAGCACGGAGGCGGATCAGGAAGCCCCTCTGCTCAGCAGCCTCTGCACACGGTGTTCCAGCGTCCACACGGGCTGGCGAGGGGCCTCACAGCTGCTCCACAGATGGGACCCTTAGCCCATTCCCCAGTCCAAGGCCTGGGAAGTGCTGGCCCTGGGGGGCTCCCCTGAGGTCTGCTCCAATCTCAAGGCTGCAGAAGGGAGCCCCCAACCCACCTCACCCAGTCCCCAAGTCCCGGAGATCTGCAGAGTCTCAAAGCCACAGGGCTCTGTTCCTCAGACTGTCCTGCAAACGGCTGAGCCTCTCTGCACCTCCACCCAGTGATGAGAACAGGGTCCTGCAAGGAAAACAGTGGGGCTCAGGGGAGCTGCGCACGCACCGAGCAGGTTCAGAGACTCCACGTCCGGCAGAGCAGCCTCCCGGCCCAGCTCCAGCCTCCCCCCGGCGGCTCCTGGTCTCCCGGACAGGCTGCAGGGAGCGGCTGCTGCTCCAGGTCAGAGGGGCTTCCGGGGACCAGGCGGGCAGAGGGGGCCGTGCTCTTCTCTTTCCCGTTTTTGCTGACCCCTGGGGCTGTGGGGTTGGAGGGACACCAGTGTCTCCAAGGGGCTGGCACCAAGTCATGACGGGGTCATAGGTCACTGTGGGAAGCGGGAAGGTGAGAGCAGTGTGGGGTGACGTCCGCAGCTGCAGAGGGTCCCAGCCTCGGCCTCCCCGACACCCCCAGCGGCGGATTCCCTTATAAGGACACTCGAGCCTGGATTAGGGCTGCTCGCACAACCCAGGATGATCTTGCCTCAAAAGACCCTTTTTCCAAACCCGAGTGCTTCTGGGCTTAAGATGGAGACATGTCTCTTTAGGGATCCTTACTCAATGTGCTACACTCTTCAGTCCCAGGGACCCACTGCTCAGACCCAGGAGAGAGGTGACCCAGGAGGAAGGTGGAAGAAGTTGGTTCAGTGAGCGGGGCGGGGACGCTGCAGCCAGGAGCAGACAGGAGGACCAGGTCTGTGTGAAGGGCCCTCCTCGTGAGCACCCGGGCCTGGGAGCTGGGGCTGCAAGAGAAGCAGGATCCAGCATGGGAACAGGCCTCTCTCTGGAGACCCCAAATGCGGGCTTCACACCGGAGACGGTGTGAGCCTCTGGGAGGTGGTGGACTGGCTGCGTGCAGGGCTGGCCTCCAGGGAAACACTTCGGGACTCAGGGCAGCTGAGGCCAGGCGAGAGAGCCGCCGGTGTTTCAGGGGAGGCGTCGGGGACACAGCCGTGGTCCATGGGGCTCACCCCTGAGATCCAGACTCCAGGGACTTCTTTTCAGACCTTCCCAGTCTCGGCAGAGTCAGGCAGCTGCGAGAGGCTGCGGCTTTCTGCATTCCCCGTAAGGGAAGGATCCTTAAACGGTGAGCCTGTGTGTGGGGGCAGCGTCAGTGCTGACGAGGCAGGGTGGACCCCACGCTCCCGGATCATGTGACGACCCAGTCAACACGCGGAGGCCTGGAGGCAGTGCAGCCCTCCCACTCCCCAGACAGACAGGTTCAACGTTGCTGGCGTAATTTACTTTGTTACATTTTCACTATTTATTTGGAATTTATTTTGGAGCTAAAGACATGAGGATTTTCTCAGGAAAGGAAAACAGTCTAGTCTGCATTACCTCAAGTTTTTTTCTACTAACTTTCCTAATTTTGGAGTGGGGCGAACAGGCTTAATTCCATAATGTTGTCTTCTATATCAATGTAATTTAAAGTATTATATCCTGGCAGAAATGGAAAGTGTATCGTAAAAGGTTTTCCTAATGTTGACCAAAAAAAAAAAAAGCCAAATTCTGTAAAATATTGAAAGCAGTTTATTCTGAGCCAATATGATTGATCGTGGCCTGAGCTACAGTCTCAAGAGGCCTTGGGAATGTGTCCGAGGTAGGTGGGTCACAGCTTAGTTGTATATCTTTCAGGGAGACGGAAGTTACAGGCAAAGACATCAGTCAGTCCATGGAAGGTTCAGGTAGGACATGGGGGCTTGCACCCGGATTCAAAGATTTTCTGGTTGGCAGTTGGTTGAAAGAGTTAAGCTTTGTCTAAGAACTTAAAAAGTCAGGAGCCAGAAAAGCTTGGCGTGGGATAAAGTGGGCTGTAGACGCCAAGGTTCTTGTTAAGTAGCTGAGGCCTCCAGGTGGGAAACAGCCTTCAGAGAGAACGGGGGGTGGAAGTCTCTTTTCCAAATTTAAAAGGTGTCGGGCCAGGCGCGGTGGCTCACGCCTGTAATCCCAGCACTTTGGGAGGCCGAGGCGGGCGGATCACGAGGTCAGGAGATCGAGACCATCCTGGCTAACACGGTGAAACCCTGTCTCTACTAAAAAAATATATAAAAAAAAAATTAGCTGGGCGTGGTGGCGGGCGCCTGTAGTCCCAGCTACTCGGGAGGCTGAGGCAGGAGAATGGCGTGAACCCGGGAGGCGGAGCTTGCAGTGAGCTGAGATCGTGCCACTGCACTCCAGCCTCAGCGACAGAGCAAGACTCCGTCTCAAAAAAAAAAAAATTAATTAAAAAAAATAAATAAAAGGTGTCGGACTCCTAGTTAATCCTCTGTAGGTCTGGGAAAGACCTAGAAAGGGAAGGAGACCCTCTAAGATGCAATGTTCCCCCACAGCAGACAGGCCCATTTCTAAACGTGTCAAAGGCATACATTGTGGCGAGCACCACGTGCGTGTCCTCAGGGCCTGCCGTCTGCCGTCCGTGTGGGAGTCTGTCTGTCCATCCTAACATCTCTATTGCAACGTCAATGCTGGTTGGTGGTGCCCGGACGCCAAAGGGGAGGGGGCGTAACGAGAGGTGTCCGCCGCTTCCCACCATGGCCGGGAATCCCGTGTCTCAGGTTCTCTTGGCCATGAAGGGGGATCCGTCCAGTTAGTGGGGGGCTTAGGGTTTTATTTTTGCTTTACACTAAAATACTCTGAAACTGCACCTACTTGCACCTAAATCAATTAAAAATTCATCAGCTTCTATTTGAAACGCTTACATTTTAAAGCTCTCTTAGACTGGGCGACAGACCTCTGTCCTCATCTACATACACTTTAAACATTAATGTGTTTCTAAAAACAATGGGTTTTCTCTGCAAACCAAAAATATGTTTATTCACTTAAAAATGTATATCCTAAATGATTTTTCAAACATTCTTGGTGGACGTTAGCTGTCCTCCCTGCACAGGGAAGGTTTGTTAAATTAGCGTGTTCATTTAGTGCAGGCTGATTGACGTCCAGGGACTCCAGGCACATCTGAGGCTGTTTGCGGTCTGTGGATCTCTTTTACAAACATCAGCATCTCATTAGAGCTAAAAAAAAAATACCCTCTGGGAAGGCGTTTGGGCAGGTGTTATCACCGTCTTGCTTTTGGGAGGAGGAAGGAGACCTTGGCCTGCCAGGCTCACAGGGTGGTAGAGTGAAGGCTCAGCCCCCCTGCCCGCCCCTGGGGGAGGCCGCTCAGGATCCAGTGGGGAGCCGGACCCCCGGGAGGGTACCTGAGCCCCTCGGTTCCTACAGCAGGGATGGTTTATTGCTTTCAGTCCATCGTCTCATTGCATGATATTTCTCTTTTAATAGTAATGACTTAATTGTGTTTGTAAAATATGATACACGCTCCTTATCAAGAAAAAGTCAAGTTGCCCAGAAAATTACCAAGAAAGTAAAAACTTGTCTAAAATCCAACCACACAATCAGATTCTTCTTTGTACATACTCATAGCTTGAAAGAAAGAAGAATTTATTTCAGAAAATTGGAATAATATACTATTTCAACAAAGCATTACAAATGAATTTTACTTGAAATTGTTGATGAAAAGAGTCAAACTCTGTAAAATATTGGAAGAGATTTATTCTGAGCCAAATCTGAGTGATCATGACCCGTGACACAGCCCCCAGGAGGTCCTGAGAGCATGCGCCCCAGGTGGTCGGGTACAGCCTGGTTTTGTGCATTTTTAGGGAGGCATGAGACAGCAATCAAATACATTGAAGAGATAAACTGGTTTGGTTCAGAAAGTTGGGACAACTCAAGCGGGGCTTCCAGGCTGTTGGTGAATTTAAACATTTTCTGGATGACAATTGGTTGAGTTTATCTGAAGACCTGGGATCAGTGGAAAGGTATGTTCAGGTTGAGATAAAGGATTGTGGGGACCAACTTTTATTGTCCAGAGGAAGCTCTCCGATAGCAGACTTCAGAGAGAGAGCAGGTTGTAAAATGTTTCTTATTAGACCTAAAAGGGAGCCTGGCTCTTAGTTGGTTATCTCCTGGATCTGCAAAGAAAGGAAACAAAGGGGAAGAGGATTCTTTACAGAATGAGGATTTTTCCCACAAGAGACTTTGGAGGGCAATTTGAAGGTATAGCAAGAAAATATATTTTAGGGTAAAACATTTCGATGTTTTCGCTTGTTATGCCAGAGTCAGATTAGAAAGTAAGTCACGATATACAGGGTTAAATGAAACCCATCTGATGAGAATTTACGGTTTGTAGGGCATGACTCCCCAGACTCCTTAGATAGGAATTTGGGCAACATGAGAAAATCAGAGCTTCATCCTCATCACGATCATGGCTGAAGGGGAAGCAGCACCTTGTTCACAAGGCAGCAGCAGGGAGACGTGTGAGCAGGGGAAATGCCAGGCATGCAGATCTCGTGAGAACTCACTCACTATCACGAGAACAGCGTGGGAAAACCGCCCCCACGATCCAGTCACCTTCCACAGGGTCCCTCCCGCAAAACGTGGGGATTATGGGAACTACAATTCAAGGTGAGATTTGAGAGGGAACACAGCCAAACCATATCAACATGCAAAGCACACAATATGAGTGTTGCGTCCTAGAGCCGTGATTCTCCCAGTGCTTAGCATGGAAGGGGCTCCCGGGCAACATCGTGGTGCTGTGACTACCCAAATGTGAGGTTCATTCTGGCTCTGTCTTGGTTGGGTAGACTCTGGCAATAGTCAGTTTTCAAGAGCAGTTCTACTGCCCAATTCCTTGGGTTCTCTACATGTATGATGGCAGGTCATGGGTGTGATTCCCTCAACCTGTCACATAAAAGAAGAGTTCAAGGGTGTGATTCCCTTGTTCCCTCCACGTGGGAGAGGAGTTCACGGGTGTGATTGCCTCGTTCCCTCCACATGGGAGAGGAGTTCACGGGTGTGATTCCCTCATTCCCTCCACATGGGAGAGGAGCTCACAGGTGTGATTCCCTCGTTCCCTCCACATGGGAAAGGAGTTCACAGGTGTGATTCCCTCGTTCCCTCCACATGGGGTTGGAGTTCACGGGTGTGATTCCCTCGTTCCCTCCACATGGGAGAGGAGCTCACGGGTGTGATTCCCTCGTTCCCTCCACACGGGAGAGGAGCTCACGGGTGTGATTCCTTTATTCCTTCCACATGGGAGCAGTGTTGACGGGTGTGATTCCCTCGGTGCCCTCGTATGTGAGAAATTCCTGCTGCTGTCTCTATTGCCTGGGATTCTATTTTTGACCATAGTTTCCTTATGCAGAATTCACATGTTTCTGGGCCTTGGGATTCTGTGGGAAGCCTGTGGACAGGCATCTCTTTCCCCACATGTGACCTGCTTTTTCTGCCTGAGTACCCATAGGATGCTGTTTCCTCCTGCAATCTGGGGAGAGGCCTCTGCTGGCCGTGCTGTCGTGTCTGCCTGGGTGTTTCAGGACAGCGTTCATCGTCCACGGCTTTGTGTTTTCTGTCCTGGGTTTCTGTTCTTTCCCCGGGAGCACCTCTGTGGAGCCCCCGTGTCCCTGCATCTCCCTCCACTGGGACTTTGACTTGGTGACTTGGTTCCATTCCGTTGCAGCTTCTTCAGGCCTCTGCCGCTTCCCCAGCTCTGCTTTTGCAGCCCAGGCCCGTCCACAAGGCTCTCCTCCCTGCCATGGGTGTGTTTTTCTCTCATTCCTTCTTGAGCTCGGCATTTCGGTTGGACCCCGGCTGCTCTTCCTGAGAGCTTTGTGGAGAGAGGTGCTGCCGCTGTAGGGCTTGGCCACGTTCCCATCGGAGACTCTGGCGGATCCTCTCCAGCCTCACGGGCTCTGGGTGGGGATGGCCGCTGGCTGAGGAGCTGGGCAGCTGCCTGCCCTGCCCGCCACCCTCTTTGCTACATCTTCTCCCCACAGTGGCTGCCTCCATCTTCCTCCCAGGCTGGCCTTGGCCCAGGAACCCATTCAGCTCGCAGGGTTCCCTCCAGGCCCTGTGGACCTCCCCTCCCCTCCTGCCTTCATCACGCCTCGCTCTCACGCCTCCCCAGGACTCTGACGCTAGTGGGTTTTCAGTCACAGTTTGCAGCCCCGCCCTGTGGCTCGGCTGGCCTTCCTGTGTGGTCTTGAGAAGGCTGGGTTGCAGAGGGGGTGCACGACCCTGACCAGCACCGTCAATGCCTCCACTCCTCCAGGGCCGCATCTCTGGGCAGAGCTGGCCCTCCTGGCTGCCTGACCCCACACGCCTGGGCCTTGGTCGTGAGGCCTGGTGGCCACAGAGCATGCAGACAGGGTCAGGTCTCAGACATGCAGGAGCTGAGTGGGGGTCTGCTGTCGAGGCTCCAGGCTGCCCAAGGAGCATGGAGGGTGGAGGCGTCCACCCCCTTGGAAGAGAGGGGATCTTAGTCCGTCTGTGTTGCTATAAAGGAATGCCTGAGGCTGGTAATTTATTTAAAAAGAGCTTCCTTTGGCTCACAGCTCACAGCTCTGCAGGCTTCACAGGCTGCGTGGTCCCGGCATCTGCCTCTGGTGAGGCCTCAGGAAGCTTCCACTCTTGGTGGAAGGCGAACGCAAACCAGCATGTCATGGGGACGGAGAAAGGAAGAGAGAGGGGAGGGAGGTGCTGGGCTCTGTTCAACAGGCAGCTCTCCGGGGAACTCAGAGCAAGAACTCACTGCCCCAGGGAGGGCACCAAGCCCCTCCTGAGGGATCCACCTGTGACCCACACACTCCCACCAGGTCCCACCTCCAACACGGGGGATCACATTGCAACACGAGGTTGGGAGGTCACACCACAGCAGAGGGTTCCCTGGGCTGGCATGACCGAGGCGCTGTGACCGGGCCCTGCTCTCTGCACACCTGCAGGTGTCTGCTCCCCGGGACACCCGTGTCCACTTTCTCCCTTGACCCACAGTGACCCCGGGATAGCCATGTTCCCATGAGGAGGGAGAAGGGGGCAGGGAGAGGACAGTGCCCATCACAGAGAGGCCCCTCCTGGGCTGGCCTTCAGCGTGAGCTGCCTGGGGGGCTCCAGCAGAGGCAGCCCCACTCCCCACGCCAGTGACATGGCCCTCCTGCCTCTGTGCTCCATGAGGCTGTGGGCTCAGGTGGGAGCTAGTATAGAAAGTCTGGGCTGTTTGGCAAAGACGCCCTCTGCGCCCAGGCCTCTGGAGCAGGCGAGCCCCACCTGTCTGGTGCCTCAGCACCTGGTGCCCAGTGATGGCCTCCGTGCCCCGGCTAGCTCTTGCCCCTCTGTTACTTTCTAGGTGGCCGGTCAATGACCCCCACCACCCCACACGCCTCCCACCACCTGCACCCACAGACAGATCTCAAGTCCCAGGATGGAGCCCTTACAAGGGCTGGGTGCCGGCTCCCCTGATCGGCTCAGGTGGGATGCCCCTGCCTTACCCCCAGGCTCCAGGCCAATTGACTGATTGATCTGACAGGCAGTTGTGGGAGCCTCCATGGAAAGACCGGGCTGGTGCTGGGACCACAGCGTCGACAAGTCAGACTGGCCCCTGTCCTCGGAGCTCCTGCTGGGGGACCCAAGTGAGCACACAGTGTGGGAGACAGGATGGCCTCTCTTGGGAGAGGCCTTGAACTGAGCCCTGGGGAGTGGGGGAACGGCCATGCTGTACCCCTATACCAGGAGTGGGGGAACGGCCATGCTGTACCCCTATACCAGGAGTGGGGGAGGCTGATTCCTGGCAGGGGGATGAGCCAGGACACAGGCCCAGGGCGAGAAAGAGCTGGGCTCAGAGAAATCGGAGCAGGAACATGTGGCCAGGCCAGGAGGATGGACAGCCAGCAGGAGCTGGAGCCAGGAGCCTCGTGGGGCGCCACAGGAGATGGATCCGGCCCAGTGCAGCCCCGTCCAGCAGGGAGAGGCCTGAAGGAGCTGGATCTGGCCCAGTGCAGCCCCGTCCAGCAGGGAGAGGCCTGAAGGAGCTGGATCTGGCCCAGTGCAGCCCCGTTCCGCAGGGAGAGGCCTGAAGGAGCTGGATCTGGCCCAGTGCAGCCCCGTTCAGCAGGGAGAGGCCTGAAGGAGCTGGATCTGGCCCAGTGCAGCCCCGTTCAGCAGGGAGAGGCCTGAAGGAGCTGGATCTGGCCCGGTGCAGCCCCGTTCCGCAGGGACAGGCCTGAAGGAGCTGGTCCCCCTCTGGCGATGAGTGCCTGTGGTTGCTGGGAGTCCCATCACCCTGTCCAGTTATGGGGATGCTGGGCCTGAGCTCTGCGGGGCTGGAGAGGAACAAGGCTGGGCAGGTGCCTCCGGCCATGTGGACAAGTCGGCCAGTGGCTGGGCCCCTCAGAGGGGACATGGAGCGCGGCTCCCCTCTTCCATCTCACCCTAAATGGCAATCCCGGCTGGGGATCCACCTCACTGCAAGAGCAAAGCCTCCTGCATCTCCGGCCGCCTGTAGGGTTCCTGCAGTTCCCAGGGAGCGGGAGCTTGGAAGAAAAACTGCCCCCATTCCCACAGCTCACTAATCACGCTGGAAGACACATGGAGAGCAGAACGCGGGCTCCGGATGAAGAAGGACAATGAAAACTTTAAACAAGTGAAAGAGCAGCAAACTCCCGGCCTGTGTCCCCAGCCGAGGAGAAACCGGCAGAAGCACCTCGCACCTCTTGATGAGCAGACGCTGGGGACAGCGTTGTTCACGACACACGGGAATGTGCTTTAAAAGCGGGTCAAAGACGACGTGTGTGCCAGGTGCCTACATGCCACCCGCGGCCCGGTCTTCTCATCCACCATCAATTATAAAAACCACCTGGGCCTCCAAGGCGGCCTCCGTGGCACGGAGCATTCTCCAGCTGCAATCCCAGGAGGCAGCGCCTGTCTTTCCGATGTTCCTTCCACTCTTCCATCTGCTGCGAGATCAGACCTCAGAGCGCCACGGAGCTCGGCCAGCGGCAGGTGCGTCCTCAAAGGCAGCTCGGAGCCGGCTTCCTGGCCCGCAGTGGGCGGGCCCGTTGAGCTGCATTCTTGAATTCCTGCCTTCAACACCGGAGGAACCAGTGGGCTTTTGATGCGTGGTTCACAAATAAAACGGAGCGGACTCTGAGGGCCAGCGCATAATGAGGGATGCATCCGCCTTCCCTTTGATGGTTGCACAGTGACAGGCGTCCTTGGCTTTTGTTGGAAAGCGCAGACTCTTTTTTTTTAACAAACCTTTTGCTGTTAGAGGATGAGAACCGCATGTACTGGTGCTAGCTGCGAGTGGTCCTGGAGTTTCTGTGTGAGACTATTTTGTTGTTCTCGAGGCCAGCTCAAATGAGGTGCTTCTAAAGTTGTATTTTTAACTGGAACGTCCAATCCCAGTGACTGGGGTCCAGGCCTGGGAGGCAGGGTCCGTCCTGCGGATGAGTGACGTCTTTGTGTTGAATGAGAAAAGACGAATTGAAGTCCAGCTTCCAAAGCTTCTTGTGCGTCTCCCAACCTGCCCGCGCCTGGTGGGTTGAGGGTGTGTCTGTCTGTGAAGAGCCCTTGGACACCCAGGGGTTCGGTGGGACCAGGCCAGAGCCGGGCTCGAGGACCACCCATGGGTTCTGCAATGGAACAGGGACGTCCTGAAACTCAGGTGGCTCTGAGGTGCCTGCCCTTGTGGACGAGGAGCTCCCGTGTCACTGAGAGACCCCGGCACACGGGACCCCGGCGCCTCCCCCGTGGTGGGCGTGGCCTCCTGTGTCCCTGAGGAACAGGGGAACCTGTGGTTTGGGTTTCCCGGTGCATTGTTGGGTGTCCTGGAGGAACGGGGGAACCTGTGGTTTGGTTTTCCCGGCGCGTTGTTGGGTGTCCTGGAGGAACGGGGGAACCTGTGGTTTGGGTTTCCCGGCGCGTTGTTGGGTGTCCTGGAGGAACGGGGGAACCTGTGGTTTGGGTTTCCCGGCGCGTTGTTGGGTGTCCTGGAGGAACGGGGGAACCTGTGGTTTGGGTTTCCCGGCGCGTTGTTGGGTGTCCTGGAGGAACGGGGGAACCTGTGGTTTGGGTTTCCCGGCGCGTTGTTGGGTGTCCTGGAGGAACGGGGGAACCTGTGGTTTGGGTTTCCCGGCGCGTTGTTGGGTGTCCTGGAGGAACGGGGGAACCTGTGGTTTGGGTTTCCCGGCGCGTTGTTGGGTGTCCTGGAGGAACGGGGGAACCTGTGGTTTGGGTTTCCCGGCGCGTTGTTGGGTGTCCTGGAGGAACGGGGGAACCTGTGGTTTGGGTTTCCCGGCGCGTTGTTGGGTGTCCTGGAGGAACGGGGGAACCTGTGGTTTGGGTTTCCCGGCGCGTTGTTGGGTGTCCTGGAGGAACGGGGGAACCTGTGGTTTGGGTTTCCCGGCGCGTTGTTGGGTGTCCTGGAGGAACGGGGGAACCTGTGGTTTGGGTTTCCCGGCGCGTTGTTGGGTGTCCTGGAGGAACGGGGGAACCTGTGGTTTGGGTTTCCCGGCGCGTTGTTGGGTGTCCTGGAGGAACGGGGGAACCTGTGGTTTGGGTTTCCCGGCGCGTTGTTGGGTGTCCTGGAGGAACGGGGGAACCTGTGGTTTGGGTTTCCTGATGCGTTGTTGGGTGTCCTGGAGGAACGGGGGAACCTGTGGTTTGGGTTTCCTGAGGCGTTGTTGGGTGTCCTGGAGGAACGGGGGAACCTGTGGTTTGGGTTTCCCGGCGCGTTGTTGGGTGTCCTGGAGGAACGGGGGAACCTGTGGTTTGGGTTTCCCGGCGCGTTGTTTGGTGTCCTGGAGGAACGGGGGAACCTGTGGTTTGGGTTTCCCGGCGCGTTGTTGGGTGTCCTGGAGGAACAGGGGAACCCCTGGAGGAACGGGGGAACCTGTGGTTTGGGTTTCCCGGTGCATTGTTGGGTGTCCTGGAGGAACGGGGGAACCTGTGGTTTGGGTTTCCCGGCGCATTGTTGGGTGTCCTGGAGGAACGGGGGAACCTGTGGTTTGGGTTTCCCGGCGCATTGTTGGGTGTCCTGGAGGAACAGGAGGAACCTGTGGTTTGGGTTTCCCGGCGCGTTGTTGGGTGTCCTGGAGGAACGGGGGAACCTGTGGTTTGGGTTTCCCGGTGCGTTGTTGGGTGTCCTGGAGGAACGGGGGAACCTGTGGTTTGGGTTTCCCGGCGCATTGTTGGGTGTCCTGGAGGAACGGAGGAACCTGTGGTTTGGGTTTCCCGGCGCATTGTTGGGTGTCCTGGAGGAACGGGGGAATCTGTGGTTTGGGTTTCCCGGCGCGTTGTTGGGTGTCCTGGAGGAACGGGGGAACCTGTGGTTTGGGTTTCCCGGTGCGTTGTTGGGTGTCCTGGAGGAACGGGGGAACCTGTGGTTTGGGTTTCCTGGCGCGTTGTTGGGTGTCCTGGAGGAACAGGAGGAACCTGTGGTTTGGGTTTCCCGGTGCATTGTTGGGTGTCCTGGAGGAACGGGGGAACCTGTGGTTTGGGTTTCCCGGTGCATTGTTGGGTGTCCTGGAGGAACGGGGGAACCTGTGGTTTGGGTTTCCTGGCGCGTTGTTGGGTGTCCTGGAGGAGCAGGGGAACCTGTGGTTTGGGTTTCCTGGCGCGTTGTTGGGTGTCCTGGAGGAGCAGGGGAACCTGTGGTTTGGGTTTCCCGGCACGTTGTTGAGTTGCAACAATCTCTGTTCTTGTGACACCGCTCCAGCCCAGGCATGTGGTGAGGTGTCCAACTGTTTCACGGCCCTCTGGGAGTGTGATGCCCTGAATTCCTATGGCCCAAGGCTCAGGAGCAGCCTCTGCCTTTGGGGAGAGAACCCAGGAAGGGGCCGTGTGGCGCTCGGATGACATCCTGGTTCAATATTGTCACGCAGTTTTCGTTGAAGAAAAGAATGGAAAATGCTGGTTCGTCTAAACTTTCTCATGTTTTATTTAGGATGCTGAATTATTCACTATGGCCCTGAGCCTCCAGTGATCCAAAACTAAGCTGCCCGTTCATCAGGGACGCCTCCTGGCACTGCCTTTTCCTCTGCATCTCGTGGGGACTCTGGCTTGGCACCTCCTGGCCCCCGAGGCTCTGGTATCCAGGCTCCCCTGAATCAGCTCCCTGAAAAGAAGTCGGAGGAAAGCGGGTGGGGGCATGGCCTCATTCCCTGGCGAGGTGAAACAGGAAGGTGAAAACATTCACACTTAAAAGGACTGCATGGTCCTGCAGCTCTGCAGCCCCGAACCCAGAGCCTGGGAACGTGGCCGGTGAGAATTGGGCTTCAGCTCAAACCCGGTGCAAGCTGCTGGCTTCTCAGGGAGACGTGTCCACTGCTGCTCAGCTGCTCCGTGGCTTGGCCGGCACCTGGTCAACCTGAGTCTCCTCAGGGCAATCTAGACCCTCACCCTTAGGGATGAGGCCCAGGAACTGCGCCTGTGGAGCTGGGCCGGCTGTGGCCGCCCTTGGACCCTCTGCAGGTGCCCTCTGATGGGACACAGTGGAGATCAGCCTCCCACCACACACCCACAGGTCCGTTGGCAACTGTGTTGCCCTGATCCTGGGACGGCTCACTCAGTGTGAACTGGGCAACCCTGAAGGTGGCGATGGCCCTGCCAGGGAAGTGCCAAGCTCCCAAATTATTCACAACATCTAGAAGGAGGGCAGAGAACCCAGGGGTTGGGAAAAATTCCAGGGGTGCTCTACGCAGCCATGTTCTATCCTAAATGAGTGAATTATAACAGGGGTCTTATCCTCCCAAGAGGCCTCAGCTAGAGCATGGCCACCCTGCTGCCCACACCCCTGTCCTCACCAGAGCTACCTATCCCCAGGGAATAGCCCCCGAGTTTCACCATCCACCCACCTACCCACCCATCCACCCACCTATCCATCCACCCATCCATCCACCCATCCATCCATTCATCCATTCACCCATCCAGCCACCTACCCATCTACTCAACCATCCACCCATCCACCCACCCACCCATTTATCTAACCACCCACCCATCCCTCCACCCACCCATCCACCCATCCAACTACCCATCCACCCATCTATCCATCCATCCACCTACCCATCCACTCACCCATCCATCCATCCACCCAATCACCCATCCACCCATCCATCCATCCACCTACCCATCCACTCACCCATCCATCCATCCACCCAATCACCCATCCACCCATCCATCCATCCACCTACCCATCCACTCACCCATCCATCCATCCACCCAATCACCCATCTACCCATCTGCCTACCCACTCATCTACTCATCCACCCACCTATCCACCTACCCACCCATCCATCCATCTACCCATGCATCCACCCAGCCACCCACCCACCTACTAATCTACTCACCCCTCCACCCACCCATCCATCCACCAACCCATCCACCCATCCATCTACCCACCCACCCGTCCATCCATTCATTCATCCACTCATCCTGCTGTTCACTCAACAGACACACTGAGCCCCTCTGACTCCCGGGTACACTGAGGTGCAGAGATGAAACAGATGCACCTCCTGCTCTCCAGCATCAAAACCTCCAGGCGCAGCACAAGTAACTGACTCCTCAAACACCAAGATAAAGGTCAGTGCAGAAGGGAGAAAGTACTTCAAACAAAAGAGATTCTTGTTTCTAGGGGTGGGCTGGGAGAGCAGAAAGGAGCTCCCCAGGAGGCCACATCTGGGCTGAGTCCCACGTCAGAGAGAACTTGGGAAGGCTGGTCCTGCGATCCATGCTTAGCCTGACTACTGGTCAACTGATCATGAAAGAAGAAAAAAGCACCTGCTGCTGACTTTTCAAATGACAAAGGTGACGCCACCCGAGGACTGTGAGCCGGCTGCCTCCCTGCAAGGCCCTCACGGCTTGATTGCTGAGGTCACGGGCTCCACATTCTGTGCCATGCGTTCAGCTCGGATTTCAAGGCAAAGCTGTTGTCCGTGAGCTCTGTGAAGCGGGCTCACAGTGCACTGGTACCAACCTCAGGAGAGGACTCGAAACACCGTGCAGCTCACACACGTGGGGATCAGAGTGTTTGCCTGAGCTGGGCGAGGCAGAGCACTCACACAAGTTAGGAGGAGCAACCTGATTACCCAGACAGGCAGCAAGGGAGAACAGAAGCCCAGGGTTCAAGGCAAGCTGGCCCCCAGGCTCATAGGGTGGGCGGCAAGCCGGTCCCCCAGGCTCACAGGGTTCACGGCAGGCTGGCCCCCTAGGCTCACAGGGTTGATGGCAAGCTGGTCCCCAGGCTCACAGGGTCGGCAGCAAGCCGGCCCCCTAGGCTCACAGGGTCCGCAGCAAGCTGGTCCCCAGGCTCACAGGGTTCACAGCAAGCTGGCCCCCCAGGCTCACAGGGTCGGCGGCAAGCTGGTCCCCAGGCTCACAGGGTTCACAGCAAGCTGGCCCCCAGGCTCACAGGGTTGATGGCAAGCTGGTCCCCAGGCTCACAAGGTTCACGGCAAGCTGGCCCCCAGGCTCACAGGGTCCACGGCAAGCTGGCCCCCCAGGCTCACAGGGTTGGCGGCAAGCTGGTCCCCAGGCTCAGGAAAGCAGCCCAGGGCAGGACGGGCCTCGTCTGCGTGTGCCCCATGTTGCACTGCCGCAGAGGGATCCAGAAGGTGCTGCTCTGGGCCCACACCGAGGGGACAGCGTGCACCAGGCTTCAGTATTGCAGGACACCTGCTCTGCCTGGGCTGTGGGGCTACAGGACACCTGCTTTGCCTGGGCCGCGGTGCTTCTGGATACCCTGCTCTGGCTGTGGTCCCACAGCATACCTGCTCTACGGGGGACAGGAACAGAGCCCGGCTGCCAGGTCAGCTCCCCCCTCTCTCAGGATGCTGCGTTCCCAGCAAGAACCTGCAGTGCTTCTTGAGAACTACAAGCAAGAAAGGGGGTGGGCACTAAGTGGGTCCAAGGCCACTCAGAGACTCACCCGGCCCCAGTCAGCTGCAGCTGAGAGCCATGTGTGTCTAGTTCTGTGTCGCCGCTGGACAAGAGACGTCCTGCTGATTTTTCCAAGCCAGCATAGTAAATCATTAATAATTGTGAGCCTGTTTAAACCATTTACTTTTGGAAAGTAACATCAGGATTTTAAAGGCAAGAATCGCCAGGAAATGCGGGTCTGTTGGTGACTATTGAGTTTTGTCCCCAGAACACATTGTAAGGCGGCAGGCAGCAGGCCCAGCAGGGCAGTGAGTGGGCTGGGGTTGGCCCTGTGGACTGGGACTGGTGGACATGTCCTCTGCAAAGCCCCCGCTGGAGCCTGGGCCTGCCTTGCTGGTGCAGAGGAGGCTGGTGCTGCGGGATTCCTGTGAGGAGGCGGCTGATGTGGGCCACGGGGCATCACCGTGGCACCTGAGGGGCCCCACTGGAGGAGCCAAGCGGGTACCCACACAGAGTACCTGCCCCTGAGGAGAGAGATGGAGGCTGCAGTCCTGGGCTCCCCATTCCCTTCTTTGCCTAACATCCGTGTGTCGAGGAAATCCTGCCTCCCAAGCAGAACACATCCCAGCTCCTCACTGGGGAATTTTACTGCCCTGTGTGGCTCCCAGCCTGCATCAGGCTACGAGCTCTGCCCTGTTCCCGGCTCCTCTTGCCCCGAGAGCTGTGGGTCCCACCCTTTGGCTTCTCACTCAGAAGCAAGGCCTCGTCCTCCACCCACCTCTCTCTTCAGGGCCTGCGTCTGCCCACACTGGCCTCTGCTCTGACACTCTCCTGGGGGTCAGCTGGCCTTCCAGGCCCACCCGGGACCCTCCCCACCTACACACCCCATGCTCCGTGCTCGGCAGGGCCCTCCTTCCCTCTTTGTTTGGCAAAGGCTCTGTCACCCCAGATCCCTCCAGCTCCCACACTTGCTCCCGCCCTCACTTAGGCTTCACCGACTGCACCTCTGAGCCCATCCCTGCAGGGGGGGCAGTGGGGGCCCCTGCCTCGTCCTCCCCCCACCAGGACCTGGGCTTCACAGGTGTGCAACAGGTTCTTGGCAAATAAACAGAAACCAAAGATTAAGCGTGTCCCCAAATGCCAAAATGCCACATTATCTCCGCTGTTTCAGGACTCTGGAGGAAGACCCTCCCAGCCCACTGGCCGCTGTGCACCTGCAGGGCTTGCTGTGTGAAGGGATGCAGGGCGCATTGCTGCAGATGGGAGCCATGGCCCGGGGATGCCGCCTCGTGCCGTGTGGAGAAGACCTCTGATGAGCCCTCCTCATCCTCTGTGTGGGCGCCAGTGCTGTCCCCAGACAGGGCTGGGAACTGCTGGACAGAAGGCAGGGAGCCGGCGTGATGGGAGCTGCCCCATTTTAAGGTTCACTCCCTCGTGCTGATCAGATAACACAGGGTGTCCAGCCTCTCCAGGGAGCCTTAGGGAGATTGGAGGGCTAACCTCGAAAACCTTAGTCTTCATGTCTTGCCTGTTACCTTTCCAAATGTTACGGAAATGAGACATTGGATGTGACACCCTGTGGTCCCAAAGTCAGGCAGGAGCGGGAGTGACCACAGCCTCGAGGGACGCGGAGGGAGCCCGGTGGCCGCATCTCCGCAGAGCCGAGCCCCGCCAAGTGTTACTCTGGGACTGCTCTGCCGGGTCTCACGGCAAAAGGAGATGGTAAAAATAACGTGGCCATAAATCCTGGACACCCAACAGACCGTCAAGCCTGCTGCAATGCCCGCTGCTGCCACTCTCGGTTGGGGCCCCTGCCAGCATCTCCAGAGCTGACTTCGTTGTCGGGTGTGTGACTCTGAGACGGGAGGGAACAGACCGCTGCGTTCCGAGGCGGGAGGAGTGAGAGCTTCATGGGCGGCAAGAGCGGATCCAGTGACATTTCGATTGTTATTTAAAAGCGATTGAAAGCTTGGGGCAAAGTTTTACATGACTGACTTATGCTTCCTGGAGACAAAGGAGCCGATTTCAAGTTTTCAGAGACAGTAAGTGTTCAATTCATGGAGGAAAAAAGTCAAAAGCAGTGTAAAAGTAGGATGCTGCCTTCAAACTGCTCACTGAACCCCCGAGACAATGCAGGAGCTCTCAGGGACCTCTCGGGAACGCTCAGGGGGCAGTGGCCCCGAACCAGCCAGGGCAGATGCTGTTCCAGCTGCAGGATCGACGCAGACTCAGGCAGCCACGTCCGACCTAAGTCAACAAAATGGTGCCACCCCGGCCCTCGGCAAAGCCCAGAGACCACCAAACAGCCCCTAGAGGTTTCATACCCCAGAAAACCTCTGCTTGGAAAAATGTTTAAAGCGAAACTTTGGGTTTTGGCTGTCATAGAGGAGAACGCATGTTTCTGGCAAGATGAGGTTGTTGTGAGCCAGGGGCGTTTTATCGCCAGTCCCCACGTCTCAGCCCCTGTTTGGAGTACGCTCAGGTCAGCCCAAGCATCTTCAGGAGGAGCCGCCTTTCTGTGAGTAGGAGAGACAACGGTGCCCGCCCCAGTCACGTCTTTCACACTTTCATCCTGGCAATGAGAGCGAAGACCCTGGGGCTGGAAGGAGCAGGAGCTTGAAGACCCTGGGACTGGAAGGAGCAGGAGCTCAAAGACCCTGGGGCTGGAAGGAGCAGGAGCTTGAAGACCCTGGGGCTGGAAGGAGCAGGAGCTCGAAGACCCCGGGGCTGGAAGGAGCAGGAGCTCTCCTCTCAGTGGTCATACATGCAGGCTCAGCAGCCAGAGACCCAGGACAGTCATCTGTGGCCCCACCTCCTTCCGCTGTGGCCTGGAACACTGCCGTCCCACGTGGACTTGGAACACCGCCGCCCCACGTGGACCTGGAACAGCGCCGCCCCACGTGGACCTGGAACAGCGCCGCCCCACGTGGATCCATCCACAGGGCCCCGGGCACAGGTTGAGGCTAAGACAGGAGCAGCCACAGCTCTGGGCAGCCTCCCTGACACGCAGGGACCCACTGCACTTGGTGAGGCCCCTGGTCATGTGAGGCCAGCCTGGCGTTTTTGGAAGGTGTGCGTGTGTTTGCGAACCATGTCTGTTAGTCATGGCTACCGGAGGCTCCGCTCCAGCTCGCTCTTGCCGTGGTCACGTTGGTGTCACCTGATTTCTATTTTGGCTGAGAAATGCTGCAGACGGCCCGGCCAGGCTTGGGTTGCGAGTGTGGGTGGTCGGTGGGACCTTTCATGGAGACGCAGGTGCTGGCCGGTGCCTGGGGAGGCCTGGACCAGCCCCACAGGGCACGGGCAACAGCTTCTGTTCCTGCGCTTGAGGTGGACAAAGTTGAAAGGTGTTGATAAAACTGCCTGAGCCGGAGACGTACGAGGGAGAGGGAGCGAGGCCCAGACACCTGCTCAGCCATTTTGAGACAATCCTGAAGCCAAAATCTCCACTAGGCCCCAAGGCCAAAGGGCTCCTGGGAACCTCCCCTGAGCAGTGACAAGACCTCAGCAAATTCTTTCCAAATAAATTGTTTTCCCAACGGCTGAGGGCAGGCTAGCCTCCCGAGGATGCTGGGTAATCTGATTAGACGCCAGTGGGGTGGGAGGGAGGCAGGAAACAGCCCTCCTCCGGCCCAGAGCCGCAGCGGCTGACGGATCATTTGGTGGAAATGATTTTTAGCTGCTAGAAACCCAGAGTTGCCCAAGTGACAGCTGCGTTTCTGAGTTTGTAGGTAATGATTCAAACTTAATTCTGCAGAGCAGTTTAAGTCCGTTTTCACTGTGAGCTCTGCCACCCATGGCTGCGGTGCTTGGACCACAGTCCTGAAGAGTTTAAAGTCCATCCAGACTCCCAGAGCCAGGAGCCTCAGACCCGCTCCAGGCACCCGGCTTTCCATGAGCTCCAGAGGCAGATCGGCCACATCACAGACGTGTGTCTGTGTGAGCACCTCTGCTCCTGACGACAGGGTGGGGGACTGGGGGCCGGGTCAGTCCCACTTCCAGGTCAGAAAGGGCCGACTGCTATCAGCCTTTGCCCTGCAATGTCAGGAGGCTGCCCGTGTATTCTAAAGAGGGTCCTCTCTGCACAGCTGAGAGAGGACCCAGCTGACGTTGCCCTGGTGGGGTCCGCGGGAGAGCGTAGCCAGGCCGAAGGCCGACTCCGGAGAGCAGGACGAGTCGCCTGGGCCCTCAGCGGAGACAAGCGCGGTGGCCTCTTTCCACGGCCCCCATGCAGAGCCGGCCCTGCCTCCCTTAGGCTCCGCCAGCGCCTAGAGCTCCTCGTGGGTGACGGCGGGGCTCAGCCGCGCCCGAAGGACATCGTGGGGGTGGGACCAGCGCCCGCACCGTGCCTCTGCATGCTTCAGGCTGCTGCGCCGCACATCAGAGAGAACCATGCTGGGGCTGGTGGGTGCCCTGAGACACTGGAGGGGAGGGAACGGAAGTAGAAGGTTGTTCTCGGCCTGCGATCACGCGCGGGCAGGTCTGACGTGGGGTAGACCCCGGGTCCTTCCTGTTTATGGGTGTAATGTAGTTTATGGGTGTAATGTGGATATGTTATCACAGTTTGTAAGCTCGGATGTCTGCCAAAATGTCTGGAACGCCCAAACTTGATTAGACCAACCGCGTTGGGGGGTTCCAAGGAGGGACGATGTCACGAGCCAGGCGCGCCAACCTCCAGGAGAGCCAGACACAGGTGGATGCCGTCGAGGGACTGTAGAAAGAGGATTCCCCAGTCAGCTCAACCTGCTGGCTGAGACGCAGACTTGCGAGGATAAGACACTGCCACTCAGAAAGGGGCCCAGAGTTGGCCGCCAACCTCGACGCTGGAGGAACCATCCCCGGAGACCCAAGGGCTCCCGCAACCTCCCTGTGCCTTATCGGTGTGAGAACCTGACCTTTCCCTAACAGTGAAAATGAGGAGCTGTGTGCAGTGTGACTGGGATAAACACCTACACTTGTTAGGAATTGTTTGTGCCAAGAAACCGTGGGATTCGGGCATTAAGCCACAGTGTCTCTCGTCCTCTGCCACTTCACCCGCTGCGCACGCTGCCGCCTCTCTAAATTGTTCCGCGCGTGGATCCCAGCACGTGCCAGGCATCCCCTTGGAGTGCCCGTGCCCAGTCGGCAGCGGGGGCCTTGCTGAGGAGCTGGTGCTGCTGCCGGCCTCACTTTCCGGTCCTGACTCCATGCCCAGGCCCGCCGGGCATCAGCTGTGACCACAGGTGACATTCACGCAGCAGCCAGTGTCCTGGTGCCTGCCCGTCTGTCCCTGCTCCTCCTCAGCCTTCCCTCAACCCAGGGCTGGGGCCGGGACCGCGGAGGGGCCGACGGGAAGGGCGGCCGTCACCCCAGACAGGTGCAGACTGGAGCGACCAGTCTCAATCACACCAACCAGCCCAGGGGGAGGTTCTGAGCATTTGGTTGGCTTTTTGGAACTGGAAACGCGCGTTCCCACAGAAGCACTGCTGTACAAATAGCGTTCCCAGCTTCCCCCCAAACACACACACCCTTGGAGAAGGTGTCCCGGGCAACAGCACTGCTGCCTCTAACTCCTGGAGCCACCCCCTCTCCTGACTCCTTCAGGGGAAAAGGCGGCCATCCCCTGGGGGAGAAGGCGGCCATCCCCTGGGGGAGAAGGCGGCCATCCCTTGGGGGAGAAGGCGGCCGTCCCCGGGGGGAGAAGGTGGCCGTCCCCTGTGGGAGAAGGTGGCTGTCCCCTGGGGGAGAAGGTGGCCATCTCTTGAGGGGGAAGGCGGCCGTCCCCTGGGGGAGAAGGCGGCCATCCCTTGGGGGAGAAGGCGGCCGTCCCCTGGGGGAGAAGGTGGCCGTCCCCTGGGGGAGAAGGTGGCCGTCCCCTGGGGGAGAAGGTGGCCATCTCTTGAGGGGGAAGGCGGCCGTCCCCTGGGGGAGAAGGTGGCCGTCCCCTGGGGGAGAAGCTGGCCATCTCTTGAGGGGGAAGGCGGCCGTCCCCTGGGGGAGAAGGTGGCCGTCCCTTGGGGGAGAAGATGGCCGTCCCCTGGGGGAGAAGGCGGCCGTCCCCTGGGGGAGAAGGTGGCCGTCCCCTGGGGGAGAAGGTGGCCGTCCCTTGGGGGAGAAGGTGGCCGTCCCCTGGGGGAGAAGGCGGCCGTCCCCTGGGGGAGAAGGCGGCCGTCCCTTGGGGGAGAAGATGGCCGTCCCTTGGGGGAGAAGATGGCCGTCCCCTGGGGGAGAAGGCGGCCGTCCCCTGGGGGAGAAGGTGGCCGTCCCCTGGGGGAGAAGGTGGCCGTCCCTTGGGGGAGAAGGTGGCCGTCCCCTGAGGGAGAAGGTGGCCGTCCCTTGGGGGAGAAGGTGGCCGTCCCCTGAGGGAGAAGGTGGCCGTCCCTTGGGGGAGAAGGTGGCCATCCCCTGGGGGAGAAGGCGGCTGTCTCCTGGGGGAGAAGGTCGCCATCTCTTGAGGGGGAAGGTGGCTGTCCCTTCGGGCAGAAGGGTGGCAGTCCCGCCGAGAGCCCCATTCTCTCCTTTGTCCTGTCAGGGTGGTGATGACTTCTGCCCACACGGCAGGAAAGGACAGAGAGGCTTCCACCCGCGGTCTGAGGGGCTGTGTCAGGAGGCGTGAATCCGCACCCTGGTGCCTGGCTGGATGGGGGGCAGGCGGGATCCCTGGATCTTGGGGTGAGGGGAGGCCCTGACTTCACTGGCTCGGGCTGGACCTCAGGTGGTCTGGGCCACTGGTCTGTGGCTGTGTGAGTGGCCCAGCCCATCTGGTGCTGCTCAGGACATGATTGGGCAAGTGATCACCTACGAGGGCGGGGGCAGAGCTGGGGATCCCGCTGGGGAGGCAGCAGCTTCTCACACGTAGCGCCGTGTCTCTGCCCCACAGCCGGCGCCCACCCCAGCGACTCGGGTCCTTGGGTGTTGGACTGGACTGCAAGGCGGTGGCCCCGGCCTACAGACAGCGCTTCCCAAAGCAGGCAACTGGACCTAGAATTTCAGAGGCCAGAGTTGGGTGCAGTTAGGGGTCCCAGCCCAGCTCCTCACTTGCAGATGGAGATGCTGAGTTCTGGAAGGTTCTGTGCTTTGCCCAAGACCCCCCCACCAGCTGTGGCAGAGCCCTCACTTTCACCGGTTCTAGACTCTGGCTCTTCTGAAGGCCCTGGGATCCCTGTGCCCTGCGCGGGGGGTACAGCCTGCATGTCGATGTCAGGCGCCCGCCCAGTGACTTGGGGCAGAGGTTGGTGTTTCGGTGGCTCTGACGCCAAGCCTGTGCCCGGCATGGAGCTTGGGTTAGTGATGCATGGACAGGTGCTGGCACCCCTTTGAGAAGCAGCTGTGCAGGGCACAGGCCTCCCTTCAAATGCCTCTGGAAGTAGCTGGGGGCGGGCATGGGCGGACATGAATTCAGACTGGATGCCCTCTGGAACAGCCGCGTCTCCAGCCACTGTGGGCACGAAGGGACGGGTGCTCCCAACATGCAGATGTGTCTGAGGATGAACTTCAACCCGGGTATCTCCAGCAGCGCACATGCTGTTAGCGGCTTGGAGCACAGGGTCCCCCACTGGCTGGCCCAGGAGTGGGGCAGCCCCAGCCCTTCTGAGGATGAGGGACCCCTGTTTCTGGCCTATGTTGCCTGCTACTGGGAGGGCAGCGTCTTCACCATGGTGGACTTTGCCTTTATCCTGGACACAAATGTCACAGCTGCCTTTAGGGAGGTGCGTGGAGCCTCCCCACCCCCCGCCCAACGCACCACAGGAGGGGCCCCAGCTCCACCTGGGCCATGTCCTGCTCGGGTCCTTCCCTCCAGCCTGTGGCTGTGTGAGGCAGGGGTGCATCCGACGGCCACTCGCCAGCCACCCCCATCCCCACGAGGATGCCACCGCCACTCCAGGAGCCAGGACACCAGCCGCACAGAGTGCGAGGCAGGTACCCACATCCCAAGGGCCCCGCCTGCAAACCAGCTCCGAAGGCAGCACACGCCCAGCGCGGAAGGTGCCGGAAAGAGTCTCAGGGATGTGTGCCTGATGCATGTTTATGCTGCATGAAAAGGAAAACATTTCAAACCCCAAACAACCTTCACCTTTATCTAAATCTGGAAAAGTGTATTTTTTCATTTGTTCAGAAAGAGCATCTCTCAGAGGCAGCCTCGGCTGTCACTCGATATTAAACTGTCAGAAAGAAACTCCAGCCTCATAGCTCAATAAGCCATGCGGAACAAAAAAGAAATCACGGGCTCTTTTATAGATTTTACAAAAGCAAGATGATGCTTTTTTTCAGGATGCAAAAATCCCTTTTTTCTCTTTTAAGAAAACACAGTGTATAAAATCATGGTGCTAAGAATCAGATCAACAACCTGGATTTTAATGTGGGGGAAGAGCATTCAGCAGAGAAATCCTTTTCTCCCCAAACGAGAGCTGCGGACACCAGAGACAGTCCCGGGGCACCAGACATGTCGCGGCTTCTGGAGCGCGTTCTGGACTCTGGCTCCGGCGGGGGAGAGCCCCCTGGCTGTGATGATCCCCGGCTGACAAAGAGGACGCGGCCCCTGGGCCTGGGAGGTGGAGGCTCCGCCGGGTCTCCCTGAGCACCTGGTGCCCCCCCACCCCCGAACGTTGATGCAGCAGCAGGAGGGCGGGTCCCTGCACACGGTCCCAGTCACCACGGTCCCTGTCACCACGCTCCCTGTGGGTCCCGCTGTCCTACTAGACCCGTATGTGGCATCCGTGTCCACCAGACGCCCATGCGGCATCCGTGTCCACCAGACCCCCATGCGGCATCCGTGTCTACCAGACCCCCATGCGGCATATCCGTGTCCACTAGACCCCCATACGGCATCTGTGTCCACTAGACCCCCATACGGTATCCGTGTCTACCAGACCCCCATACGGCATCTGTGTCTACTAGATGCCCATGTGGCACGTCAGCACCTGGCGCCCGGAGTGGCTAGGGTCTCTGTGAACGGAAGTGGTGTGTGGCCATACATGAGAAATGGTTGGACCCCTCCTTGCTGGCCTCAAGATGTCCTTGGAGGCTGGCAGCCCCGGCCAGAACCGTGCAAATTTTTCCAAGGTGGCGTTGCCTCACAGGTGCCTGCACATTCCAAAGACTCAGAGAACCGCACGCGGCCCCCTCAGCTGCACGGGGGATGGGGAGACCCGCAGGGAGCGTGGCGACAGGGACTGTGGCGACAGGGAGCGTGGCGAGGGGGAGCGTGGTGAGGGGGAGCGTGGCGACGGGGAGCGTGGCGAGGGGGAGCGTGGCGACGGGGAGCGTGGTGACGGGGACTGTGGTGACAGGGAGCGTGGTGACAGTGACCATGGCGACGGGGAGCGTGGTGATGGTGACGTGTCTGCTGCCCAGTCGGCCTCCAGTCCTTGAGCCTTGGAGGGGCCGAGGGATGAAGGGGGACGGCGGTGAGCTCCACCTGTGCCCGGCCCAGCGGGAAGGAAGGAGGGAAGGAGAGCGGCGGGGTCAGTGGTGGGGCAGCAGCTTCCTGGCCTGTTCCTGGCTCTTTCCTGGGTATCTCGATGCTGCACTTTGATTGTAAATGGTCCAGCACAAAGGTGGAGACGGGCAGCCCTGGCCTGCTCGCCCAGCGGATGAGACCATCTCAGGGGCTGGCAGTGGGGAGGCAGGCGCTGCCTGGCTGGGCCCGCCCTGGATGCAGCTTCTCCACGATGCCCGGCCACGGCACAAAGGACAAGAAACACGTTTGTTCTGAGTCTCTCAAATAGGCATTCTGGAACATTCCCTTCCACCTGACTCTCCCCAGTTCCTAGTCCCCATCGACAGACCTCACTGAGGGCCCCAGACTCCTGGAGAGCCGTGGGCTGGGCTCTGCTGCTCTAACCAGATCCATCAACTCCAGCACTTTTAGGAAGAGACCCCCTGGGGCAGAGTTCCTGGGTGAGGGCTACCCCGCTCCCTGGCCTGGACCCTGCCCACTCCAGGTCCTGCAGCTGCCATGGGGCGATGCCGGTGGCCCTGGGCCTGGGCTGCAGCCGCTTGGTTCACGTTCTGGAGGCCCCGGCTCAGCGCCGGGCAGTGGCTCACGGTGTTCTGAGCAGGCGTTCTGGGCAAAAGCGCCCGCTGGGTAGCGCGGCTGAGGCCTGAGGGTGGGTGGTGCTGAGGTGTGTGCAAAGCTGCCTGGGCTGAGTCCCCGGCGCAGGCGGGCAGTGTCTGCAGCAAACGGAGGCCATTTTGAGTTCAGGTTCCCACAGCCAGAACAACCCTTCCCTGAGGCCGGCCTGTGTGCTCAGAGGTCAGAGTTGCAGGCCCTGGCATCTGCTCTCCGCATGAGGCCCAGAGGCCACAGCACACGTGTCTGGGATCGCCCAGTCCCACCTGGGACAGAGGAGCCTGTGACCCCTCGCTGTGCAACCTGCCTCCTGCCCTCGAAGCCATGCGTGGGTGCAGTGCCTTCCGCGACGCCTCCTTCCAGGGGTGCGGACTCTGCGGCGGAGTCTGCAGGCTGTTTGAGCTCCCTCCCGAGCCCCCACTTCTCCAGCCTGTCATAGCCCTGCGGAGGGTCCGAGAGGCAACTTCTGCCAGCGTTTAACACAGCTGAGAGAACACAGAAACTTCTCTTTTTTCATTTTTCCAGAAAGCAAACCCAAGTACTCTTGTCCCTGGCCCAAAAAACCTTCCCAGGACCACCACCAATTCCAGAGTGCAGGCCCAGATGCCCCTGCCAGCGTGTACCAAGTGTGAGTTTACCCATCGGGAGGGGCCTTTCACAGGGTCTCTGCAGCGTCTGTCCCCCCACCCCTCAGTGTCGTGCGGCAGGAACCCCACCTGCGTCCTGGGTGCCCCCTTCCCAGTCGAGACCCCACTCAGGAGCACCTCGGGCTGCCTGCCCGCTTGGGTCCGTCCGAGCCTGGCCCCTCGAGGGAGCTTGCTTGAAAGATGCACTGTTTTAATTAACTAGAAAAATGTTTCGCTTTGGCTTTTCAGTAAATATTTCATTAGTAGTGGCGGCGACGTCAACAATACTTCCTGCTGAGGGGCTTTCTTCCTCTAGGGAGCGTTAAAGAAGAGCTGCATATTCTATGCAGCCTCCCTGGAGTTTATGTTCATCCAGAGGCCCATCCAGAGGACAAGACGCCAGGAAAACTGCAACAGAGACAAGGAAAAGCGTGGAGGATTCACCCTGCGGCCCGGACACGTCCGTCCCCGCCAGCCGCAATGAGGGCAGGGGCACAGGAGAGGCCTCCGGACACGTCCGTCCCCGCCAGCCGCAGTGAGGGCAGGTGCACAGGAGAGGCCTTGGCCTGCAGCGGACACCCAGGACTTCCTTCTACCGGAGCCGGCCTGGCCTGCAGGGAGCAGCGTCTCTTCCTGCCCAGAGGCAGCCCGGGCCTCCCAGAAGCCAGGGAGGGGCTGGGGCTAGAGTGTCGGGCCCCCATCCATCACATGAGCCATGCCATCTCTTCTGTCTCATCCCCAGCAGTGGCCTCGGAAGGCTGACCCAACCAGCAGGCCTCGGGGACCCGCCCTGCTCCATCCCGGCCCTGCCGCCGGCACCATTGGCTGCCTGAAACTCCTGGTCCCCCTGCAGCCCTTGCTGTCTTGAGCCACCTGCAGCTGAGCTGCCTCTTGGCTCCCAACTTCCCCGCCACAGTGACCCTGACTAACCAGGCTGCCTGGGCATGGTGCACACTGAGAGCTCTGGGACCCCCGAGCTTTCCCGGCCCCGTGCCTCCCCCGCCTCCTAGGCGCCCCTCACGTCACCTGTGGGTGCAGCTCAGACCCAGGCACAGCAGCTGCGTCGTGCGTTTGGGCCTGCTCGAGCCCTGCTGGGCCTTGTCTCTGCCCTTGCACAGGCCGGGTTTGGCAGAGCCTCTACTGGAAGCCACGTGGGAACCTCTGGGGGCGTCCACCGCAGTCTTCACTGCACCTCCATCCTGACGTGTCCTGCCCGGTGGCCTTGGTTGCTGGATGTGGCCTTCTGGTATCTTAGACCAGAGGGGCCTGCAGAGCCCACCGTGGCTGTCACCCCACGGTCCTGGCAGTTGTGGGTTTCTGGACAGGGTGAGGACGCTCACATCAGACAGGCAGCAGCCCGAGACCTGGAGCCCTGGGGTGGGGGTCCTTGCTGGAGGCAGGGCCAAGCGTGGTGAGGGCTGGAGCCTGCTCCTCCCACCTGAGCCTCACACATCCCAATGCCCCGAAGTATCTTTTTTGTCAAGGTTTCTGGACCCTGGGTCACCTGCGTGGCTGCAGCCGTCTGGGTGCTGTGCTGTGGTCTGGAGTTTGTGCCGGGAGTGTGTGGCGCGCTGTTGAAGGGATGTTCAGGGCTCTGTGCTCCCTGGTCGACCCTGGAACATGGTGGATATGCCAGCTGATCCCGAGCTCCGTCTCTCAACACTTCTCCCAGGGGCAGAGAGGAACATGCGGGTGCCCGGGGCTGGGCCCCACCCCTCAACACCTGTCACCCCACTCTGCCCCACAGCCTTAATAAGGGGGTCCCGCTCACTGTAGGGACTGTCAGGCAGTCAGAGAGTGAGGCCTATGCCCTCCACGCCAGGCCCAGCTCAGGCACCTCTGCCAGGTGACATCACAGAGGCCACCACGCAGCCCCTGTGCCGCCCGCATGTGCCACCGGCTGCTGGCGAGACCCTGCCCTCCCCGCACAGTGACACAGGTAAGTGCTGGTCTCTGGGCGGCTCCACACGGCGGCTGCTTTCTTCCTCGGCTTCCTCATTCTTGGACATTTAGTTTTGTTGTCTTCCTGTTTCTTCATCAGCTGCCCTAAATCCCTTCCTAATAACAACTGGTTTCAATAACCCAACAGGTGCTGCATTTATTTTATTGATTCTCTGAAGACCCCGTTACTCCTCCTGCTAAACACCATCCCAGAGCTTCACAAACATCCGTGTGTCCATGTTTTGCACACAGGGGCTCTCTGGGAATGTCTGTGGCCTGCAGGTCTGCACACCTCCGTGGCAGCCCGTCACTGGCCACCCCACACGCGCGCCGTCCGGTGCTTCCAGACCACCTGCGATGGGAAAACCGTGGCTTTGGGGATGAGCAGACCCGGCGCAGTGCAAACCCCTGACCCATCTTCACTGTGGGTTTTTTATTGTGATGAGTGCTGGTGCCCAGCAACCCCAGCCAGGGTCGGTGCCCGGCCCACACGAGGGGACGGTCAACGCCCGATGCTGTCTCTTGCCTTCAATTAGGCCACAGCCCCAGTAAGACCGACCTCAAAGACAGCCTTGGGGCAAAGGGCGGGTAATGGTCGGCGGGGGGCACCCTGGGTGGTCCCTCCTCCTCCCCCATCTTTCCATCACCCACAGAACGCGTCGCAGGAACGAGAGGCCGACCACGCTGTTTTCCTTTCCAGTTTTGAGCCCCTCGCGTTTTCAGCTTGGAAACGTGAGTGTGAAGGAACAGCAAGGGCTGGACTGGGGCGCCAACGCTCGGCCGCTCGCTCAGAGCCATGACGTCCTGGGGCTGCTGAGTCACCGCGCGTAATTCACGTGAGCGCACAGAGAGGAACTGCGGCTCCTCTAACCAACCCATCGCCTTGGCGAGTGCAGGGCAGTCCCCGGACGCTGACCCTCCCGCTCCTTAGGGCACCAGTACCCGCTTCCAGTGCCGCCGTGCCAGGCCTCGGAGAAATTGCCGCCCATGGAGACGCGGCGCTCAGGTAAGCTGAAGAGCCCCACGTGCTACTGGGGACAGCATTTGCCACGGGAGCCAGGGTCACCTTGATAATAGAAAACCCCAGGGCCACCCCATAATAGAAGACCCCAGGGCCACCCCGATAATAGAAGACCCCAGGGTCACCCCATAATAGAAAACCCCAGGGTCACCCCGATAATAGAAAACCCCAGGGTCACCCTGATAATAGAAAACCCAGGGTCACCCCATAATAGAAAACCCCGGCATCACCCCGATAATAGAAAACCCCAGGGTCGCCCCATAATAGAAAACCCCAGGGTCACCCCGATAATAGAAGACCCAGGGTCACCCTGATAATAGAAAATCCCAGGGTCACCCCGATAATAGAAGACCCAGAGTCACCCCGATAATAGAAAACCCCGGCATCACCCCGATAATAGAAAACCCCAGAGTCACCCCGATAATAGAAAACCCCAGAGTCACCCCGATAATAGAAAACCCCAGAGTCACCCCGATAATAGAAAACCCCAGGGTCACCCCGATAATAGAAAACCCCAGGGTCACCCCGATAATAGAAAACCCAGGGTCACCCCATAATAGAAAACCCTGGCATCACCCCGATAATAGAAAACCCCAGGGTCGCCCCATAATAGAAAACCCCAGGGTCACCCCGATAATAGAAAACCCCAGGGTCACCCAATAATAGAAAACCCCAGGGTCACCCCATAATAGAAAACCCCAGGGTCACCCCGATAATAGAAGACCCAGGGTCACCCCATAATAGAAAACCCCGGCATCACCCCGATAATAGAAAACCCCAGAGTCACCCCGATAATAGAAAACCCCAGAGTCACCCCGATAATAGAAAACCCCGGCATCACCCAGATAATAGAAAACCCCAGGGTCACCCCGATAATAGAAAACCCCAGGGTCACCCTGATAATAGAAAACCCCAGGGTCGCCCCATAATAGAAAACCCCAGGGTCACCCCTAATAGAAGACCCCAGGGTCACCCCATAATAGAAAACCCCAGGGTCACCCCTAATAGAAAACCTTGCCCTGTTTTAGCAATGCTGCAATACTGATGGTACATTATTTCCATCACATATAAAACTCAGGTTTTACAAATGTACCTAAGATGTAAGGATGTTTTTTACTTAAGTCAGGAGCTAAACATCGGATTACACAAAAGCACCTCACGGAAAGGTTGACCCTGATTTTGGCTCCTGGCAGCTGCCCCTGCAGGTTTGCCCCCGTACTTGCCCCGCCAGTGTCCTCGCACCCTGAGATTCTCCAGATCCCTCCTCACTGCCTTCGGTCACGGTTCACAGGCCCCTTCGGAGAGGAAGGGATTCCACAGAGACTCAGCCTTGCAGCAGCTGCCTGTGCCTACAGTGTGGTTTGAAGGGAGAGGTTCACCATTTGTGAAGATGGCGGCTGGGCCCAGTGCATCTCTGGGGGCTCGGGCAGCCAGTGCTGCCATGAGAACTATCTCTGGAGGACACACAGGAGGCCTGGACTCTGAGGTAAGGGGCTGCCAAGCTCAGACCAGAGGAACCCCCACACTGCAGAGGCCACCTGACAATGCTAATGTCCACTTGAACAGCAGTGAAATATCACGCACGCTAACACATTGCACACTAACACACATCACACACGCTAACACATTGCACACACTAACACATCACACACTAACACACATCACACACACTAACACACATCACACGTGCTAAAACACATCACACAAGCACACATCACACACACTAACACATCACACACACGAAAACACATCACACAAGCACACATCACACACGCTAACACACATCACACAAACACACATCACACATGCTAACAGGTAACACGTTAACACATCGCACACTAACACATCAGACATGCCAAAACACATCACACATACACACCACACCAACACACACCACACCCACTAACACACACTAACACACATGCTAACACATCACACACGCTAACACCACAGGCGGATGCAGGAACAGCAGGCTCCCGCGGCCCAGCCTGAGCCAGCAGCTGGGCATCTCTGAGCCAGAGACCAGCTCCCACCGTGCCTTTCCCTGGCCCAGGCACCAGCAGCAGCCCTCAGAACCTGAGGCCCAGACCGGTGGGTGCAGCCTGGTCCCAGTGCTGCGGCACCCACAGCTGTGAGACAGACCTTCGGGGAGGGACCTCCAGCCGGCCCACACACCTCACACTGGACAGAGGGGAGTGTCCCTGGACACAGACCCCCGGCTCCGAACTGGACACAGGGAACATCTCCGGACACAGACCCCCTGGCCCCGAACTGGACACAGGGAACATCTCCAGACACAAACCCCCGGCTCTGAACTGGACACAGGGAACATCTCCGCACAGACCCCCTGGCCCCGAACTGGACACAGGGAACATCTCCAGACACAAACCCCTGGCTCTGAACTGGACACAGGGAACATCTCCGCACAGACCCCCTGGCCCCGAACTGGACACAGGGAACATCTCCAGACACAAACCCCCGGCTCCGAACTGGACACAGGGAACATCTCCAGACACAAACCCCCGGCTCCGAACTGGACACAGGGAACATCTCCAGACACAAACCCCCGGCTCCGAACTGGACACAGGGAACATCTCCAGACACAAACCCCCGGCTCCGAACTGGACACAGGGAACATCTCCGCACAGACCCCCGGCTCCGAACTGGACACAGGGAACATCTCCAGACACAGACCCCCTGGCCCCGAACTGGACACAGGGAACATCTCCAGACACAGACCCCCCGGCCCCGAACTGGACACAGGGAACATCTCTGGACACAGACCCCCTGGCCCCGAACTGGACACAGGGAACATCTCCGGACACAGACCCCCCGGCCCCGAACTGGACACAGGGAACATCTCTGGACACAGACCCCCCGGCCCCGAACTGGACACAGGGAACATCTCTGGACACAGACCCCCTGGCCCTGAACTGGACACAGGGAACATTTCTGGACACAAACCCCCTGGCCCCGAACTGGACACAGGGAACATCTCTGGACACAGACCCCCTGGCTCTGAGCTGCATGATGAGGGACAAAGGCAGCCACCTCTGGTTCCTAAGGCGGAGGAGCTGCTGGCGTTCCCAGCACTGCCAGAGCTGGGGTGGGCTGCAGGGGCGAGGACCGCCCGGCCTGACCCCACTGGAGAAGGCTGGCCGCACGGACCACAGAAGCGGCAGCATCGCGCTGGCCGTTTTCAGGCTGAAGGCAGGAGGGCATCCCAGGGATTTGCTTTTTGAAGCCGAGTTGTGTTGATTTGAAGCCACTTTCTCTTCCACGCTGTTTGTATCCACAGAACAGGCTGTCAGCCCAGAGGTGTCACCACGCGCCGCCTGCCCCAGGCCCTGCCCCGTGCCGCACCCAGTGCTATGAGAAGTGCTAAGTATTGCCTCCCGAAGACAGGACTCTCGGGCTGCTCTCCGGAGGGAGTGTGTGCCGGGCTCGGGCAGTGGCAGCCGCTGAGCAGGGACTTCCCGGCCTTCCCTGCATTGGGGAGGCTGCATGGGCGTGTCTGGCCAACGGAACCTGACTTCCTGAGGTCCATTATCTCAGGTCCAGCCCCCAGGAGCCCTCCTAGCACCCCACCTCCGTCTCTTTCCTCCTCTGCTGACCTGGAGCAGAGGGGCCGGGGAGGACCCCCAGGTGCCGGGGACAGAGGAGCCCTGTGCAGACCAAAATATTTTAAAGTTTTCTACTTCCTGCCCGGGGTCTGGTTCTGGGCCACTCCCGTGTGGGAGAGTCACGCCCTTGGTGGCCTGAGGGCGTCACTCACATTCAAGTGTGGGTAACTGGAAGTCTGGCTGGCGCCCTGAGAGAGGTTGGGGCCTGGCTGTCTCATGACCTCTGCAGGGACAGGGCCAAAGGGTTTTCTCCTGACACATCAGTTTCTCTGGAGAAGAATCTGGCCCCTTCCTGCCTAGGAAAGGTGGTACTGCCTCTGTGTCAGCATGGGCCTCTCCTGGCCCTCCCCACGGCTGCTGTCTCAGAAACCACAGCCCCCAGGACCATTTTTCTCAGGTTAAACCTCCTTCCAAGGTGGGAGTGGGCGTTCACAGACATGCTCTCCTGACTCTGAAGTTGGGGAAAGAGCCGTTCTCCTTCAGGCTTGTTCTGTTCACGGTAATCACAGCCACATTGAGCCCCAGACATTATTATGCTTCTCTGCTTCTTCCCAAAGTGTGCTGAGGCTGCGGCTCGCAGTGGCGTGAGGGTCGCATCCGTCTGCAGGGGCCTGGTGCAGCCCATACCTGATGTTTGCGTCCGGGCAGGCCGTTTGTGCTGGCGTGAGATGGACTCCGGCAAGGCTGTTGTGCTGGGCTTGGGAGTGTGACCTCGGTTGGAATTGCAGAGTCAGTCTGAGAGAATCTGTGCCTGGAGTCCAGGAGAGTGCATGTGCGGGGGATGCTTTTTCCGCCCTGTGGCTCGGCCTGGGCCCTGCGGGTCAGGAGATATTCCCAGCGGCCGTGCAGTGAGCTAGAGGCCCCTCGAGTACACTCTGGGCAATGTCCGGGTGAGTAGCGCTTCCCCGCCCGGCTCCCGGGCAGCTGCTGAATCTCTTCCCAGGGCTCAGGCTGCTGTGTCCAGACCAGGACCCGGGTTTGGAGCAGAGCAAGCACTTTCGCACCGGATCTTCCAGAATTGCGGGGCCCGGCCTGACACTCAGCCTGTGGCTCTGTGATGTGAGCCGCCACCCCCTCACCAGATCGGGCTCTGCAGCAGTAGGCTCCTCTGAGACCCTCTCTCACAGGCCCGGGGGGCCCGGCCCTCTTTCCCTCCGCATCACCGAGGGAGGTGTGAGAGAGACGCTCCGGGGGGGCCCGGCCCTCCTTCCCTCCGCATCACCGAGGGAGGTGTGAGAGAGACGCTCCCAGATGGTGGCCCAGTGCCGGTCCTCCCGGTCTCGTCCAAACACCTCGCACACCACAGCTGCCCTGATGCTCGGAGCATGGCTGGCGGGACCCTCCAAACATGGTCCCGAGGCAGGGTCTTACCCATCCACCACTCCTGGGATGTGAGAGAAAGGGGAGGCCGGTCTAACCCAATATGCAGATTAAAGGAAAACATTCTAGGCAAGGACAGAGCACGTAGGAGGCTGGGAAACTTTCAGGAGAGAAAGATGAAGCTACGTTCATCAGTGTAAATGTGAATGCTCTTCCTTCATTTTAAGCCTACTGGGTTGTTTTTTTCCACTTTTTTCTTTTGATGACAAGCATTCAGTTGCCGTCGCTCTCAAGTCCTAAGTGTGGGAAACGTAACTAAGGCCGTCCCGTGATTACGGACAATTCTTCAGCTTACTGACAATCTGTCCCTCTGTTTCCAGCCCCTCTTTCCAGGGAGGTGCCAGCTGTGCCTAGGCTGTGGGGCTTCCTTTCCCGGGACCCTTGGCCTCTGGGTCAGGTTTGCCCAGAACCCCCGGACTTCCTGCCTCTGCCCAATAGAGGCCACGGGGGTGGGGCTGTGTTTGGGGAGGTGCCTGGCCCTCTGCCTTGTTCCCAGACTGACTCTGACGTCACCTGGGCCTGGTGGGCATCTCCAGGCTGCCGCCCGGCCGATCTGGGTCCAGGCCTCTGTGCCGACTCACTTGTCCCACACCCAGGCCCTGGGAGGCCAGCTGTGCCCCTGGTTCCTTGCCTCAAAGCCTGGCCTGGGTGTCCCCTCCAGGACAGCTTCCTCCCCAGGGACTGGCTGTCACCACTGCCGGCAGGTGAGATTCCTCTGCCTCTGCCATGTGCCTGGCTGGGGGCTGGGAGGGGAACAGGGACCTGGCAGGCAGGAATGTCCCATGTGACCGAGCGCCCTGGGCCAGCTGGGACATAAAACCTCGGCCAGCCCCTCCCAAGGGTGGAGCCCAGGAGCCATTCAGTTGGCCCTGGGTGAAGGTAAACTGAGGCCCGTGTGCTGGGAAGCCCCAGCCATCTCAGGTCGGGTTCCGGACTGTCACCCCTGTATGACGTGAAGGTACTGTGAATCCTGGGGACCTCATTTCCTTTCCCCCAAATGTCACCTGCCCCCACCCTGAACCCCCTGTGCCCCCATGGCAGGCGTGGCTCCTCACCCCCAGGGAGACGCCAAATCCTCCTGTGAGGTGTGCTGAGCCACATTGAGTGTCCCAGGGTCCCAGAGCCTTCTGGACAGCCAGGCAGGCGTGGCTGCTCACTGGGCTGTGGAATGAGCCGGGGCCCTGGCTGCGCTCTCCCTTGGGCCCTCCTCACAGCACGGGACGACGTCCACCTGAGGCCGCAGAGTACGTGGTCGTCAGAAGCTAAACCCTTGCCTGGCCCAGGGAAGGCCTGACAGACTCTTCGTCCTGTGGGGACCACGTGTCCATGGGAGGTCACTCGTCCACAGGAGGTCACTTGTCCACGGGAGGTGGCCTTGTGTGAGTGGAACTGTGTCCCTGGTTCCCGTCTCTCGCTCTTGGGTGTGGGCTTCCTGGCAGACAGGACCTTTCCCAAGGCAAGTGGGTTAAAGTTTAGTCACAGGGTGAGCTCTGGTCCAGCATGACTGAGGTCCTGAAGGAAAGGGACATGTGGACACAGACATGCACCGAGAGGAACGTTGTGGGGACGTGAGGACCCTTCCCAGCCCTGCGGGCACCTTGATCTCAGGCTTGCAGCCTCTGGGGCTGTGAGAGGACAAGGCCTGTAGCCTACGCTGCTGTCCAGACTCCCATCTGGATAGCCAGACCATCTCCTCCAGGGTCCGGAGGAAGCCCCGAGCCACACCAGACCCCCAGATGCTTCTGCGGCAGAGGGAAGTCCCTAAGAAGCTTGTCACCCGGTGAAGGCCTGGTCCATCCTTGGCCACGAGCCAGAGGCTCTGCCCAGGACCCTTTTTCTGGTCCCAGCTGGCACGGAGGAGGAGAGCAACCACAGCTGACACTCCCACAAAACCCTGTGTCTCCAGGTGAGCCTGGTGTAGCGTGGGGCGGGAGGGGCCTGGCTGGGAACAAGGGGGATGACTTCCACAGCCAACTCTGGGTGCAAAGCACAGTCTCTGCTTCCCGGTGTCTGCCCAGGAGATGCAAAAGGCAGATGTTGTCTGCAAACCGCAGGACTTTCCTGCACTGAATTGGATCGGGCCCTGGAGACCTGGAGGGAGCCCGGGAGCGACGCTGCCCAGGAGGGGATCTCCTCGCACGGCGGCAGGAATCTCCCAGATATTAAATGCAAAATCTTAATAGTCATGTTTTTCACATCAGAGGAGAAAAGCCGTGTTTGGGATTGCTTTTTGCTCCAGGAAAATAGATAGTTGAGCACTTATGTCAACAGGAAAAGGACCCCAGCGAACAGGCCCCAGATGCAGAAATGGGTTCTCTGTCAGGAGACCATCCCCCGTCAGGTGCTGGATCAGTCAGGAGACCGTCCCCCGTCAGGCGCTGGAGCTGCCAGTGTGGGCTGAGCTGGCGCGTGGAGGTGTGGGAAGCAGCCCGGGCTGTGGTTTCCAGGACACACCTCACGCTCGCACTGGTAATGATTTGTTTCTATTTTCTTCTTTGAAGACTCGTCCCATGCGACTTCAGATGCATGATAAGCAGTGATTTCCCTTTATCTTCTAATTTCCTCTGCTGTCATTTTGCCTGTCTCTGACAACAACCTCCACAAAAACAGAAAGGCGGGACAGTTAGGGCACGACTCATGGCCTCTGGAGGCTCCTTATGTGGGAAATGTTACGTCCAAGCCCACAGAGGGTCATTTGCAGACACAGAAGCTCCACTGTGTCTCCAGAACTGTGGCGTAGCCCCGCAACACCTGGCGGTGATGCCGCACACAGGACACCCGGCTTCGTGGGGCTTAATCCCTGGACATCCACACCCATCACGTTCCAGGCACGGCTGGAGAACTCCCGCACCTGACCTGCATGCACCAGTGCTCAAGCCATCCCTTCAGAGTCACGCTTGCCTGGACCTGCAGGAAAGGCTCACTGTGATGATGCAGACTCGTCTGGGGCTAGAGGCTCCCTGGGACCAACAGCCAGTAGGGACACAGCGTGTCCTGAGCCACGGGGCCACACAGCATGTCCTGAGCCACGGGGCCACACAGCGTGTCCTGAGCCACGGGGCCACACAGCGTGTCCTGAGCCACAGAGTCACAGTCTGTCCTGAGCCACAGAGCTACAGGACCTTGGGTGACATGTGACTCCCCCCGTCCCCAGCATTTTCTACAATGTTGCAATGAGCATCGCTTCCCACCTGAGACAAGAAATTGCTCCTGAGGAAAACAGTAGCAGGCTGCCACTTTACATGCAAACCAAGCAATGCACACAGAGGGTTTTGTTTAGTTCTGGAGGATGCCTCATGGGATGCAGCATCCTGGGCTGACAGGACCTAGGGAGGGCTCACGGCTGGGGGTGCTTCCCAGGACTTCAGCCCTCCAGCTGGGTGCTACTTCGGCTCCCAACTGCCCACGTCTGGAGTCCACGCCCATGCTTCCTCTTTCTTGCGCGTCCGTGTGAAGAGACCACCAAACAGGCTTTGTGTGAGCAACATGGCTGTTTATTTCACCTGGGTGCAGGCGGGCTGAGTCCCAAAAGAGAGTCAGTGAAGGGAGATAGGGGTGGGGCCGTTTTATAGGATTTGGGAAGGTAATGGAAAATTACAGTCAAAGGGGGTTGTTCTCTGGTGGGCAGGGGTGGATCTCACAAAGTACATTCTCAAGGGTGGGGAGAATTACAAAGAACCTTCTTAAGGGTGGGGGAGATTACAAAGTACATTGATCAGTTAGGGTGGGGCAGGAACAAATCACAATGGTGGAATGTCACCACTTAAGACTGTTTTTACTTCTTTTGTGGATCTTCAGTTACTTCAGGCCATCTGGATGTATACTGCAAGTCACAGGGGATGCGATGGCCTGGCCTGGGCTCAGAGGCCTGACATCCCTGCCTTCTTATATTAATAAGACAAATAAAATAAAATAGTGTTGAAGTGTTGGAGCGGCGAAAATTTTTGGGGGCTGGTATGGAGAGAGAATGAGCGATGTTTCTCAGGGCTGCTTCAAGCGGGATTAGGGGCGGCATGGGAACCTAAAGTGGGAGAGATTAAGCTGAAGGAAGATTTTGTGGTAAGGGGTGATATTGTGGGGTTGTTAGAAGAAACATTTGTTGTGTAGAATTATTGGTGATGGCCTGGATACGGTTTTGTATGAATTGAAAAACTAAATGGAATAAGAGAAGGGGAAAAACAGGTATAAAAGGTCTAAGAATTGGGACGACTCAGGACATCTGATTAGAGAGTGCCTAAGGAGATTCAGCATAGCCCTGCCAGCAAAGATTATTTATTTACTTCAAGAGTTAAGAATGGCAGTTTGGGGATAGCACGAGGCAAGCGCGATCAGGGTGGGGAACAGGAAAGAAGGAAATATGGGGAAATGGGGTGAATATCAGGTGGATCAGAGAGATACAGTCATGAGGGTCAGGTGTGGTATCCGGAATAATGTGGGAGGCCGGATTGAAGTCTGGGCCAGGAACAATGGTAATTGTGGGAGACTCAACAAAGAGTGAGTATAGCTGAAGGAGGCGGGGAGCAGAAAGTATATGTGTCAGGTGTGAGGAAGAAAATAGATTTTGGAAATTATGAGAGCTGTAGAGAGTGAGTTGAGCATAGTTTGTGATTTTTAGGGCCTCTAAAAGTATTAAAGCAGCGGCAGCCGCTGCACGCAGACAAGAGGGCTAGGCTAAAACAGTAAGGTCAAGTTGTTTGGACAGAAAGGCTACACGGTGTGGTCCTGGCTCTTGTGTAAGTATTCTGACCGCACTAACCAAGCCTAGGAAGGAAAGGAGTTGTTCTTTTGTAAGGGATTGAGGTTTGGGAGATTAATCAGACACGATCAGCAGGGAGAGCACGTGTGTTTTTATGAGAATTATGCCGAGATAGGTAACAGATGAGGATGAAATTTGGGCTTGATTGAAGTAATGGGGGCTGTCTGCAAAGCTTTGCAGCAGTACAGCCTTGGTAATTTGCTGAGCCTAATGGGTGTCAGGGTCAGTCTAAGTGAAAGCGAAGAGAGGCTGGGACGAGGGGTGCAGGGGAATAGTGAAAAAAGCATCTTTAAGATCAAGCACGGAATAGTGAGTTGTGGAGGAACAGATTGAGGACAGAAGAGTGTACGGGTTGGGCACCACAGGGTGGAGAGGCAAAACAAGTTGGTTGATAAGACGCAGTTCCTGAACTAATCTGTAAGACTTATCCGGTTTTCGGACAGGTAAAATGGGGGAATTGTAAGGAGAGTTTATAGGTTTTAGAAGCCCATGCTGTAGCAGGTGAGTGACAACAGGCTTTAATCCTTTTAAAGCGTGCTGTGGGATGGGATATTGGCATTGAGTGGGGTAAGGGTGATTAGGTTTTAACGGGATGGTAATAGGCATGTGATCGGTTGCCAGGGAAGAAGTAGAGATGTCCCATACTTGTGGGTTAAGGTGGGGGGATACGAGAGGAAGATGCGAAGGAGGCTTTGGGTTGGGGAGAAGGGCGGCAATGAGATGCGGCTGTAGTCCGGGAATAGTCAGGGAAGCAGATAATTCGGTTAAAGTATCTCGGCCTAATAAGGGAACTGGGCAGGTGGGGATAACTAAAAAAGAGTGCATAAAAGAGTGTTGTCCAAGTTGGTACAAGAGTGGGGGAGTTTTCAGGGGTTTTGAAGCTTGGCCGTCAATACCCACAACAGTTATGGAGGCAAGGGAATCAGGCCCTTGAAAAGAAGGTAATGTGGAGTGGGCAGCCTCCATATTGATTAAGAAGGGGGCGGACTTACCTTCCACTGTGAGAGTTACCCGAAGCTCGGCGTCCGTGATGGTCTAGGGGGCTTCTGAGGTGATCGGGCAGTGTCAGTCTTCAGCCACTAAGCCGAGAAGATCTGGAAAGGAGTCAGAGAGCCTTGGGCCAGAGTTCCAGGGGCTCTGGGAGTGGCTGCCGGGTGAGTTGAACAGTCCGATTTTCAGTGGGGTCCCACACAGATGGGATGCGGCTTAGGAGGAATCCCGGGCTGCGGGCATTCCTTGGCCCAGTGGCCAGATTTCCGGCATGTGTAGCAAGCTCCTGGGGAAGGAGGTTCTGGAGGAACGCCTGGCCGCTGCGGTTCAGGCATTTGGAAGTTCTTGTGTGCTGGAGATGTGGCTGGGGTTTGTCTCACAGTGGAGGCAAGGAATTGCAACTTTTTTCTATTATTGTACACCTTGAAGGTGAGGTTAATGAAGTCCTGTTGTGGGGTTTGAGGGCCAGATTCCAATTTTTGGAGTTTTATTTAATGTCGGGAGCAGATTGGGTAATAAAATGTATATTGAGAATAAGACAGCCTTTTGACCTTTTAGGGCCTAGGGCTGTAAAGCGTCTCAGGGCTGCTGCTAAACAAGTCATGAACTGGGCTGGGTTTTTATATTTGATGAAAAAGAGCCTAAACGCTATCTGATTTGGGATAAAGAAAAAGGAGCATTAACCTTGACTATGCCTTTGGCTCCAGCCACCTTTTTAAGAGTAAATTGCTGGGCAGGTTGGGGAGGGCTAGTCACGGAACGAAACTGTAAGCCGGACCAGGTGTGAGGAGGGGAGGCGATAAAAAGATTACAGGGTGGAGGAGCGGAGGCTGAGGAAGAATTGGGACCTAGCTCGGCCTGGCGAGGAGGGGAGAGGTCAGATGGGTCTGTAGAAAAGGAAGATTAGAAAGACTCAGCGACGCTTGGGGTTGGGACTGAGGGGACAGGCGGGAGGAAAAGAAGGAAGATTTGGGACAAGTTGCACTGGGCAGAGACTAGGAAGGGACTGATGTGTAAAGGAACGCCTGGACTTCAGGCACCTCAGACCGTTTGCCCATTTTAAGACAAGAATTACTTAGATCTTGTAGGATGGAAAAATTGAAAGTGCCGTTTTCCGGCTATTTGGAACTACTGTCGAGCTTGTATTGGAGTCAAGCGGCATTGCAGAAGAAAATAAGGCATTTAGGTTTTAGGTCAGGTGTGAGTTGAAGAGGTTTTAAGTTTTTGAGAACACAGGCTAAGGGAGAAGGAGGAGGAATGGAAGGTGGAAGCTTACCCATAGTGAAGGAGGCAAGCCCAGAAAAAAGAGTAGAGACACGGAGAAGGGGTGGGGGGTTCTTGCCCTCCAGAAAAGCAGAGAAGGGGTTGGGGCACAGAAGTAAGAGGTCAGGGTGCGGAAATAAGGGATTGGGGCACAGAGATAAGAGGTTGGGGTGCGGAAATAAGCGATTGGGGGGTTCTTGCCCCCTAGGAAAGCGGGACTTGCCGCTAAGGGTGAAGGAGAAGGGGTTGAGGGGTACTAGCCCCTGCCCCAGGAAAGCGGGACTTGCCGCTGAGGGTGAAGGGGAAGGGGTTGAGGGGTACTAGCCCCTGCCTCAGGAAAGCGGGACTTGCCGCTGAGGGTGAAGGGGAAGGGGTTGAGGGGTACTTGCCCCTGCCCCAGGAAAGCAGGACTTGCCGCTGAGGGTGAAGGAGAAGGGGTTGAGGGGTACTTGCCCCTGCGCCAGGGAAGCGGGACTTGCTGCTGAGGGTGAAGGGGAAGGGGTTGAGGGGTACTTGCCCCTGCCCCAGGAAAGCGGGACTTGACGCTGAGGGTGAAGGAGAAGGGGTTGAGGGGTACTTGCCCCTGCCCCAGGAAAGCGGGACCTGCCACTAAGGATGAAGGAGAAGGTGTTGAGGGGTACTTGCCCCCGCCCCAGGAAAGCGGGACTTGCTGCTGAGGGTGAAGGAGAAGGGGTTGAGGGGTACTTGCCCCTGCCCCAGGAAAGCGGGATTTGCTGCTGAGGGTGAAGGGGAAGGGGTTGAGGGGTACTTGCCCCTGCCCCAGGAAAGCGGGACTTGCTGCTGAGGGTGAAGGAGAAGGGGTTGAGGTATAGTGAGGGAGGTTGGAGAAGAGAGTAAAAAGAGTTCGCTTACCGGATTTGAAATTGGTGAGATGTTTCTTGGGCTGGTTGGTCTGAGGACCTGAGGTCGTAGGTGGATCTTTCTCACGGAGCAAAGAGCAGGAGGACAGGGGATTGATCTCCCAAGGGAGGTCCCCCGATCCGAGTCATGGCACCAAATTTCATGCATGTCCGTGTGAAGAGACCACCAAACAGGCTTTGTGTGAGCAACATGGCTGTTTATTTCACCTGGGTGCAGGCGGATGAGTCCAAAAAGAGTCAGTGAAGGGAGATACGGGTGGGGCCATTTTATAGGATTTGGGAAGGTAATGGAAAATTACAGTCAAAGGGGGTTGTTCTCTGGTGGGCAGGGGTGGATCTCACAAAGTACATTCTCAAGGGTGGGGAGAATTACAAAGAACCTTCTTAAGGGTGGGGGAGATTACAAAGTACATTGATCAGTTAGGGTGGGGCAGGAACAAATCACAATGGTGGAATGTCACCACTTAAGACTGCTTTTACTTCTTTTGTGGATCTTCAGTTACTTCAGGCCATCTGGATGTATACTGCAAGTCACAGGGGATGCGATGGCCTCGCCTGGGCTCAGAGGCCTGACATCCTCCCCCTGCCCAGTGGCCTCTGCCCAGAGAAGCTAACCAGCTAAGCAGTCACCATGCACACTGCATTTATTTTTTAAATAAATGTTTAATCTTAGGATAGCTTTAAATTTACAGAAACCCTGGAAAGATGGTGCAGAGACTTCCCATGTGCCCCGCCTCATGGAGGGGCTCTTTCGGTTGACATAACTGTGGGTGTTTTGTCTTGATTTCTTTGTTCATCTGAGCACTTCCTTGCTTTCTGGCACTACAAGATGCCCCAGTCACACCTTGTGTGTTTTTTGCCCCAGTCATAGGATCGGGAGCCCTGGCTGCTTTTACTGGAGAAGGGTGTTTGTAAGCCGAGGTCTGGGTGGTAGGGTGCTCACCCCTCCTGGGGTGTCACTGATTGCAGGCCCCCTCTGCCAACAGAGCAAGTGAGTGTATGTGCACGTACTAACCGCACTCACACCTCAAACGTCTGTGCGTGCACTAACCACACTCACACCTCAAACGTATGTGCGTGTACTAACCGCACTCACACCTCAAACGTATGTGCATGTACTAACCACACTCACACCTCAAACGTATGTGCGTGTACTAACCGCACTCACACCTTAATCCTATGTGTATGTACCAACCGCACTCACACCTCAAACGTATGTGCGTGTACTAACCACACTCACACCTCAAACGTATGTGCGTGTACTAACCGCACGCACAGCTGAAACATATGTGCGTGTACTAACCGCACGCACAGCTGAAACGTATGTGCGTGCACTAACCCCACTCACACCTCAAACGTATGTGCGTGCACTAACCGCACACACACCTCAAACGTCTGTGCGTGCACTAACCGCACTCACACCTCAAACGTCTGTGCGTGCACTAACCGCACGCACACCTCAAACGTCTGTGCGTGTACTAACCCCACACACACCTTAAATGTTTCCATGTGACCGTTCGTCAGCAGGCTAGAGCAGCTCCATCTCAGATGCTAGTCCAACATGTTGGCTTCTGATTAACCCCAGCTCCAGGGATGTGTAAACAAAAAATGAAGTTCTAAGTCCCTCCAGCCATTTTAATGACCCCTCCTCTCAGCCAAGGGCATTCCAAAGTAAACCTAAAAAACCAGTTCAGGCCATGCTGGGATGGGGTGGGTTGGACGTACTCATGACACCCTCCTCCTTTTGGAATTCAGGCACAGGTGCTCAACATTAATGTTAAACAGAGACCTGAAGAATTCGTAGCAGTAAAACACCAAATTCCAGCCTGACTGTAGTTTAGCATCACATGACAGAGATCAGGCCCTGAAAGAAATCAAAGTATTTTACCCTAAAATCTGTTTCTTTGACATATTTTGCAATGGCCCTGCAAAGCTGTCTCTCATGGGGAAAACCTGCATACTGTAGAGAATCCTGTACCCTTTCCAAGTCTTTTCCCTGATCCAGGAGAGAATTAACTAAGAGTCTGGCACATTTTTAAGTCTGATAAGAAACACTTATAACCTATTGTCTCTGAAGCCAGCTACCTGGAGGCTTCATCAGCATAATAAGAACCTTGGTCTTCACAGCCCCTTATCCTAATCCAGACACTCCCTTCTGTGGATTCCAGGTCTTTAGATAAACTCTTTCAACCAACTGCCAGTCAGAAAATCTTTGAATCCACCGATGAGTTGGAAGCCCCACCCCTTCCAGTTGTCCTGCCTTCCCAGACCTAACCAACTGATTGATGCCTTATGTCACCCTAAAATGCCTAAAACCACGCTATAGTCTGACTGCCTTGCACACATGTTCTCAGGATCTGTTGGGGCTGTGTCATGGGCCATTGGTCACTCATATTTGGCTCAGAATGAATCGCTTCAAATATTTTACAGAGTTTGACTCTTTTCATTGACAAATTCCTCTAAGATTTCTACTTTATCTACTGTTTCCATAAATCCTGCCCTCAGGTCAAAACAACCTCAATCACAATGCTGCCCTCAGGCAGATTCACAAAGCGGCCTTGCCTTTCCCTGAAGGGTTGACTTCAATTTTCCTGGAAGTCCCTTCCCTGTGGGGTAGAAGCCCCGGGTCTGCAGGGTGGTGGCTGGGGATCCACCATCTCATCATCCTGGGTCTGCGGGGTGGTGGCTGGGGATCCACCATCTCATCTGGTAGCTGCCCAGGACATTTGTTCTGTTTTTTGAGATGGAGTCTCACTCTATTGCCAGGCTGGAGTGCAATGGCGCGAGCTAGGCTCTCTGCAACCTCCGTCTCCCAGGTTCAAGCAATTCTCTTGTCTCTCAGCCTCCCGAGTAGCTGGGACTACAGGTACATGCCACCACGCCCAGCTAATTTTTGTATTTTTAATAGAGACAGCATTTCACCATGTTGGCCAGGATGGTCCCGATCTGTTGACCTCGTGATCCACCCGCCTCAGCCTGCCAAAGTGCTGGGGTTACAGGTGTGAGCCACCATGCCTGGCCTAAATGTTTCTTTCTAAGAAACTGGATTTGTCAGCCTCTTTCTTTGGCCTCTCAGCTTCCTCAGCCCCAGGGGTAGCTTTGCATAGACCAGCTCACCATGGAAGAGTTTGTTTCTACATGAAACTAAATTTGCATGCATGCTGAGGCTCCATCTCTAACCCAGCACCACATGCACTTCCAGCCCCTCCTTCCTCATCTGTCACCTCCCACTGCATGGTGAGGAACCCAGCTCCCACCATCCACCATCCGTGCACTTAATTGTTCGATTCCAGTGTGCATGCACAGCAGCATCAAAACTGTCCGACCACAGCCCATGTGAAACAAACTTATCAACTAGAGTGCAGTGTCCACGCACAGCTCCTTTGCATTTAATGTTGCAAACGCCACTTATTTCCTGTGTGGCTTGCCCCAGCTCCATTTTCCTCCACTCCCTTCAGTGAGGCTGTCTCATAAGTTTGTAATGCAGTTAGATTCTTTTCCCTACCACATTCTGTACTCCGTCCTGGCGTTTCCCAACCTCCTAAATGAGTTTTTACAAATTTACATACTTTAAGGCTCACTCTTGGTGCTGTAAAGTTGCATGGAGTTTGGTAAATAGATAGTGTTACATTTCCACCATTACAGAATCACACAGAACAGTCCCACCTCCCTGAAAGAATTCCCTGTGCACCATCTAGTCAACCTTCCCCCTTCCCCACCCTGCCTCAACCTTCCCCTTCCCCACCCTGCCTCAACCTTCCCCTTCGCCACCCTGCCTCAACCTTCCCCTTCGCCACCCTGCCTCAACCTTCCCCCTTCCCCACCCTGCCTCAACCTTCCCCTTCCCCACCCTGCCTCAACCTTCCCCTTCCCCACCCTGCCTCAACCTTCCCCTTCCCCACCCTGCCTCAACCTTCCCCTTCCCCACCCTGCCTCAACCTTCCCCTTCCCCACCCTGCCTCAACCTTCCCCTTCCCCACCCTGCCTCAACCTTCCCCTTCCCCACCCTGCCTCAACCTTCCCCTTCCCCACCCTGCCTCAAACGTCCCCCTTCCCCACCCTGCCTCAAACTTCCCCCTTCCCCACCCTGCCTCAACCTTCCCCCTTCCCCACCCTGCCTCAACCTTCCCCTTCCCCACCCTGCCTCAACCTTCCCCCTTCCCCACCCTGCCTCAACCTTCCCCCTTCCCCACCCTGCCTCAACCTTCCCCTTCCCCACCCTGCCTCAACCTTCCCCTTCCCCACCCTGCCTCAACCTTCCCCTTCCCCACCCTGCCTCAACCTTCCCCCTTCCCCACCCTGCCTCAACCTTCCCCCTTCCCCACCCTGCCTCAAACTTCCCCCTTCCCCACCCTGCCTCAACCTTCCCCCTTCCCCACCCTGCCTCAACCTTCCCCCTTCCCCACCCTGCCTCAACCTTCCCCCTTCCCCACCCTGCCTCAACCTTCCCCCTTCCCCACCCTGCCTCAACCTTCCCCCTTCCCCACCCTGCCCAATTCTCTGGCAATCGCTGACGTGTTTACCAATGTAAGAGTCTCCGGAATATCTTATAGTTGAAATCAAAGAGCCTGGAAGTTCAGACTGGCTTCTTTCACTTAGCAAGATGCATCTAAGATTCACCCCATCTCTGCATGGCTTAATAACTTACTGCTTGACCTCGGTCCGACCACGGCCTGAGAAATGACCAGCACCTTCCTCTAACAGCCTCCGTCAAACAGCCCTTTCAGCAGAGAGCAAACCATCACTTTGCAAGTCACCAGGAGAGAGTGTCCAGGCATTGGGACTGAGCAGGACACTCTCTCTGCTGGAGCACCCTAGATTCTGGCTTCGGGATGACGGAGACTCAGGAGGTTTTACTCCCCCTCCCACCTGTTATCTGCAGAGAGCACCCTGCCCTGAACTCACCCCACCAGCTGGGGCAAGTGGTGTGAACCTTGCGAGGACATCCCACGGCCTGTGTGACCCAGCACCCAGCAGGACGCAGGCAGCCCAGCCACTGTCACACAGTCACGGGAAAGGCCAGGGGACCTGGGGACTGTGGCCCAGAGCTGATAGCAGGAACCACCTCCGTTAGGCAGAAATGATGCACGAAGCCGCAGGTGCACTCATGGAACCAGGGAAAGTGTTCCAGTCTAAGTTTATCTGGGGGAAGTGGAGGTTATAAAACAGGAAATGCATATAATGAAGCACTCAGATTTTAAACTGATGGCTTTGCACACCTTTTTATTAGCTAACGGGCATAAATGATGCCTCATATCTTTCCTTGTATTAATTTGTGGCATGATGTAAGTGGCTTTGGCATCTGAGGGAGAATCTGAACTCCTCTGTGTTCTGATACACGCTGTTCCCTGAGTCGACTCCCGGCTGCAGCCCTGCAGGGCAGTGCGGGGGTATTGTCTCTTCAAGCACATGGGGGTCCTGGGGAGGGGAGAGCAGCCGCCATGTGCAGCCCTGTCTGGAAGGGTCTGGGGTGCCAGGGTCTGTCCAGCCACTGGTCAGCAGGCTTTACCAGAGGCTACTCAGACCACCCTAAAATCAGGAGAGGACAGCCAGACGCAGTGGCTCATGCCTGTAATCCCAGCACTCTGGGAGGCCGAGGTGGGTGGATCATGAGGTCAGGAGTTTGAGACTGGCCTGGCCAATATGGTGAAACCCCGTCTCTACTAATAATACAAAAATTAGTCAGGCATGGTGGCGCATGCCTGCAGCCCCAGCTACTTGGGAGGCTCAGGCAGAAGAATGGCTTGAACCTGGGAGGTAGATGTTGCAGTGAGCCGAGATCGTGCCACTGCACTTCACCCTGGGTGACAGAGCGAGACTCTGTCTCAAAAAAAAAAAAAAAAAAAAAATCTGGAGAGGACATCAGGGCTGAAGAAAGGGCTCACTGGCCCCTGAGGCCTGCTGGGGCCTGACTCAGGCCCGAAGCCACGCTTCCTGCCCTGAGTGGAGCAGAGGTTGTGTGGACCAGCACTCCACAGCCCAGGGTGCCGAGTTCCCCGGGGAGAATGCACGGCTCCTAGGTGCTGACATTTGTCAGTGAAGGGCTTGAAATAGGCTGTTCTTGCAGATTGACTTTAAGTTAAAGACACTTGAAACACAGCAGGTGCAACCAGGTCACTTTGATCTTTGTGCTGTTTCTTAAAAGCAGAAGATGAGATTCCCAAGTGGAAAACACCTGTCCTATACTAGAAGGAAAGGCAACGTCTTTATCTTCCAGGACAAGAAGTTCAGGAATACAGTATTCTCTTCAAGGACAGAATACCCTCGAGACCTTGTTAGAATAACTCATCTTTCCAGCTTCCTGTTTCATTCCATTGTATGTTGCTATAACACGACACCACAGACTGGTTAACTTACAATGAACAGAAATGTATTTGGCTACTGTTTCTAGAGACTGGGGAAGCCCCAGGGTGTGGTGCTGGCCTCCAGCAAGGGCCTTCATGCTGTGGCAGCCCATCGGGGAGGGCAGGAGGACTACAGAAGGCAACAACAAGGGGGCAGGAGGGGAAACTCACGTTCCTAACAAGCATATTCACAATAATGAACCCACTTTGACACTAATCTGCTCACGAGGACAGGTCTCGAGACACGAGGGCCTCACTGGGAGGCTCAGGGGATGGAGGTGGAGAGACAGGAGGGCCTTGCTGGGAGGCTCAGGGGATGGAGGTGGAGAAACAGGAGGGCCTCGCTGGGAGGCTCAGGGGATGGAGGTGGAGAGACAGGAGGGCCTCGCCGGGAGGCTCAGGGGATGGAGGTGGAGTTCTGCCGAGCCTGCCCTAGCTCTCCAGCTTTGTCTCTGTGGCCAGCCTGGCTGGATGGGTCTGATCCAGGCCGGGTCTCCTCTCATAAACCAAACCTGATATTGGCTGGACCTAGGAATGCATGAGGCCTGTCAGTACTGCCTAGAGGACGAGAGGGTCCTAGGAAGACAGTAGAGTGGGAAGACCCGGCCTGGGGTCCACAAACTGGTGGGCGTCCTGCAGATGGGCTCACGGTGCTGAATTAAGTGGACACCCTCAGGCAGGAAACAGGAACCTTGACTTAAACCTCACACCTTATGTGAAAATTACCTCAAAATGGACCATAGGTTTAAATGTAACACTTTTAGAAAAAAACAGAAGGAGAAAATCTTCAGTATCTTTGATCTCTAGGGCTAGACTTGACACCAAAGGCATGATCAATAAAAGAATAAAGTGATAAACTGGACTTTCAAAATTCATCAAAATGGAAAATACGTGTCCCGTGAAAGCCTGTTGTTAAGAGGATGAAAACTACAGGCTAAGAGAAAATATTTACAAACCTCATCTCTAACCAAGAACCAGTGTCTCGAATATATAAAGAACTCTCAAAACCCAATAGCAAAAAATCCAATTATAAAATGCACAGAAGACAGAGAGGGACATTTCACCAAGAGGATCTATAAATGGCAAATAAGCACACGAAAAGATGTTCAATATTGTCAGCTGTTAGGGAAGTGCAAATTTAAACCACAATGAAATATCACAACCCACCTATCAGCATGGCTCAAGTAAAAAATAGCATCAACAGCACATGCTGGATGCAGAGAAACCGGATCCCCATCACCTGCCGGTGGGAACGCGAAGTGGCACCGCCTCTGAAAATAGTTCGACAGTTTCTTAAAACATTAAAGGTACATGTAGCGTGTGCCCCAGCAACTGCATTGCTGGGCATTTATCTCAGACAAACGAAACTTATGTTCGCACAAAAACTACACACAAATGTTGATAACAGTTGCATGCATACTAGCCGCATCTGGAAATAACCTGGATACTCTTCAAGCGAGTGTTAAACACACTGAGATCCATCCGTGCCGTGAAGAGCTACTCAGCAGCGGAAAGGCGCGAACCATAGGCGACAGGACATCCTGCACGTATGTCCAGGGACCCATGCTGAGGGAAAAAGCCGGCCCCCGAAGCTTGCACGTGTTATGATTCCACTGACAGCTCAACAGCTCAACAGCTCAACGTGGAGAAAGTATACAATTGGGGAACAGCTTCCAGTTGCCAGGGGTTGAGGTGGGGCTGGAGGGCACAGGTCTGTGTGGAGGGTGTGTGTGCAAGTGCACAGGAGGCCCACAGAGGGTGTGCACGTGCAGTGTGTGTGCAGCAGTCAGCAAGCATGGATGTGAGAGGCACTGCATGCACGACTGTCCCCAGGTGTGCACGTGTGTGCTTGTGCCTGAGTGCACACGTGTGCATGTGTGTTGTGTGTGTGCATGAGTGTGTTTGTGCATGCATGTGTGTTGCCTGTGTGTGCATGTGTGTTTGTGTGTGCATGGGAGTGTGTTGTGTGTGTGCATGTGTGTTGTCTGTGCATGTGTGTTGTCTGTGTGCATGCGAGTGTGTTGTCTGGGTGTGCACACAGGTGTGCACTTAGGTGTGTGAGTGCATGCCTGTCCGCTTCACTCCTGGAATCTGACCCAAGATAGGTGACTTCATTAGATCGTGGGGCCAAATGCTTTCTGGAAAAGTATGTGTCTGAAATGACACTGGGAATGGGGAAATGGGACTCTGCGGAAAGTGTTCATTTTACCCATTGTTTCTGAACCAGATCAAATATGCAGAATAAAGCCAGCCCTGCCAGAGGCTGCAGGGCACCCTTCGAGCCCGAGTGAATACAGCCGCTAGTAAACTGCTTATGGCAATCTGGTTTAGTTCTAACGTTAAACCTCAACTGTGATAACAGCATCTCCTGCATCAAGGAACAGCAAGTTCCTTTCAAATAGAGAGCTCGGCCTCAGAACATATTTAGAATATAACTCAATTAAGCAAAAATTAAGTTATGCACAATCTGTCAGAGCTGCAGCTATAATGTTGAGCAAAGCCCCATTCATCGGGCTTATAAGTCACGGGTCAGCGTGAATTTGTCTTTATTAACTGCAATTATCTCCCCACCATCCACTGGACAAGCTATGACCTGCTCTAGCAATCAGCTTCCGAAGGAAAAGGCCGAGCATCTTGCCACATCTCGACAGGATTGTTGCACGTCTCTTTTTCATACATGAGTTTAAAACCGGCAGAAATAGAAATCTTCCATTACTACAAAGCTGAGTTAAGCAAATCCTGGTAGAGTGGACCCTGCAAACCTTTGCACGGAAAGTCCGAAGGGGCCGACCTCGGAGGTGCTCCTGAAAAGGATGGTGCCCCTCAGTCTCTGTGCGTCCTCGGTCAGCCCTGACACACGGTGTCCCGCACAGAGGCTGTGCTGGTCAAGGAAGCCACCTCCGGGCCGGATGTGTCCGGGGACACCACAGCTCCCGCCACAGCAGCCCGGAGCAGAAGCCGCAAGGCTTTTCAAAGAAAGCTGGAAAGATGATGTTTAAAATCAGAGGATGGAAATGGACGGTGACAGAGCTGAGGGTCAGGGCGGGTCACCATGGGGTCAGGGTGGGTCTCTGTGGGTGGGTCTCCGTGGGGTCAGGGCGGGTCTTCGTGGGCGGGTCACCATGGGCGGGTCTCCATGGGGTCAGGGAGGGTCTCCGTGGGCAGGTCACCATGGGCGGGTCTCCATGGGCGGGTCTCCGTGGGGTCAGGAAGGGTCTCCGTGGGTGGGTCTCCATGGGCGGGTCTCCGTGGGGTCAGGGAGGGTCTCCATGGGGTCAGGAAGGGTCTCCGTGGGCGGGTCTCCGTGGGCTTTGGTCAAAGGCCACCCAGGCGCACCAGCATCAGGCGTGCTGCGGGGCTGTGCAGCCGACCTGGAGACTCCCAGGAAGCATCGCTTTGACACGGGGCAGGAGGTCCCCACCTAGGGGAAGTCGGCGTTGAAAAAATCAGAGGGGTCGTGGAAAGAATCAGGGAGAGGGCCGTGGCGCCAGCTTGTGGGGGCACAGAGGATGGAGCCCACGGCATGGGGCCCTAGGTCGCCAGAGGGCATCGGTCTGGCTGGTGAGTTCCTGATTGTGAAGGCAGGTGACCGGCTTGGGCAGAGCGTGCTCTGGAGATGTGACTCGCCCAGAATGGCAGAATGCACAGGCCCCTGGACACACCCCAGGTGGTGGACAGGAAAACCCAGGCCCTCCAGGGGTCAGAGGCGAGGGACAGCAGCCCCAGACACTGCCTGGGCCTCGGGGCAGCGTCTCTCATTCCTCTGAAGGACGGAAGCCGAGGTGTCTGCTGCCCACTGCGCCCCTGCCGCCTGGTGTCGGCCGCTCCTGTCCAGCCCCGGGGTCCCCACACATCAGCAGGGAGTGAGGAAAACAGTGCAGCTGGCCGGGATGCATCCATGCAGCATTTTAGCAACAACGAACACACAGGGTTCTGAACGTCCAGGTCCCTGTGCTGGTGAATGGCCATTGCTGGGAGCCGATGTCTGGAAGGTCCCAGTGCTGGTGAATGGCCATTGCTGGGAGCCTATGTCTGGAAGGTCCCAGTGCTGGTGAATGGCCATTGCTGGGAGCTGGCATCTGGAAGGTCCCTGTGCTGGTGAATGGCCATTGCTAGGAGCTGGCATCTGGAAGGCAGGTGCTCCCTCTGCCAGCCATGACCCACTGGAAAGCCAGAACCAGTGACTTTTGAATCACGGGGTTTTAAAAAACTGTCTTTTGTATTTATTTTATTCTCTTAACAGCAATGACTTTAGTATAGGCTGATTTCTTGCACAGACATGGCAGAAAAAGCTGGAACATTTGGAAAAGCCGTAGAAAGCCGTGAACCAGCTATGAAAGCCCACATGGAGGTCAGGTGTGAGGGGAACGCAGCCGTCCCAGAGGACGCACGGCTGAGCTCGCTGGGATTTACCTTCTCCTGGGCCTCAGGGATTTCTTCTTATTCCTGGGGAAAATCAGGAATTTGGACAAGCCTTCCATACACAAACTTATAAAAACAGCTCATGGTACCGAAAATGGGCCCATCCAGAGAACACCCTGGCATCCGGGATCCTGCACCCAGGTCCCTGCCGCAGTGGCCAGCGCCTCTCCCAGTGCCGAGCCCTGCCCCTGCTGAGCTACCCCACGCTGGGTCCCTTCCGGGCAGCAGCATCTGCAGGCTGTGAGGCCTGGGCCTTCAGAGGCAGAGGTCTCTGTCCCCGAGCTCAGGAGGAGGCCACCGCCGGGATGCCAGGCCGCACAGGCGGCATTTCCAGTACGAAGCACAAATCGGACCCTGTCAGCTCAGGGCACTGCTGGGAAAAAACATCCCTTGGTTGGTCCCACCGGAATGTGACCTTTTTTAAAGCTTGTCACTTTTACTTCATTAGCATCCGACACCAACACTCTCCCTGGAAGGATGCAGCTTCAGCCCCGCCAAGTGCAAGGAAACCACACGCTGGGCCTTAAGGAGCCACTCAGCTTCCCTGAGGCAGCGAGCTCGTAATCTGGAGCTACGAGAGGCACCACGCAGCTGGAACAGGAGCTCTGGTGGGTTTGCCCCGCTAATGACAAGGTGTCAGGACTTAATGAGACGCGGAAACGCTGCCTCCTCATGGTGCATCCTCATCTCCTCTCTCCCTCCCGCCCTTCCCACCCGTCGGCCTTCCCCGCTGCGAGCAGGAGCCGTTCTCAAACCGAAAGCAGCAGCCTGCAGGCAGGAACCGTCTCCAGAGGCTTTGCTCCAACTGCCTCCTTGAGGCATCGACCTACTTGATCCTCCTCCTAACCCGGGTGCTGTTATCACCCCAATTTCACCAATGAGGAAAGAGGTGCAGAGAGCGGAGACCCGCCAAGGCGGCCCCGTGAGGATCTAAGAGTCCACAGTTCGGCTCGAGAGACAGCAGTCACTCCCGCCAGTGCGCTCTGGGTCTGAGACATGAAGTGAAGTCACGGATGCTTTTCATGAGCTTTACCTGTGAGTGGGGGCTCGGCAACACCATGGTGAGCAAACGCCCCACATCTCAGGGGATTGAGACCACGAAGGTTTCATGTCACTGTGGGCATGTTGGGCTGTGCCCCCAGGTCCTCCCTGGGACCCAGATGGCGGAGCCAACCCTGCCATGGCCGCGGCCTGGGGGGCTGAGGCCGGAGCAACGAGGTGGGCTTGAGACGTCCCCTGGAAGGTGGAAGGTCACTGCCAGGTGGAATCCTAACTCACTCACCACATCAACCAACGGAGTGGTCAGCGATGGTGACGGCGGTGGGTGGGGTTCCGCTGAGACGCGCCTCGTCACTCGTCTTACTGAATTGACGTTTCCCCGATGAAACCGTGAACCTGCACTGGTGCTGAAGGAGTGTTGCGGTTTCGGCTCATCGGGACTCACCTGCAAAGCATCCCGACGGGCAGTTAAAAGTCCACGCAGTGTGCGACACTGCCTCACACACACTCACACACACACACACACTCCGCAGAAGACAGATGCCGCGGTGTGCAATGCCGCCTCACGCACACTCCGCAGAAGACAGATGCCCACAGGTGGCACCAATGGGGAATTCCCAACTCCCATGCAGTTTCTCTTTCAAAAGGACGTGGACCTCCCAGCGTGGCTCCCTCACGGCCACCACCGTATCCCTGAGCTGGCGCCCCACCAAGAGCAGGACCAGGGAGGCCCAGCCACGCCACACAGCACCCTCAGGGGCCAGGCAACATCAGGGAGGCCCAGCCACGCCACACAGCACCCTCAGGGGCCAGGCAACATCAGGGAGGCCCAGCCACGCCACACAGCACCCTCAGGGGCCAGGCAACATCAGGGAGGCCCAGCCATGCCACACAGCACCCTCAGGGGCCAGGCAACATCAGACCTGCTACCTCCGTGGGCCTTACTGTGGTACTGCCTCCCATAGCAGGCACCGTCCCCCACTCTGGGGAACGTAGCAGGAGCTGCCGCAGGGTGGGAGATGGCCTGGCCTGGCCTGGCCATGACCTGTGACCCCACGGCTTCAGGAGGGAGGGATGGGGAGGCCCTGTGAGGCCACGGCCATGGGGGACCCTCAGACACAGCTGACTCCCTCAGACACAGCTGACTTCCACCGGCAAAACACACCCAGAGCCTTACGTCTCAGTTCCTTCTATTTCAGAGAAAAGTACATCTTCACAAATGCAGCTGGATCCACGCTGGAACAGAGGCCACTCGCCCAGACCCATCAGCCACGGATGGCCTCGCCGTGAGAGTCTCCGCCCAGGTATGCCTGGGGTCCGCCGGGGGCGGGGCTGGTGCTGGGACGGGCTCGGGGTCATCACAGCATGAGGCTGCGTTCGGGGTCCTCACGGGGGGAGGAGGGGCTCTCGCTGCCGCCTACAGGTGCCCTGAGCTTCCCCTTCAGGCTCCCAGTCCGTGGGGCCCTCCTTCCCAGCCACACAGTTGGTGATGCCGAGGCCCCCTGAGTTCACCGTCTTGGTCCCCGTCGGCAGGGCCTAGGGAAAGTCACACCCAGGACCCTCACTCTTCCCCTCAGTGGGGGTGGCCAGGGATGGCCAGGGATGTGCGGGCGAGGTGGGTGCTGGCCTGTCCAGCCTCAAGGACGGGAAGCGCACCACGGCTGTGGAGGTGGGAGGACCCGCGAGGATGCGAACACAGAGAGACCCCACAGAGCCAGACCCTGCTCCGGGAGGACAGAGGAGCCAGCATGAAACCCCAGACTCGGGGCTGAGGGGGTGGCAGCCCTGGGGACCCTGGATGCCAGGGGTCATGGGAAGGCTGCCTGGTGAGCAATGTCCATGCCCCGGCCCGGGGACCCAGGATTGCACACTTGGCAGCGCTCGCACTTGGCTCCCGGGCTGAGGAGTCCAGTGAGATGCTCCCAGCTTCTGCCAGCAGCCCCTCTGCAACCCACCAGCACCCCTGCACCCATCACCTCCTCCTCTGCACCCCGCCGTACCCACCACCTCCTCCTCTGCACCCCGCCCCCTCCCCCCGCCCCCACTGCTGCCTCCTCTGCCTCCCGCCAGCCTGAGCCCTGGGGACCGACTGACACCACAGCCCAGGCTGAGGCTGGAACCTGGGACAGTCAGGGCGCCGTCCACCCTCTGTCCTCGAGGCTCCCTCTGTCCTCGAGGCTCACAGGCAGGACACCTAAACTACAGCCTGAGTGAAGGACGCTGGGACAAGGCCACCGTGGCTGCCCCTTTTGCAGGAATGTCCAGTGGCCTCCATTGCTTGGGGGATGGAATTTAGGTACCAGGGAAAAGTGGTCTTTGATTGGGTGACCCCCAGACCCCCTACCTCTGTCTCTTTGTCAGCTGACATGAATCCCTCCCCATCTCCTACTGTGAGCAGGGCCCAGCAGCCACGGGGTGGAGGCCGACCCCACACCCGCGTCCTCACCCAGGATCCTGCAGGAGATAGGAAAGGACTTGGGCTAAGAAGAAAACGAGAGCAACGGTTCCGCTGAATAAAAACATTCAATGATAGGAAACGAAAGCCTGTAAAGTTCTAATCACTGAGGTATGCGGTACCTTTCCATTTTCCTATATAGTAATAAATAAAATAGAGACGGCAATTTTTAACCATAGCACGGCAGTTACCTCTTCGGCACATTTCTCTTTAATAAGCGCGTAAACAGTGAGTGCACCGTGGTTCGCTGTGACCGTGATAACATGTACAAACATCGCTCCAGCTTCGAACAGACACTCCCAGGCAGCGCCTTCGTGGCTCCTTCTGCTTTTACTGAACAGACGTGGAGGCAGAATCCGCAGCCCAGACTTGCACATCCAGGAGCGGGATGAGGACCTGAGGGAAGGGAAGGCTCCGGCGAGGGGTGGTCAGACCGCTGGCCCCCCACGCACCCGTGACTGCTGTGCTCAGCTCCAGTTCCTTGTCTCCCCCTGGGTCTGGTGTGCAGTGTTAGGGCACTGATCTCATGGGGTCATGTGAGGGCCCAGAGCAGGTCACCCTGCGGTGGAGGTCAGGGAGGGCTCCCCATAGGAGGTGGTGCTGAGGGGTCTGGGTGAAGGGAGGCAGTGTTTTCCCAAGGGCAGGCATGACCTGACAGCCAGCAGCAGAACCGCTTTAGAGTCTCTGTAGTCGTGTCTAAAAAATGAACTGGACAGAAAACAGCACGGTGTGTCCTACGGGCACCCTGTGCCCACCCAGCTCAGTGCCCTGCTCTGGCCAGGCCTCAGGGAGTGGAGACATAGGCCTCGGGCCACCCCTGGCCCCTCCCAGGGTCTCTGCAGTTATAAATTAGGGGGTCCTCTAAGGACACCCCCTCCCTCAACACCCCCACCCCCACCGCCGCCACTGACGCCACCTGACCCAGGTGGTCCTCAGGAGCTCTCAGGGGTCCCGGCCCTGGGCTGAGACTGGCTGGAGACCTGGGGCCCCTCAGCCTCACTGCCCGCTTTCCACTGCTGCTTCCAAGTCAGGAGCTGGTCCCGGCCCAGAGCCCCGCAGTGTGTGGATGCGGACATGCCTCTCTGTCTCCCGGCGGAGTCGCGCCGGCTGCCTGGACCGTGACCGCAGGTGGAGGCCCCAGGCCTGGCCAGAGGAGACAGAGATTGTGAGCTCCGGCCACAGACCCAAGTCCCTGCAGAGCACTGGTGGCTCTGGAAGCTGCTGAGTGGCCGGTGGGGGCAGAGCCAAGGCACGGGCAAGCTGCACAAGGCATGAAATGAACTCCAGCAAACTACCTTCATGACCAGACGTCGCTGCGGGTCACAGACCTGATGTGATTTAAAGGGATGCTCTAGAAAGCCAGAGGAACGCAGCTGACTCCAGAGAAATCAATAAATCAATTGCTCTCTGCCCACCCTGGATGTCCCTTGTCATAACAATGTCCCCACGAGTCACGCTGTCCCATCCACGCCCCTCGGCATGGTATTGTGAGGTGGGGTCTTGGCCCCTCCTGGCCTTGGGACTTGCTTGGGCCAGGCAATGTGGCAGAGACGCCCTATGAATTTCTCAGCCAGCGTCCACAGTTGGACAGTGTGCCCTCCCGGGACGCTGAGGCCATGGCCACAAAGAAGCTCTTAGCACACACCACAGCCCGAAAACCCAGCTGTGGCTCAGGGGGGCCTCTCCACCTCCCCAACCCCCTTTCCACCCACAGAAAGTGAGTCCGGAGCCACAGGGTGGGGGCCTGCTAGGACTCAGGTGCTCTGCTGACTGCCTGTGACCTTGCCTGGCTTCTCGCTCAGACGCTCACTGAGGAAACAGGTGCCCAGGTGCAGACCACACAACCTGCCGTGATTAAAGAGACAAGGTCTGCTGGCCCCGGGTGGACTCCACCCAGATCGGACGCGAGGGGGTCCAGGCACTGGGGGGCCATTGGCGCCTGTGTTTCCTTTAATCATAAATCATTCCACTTTCGAGCAGAGAATGTGAGTCCCCCCAGCACACACACATTTCCTGCATATTCTTTCTTTGGATCTGTATTTGGGCCTGGGTCAGAGTGGAAATGCCCCATGCAGGAAGGTTTCCTTGGCGATTACGGTCCCTCATGGCACTGGTCAGTGTGGCTGGCTGTCCAGCCTGGTCAGTCCTGGGGCCACAGCAAGTTCAAGGGCTGGAGGAGCTGCCCTGAGGCCCAGGCCTCACTCCCCTCATTCATCAGAGGCTGAGGGGGCACCAACTTGCTGCCAGGCCTGCTCCAGAGGAGGCCCACGGGAAGCAGCCTGGACGGTTCCCTTCACTGTCACTGCAGCATGAAACAGAAACAAGAGGTGAGAGTGAGGGAGGCCGCCGAGAGCATGGGTGGGGAGGCTGCAGAGCCAAGAGCATCCCCAGGGAGGTGGGCGCCAGGAATCTAGGGGCAGGAGGGCCCCAGCAACTGTGACAGGGGGCGCCAGCCGGGGGTGTGTAGCTTCCATGACAGGGAGCCTGGTGTGGGCCTCAGGCCTCATGGGAATGGAGCCCCCTCCTCTGACACCCCATCTGATTGTTAAGGGCTTCATTAGCATTAAAAAGTAATGTAAAAAGTTCTTACACAAATCATGGGGAATTGGATGTAACGGGGTAAAGATGCTTTTGGAAACATGTTTATCCGACAGTGAAACCACTGGGCACAGTGCCCAGTGCTGAGCGCTCCATCTGCCCGGGAAACACAGGCGTGTGGGTCTCCTCCATCCACTGAGGCAAAGCACCCCGTGTCCCCTTCGAACCAGGGATGGAGCCCGAGGGACTGGCGGGACCCGTCACACATGTGGCCACATGCACGTGGGGTCTCGGGGCTGGCGGGACCCGTCTCACACTCAGGGCCTCGGGGCTGGCGGGACCCGTCTCACACTCGGGGCCTCGGGGCTGGCGGGAGCCGTCTCACACTCGGGGCCTCGGGGCTGGCGGGACCCGTCACACACTCGGGGCCTCGGGGCTGGCGGGACCCGTCTCACACTCGGGGCCTCGGGGCTGGCGGGACCCGTCTCACACTCGGGGCCTCGGGGCTGGCGGGACCCGTCTCACACTCGGGGCCTCGGGGCTGGCGGGACCCGTCTCACACTCGGGGCCTCGGGGCTGGCGGGACCCGTCTCACACTCGGGGCCTCGGGGCTGGCGGGAGCCGTCTCACACTCGGGGGCCTCGGGGCTGGCGGGACCCGTCACACACTCGGGGCCTCGGGGCTGGCGGGACCCGTCTCACACTCGGGGTCTCGGGGCTGGCGGGACCCGTCTCACACTCGGGGTCTCGGGAGAGGAGGGCGAGAAGGGCAGGATGTACGTGGTGGAAAATGCCTGTTTAGCAAAGGAAGGTGCCTCCCATCAATGAGCTCAGCTCTCACTGTAGGAAAGTGGGGAAAAAAGAGCAAATTAAATCCAGAGCAAGCAGAAAGAAAGTGAATAACAAAGATCAGAGCAAAAATCAATGACACAGAAAACAGAAAAACAACAGAGAAAACGGATGAAGCCGAAATCTGGCTCTTTGAGAATATCAATACAACGGATAAATCTCCAGCTGCAATGAGCAGAAGAAAAGGAGGGAACACAAAATAACAATATCAAGAATGAGAAAGTTATTTACAATAAAAGAAAATATTGGTCAATCAGCCTTTATCGCAGTTAAAAATGTTTGCCCTTCGAAAGGTGCGGTTAAGAGAATGAACAGGCAAGCACCTGAGCAGGTGAAACTGTCTGCGATGCCCGGATCTGGGAAGGGACTTGTATCTAGAATAGACGAGGAACTCGTCGCCCAGAAATAAGACAACGAACAACCTGATACAAATACACACCCCCGGTTCCAGCAGACACTTCATTCAGCAAACAACACACGCAAACAACCAGCAAGTACGCGAAGAGACAGTTCACACCGTTAATCCACGTGGAAACGCACATTAAATCGCGGTGCACCTAATGGAATGGCCAAAATTAAAAACACAAACGCCGACCGGGCTAGGGCTGCTGAGGGCGGGAGGTACCGGAACACGCGTGCTCTGCTGGCGGGAATGTCAAGTGGAGCAGTTGCTTGGGGAACAACTTGGCAGCTTCCTGGGCAGTTAGACGGCGTGTGTCACCTACAACCCACCCATCCCACTTCCCGTTGCTTCTCCAAGAAAAATAAGAATGTGTTCCTACCTGCACTTATGCAAAAATATGGGTAGCAGCTTACAGGTCGTGGTGAAGACGCAATGTAGCTCGCATGTCCCTCAGCAGGTGAACGGACCCTCGTGGTGGCACGTCTGTGCAGAGGGCACGGCGCTTCGAAGGAACAGATCCACCCATGACACACACCGAGCACCACGGTGGCTCCCGAGAGCCGAGTGGAGGAGCCACAGCCCAGATCCCACCCTGTGTGGGCCACGTCCACAAAGTCCTACACAAGACAAGGCCCACCTGCCTGGCGGAATAGACCCAGGGCTGCGGGGGGCTGACAGCGCACAGGCTTAGCACCCAGGGGCCTGAGAAAACTTTTGGTGTGAAGAAAATAGTCGTATCCCGATTGTGGGGTGAGAGTGGTGAGGGCACCCACCAAAACACATCAACCGCCCCTCAAACGTGTGCATTTCATTTCTGGAAAGTGTGCCTCGATGTGGTGGATTAAATGAACGAATATTTGCTATGAACCAGATCTTCAAACACCCGGCACCCACTGTTGCCCCACACACTGTCTTTCTTCCCAAGATAAGAATTCCCATTCTCCCGCCACCAGCTCCACACCAGGGCACAGAGAGGGGAACAGCAGCTCCCCCACAAACTGGCCTCAGGCCCCTCCCTGTAAGGTCAGCACCACCACCCACCCCCGCTGCCCCACCGCCAGGCCTCAGGCCCCTCTCTGTAAGGTCAGCATCCCCGGGCCTCAGGCCCCTCCTTGTAAGGTCAGCTACCCCCAGGCATCAGGCCCCTCTCTGTAAGGTCAGCACCCCAGGGCCTCAGGCCTCTGCCTGTAAGGTCAGCACCCCTGGGCCTCAGGCCCCTCCCTGTAAATTCAGCATCCCCGGGCCTCAGGCCCCTCCTTGTAAGGTCAGCTACCCCCAGGCCTCAGGCCCCTCCCTGTAAGGTCAGCTACCCCCAGGCCTCAGGCCCCTCCCTGTAAGGTCAGCTACCCCCAGGCCTCAGGCCCCTCCCTGTAAGGTCAGCTACCCCCAGGCCTCAGGCCCCTCCCTGTAAGGTCAGCTACCCCCAGGCCTCAGGCCCCTCCCTGTAAGGTCAGCACCGCCACCCCCCCCCCACCCCGCCCCGGACCTCAGGCCCCTCCCTGTAAGGTCAGCTACCCCTAGGCCTCAGGCCCCTCCCTGTAAGGTCAGCTACCCCCAGGCCTCAGGCCCCTCCTTGTAAGGTCAGCACCCCCGGGCCTAAGGTCTCTGCCTGTAAGGTCAGCACCCCCGGGCCTCAGGCCTCTGCCTGTAAGGTCAGCACCCCCGGGCCTCAGGCCCCTCCCTGTAAGGTCAGCTACCCCCAGGCCTCAGGCCCCTCTCTGTAAGGTCAGCACCCCAGGGCCTCAGGCCCCTCCCTGTAAGGTCAGCACCCCCGGGCCTCAGGCCCCTCCCTGTAAGGTCAGCTACCCCCAGGCCTCAGGCCCCTCCCTGTAAGGTCAGCACCCCCCGGGCCTCAGGCCTCTGCCTGTAAGGTCAGCACCCCCCCGGGCCTCAGCCCCTTCCGGTAAGGTCAGCACCCCCGGGCCTCAGCCCCTCCCTGTAAAGTCAGCCTCGGCCTCAGGCACCCAGCTGCTGGTGGCGCCCCTCGTGCAGCAGGAATCCTGTGCCCTGCTCCCTACATTCGGCGCTCATGACGCACAGAATCCGGCAGAAGACAGCCACCCCCTCATGTGGCACCCCCGGCGCAATGGTGCCGAAAGCCAAGGCAGCTCTCAGAGGGTTCGGAGGCGGATTCGCTTCCTGTGACCACACGAGCTTTCTCTCCACAGAATCCTGGTGATAACCAGCAGATTCAAAACCCGGGCACTGTCATCTGGCTCCGTGAGTGGTAATTATGTCACTTGTTTCTTTTTAAACTCCACATGCCTGGCATTCATTCTGTTTCCAAATCTGTTCCCGCATTCCGTTTTCATCTGGTTCCAGTTAAATGTGCATTTTGTTTATTGAGTATAATTTGGCTGCATAGTTAAAATATATCTTGATGAAGAATGGCCTTTAACGCTGATGTGGATTGCCGGCGATGGATATAGCATCCTCTAACCATACATTTTTTTAAACCCTCTCTGGCTTGTTAAGTTTGAATGATGCTGTGGAACGGAGTCTGGGCCAGGGACTTCCGCTGGAGATGATTCAGCATTGAGGACAAAGCCAAGCACATGAGTGGATGGGGCTTGTGTGCAGTGGGGAGGTGCCCAGGGCCACTGCCTCTCCAGGCCGGAGTTTAAGAGTTGCTGTCTTGGCCGGGCGCAGAGGCTCACAGCTGTAATCCAGCTACTCGGGAGGCTGAGGCAGGAGAACCGCTTGAACCTGGGAGGCAGAGGTTGTAGTGAACCAAGATCGCAGCACCACTGCACTCCAGCCTGGGCAACAAGAGCGAAACTCCATCTCAAAAAAAAAAAAAAAAAGAGGTGCTGTTCCAAGAGGACTCCAAGGGCCGCTTCTCCCTGAGATGCCTGGTCCTTCCTGCCGGGGGCCTGGATGGTACCAACATATTTCCAGTCTCTCAGAGGGGGCCGACTCCTGCCGCCCCTCATGACGGCCCCAGACACATCCTTGGGACGGTTGTTCTCATCAGCTGAGATTCTCACACATGCTGGAGTCTGAGCACCACTAACCTTCTCCTCCCATGATCTCGAGACTTTACGAACGGATGTCTCCTCAAAGTCCATGAGGAAGACCATAGAGACCACTGATGTGTAAACCTCTTTTCCAGAATTGGCAATGAAAATCTGTGTGAGCCACTATCGGGTATAAATTGCCATGTCGGTTGTTTACAAGAACTTATACTTGATAGCACATTAGAGCTCCTCATTCCAGCTACGGCTCTCACCAGTGTCTGTCACACCCTGACATTCATTCCAGCTACGGCTCTCACCAGTGTCTGTCGCACCCTGACATTCATTCCAGCTACGGCTCTCACCAGTGTCTGTCGCACCCTGACATTCATTCCAGCTACGGCTCTCACCCTGACATTCATTCCAGCTACGGCTCTCACCAGTGTCTGTCGTATCCTGACATTCTCGGGTAATTTTCGCAGAATCAGGTCACATGTGCTGAGCCAGACGTGCCGTCTGCAGCAGGCCGCGCAGAAGAGTGAAATGAAGATGCGTGGACCCGTCAGCTTCAGTTCCCAAAGGACAGCGAGACCACAGAATTCTCAAATCAAGATCTTCAGGCAGGACAGCCCCTGGCCCCAAGAGTTCAACTACACGCATCAGAAACACCTTTGTGAATAAAACACTTTGGGAATGTTCAAAACTCAAGGAGAGAAGACTCTGGAAGCCATGAGTGCCGGTGAAGTCCCTGTGGACTGTGACGTGCCTCCCTTCTCACAGCAAGAGCGTCACCAGCCCAGCCTCTGCCACCCGGGCCCACAGGCAAGACCAGCTTCCACAGAGAGGAACGGGTGCCCGCTGCACCTGCTGGCCTCAGCCAGTGCCCAGGACCCCCAGCACCAGTATCGGCCACACCCACCCTGCTGGTCCGGTGCCCTGGAGGCCTCCCAGAAAATGGCAAAGGGCTTGTGACCTGTCCCCACCCTCAGGGGAAGGTCCCATCCCTGTCCCTGACCCTCAGGGGAGGGGCCAGGAAATACTCTCTGTGTTTCCTGGGAATGTGCTGAGGCCACATCTTGCTGGGAGAACCCACTGAGTGGGTTTGGAAATGGGACCCCATTGACCTCACACTGAGCTTGGTACTTATAACTGCTCTGTGGAGTCAGGCGTCCGGGGAAAGGAGCTCTCGGCACCTGCAGGGCTGCAGCATCCACACCCCTTGAGCAGGGGCTCCTGGAGAGAGCTCAGTGACGCCTGCCAGGCCTCTCCCCACCCCCCACCCAGAGCCGCCCCTTCCTCCAGCCGGGCCCTGCTCTCAAGCTTAGATGATCATGCCACAAACGAGGAAGCCGAGGTCCAAGACCCCCGGGACCTGCCCAAGTAGCCAGCCTTGGACAGGCCAACCCTCCGTCAGGGACACCCTGGCCAGCCATGCTGGGACACAGGCCCCACGGCCAACACCTGCAGCCATTGCTGGGCAGGCAAGCTGGGCTCCCACAGACTCCAGAGTGCAGTCATGCTGAGGACAGCCTAGGGCCCCCTTGACCAGCCCCTCCACTCCTACCTGGATCCTCCCTGACTCCCCCTGCACCCCCACCCTGTCTCCTCCCCCGACCCCCCAGCACCCCTACCTTGCCTTGTCCCTGACCCCCTGGACCCCCACCCTGTCTCCTCCCCCACCCCCTGCACCCCTACCTGGACACTCCCCGTCCCCCCTGCACCGCCACCCTGTCTCCTCCCCAATCTCCCTGCATCCCCAAGTGGACCCTCCCCGACCCCCTGCACCCCCACCTGGACCCTCCCTGATCCCCCTGCACCCCCACACTGTCTCCTCCCCGACCCTCCCTGCACCCCCACCCTGCCTCCTCCCCGACCCCCCCTGCACCCCTACCTTGCCTCCTCCCTGACCCCCTGGACCGCCACCCTGTCTCCTCCCCGACCCCCTGCACCCCCACCTGGACCCTCCCTGACCCCCCTGCACCCCCACCCTGTCTCCTCCCCGACCCCCCCCTGCACCCCTACCTTGCCTCCTCCCCGACCCCCGGACCCCCACCCTGTCTCCTCCCCGACCCCCAGCAGCCCCACCCTGTCTCCTCCCCAACCTCCTGCACCCTCACCTGGACCATTGCTGACCCCCCTGCATCCCCATCTAGACCCTTCCTGACCCCCTGCACCCCCGCTGCTGGGACCCTCTCCACTGCAGTGTCCAGGCCCCTTGAGCCACCCATGTCCCCATCTGGTCAGGGCTACCCCACATGCTCAGCTGCTCAAAGTGAGGTCTCAGCGTCATCTCAATTCTCTCTCTAAAGACAGCTCCTCCTCTGGTCTCTGTAATTGGATGTCCTAAAGACGTTACCCCATCCACAGATGACCACCACCTGCCTCAGGCTGCTGTCATCTCTGGGGGCCCCTGGCACCCCGCCCCGAGGACCCCGAAGAAAGGAGGGGTCAGCCTTCTCCACGCCTGGTCACAACAGCCCTGTGGGTGGCCATGAGCTGTGGACACAGGAGCAGCTTCCAAGGATCTTCCCAGGCAAGGAATGTCTCAGGGGTTTTCTCTAGCAGGGAACTGCAAATCCAGTGACCAAGGCCTGGGCTTTCCAGCCCTGCCCCTACGACAGCTCATGTCTGTTGAAGTCCAGCCTCCAAAGGCACCGCCCTTCCTGCCGAGATGGGACCAGAGCCGGAGCCCTTTTGGAGTGCGTGCCGGGTGGGGCAGGCCTGAGGGTTCCCAGCACCAGCCCGGGTTCGCCATCCAGACCTCGGGCCGGCCTGCCTGGGGCAACCCACCAGCCTGTTTCTGACGTCCTGGGGCCGAGGTGCCTGGTGTGGGGCGGCCAGCCCTCAGCCTGGGCCATCAGTCCTCAGGATCTGCTGACCCCCACAGGCGGTGAATCTGCCTCACGGGCAGACGGGCAGGTCCCGGGAGCCCTTCTTCAGCCCCTCCCAGCTGCAGCCGAGTCAAGGTCGGGAGGGAAGAACCTCCCTTCAGCACCTGGAACAGCACTCAACTCCTCCCACACCCAAGAGGCCACTTGTTAACAGAGGTGGGACTTCCAGGACACCTGCGGCGGCTCGAGAAGTGACGGTTTGTGTCCAGCTCCCGACGTCAGGAGGACAATCCAAGCCCCGTAGACACTAAACCACAGGGAAGCATCTGCAGCCAAAGCCGGGAGCGTCGGAAAGCCGTCGGAATGCCGTCGGAATGCTGACCCGCATCTTTGTGCCTTAAGGAGAGAAATACAGAAACTGCCCAGCCAGCTTCAGGAGCCCAGGAAGACACGACAGGGGAAATCCTAGGGGCTGGCACACCTTTAAGTGCTGTGAATGAAGGCCCTGCAGCCGAGCCCAGCCAGAGCCAGACCTGCAGCATGGGAGGAATTTCTACCGCAAAGATGACAACCCCCCCAGGTGCATGGCTTTTATTTTTATCTCCGAAAGCGCTCGGAGAGGAGGCATTTTGAGGATCTCACCTGTGTTCATCTCAGTGATAAGTTTATGAAGATTTTTAATTTTAAAAACCACACAGTCATTGATTTTATAAATAAAAAAACACTCAAGCTCAAGATGCAGTTAAATGAAAAAGCAGCAGCTTCCCTGATCTGACTCATAATTTAGCACGGCTGAGAGTTTCCAAGGGGTCTGGATTCTCACACCAACAGGACGGTTTGTAACAGACGGCCCGACCCTGGGCACTAAACGTGAGGGACGCAGACGAGCTTACGTCGGCCACACACCCACACGCGCGCAGCAACTCGCACAGACGCCTGAGCCCACGCGGTCACGCGCGACTGACAGAGAGCCTCGTCCGAGAATTCAACTCGGAGCTGCCGTGAGATTCAGCAGCCCCACCCTCAGCTGAAAGCCGGCGTTCACACAAACACACGTGCAGGAACATTCGTATCAGCCAGCAGCGGGGAGCCCCCCAGACACCACCAACGGCGAGGACGCATGAACAGGACGTGCTCATCCATGCACTGGAGCGACTAGTGACGAGGACAGGGACCCAGAACCCACGCAGGCTATGGCGTGATGAAGCTGGAAGGCATCACGCTCCGTGGATAAGCCAGACGCGAAAGGCCATATGTTTTATGATTCCATTTACGTGGAATGTCCAGAATAGGTCAATCCAGAGGCGGCAAGAGATTCCTGGTTGTTGGGGGCTGGAGGGCGGGAGAAGGGGAGCGGTGCTCAGCTCGGGCGGACGCCGTGTTCTGAGCTCAGGGGGTGATGCTTGCACAGCACTCTACAAGCCCTGCACACCCAGACTCGCACACTTTAAAATGGCTAAAGTGGTGAATTTTACCCCAATAAAAAAGGGGGGGGTGACTATGTCCTATCTGCCCCCACCCACCTATTCTCAAGGCCACCCTGAACGACTGTGAGACCAGATGACCCCGAACGACTGTGAGGCCAGTGTGTGTCCATGAAAGGCCTGCCCAGGACGGTGTCATGGACCGGCCGCCTGAGCGAGCCCAAAGCTGGGGTGTCCAGCCAGGCCTGAAGACCCACTGCCCTGAGGGCCGCAGTTACAGGCGGCACTGGGAGCTGGAGGGTGGGAGGAGGGTTACAGGCGGCGCTGGGAGCTGGAGGGTGGGAGGAGGGTTACAGGCGGCGCTGGGAGCTGGAGCGTGGGAGGAGGGGAAGCCCATCCTCAGAACACGCCACTGCTCCTAGGCTGGAAACTCAGAGGGTCCAGAGGGTCCACCTGACTTCATTTCGATGACGACATCGTGGCTCTCAGCATCACCGCCCTATCTGCACCTCTGCCAACTCCAGCCTGGCTGTGTCGAGCTCACAGGACAGCTGCCTGGAGTCTGCTCCATCGAACAACGGGAAGCTGAGGAAAAAGACAAACAGCAGCAGCGCACAGAGGGAAGGCCAGGCCCTCCCAGGTTTCGTGTCTCTTTTAAAAGGTCCACTGTGCACAGACCCACTTCCGCAGGCAACTGGACCATCAGGTCAGGAGGCAGCGTGCACAGAGACCGAAAGCAAAGGCAGGGCCCGGGGCCTCACGTGCCACGGACACGCCGCGCCCATGCTCTAATGACACGTCTGTCTCTGCGTCCTGCCCGTGGCCAGCCTTGGGGCGCTGGCGTGTTGCTCGTGGGACTGCCCACGTGGGTTTCATTCCAGGCCTGGTGAGGAGGGAGGCGCCTCCTGTCATCAGGAGTTCACAGCCCAGGGCACCCAGCCCCCTACGGTGCCAGCCAGGCCCCCCACAATCCCCACAAAATATAGCAAACGGGGTAGAGACACCCGCCTCTCCCTCCCTTCTCCAGGAGCCAATTGCCATAAAATACATCAGGAACAGTAACAATTTCTTGAAGGTTTGGGAGGAATGAACCTCATTAATCCATGGTCATGATTTATACAAATCACTTCAGCATTTCACAATGAAGCCGTTCAGCCACTGACAGCAGAGTGCGAAAGCCACCCTCGAAGCTGCAGCTCGTCTAGAGGGCCGTTCCGAAACAGAATGACAGAATCAGGTGGGCGGCCTAAGGCAGCCTAAAGCAACATGCTCGCACAACACAGACCCATCGTGGCACCTGACGAGACGTTGTCTCCATCTGAGCGTCGCTTTGACAAAGCCCTGACGGCTGCCAGCCAGACGCGCCTCTGTCCTCCAGGCCGAGGGTGAGGATGGGAGATGCTCCGTGGGATTTTCAGGCCTGAAACTGGGACATTCTGGGGCAAACCAGGAGGTGGGCTGCCCTATTCATTAACGCGTAGCTGTGAAAAGCAAATCGTGTATTTCCTGCTTCCACCAGGGTTCTAAAATCTCAGTTCAAAGAAATTTTGCTCTAGAAAGTAGCGCACACGCGTTGGTCCAAACCTCTTGTGCTGCTGGTAGGAGGGCAGCCTTGGTTGGGGAGGGCCAGCAGCTCACACAGGTGGGGACAGGTGGGCAGGGCATGGGCGTCCTGCTGCCCGACCGCCCGCCTTGCCATGCCCCAGCCTGGGGAAGCCCTGGTCCCCGCTGCCCCGAGCGCGGTGGAGAGGATTGCGCAGGCTTCCCACCTTGTTTCTGAGAAGCTCCCACTGGGCTTGTCGGGCGGGAGCACAGCCCCAGATGTGGTCGCTTTTCTCAGGCAGCCCACAGCGGCCCCCTTCTCCCCCTGAGCACCCCTGAGCCCCTCCTCTGGGCTCTGATGCGTTTCCCACAGGGGCTGGCAGCAGCAGCTTGGTGGGCAGCAGCTCGGTTTCTGTTCAGAACTGTCCGTCTGCCTAGACTGGCATGGCTCCAGGGTCAGCCGGAAACTGGAGCAAGGGTTGCGGACAGAACATGCTCTCCCACTTCTCTGCTTCCTCCTTTCCCAGATCCTCACACACTCACACACTGGCAGCCCTGGCTGTCCCAGGTATCTTCACCTGTGTTCTCCATACCCAGAGGTGGTGACTTTGTGCCAGCGTCTTACTAACCCCAGGCAGTGCTGCCCTCCTGGCAAAGCCACACACAGAAGCCTCGCCTGGGCCGGGTGCTGCTTCTAGCTCTGACTCTCCCTCCAGAATCTGCCTGTTTCTCCTGCTCTAGAGCCCCGGGCGGTTGACTTTGTATTGTGCCTGGGTCCACGCGTGTTACCCGAGGAGCCTCCATTCGCTGGGCACTCACTGGGCACTCGCTGGGCACTCGCTGGGCACTCACCGGGCATTCACCGGGCACTCGCTGGGCATTCACCAGGCACTCGCTGGGCACTTGCGGGCACTCACCGGGCACTCACTGGGCATTCACCGGGCACTCGCTGGGCATTCACCGGGCACTCGCTGGGCACTCACTGGGCATTCACCGGGCACTCACTGGGCACTCGCTGGGCATTCACTGGGCACTCGCTGGGCACTCGCCGGGCATTCACCGGGTACTCGCTGGGCACTCGCTGGGCATTCACCAGGCACTCGCTGGGCACTTGCGGGCACTCACCGGGCACTCACTGGGCATTCACCGGGCACTCGCTGGGCACTCACTGGGCATTCACCGGGCACTCACTGGGCACTCGCTGGGCATTCACCGGGCACTCGCTGGGCACTCACTGGGCATTCGCCGGGCACTCGCTGGGCACTTGCAGGCACTCACCGGGCACTCACCGGGCTCTCACCAGGCACTCGCCAGGTACTTGCTGGGCACTTGCCAGGCACTTGCTCCTCCTCATTAGAGACAGAACTCTGGAATTTCCTTTCGTGACATACTCCTGTTGGCTGCGTTTATTTAGTGTTGACTTCATTCCCACAGGTCCTTAATAGAAAAACAGTGTCACTGGCTGGGGTTGGCTGCAAGCTGAAATCCAATAAATTGGCGTGAAGTGTCTCTTATAACCTCTCAAGTGTGTAGGAAAAGCTGCACAAAGACGGAGCAGTTAAACCCAAATGCCAGGCAATTCCGTTTATGGTCAAAGCATCTTGAGAGCTGACCAGTAACTGCCCTCTGGAGCCCACGCTGCTGTTAAGAGCTGCAGGCTCTCCTTTCCACACTCATGCTCTCCCCCAGGCCAGCGTATCTGTTCCTGCACCTGCTGCCCAGGAGACCAGGAGGCCGGAGAGGCTGGAGAACCTCCACCTTCTCTTTGTGCTCCCTGTGGTGATGGTCAGTGGCAGGACGTCCAGGCACAAAATTGGGTGAGAGATGCCGTGAAGACACCTGTGTCCACAGGAGAGCGAGTCCAGGACACACAGGTCTTCAGGTTACCTCAACGAGGTGAATTCGCAAGAGGACAGGGCTGGGCTGAAAAGCACCTGTGGGCACTGGAAAAGATTAACCCTTCATGGAACTCACCATGGGCCCAGCACAGGATCCCAGCCCTAAGGGTGCATCAGTCTTGACCGGTACAGTCCTTAGAGCTTATGAAACCAGTGTTCACGCAGGGCGACCCTCCGTCACGAGGGCAATTCATCATGAACCCACGAACATGCTCTCTGACAAGACCCCATGCATTTGACGCCGGAGAAAACCTGCCAGTTTTGATTAAATGTCAAAACATCACATCAAATGGTGTCGCTACTGACCTGCAGAATCTAAATTAATAAGAAAAAAGACATTAATAAAGGGAGTTGAAAATCAGCCCTGGCAAACACAACAACAAAAAAGAAAACAGCTTTCCTGGGATCCTAGAGAAAACTTTCGTATTGGTGGGAGCATCATGGACAGTGTTGGAGCAGGACTGCAGGTGAGGAAGCCTCCAGCACACCTGTGCCTTCCTGGTACCCAGGCTGAGAGCTGCCAGGAAAACTCACAGTGAGGCAGCTGTCACCTGCTGCTCCGGCAGCTCCTCACACGGCCCTGAAGGGCTGGGTAGTTATTCCCAGCTTGCAGGTGAGGACACTGAGGCCCCTCTTCTTTCTTAGTACATCTGGGCTCCAACCACCTCTGCAAGCACCAGTGTCTCCACTCAGCGCTGACTAAGACATCAGCATCTTAATCAGCATGGATTAAGGACCCTCACATCCAACCACACTCCAGAAGTATTCCTCTAAGTTCTTGCTCACGTGTTTTTTGGAGAGTCCCACACGTGCACAGTAGAGTGGGCTGCAGAGCTCACCGAGCATCAGTGGCTTCCAGCTCCTCCGCCAGGCCCATCTGGCTTTTCATCCTTGCTATGATCTGAGTGTGTCCCTCGAAAAGTTCAGGTGTCGGAAACTTAATCCCAAATGCAACAGTGTTGGGAGAGGGGGCCTAAAAAGAGGTAACTGGGTCGTGAGGGTGGCGCCCTTACAAGTGGATCGGTGTTATTCCTGGAAGGAGTGGTCATGAAGTGAGTCCAGCCCTGGTGCCTCTGCTCACTCCCACCTTCCGTCTACATGGCGGGGCCACCCTCCCAGATGTAGACACCACGCTCTCGGCCTTCCAAGCCTCCAGAGCTGTGAGAAATAAGCTCATTTCTTTGCAAATGACCCATAGGTGGTATTCTGTTTTAACAACAGAAAGCAAACTAAGACAGTAACAGTAAATTGGATTATTTTAAAACAAATCCCAGACATGATATCATTCCATCTGTAAATATTTCAGGATGTTTCTCCAAAGGATGTGGACACTTTTCAGATATATAACCACGGTACCATCCTCACACCTAAGGTGAGTAACAGTGCACCCTCCATATCATCTGATGTCCTGCAAGGATCCATATTGATAACTGCCCCATACGTCCGATTTTATTGTTTACCTTTGCTACCTGGGGTTCATTTGTTTAACTCAGGGTCAAAATATCCCACAGAGTGCATGTGTCTTTGATGCCTCTTTTGATATCCTGCCCGCTCCGTTTCTGCTTTTCCTTGCAATTGATCAAAGTTGCTGGGCCATCTGTGCCGTGGAGGCCAGCGTGCGTGCAGCCTGAGGACATCCTGTAGCTGCCCTGGGTGCCCCGCGTCTCTGTGGGGGACGTCTCCGTGCCCCGCGTCTCTGGGGGGGACGTCTCCGTGCCCCGCGTCTCTGGGGGGGACGTCTCCGTGCCCCGCGTCTCTGTGGGGGACGTCTCCGTGCCCCGCGTCTCTGTGGGGGACGTCTCCGTGCCCCACGTCTCTGTGGGACGTCTCCGTGCCCCGCGTCTCTGGGGGGGACGTCTCCGTGCCCCGCGTCTCTGTGGGACGTCTCCGTGCCCCGCGTCTCTGTGGGACGTCTCCGTGCCCCGCGTCTCTGTGGGACGTCTCCGTGCCCCGCGTCTCTGTGGGACGTCTCCGTGCCCCACGTCTCTGTGGGACGTCTCCGTGCCCCGCGTCTCTGGGGGGGACGTCTCCGTGCCCCGCGTCTCTGTGGGACGTCTCCGTGCCCCGCGTCTCTGTGGGGGACGTCTCCGTGCCCCGCGTCTCTGTGGGGGACGTCTCCGTGCCCCGCGTCTCTGGGGGGGACGTCTCCGTGCCCCGCGTCTCTGTGGGACGTCTCCGTGCCCCGCGTCTCTGGGGGGGACGTCTCCGTGCCCCGCATCTCTGTGGGACGTCTCCGTGCCCCGCGTCTCTGTGGGACGTCTCCGTGCCCCGCGTCTCTGTGGGGGACGTCTCCGTGCCCCGCGTCTCTGGGGGGGACGTCTCCGTGCCCCGCGTCTCTGGGGGGGACGTCTCCGTGCCCCGCGTCTCTGTGGGACGTCTCCGTGCCCCGCGTCTCTGTGGGACGTCTCCGTGCCCCGCGTCTCTGTGGGACGTCTCCGTGCCCCGCGTCTCTGGGGGGGGACGTCTCCGTGCCCCGCGTCTCTGTGGGACGTCTCCGTGCCCCGCGTCTCTGGGGGGGGACGTCTCCGTGCCCCGCGTCTCTGTGGGACGTCTCCGTGCCCCGCGTCTCTGGGGGGGGACGTCTCCGTGCCCCGCGTCTCTGTGGGACGTCTCCGTGCCCCGCGTCTCTGTGGGACGTCTCCGTGCCCCGCGTCTCTGGGGGGGACGTCTCCGTGCCCCGCGTCTCTGGGGGGGACGTCTCCGTGCCCCGCGTCTCTGGGGGGGACGTCTCCGTGCCCCGCGTCTCTGTGGGACGTCTCCGTGCCCCGCGTCTCTGTGGGACGTCTCCGTGCCCCGCGTCTCTGGGGGGGACGTCTCCGTGCCCCGCGTCTCTGGGGGGGACGTCTCCGTGCCCCGCGTCTCTGTGGACGTCTCCGTGCCCCGCGTCTCTGTGGGACGTCTCCGTGCCCCGCGTCTCTGTGGGACGTCTCCGTGCCCCGCGTCTCTGGGGGGGGACGTCTCCGTGCCCCGCGTCTCTGGGGGGGACGTCTCCGTGCCCCGCGTCTCTGTGGGACGTCTCCGTGCCCCGCGTCTCTGTGGGAACTGCTAGTTGGAACGAGGCTGGGGCACATCCGGGTTCTTTGCTTTTGGTCGGAGGCGCCTCCATCAGGATGTATGTGGCATCCTCTTGTCTTGTCTTCTTTGTTGTGATGTTAGCGTCAGTAAATACTTCAGCCAAGGAATGTTCTAGTGAACAAGCGAATGAACTCACAGAGCCCCTGCCCTGACGGGGCTGTTTACCCGCGGGGGCATTTTCCCCGGCCCCTCATCCCAACATGCACTCGTCTTTTAACTCTTTTGCTGAGTTAATAAAAGTTGCAGAAATAGCAGAGCGAGCTCCCTCATCCCTTCACCTAGATTCCTTCACTGCTAACCTTTCTGATCCACCTGAAACTTCCTTGCAAGCACAACAGATGCCTGTTACTGCTAAATACTTCAGTGAGTATTTCCTGAGAAAAAGACGCTGCACACAAAACTGCAGCAAAATCACTCACAGCAGAAACCAGCGTTGGCTCAATGGCAACACCTACCCCGTGGGCTCCACTCCGATTGCACCAGTTCCGCGGTTTCTTCCAGAAGTCCAAGACTAAGCCCGGGGTCAGGTGCTGGGTTCGGCCGCCACACACCCGTGCTCTGAAGAGCGTCTCGGCTCTGCCTGCGTTTCAGGATCTCGGCAGGCCGGCCCACGGCTTCGCGTCCTTCAGTTTGCCCGGCGCTTTCTTCTGAGGCGTGTGTTTCGGGCAGAACATGCTAGACCTCGTGCTGGGCTGATATCAGCACCGCGCAGGGCACGCGCACGAGGCCAACCCATCCCTGGCTGATGAACGCGCCTCCGACCACCAGGGTAAGAGGGTATCTGCCTGGTCTCTCTGCCGTTACTGTGTGGCCTCAGAGAGAACAGCCCCTAAGGTGCCCACCTACTAATCCTGGGAACCTGGGTATGCATCAGGTTATGTGGCAAAGGGAGCCAAGACTGCCTGGGACGCGAGGTCATCCCCAAGACTGCAGGGGGAGTGAGGGTTACCCACCTGCTGGCCTGAGACGGGGAGGTCATCCCCAAGACTGCAGGGGGAGTGAGGGTTACCCACCCACTGGCCTGAGACGGGGAGGTCATCCCCAAGACTGCAGGGGGAGTGAGGGTTACCCACCCACTGGCCTGAGACGGGGAGGTCATCCCCAAGACTGTAGGGGGAGTGAGGGTTACCCACCCACTGGCCTGAGACGGGGAGGTCATCCCCAAGACTGCAGGGGGAGTGAGGGTTACCCACCCACTGGCCTGAGACGGGGAGGTCATCCCCGGCCATCCAGGCAGGCCCAGAGTAATCACGAGGGTCCGTCCCAGTGAGAGGGGAGGTGAGGGATCAGAGTCAGGGAGAGGCTCGAAGGTGCTGAAGAAGTTTGAAGATACTGGCTTGAAAGGTGGACTGGGTCTGTGAGACAAGGGACTTGGGTGGCCTCTAGGAGCTGGGGGGGCCCAGATTCTCCCCTGGAGCCCCCAGAAGGAGGGGCTCACAGCACCAAGTCCCATGTCAGGCATCTGGCCTCCAGAACTAAACAGTGACAGTGACTGTTGTTTCAGCCATAAGTTGGTGCTGATTTGTTACAGCAGCCACAGAAAGCTAATGCACATGGAATATATTGATACACATGGAATGCATTGATACACGTGGAACATATTGATACACATGGAATGCATTGATACACATGGAATATATTGATACACATGGAATATATTGATACACATGGAATATATTGATACACGTGGAATATATTGATACACATGGAATGCATTGATACACATGGAATATATTGATACACATGGAATGCATTGATACACATGGAATATATTGATACACGTGGAATATATTGATACACATGGAATATATTGATACACACGGAATATATTGATACACGTGGAATATATTGATACATGTGAAATATATTGATACACGTGGAATATATTGATACACATGGAATATATTGATACACATGGAATGCATTAATACACGTGGAATGCATTGATACACGTGGAATATATTGATACACATGGAATGCATTGATACACATGGAATATATTGATACACGTGGAATATATTGATACACGTGGAATGCATTGATACACGTGGAATGCATTGATACACGTGGAATGCATTGATACACATGGAATATATTGATACACATGGAATATATTGATACACGTGGAATATATTGATACACGTGGAATATATTGATACATGTGGAATATATTGATACACATGTATATATTGATACACATGGAATATATTGATACACAGGGAATGCATTGATACACGGAATATATTGATACACATGGAATATACTGATACATTGGAATATATTGATACACATGGAATATATTGATACACAGGGAATGCATTGATACACGGAATATATTGATACACATGGAATATATTGATACACAGGGAATGCATTGATACACAGAATATATTGATACACATGGAATATACTGATACACTTGGAATATACTGATACATGTGGAATATACTGATACACGTGCAATATATTGATACACGTGGAATGCATTGATACACGTGGAATGCATTGATACACGTGGAATATATTGATACACGTGGAATGCACTGATACACAGGGAATGCATTGATACACATGGAATATATTGATACACATGGAATATACTGATACACTTGGAATATACTGATACACGTGGAATATACTGATACACGTGGAATATATTGATACACGTGGAATGCATTGATATACGTGGAATGCATTGATACACGTGGAATATATTGATACACATGGAATGCATCGATACACATGGAATATATTGATAAATGTGGAATTCATCAATACGCATGGAATATATTGATACGCATGGAATACATTGATTGAAAAGCAATTAATATCTATTTTCCAGGGAGATCCTTCAGCACCGGAGGGGTCTGGTGATGACACCCTGGCCTGGTGCGTGGAAAGACCTCACAGAAGAGGAACACTATGACCTGTTGAGACTTTGTCTCAGCTGAGGCAACAAACTCACTGGCCCCGCGGTACCCTGGTGTCTTCACTCTGCCCCACCTGGCCCTGGCCCTGCTGCGCTGGACTCCCCCACGCTGGCTCCTGGAGAGGCCCCCGCACGGTCTATGCCTGGATCCCGAGCCCACCTTTCCCCCAAGGACGCATCCGCATCCTCGAAATCCAGGAAGGAAAACAAAACCACAGACGTTTTCTCTCCTCCTCTCATTAACCCCATGTGATGACAGTTAAGGAGAAGAAGGGAATTAACCAGCCGTGAGGAAGACAGAACTGGCATTCACAGAAAAAAGATTCAACAAATTCCCGGGAGGTGGGAAGTCGACAGAAACATTTCAAGAAGCAGCGTAGGGGTGCCGGAGCGATGTCCCAGGACGGCAGGACCCCAGGGCCGTCCCCACATGGGAATCAGAGTCAGCACAGACGTCAGACGTAGCCTCGACAACGCTGGAGCCGGAAGACAGTGGAGCCGGGCCTTCCAAATTCCACAGGAATCTGGCTTCCAGCCTTGAATTTTATACTCACGCAAACCATCCATCAGGGAGAAAGGATGCCTCAGCCCTTCCAGGCCTGGCCAGTTTGCACGACTTCTTAGACAGCACGCGGAGGTTTCCTGCAGCGGGGCAAGGACTCACCCAGAGAAACAGAGGCAGTGGCTCTAGCCTGGGGCCCGGAACAGCCCAAGAGGCATCCCAACCAGGGCAGAGCATGGAGGAGGGTGTCAGGAGGTGTCTCTGAGGATAAGGAGGGGGTAAGGACGGTGGAAGTGCAGACCACAGGAAGGAAAGGAAGTCAGTTGGGGCTGCGAGGAGACACAGCCTGCACCGGGGACGTGCACCGCAGACACGGCCGAGGCAGCCTTGACCCTCCCTGTGGACTCAGCCAGGGGACACCCCGTGGGGCATCTGGGTGGGGCCTCGGCAAAGAGCATTTCCGCAGCTCCTGGCTCTGCCCTACGGAGGGACCTGAGGAACAACACGTGTTGACTTGTTGATTTTCAGCTCTGGAATGAACCCTGAGACCAACCCTGAAGACCCAGCAGGAGGTGCTGGGCATTACTGATGTTGAGACTGGGTGGTTCAGCCGGGAGCAGCTGAGCCCTAACCTGCCTGCTTTGGTGGGAGGAGCCAGTCCTCATCTGCCCATCAGTGGCCTGGCGCTGTCTGGCCCTCAGCCCGTTCCCCACAGCACCTTTCCCTCAGGGCAGCTCTGGTGTCTGGTGTGGGCCTGACGCTGTAGGACCATCCCTTCCTGCTGTCCCTATGAAGGGAGCCTTTTCCCAAGGCTGCTAGTGGACTGCCGGTCCCATCCTACTGGCTAGAAACTTGGTTTCACGCTCACCCCTGTACTCATCCTGCAAGCAGCTCAGGCTGATGGGAATCTGCCCTCGAAGAGGGGCTGGGGTGGCTATTGGGCTGTGCACTCCCAGCAGGCTCCAGGGCTGTGACGCCGCAGCCTGGACCGCACCGTGTGTGGGCAGCAAGTTGCCAAGGGCATGCTTGGTATCCACCTCTCCTGGGCAGGGCAAGTCGGGGAGAGGCAGGCACAGGCAGCATCCATCTCTCCCAGGCAGGGAGAGTGGGGGAGAGGCAGGTGCGGGCAGCATCCACCTCTCCCGGGCAGGGCGCGTTGGGGAGAGGCAGGTGCAGACAGTGTCCACCTCTCCCAGGCAGGGTGAGTGGGGGAGAGGTAGGTGTGGACGGTGTCCACCTGTCCCGCGCAGGGCGAGTGGGGGAGAGGCAGGTGCGGGTGGCGAGGATCTGGTCTCATCTCACAGGCAGCGGCAGAGCCCACCTGGAACCAGAACAGAAATGGCGCTGCAGGGTTTTGGGGGAGCTGTGTGTGGACTGAGGCTGGGACGATGCCACGCTGGAAGGAGGCTGTGAGTGGCGTGGGCTGACCTAGATTCTCGTCACCAGTCACAGCCTGAAGCTGGCGCCTCTGGAAGGCACAGCCCGGCACCACAGGACCCGAGCCATCACATCACAGCCTCTGAATTTGGAAATATCTCGCCAGAGAGGGAAACACCCATCCCCACAGGAGCGAGAGCCCAGGGGTTGACAACCCTGGGAAGCCGGTGGATTTCAGAATCCACACAGGAGGTCCAGCCTGGCTAGGGCCAGATGGCCAGGCTGTCCTTGGTTGGCCTGTGGCCTGGCCTCTGGCCTGGAGACCCCAGGAGGGCAGGTGGCCACTCCCAACAAGACCACATGGCCACTGCCACACGTGTCTTCTTCCTCCAGCCACCAAGATAGCGATCCCTTGGGCGTCCCTGTGGGGCTGTACAGCAAATCCCCTGGGGAGAGGGACTGAGGCCCATCCCAAAGAGACAGTCCAGGTGCTGCAGGGCAGCCGCTCAGGGCAGGCATGGCTGGCAGAGGGTGCCTGAGGGGCTCAGATAGCCCCTTCTCCATGGAGCACCCCCGCCAACCCCCTTGGGCCATTCTTTCTGCACTGGGGGGTGTCAGCCCCCTGGGTCAAGGGCAATGGGGACCTGGGCTGATATCCTCAGCACCGAGGCAGGACCCGGCAGCCAGAGCCCACCCCGGGCGGCCCCTGCACACTCCCCAGAGGGGCCCGGGGACATCTGGCCATGGCCGTGCTCTGTGCCTGAGCCCTGACGCCTGGCTTTGTGTGTGCTGGGCTGGGCTGGGCCTCTGAACAGGGGCATGAGCTGGGCCACTGGCTGACCAGGGGTGTCCGTCATCCAGGGGTGTCCATCCATCCCCAGTGGGCACAGCTCCAACCCCTCCAGGGCAGCCTCAGCTCCCATTCCCATCCAGTCTGCCCCTGCCCAGCCTGCCCAGCTGGGTGCAGGCCATGCCCTCAGGCCCAAGTGGGCCTAGCCTCATTCTCTGTGGGTGGCTCACCCCTCTCCCCAGGGTGGGTTGCCCCCCGTCCTCCCCACAGGGGAAGATCCTATGTCTGGGCCCACCGTGGACAGCTGGAGGAGACCTCACACCCTCTCCTGGAGGCCACGCTGGTGCGTGTGGCCAGGTGTGGGATGTGGGCCTCGCTGGCTATCAGGACATACTGTCATCCTTGGGTGCTGGGGGACGGGGCTGTCCCTGACATGAGGGAAGAGGCAGGCAACTTCAGTACCTGGTGCTGGATGGGAGGAGATGAGAGGAGAACCCTGACACTCGGGACCTCCCTCCAAGACGCCCTTGCCGCTGAGTCCGTCCTGAACCTCGGCGAGTGAGTCACTTTCCCACTCAGAGGTCAGTTTCTCCGAAGTGACTTCCCAGAGCCATGAGGATAGCAAGCCGGCCTCTGGCAAGCGATGGCTTGGGGGCAGCGGTGAGGGAGGGGCTGTGCTGAGCAACCTCAGGACTGGCCGCCAGTGCCTGAGTCAGGGCACCTGGCTGGGGTCACAGGCAGGGAGGTGGGCACGTCTCCAGCTGCGCAGCCCCGTCTACCCAGCCCGGCCCCAGAGACCCTACCAGCCTGGCAGGAGGGCAGTGTGGCTTAGAGCAGGTAGGAGACGGATCTGATGGCGAGTGCCGGGCTCTCTGTGCATAAAACGGGCCCCAGATACTCACAGTGGGCCCTCATGTGCTGTCTCAGTCGTGGTCCCGTGGGAGGAACGTGAGTGTCGGGAACCAGTAGCAAGAGGGAGGGCCAGGGAGCAGGGCCTGGGCTGGGGAAGAACCTGAAAGGGGTGCTGGAGTGGCTGCCCTGTGGGAGGCGGAGGGAGGGGCCTCTAAAGAAGCACGGCCGATTGCTGCGACTCTGGGCCTCCTGGTTTTTAAGACCACAGCAGACAATTAAACCGCCTCTCACTCGTGTTTGGCAGTCTCTGGCCGCACGGGAGCCAGGGGTCAGAGCCCTACCAGCCCAGGCAGAGTCAGTTCCTTGAGGTCAGGCCCTCCAGGACCTGGGGGATCCAGGGACCAAGTGGGTGGACAGCTCTGCTCCTGGGGTGAACTTCCCCCTCCCCTGAGTCCTGACCCAAATAAACAACTGGTGCCCTGTCCTTGCAGCCTATGCTCCTGGGGAGCCGGCCTGGGATTTGGATTTGTACTCATGAAGGACAGCGCTCCCTGACTCCCAGCTCCCCCTCCCTGGGCTGCTCCCCTTGGCAGATCACCAGGGGAGGGGGACAGGATGCGGGAACCAGCGCCCTCCCTCTCCTGAGGCTCAGCAGAGCCCTGCCCGGTCCCGCAGTGCTCCCAGGACCCTGTACCAGCCCATCTGTGCACTGTGCCTCGGGCACTCCTGGTAACGATGCCTCTTCCTCCAGGACGTGCGCCCAGGCCTCCGCTCAGCGCCGTCCGGGTTTCCTGCTGCCTCCTCTTGCTCCTTTCGGGGACGCAAGACACCCGGGTCTTGCTCCTGCCATACCCTGCTCTGAACCTCCCCCCAGGAACCCCAACCAGACCGCCAGGCAGTGCCTGGACTCGCTGTCCAGAGTGGGGAATTCGACCTGACTCATTCATGTCTAAACCCTCTGAGTGTTTCCAAATCACCCCACTCCCAGCCCCGCCGAGAGGAAGGTGGGGAAAGAAACCAAGCACGGTGGAGGGTCCCTGCTCCTTCCCCACAAGAGGCCGCGCCTGTGGTGCCGAGTCAGCACTGCTGCTGGTGTGGCTGTAAATAGTCCTGAGATTGGACAGCTCAGCTTTGAGGAGGCTGGAAGGTAACAACACCTGACAAGTTTTATTTTTAAATGTATCTGCCCAGGCTGCAAGAGGGGCTTACATAATTCAGGCCAGTGTGTTTACTTAGTCTAAGGTGAAACCCAAAAAAAGAAAAGGAGGGAGGGAGGAGGAAGGGTGGGAAGGAAGAACAGAACAGGGAAGGGGGAGAGGAAGGGTCCCCAGCAGCCTCGGCTGGCACAGACTTGGCTGGGGCTGCCCTCAGCCACCGCCTGGAGGGAGTCAATGTCCACCACAGGTGTGGGGGCACCTGCTTGGCCTCCCAGCAGGCTGTTTCCTGGCTAGGGCCCTTGAGCAGAGCCCTCAGGCCACATGTGATTCGCTGAAGTGGGCATATCAAGGAGGGGGCACATCCTACCTGGGGTGAGGGCCGAACCTGCTGCTCCCAGGTCAGCACAGCTAGTGGGGAGGAGGCGTCCTGACCCTGGAATTGTGGTATGTGCAACAGAGTCAGGCTGTTCTCAGCCGGGCAGAGCTCCTCCCTCCTCCTGAGCATGGAGGGAGCCATCGGGTACTAGTGGTTGCCATGAGCACCGACCCGCCCTGGTCAGTCCCCCAGTGCTGCTGCTGGCCACTCCAGGGGTCCCTGCTCTGAGGGCACCCTGCCCCTTCCTGGGGCAGCCTAACGATGCCATGCAGGCTGGGTGACCCTCACAGAGGAGCGTGGGTGCCTTGGGGGCTGAGGCCCCATGGGGGCTGAGCGGTGGGTGTCGTGCCCACCCCAGGCAGCAGGATGCACCACTCATGGCACAGTGGCCACCACTCACTTCGTCCCAGGATGACTGGCATGGATGACACCCAGGTGCTTCTGCAGCAAAGAGCCCTGACTGCAAATGGGAGCTGAAAGGGATCCCGCCGGCTCCCATGAGTGAACCCATCTGGAATGAGGTTTAGTCATCATCCTGACTGGAGCCCCAACTCCAGCTCAGCCCTTGCCCCTGCACACCTGGGACCCCCAGTGATGTATCAGCAACTCCAAACCCGACCAATAGAAATTATTCAATTTGAAGAACAGAGAGAAAAAACGATTTTAAAAAATAAATGGAGTTTAACAATATAAGTGTCTAACACACGTGTATTTGGAGTCCCAGAAGTAGAGAAGAAAGACAATGAGGTGGAAACATTTTTAAAGAAATAACGGCCCTAAGTTTTATGAAAACATATATTTATAGATTAAAGAAGCCCAGCAAATCCAAAGCAGAATAAACACTACACATGATAACTGCACATCATCACCAGACTCCTAAAACCCAAAAACAAAGAGAAAAATCTTTAGAGCAGCCAGGGTGAAATGACAAATCACACCAAGGAGAGCAATGACAGGAATGATGGCCGACTTCTTCCCCTCGGGAGAGAGAGCAATGTCCTCAAGGTGATGAAGGAAAGACCCTTCAACCCCAAATTCTACATCCAGCAAATACAGCCTTTTAAAAAATAAAGGCAAAATAGAAATATTTTCTGATAAGTAAAAATTTAAAGAATTTGTAACCAGCAGACTTTCGCTCTAAGATACGGTAAAGGAAGTTTTTAGGCTGAAGGGAACTGACACCAGATGGAAACTGGATTTTCAAACCCGACATGAAGCACACCAGACACAGCAAGTACATAAGCAAATATAAAATATTGTATTTTTAGTCTCTTGATTCTTTAAAAGACATATGACTATTTCAAATAAAAATTATAACAGATTTTGAAGTTTGTGATGTAAGTAGATTTAAAATATATGAAGCGATGGCACAAAGGACAGGGTGGGAAATGGAGCTGCCCTGTTGTAAGGTCCTCACATTTGAGAAGTGGCTCAATATTAACTCTAAGTAGACTGTGGAAAGTTAAGCATGTATATTCTAATACTAAGAGCAGACATTAAAATACTTGTGCAAAGAAGCAGAGGTGAAAAAGCACTAGGAAGATTAAATATATTTAATTAACTCTTTAAAAGACAGGAAGGAAGGAACAGAGAATAAAAAATAGAAGGGATGCAAAGGGAAGCAAATAACAGAATGATAGACATAGAGTCAAACTTATCAATAATTACATTAAGTATAAATGAACTAATTCCTCCAATTAAAAGGCAGAGGTTATCGGACTGAAGTTTTAAAAATAAAAAAGCAAAACCCAGCTATATGCTATTTATAGGAGAGACATATTTTGAATGCAAAGTGACATAGTGAGAAAGCAAAAGGATGAGAAAAGATTAAAGTGCCAACAAAAACATTAAAAACCCAGAGTAAGTATATCAACATCAGACAAAACGGATTTAAGACAAAGAGTATTACCAGAGATAGAGGGTCAATGTATTAGTAAGACATAAGAATCATAAAGGTGTATGCACCTAATGAAAGCACTTCAAAATACATAAAGCAAAAACTGACAGTATTAAAATGAGAAATATACAAATTCACAAACCTAGTTGGATATTTTCACACTCTTCCCTTACTAATGGATAAAACAAGTAGACAAAACAAGCAGAAAGGACACAGATCTAAGTAACACTATAATCCACATTGACCTAATGGCATTCACAGAACACATCGCCTAATAACTGCAGAATACACGTTCTTTCCATGTACACATTGAAAACTTGCCAAAATAGTTGATATGTTGAGCCAAAATCAAGTGTCAATAAATTTCAAAACATTGAAGTTGTATGGTGTGTTCTCTGATCACTGTGGAATTAAATTAAAAATCAATGCCAGTAAGATATCCAGGAAAGTCTCCTGCCCTGCCAGATACATGGCAATTAAGAAAAATGCTTCTGAATAAACTGGGTCAAAACAGAGAGATTAAAAAAAATTTCAAATTGATAGTGAAGATACGAGAAATGTCTTTTCTGTTTCATTTTAATTTAACTGCTTTAAAGAATGAAATTCAAAACCAATTTTATTAGTCAGGGTTCTCTAGATAAACATAACATAGATAGATGATAGATAGAAAGATAGAAAGATAGAGAGACAGGGAAGGATGGATGGATGGATGGATACATGATTGATTATTGATGGAGAGAGAGAAAATCTATTATAGGAATTGGCACACATAATTATTAAGGCAGAGAAGTCCCATGGTCTGCCATCTGCAGGCTGGAGAACAGGGAGAGCTGGTCACGGTGTAATTCAGTTCAAGTTTGAAGGCCCAAGAATCACCGAGGCCAGTGTTTGAAGGCAGGAGAAGAGAGATGTTCCACCTCCAGCAGAGAGAGTTTTCCTGTCCTCCATGTCTGTGTTCTATGCAGGTCCTTGGCAGATTGCATGATGCCCACACTGGGGAGGGCAGACCCTCTTGACTCGGTCTATGGATTCAAACACTGATCTCTTCCAGAAACACACCCAGAAACAATCTTTTACCAGCTACTTGGGCATCCCTTAGCCCAGTCAAATGGACCTAAAATTAACAATGGCACCAGTAATCCACATTGTCACAGCCAGAGCTGGAAAACTGTAAGTAAATTTAAACAAAAATAAATATAATTAAGAAAATAATAAAAATAAGAATAGAAGTCAACAAAATAGAAAACAGAAAAAAGTTCAAATTGGCAAATCCAGGATTCGGTTCTTTAAAAAGATTAATAAAATCTTGGTATATCCTTATGATACGGAAGTGCTGGGAGGGGAAGGGTGTGGTCCCTTTAAATGATAGGGAAGGGGGAAGGGAAGTGCTGGGTACAGGAGGGTGTGGTCCCTGGCTAGGGCTCCACCCCCACGGACCTAGGTGAGGACAGGAATTTCCTGCCTAAATGTTGCATTTCCCAAGACCTCCCCTGGCCTGTCACACCCCTGTCACATCCTGTGCCTATAAAAACCCTGAGACTCTAGCAGGCAGACACACAGGCAGGTGGACATCAAGAGAAGCACATCAGTGGAGGAACACATGGGCAGCTGGACGTGGTGAGCAACGCTCCGACAGTCACCAGCACGCCAGAAGGACACCGACTGATCGGCAGAACGACATGGAGTTTGGCCAGGGCAGTTGGAGAGACCAGGCTGCCAAGTGGCCTGACTCCAGAGGAAAACCTTCCCACTCCATCCCCCTCTGACTTCCCCGGAGCTACCTCCACGCAATAAAACGTTGCAGTCATTCTCCAAGCCCAGGTTTGATTCGATTCTTCCGGTGCACCAAGGCAAGAATCCTGGATACGGAACGCCCTCTGTCCTTGCAACAAGGTCTAATTGAGCTGGTGAACATAAGCCACCTATAGATGGCAAAGTAAGAACATATGGTAGCACACGTCCACTGCAGCATCAGGAGCTGGAAACATTCACCCCTAGACACTGCCATGGGGTCAGAGCCCCCCAGCCTGCTCGTCTGTATGCTCCCCTGGCTAGTTTGAGCATCGGGGCAGTGAAGAAGCAAGCCACACCCCCATCGCACACCCTGCAAGGGGAACAAGGGAACCTTTCCCATTTCACTTATAAGACTGATCATAAGACCGATCAGGGCCGGGCATGGTGGCTCACGCCTGTAATCCCAGCACTTTGGGAGGCCAAGGGGGGCGGATTATGAGGTCAGGAGATTGAGACCATCCTGGCTAACATGGTGAAACCCCGTCTCTACTAAAAATAATAATAATAAAAAAACTAGCTGAGTGTGGTGGTGCATGCCTGTAGTTCCAGCTACTCGGGAGGCTGAGGCAGGAGAATGGCTTGAACCCGGGAGGCAGAGGTTGCAGTGAGCTGAGATTGCACCATTGTACTCCAGCCTGGGTGACAGAGCCAGACTCCATAAGACTGATCAGGAGGCCTGGCACCAAAGCTCACACCTGTAATCCCAGCACTTTCAGAGGCCAAGGCAGGAGGATTGCTTGAGGCCAGGAGTTCAAGACCAGCTTGGGCAACACAGCAAGACCCCATCTCTCCAAAAAATATTTTCTTTAAGTAGCCAGGTGTGGTGTTGCATGCCTGTAGTCCCAGCTATTCAGGAGACTGAGGCAGGAGGATCACTTGAGCCCAGGAGTTTGAGGCTGCAGTGAGCTATGATTGCACCACTGCACTGCAGCCCAGGAGACAGAGTGAGATCCTGTCTTAAACAAACAAAAACACAAAACAGATCAACCAAGATAAAAGAAAAATAAAGAGGGAAAAGCATAAATTGCCAATATCAGAAATGAAAGAGGAAGTATAGAGATTCTACAGTCACTAAAAGGGAAATCAGGGAACATGATAAACAAGTTTATGCCAATACATTTGGCAATTACAATGAAATGGGGGAAAGTCCTTGAATAATACAATTTACCAAAACCACCTTAGAATAAAATGGAAAATCTGAACGTCAACCCACACTGAGGGGCACTCTGCAAAGTCGCTGACAAACACTCACAAAAATGTCAAGGTCAAGAAATACAAAGAAGGGCTACAAGAACTGTTGAAGAAGAATGGAAATTAGGACTTTGAAAAGGTCATAGGCCCGCGGTCCTGGATTAGATCCAGGATGTAGTGGGAAAAAGCTAAAGGGATGTTTAGGCACAATTGATGAAATCTGAGTACGGACTCTGGATTAGATATTTCATTGGTGTGAACTTTCCTGATTTTGACAGCTGTACTGTGGTAATGAAAAGAAGTGTCTTTGTCAGGAAGTACACGCTGAGGTATTTAGCAGTAAAATGGCGTCATCTCTTCAACTCTCAACTCACCCTCAGTCGATTCAGGGAAATGCACATATGCAGACACAGGCACATGCAAACACATGTAAACACATGCGCAAACATGCAAACACATATAAACATGCGTGAACGGCAGAACAGCAGGAAGGTAACGCCAGAGAGAATTGGGAACAGCAGGAAGGTAATGCGTGAGAAGTGGGAATGGCAGGAAGGTAATGGCATGAGGAGAAGTAGGAACAGAAGGAAGGTAACGCCAGTGAGAAGTGGGAACAGAGGGAAGGTAACGCCAGTGAGAAGTGGGAACAGAGGGAAGGTAACGCCAGTGAGAAGTGGGAACGGCACGAAGGTAACGCCGTTGAGGATTAGTGGGAACGGAACGCCGTTGAGGAGAAGTGGGAACAGAGGGAAGGTAACACCAGTGAGAAGTGGGAACGGCAGGAAGGTAACGCCGTTGAGAAGTGGGAACGGCGGGAAGGTAACGCCGTGAGAAGTGGGAACAGCAGGAAGGTAACACCAGTGAGAAGTGGGAACAGAGGGAAGGTAACGCCAGTGAGAAGTGGGAACGGCACGAAGGTAACGCCGTTGAGGATTAGTGGGAACGGAATGCCGTTGAGGAGAAGTGGGAACAGAGGGAAGGTAACACCAGTGAGAAGTGGGAACGGCAGGAAGGTAACGCCGTTGAGAAGTGGGAACAGAGGGAAGGTAACACCAGTGAGAAGTGGGAACGGCGGGAAGGTAACGCCGTGAGAAGTGGGAACAGCAGGAAGGTAACACCAGTGAGAAGTGGGAACGGCGACGCCGGTGAGGGGAAGTGGGAACAGTTGGTGAATTCGCCTAAGGCTCTAATGGCAGTTCCTTGTCGTATTCTTGTGACTTTTACATATGTTTGACGTTGTATCAAAATGGTAAGTTGGGAAAAACCCTCAGAGCAGCTCATCCTCAGACCTGCTGAACAGTCTTCAAAGACGCCAAACGGTGGCAGCCGCGTCTTTGTGAGGCTCTTCTGGCAACGGCGCTGGCGCCGACCTGCCCCGGCAAAGTGTGCGTGTCGGGCAGGCAGCACCCGCCCGCCAGGCCTGGCCACAGTGGGAGGAGGGAGGTGGCGCAGCAGCCGCTGGGCGTCCTGGGGGTGACCTGGGCTCACAGAGGGCAGGGCCTAAGGCCACGCCGATGAGCCTGTTAAACTGCCTCACAGTGTCATTGCGACTCATAACCGTTCTCACCGTTGTTTATTTTATGTGGCACTTGCTTGTGTCCACCCAGACTGCCTGACCACGAACCCAGAAACCATGAATATTTTGTCCCCGACTGTTGGCCGCGCCCTAGAACCAGGCCTGGCCCAGGCTGGGTGGGTGGGTGTGAGGGATAAGAAGAGAAATGGCAGGCAAATCGGTTTTAACATACAGAACTGGTGGCCACGCGGGACAGACCCTAAAGCCAAGGTTCTTTCTGACCTTATCGTGAGGCTGATCCTTGGAGCGCAGGGAGGCGGCCGCAAGGTGAATAGTGCCCTCTGTGTAGGCTCCGGAGCAGAATGGTCATCATGGACAGGCCCCCCAGCTGCTGGACTGTGACTGTTCTGAGGCTGAAATGGGCAGACAGCCTTGCCTCCTCTCCACCTGCAGCTGCAAGCCTGGATGGTGGAGGCACCCCGGGAACCTCCTCTACGCTCGTGTCTTGCTCATGCATTTCTGAGCTCCCTGGCAGTTCAGCCTCCCTTTTATTAAATCCTGACAGGAAGCTTGGATTAAGACCTCGGTAGTGCTAAAGCCCTTGCTCTCTGAACCCATGCTCATGGGGGATGAATCTTGTCTCCCCAAAAGATATGTTCGAGTCCTAAGTCCTAGTTCCTACAAACGTGACCAATTTGGAAACAGGGTCTTTGCAGATGTAAAAAGTTAAGGATATCATGATGAGATCATCTTGGATTTAGTATGGGCCTGAAATCCAGTGCCTGGCATCCTTATGGGAGAAAGGAGAGGCTTGCAAAGATGGAGGTGGGGCTGGGCGATGCTGAGGACACCCGGAGTCACCAGAAGCAGAAGCGCCGAGGAGGGATCTCCCTGGAGCGAGCAGCTCTGAGGGAGCACAGGCCTACACCTTAATCTTGGACTCTGGCTTCCGGAACCATGAGGGAACAAGTGTCTTGTTTTAAGCTGCAGCCCAGGAATCCGCCTCCCTGTGGCTCACCAGTCCCCTTGGGCACATCTTCCCTCTCCTAATGGGGTAAAATCAGGGGCAACGTGCTGTGACCTGTGGCTTTGGGGGTGCTCTCAGGAGCGGCCTGGGGCTGAGCAGGCAGGGAGCCTCTACCTGTACCTACTGTGCCTGCTCCCTGTGAGGGCTGGGACGCCCCCCCGATGCTGAGCAGGTGCCAGGAATGTTGATGGATGGATGGATGGATGGAGAGAGGGATGTTGATGGACGGATGGATGGAGGAAGGGATGTTGATGGACGGATGGATGGAGGGAGGGATGTTGATGGACAGATGGAGGGAGGGAGGAATGTTGATAGACGGAGGGAGGGATTTTGATGGACAGATGGAGGGAGGGAGGAATGTTGATAGACGGATGGAGGGAGGGAGGGATGTTGATGGACGGATGGATGGAGGGAGGGATGTTGATGGACGGATGGATGGAGGGAGGGATGTTGATGGACGGATGGATGGAGGAAGGGATGTTGATGGACGGATGGATGGAGGGAGGGATGTTGATGGACAGATGGAGGGAGGGAGGAATGTTGATAGACGGATGGATGGAGGGAGGGATGTTGACGGACAGATGGAGGGAGGGATGTTAATGGACGGATAGAAGGGATGAAGGGACGGCCAGTCCACCACGAAGCAAGGATGAAACCCTAGATGCAAATCAGGCTCCGAGTCAACTTATGGGAGTTCTTTGATGAAAACATATATTCCTAAAATGAGTCACCAAGGCCCTTGCATTTTTCACTTTCAATCTGCGTTTGTAAACATCTTTATTCAGTTTCACTTTGTACAGAGAGGTCTTCTAATTTTTAATTTCAAGCTGAAAACACGAGGGCTGTTATTCTGGCCCACTTTTTTTTTCTTGGAAAAGATAGGAAGCTCTTCGCCAAAAGAAAAATAAGTCACAAGCTTAATAAATAATGAAGCACAAAGCAAACCACTCATGCTCAATTTTTCATACTTCTATGAATATTTCAGGAAATAATAGATGGCCTTAGAAGACTATCATAAGGCTGGCAGGGACCCGGAGCTGGGGACGGCCACCTTCTTCTCTCAACCCTCTTGATGTCATTTGTGTAAAATTAATGCAGGAGTTGGTTTCATTTTCTAATTCATCGAGAAAGGATATTTCTATTCACAATGACATCTTCCAGTTACCCATCCAAGACTTCGGTGGTGCGGGGCAGGGGAGCCCCCAAGTGGGGCTGAGCCCCGACGGTTCTTGGCTTTACCCTGGAGAGAATTCAAGGGCAAGCCGCAGGTAGAAGGAAAGAGCTTTATTCAGGCGGCCGTGCCACAGCTCACAGCTCCCTGACTGCTCCTGCAGCGGGGCCGCCCCATAGGCAGAGAGCAGCCGCTTGGGGCAGTTTTGCAGTCACACTTATACCGCTTTTAATCGCATGCAGATTAAGGGGCGATTTATGCAGAAATTTCTAGGGAAGGGGTAGTAACTTTTGGGTCATTGAGTCATTGCCATAGAAGGGGGCGGTAACACCCGGGTGTTGCTATGGCAACGGAAAACTGACAGGCACTCGGGTGGGCGAGGCTTAGGGAAAGCTGCTTCCGCGAGCACTGCTTTAACTAGTCAATCCGGTCCGGAGTCCAAGTACTGCCTCTGGAGTCGACTCCCACCTCAAACCTCACTAGAATGATGGCGCCCCAGTCCTCTCTCAGAAGACGTCCATCAGCAACGTGATTCTGTCCTCCCAGCCAAGCTGGCAGCTCCCGGAGCCCCTGCCCTATCGCTGGTCTCCCGGGCTGTGCAGGCCGTGCAGGGACTGTGAGCCCTCCTCACGCGGAGGAAGCAGAGGGGGCTGGACCTGCCTGCCTGGCACATGCACGTGGAGAGGCCGACTGTTGTGCACACTCACGCAGGCACACACACACTTGCTGTCACACACTGAACTCATGCTCACACATGCCCGTCAGGCTCACACTCACACTCGCTCATCCGTGCACTGACACTCATACACGGCCAGCGTCCTAAGGCGGAAGAGTGAAGGAGAGAGGCCTGCACTCCAAGGCTGGGCTGCAAGTGCAGCGGGGGTGAGGGGTGGGGGATCGCCGGAGCAGGTGTGCAACAGGGGTGAGGGGTGGGGGATCGGGGGAGCAGGTGTGCAGCAGGGGTGAGGGGTGGGGGGTCAGGGGAGCCAGCATGTGGTAGGGGTGAGGAGGTGAGAAGTGCCGGGGAGCAGGCATGAGGTGGGGGTGAGGGGTGGGGAGCCCCCGGGAGCAGGTGTGTGGCAGGGGTTGGGGGTGAGGGGTCCTGGGAGCAGGCATGCGGCGGGGGTGAGGTGAGGGGTCCCGGGAGCAGGCATGCGGCAGGGGTCACATTGAGCCGATCTTGATGTTTCTGGCTTTGCCTTTCTTAGCCTCAGCCCCAAATTCTTGCTTACACTTCTAGAAATAAATTACAGCCAACCCGGTCAACACGTTTCCAAATTTTCCAAGACGTCTGCTGACGTCGTTAGCTGGTGACATCCTCTTCTTCACATTTTTAAAGCTTAAAAATAAAAGTCCTGGATCCAAGTCAGACGCCAGCATTTGCTGCTTCCCCTCCGTCTTCTGAGCAGATCTGAGCCTGGGGTTCCGGCTGGGTTTGTTGTTAACTCATAGATACAAAAAACGTCTCCCAGCCCTGCCTCCCTCCGCCGTCCGCCCACAGGGCCTGCAGCCTGAGGCTGGCTCCTGCCTGAGCCGCGCGCGCTCAGTGTGAGGGGCCGTGGGGGTGTCCCTCTGTGGTGTGGCTCCAGACCAGGGGCCTCTGTCACACTCTAGGGCAGCAGTGTTTGGGAAGAGCTGTCACCTGTCCAGGGAATGCCCCTCGGGATGGCACCACCCTGGTGGCTCTGACACACACGGTGACCAGGGAGGGCTGAGGTGGGAGCGCGTTCTGGCTGAACCACGTGGGAGGTGGCATCTGGGGACGAGGCCTCGCCGTCTGTGACCAGTGACCCTTGGCCGAGCGTGAGGACGGCTGTGTCCCCGGGCTGCAGCAGCCACGCACCAGCACCACCTCCCCCGAGCCCCTCACACACCCTGTCCACGACCCCATTCACGGCACCCTCGTCAGTGGTGGGGAGATCGTCCCCTTGGGTCCAATGTGGATGCTGGGGCCGAGGCCACCGGACGCCAAGGCCACCCGTTGGCTCCAGGCCGGCACCTGTTCTCAGAAGAGATCTTGCCTTTGCCAAGGCTGGCCCTGGCCTCGGGCCTGAGACAAGAGCCCAACTGGGAGTTGACTGGGGGGGTCTGGGGGGCACTGGAGGGGTGGGGATGTCAGGAGAAAGAAGGTGACGGCCTGGGAGCCTCAGCGAGGCCTGGACAGGGGACGGGCAGAGGAGCCTCCTTAGTCCCCGTCCAGGCAAGAAAGCCGTGGCCTCGACCCAGGTGCCCACCTGCCCTGGGGGCCTGATTGCGGGTCCCCACCTGCATGCAGGGCGTCCTCTGTATGGCTGCCAGTTTGGGGCATGGCGAGGGCCCAGGGACCTGTCTGAGTCGAATTCCTGGCGGGAGCCGGGTTTGAGGCACACAGGAGCCTCGGTGCTGAGTCGGGGGCAGGTCGGCCCAGGTGACATCACACCCACCCTTGTGTGAACCGCCAGGAGGAGCCCAGGCAGGATAAGGACAAAAGATCATCCCTGGGGCAATGAAGCCCGGAAGGTGCCGGCATGTCTGTGCCTGGGGTGGGTCCACCCTGACTCCCAGGGGCCGGCGATGAGTGTCCGAGAGGAGAGCCCTTGGCCTCAGCGTGCACTGACACCAAGGTGGCGGCGCCTCCTCGGCTTATTCAGACAGCAGGACGTGTCAGAGGAGAGGCTCCAGTTTGGGTTGCCTTTCAAGCAGCAACATCAGAAATGCCCTGCCTCTCCTGGTCTGAGGGATCAGGAGGGTCTAGACCAAATGGCGGTTACCCACCCAGGACAGCCTCTGTCCCTCTGGGAAGGAGAGGTCACCTTGGTCAGAATCCCACCCTCACCTGGCCAGCCCAAGTCTCCCCTGGGACAGGAGGAGTGGAGGCCACCCCTTTCCAGACCCTGATTGAAATACCAGCTGGGAAGGGAGACCGGCATCCCTGGAGTGTGGTGGCCCCCAGGAGAGATGCACCCAGCCAGGTGGTGAGCGGAGATGGTACTGCAGGCACACTGGGCAGGTGAGGCCCAGGAGTCCTGGTCCAGGCATGTTGCCTCCAGCGCCCACCTGTCGGTCTGTGCAGGAGGCCAGGATGCCCTGCAGGGGGGATTGGGTGGGGAGGAGCAAAGGGAGAGGAGGGCATCGCTGTGGCCCTCGACAGCCTGGGGGTCTCCACCAGAGTTGGCGAGGCCGGTGCTCCAGGAGTAGCCGCGTCACCCCCTGCCTCCCCCTGCAGAGCTATTCTGCACCTCCTGACTCCCGAAACGTGGCGCAGAGGCTGCCGTGTGCCTCAAAGACCAGCTCCCACCTGGGAGATTCAGGTCAGACAGACCCCTGGGCCCTCTCCATGCCCGGAGCTGATGACTGTTCAGAGAAGGTTCTACATGCAGGCGGGCCCCCTGTGCTGGCCCACAGGCTCCAGGGACCCGTGACCAGGAGACGCTGAGCTCAGCATGTGGGGGTGTGAACATCTGTCAAGTAAGTAAAGGCACGAGGGGAAGAGGAACCCGTCAGAGGACGGGGGTCCAGGGCCAGGCAGGGGATGGCGCCACAAGGACTGAGGGAGGGAGGACGCTGGAATCCCGCTGCCGTGGGAAATTAACCTGAGCAGCTCTTCAAGAGGAGGAGACCTCGGGCCAGTGCCTGGAGAACTGGCGTGGAGCCTGGGGCTGCGTTTCAGCCATGCCCTGGGCAAGGCTCAGAGCAGCTGGCTCTGCAGGGACCTTGGCCACGGCTTCCTCCTGCTGCTCCCCAGTCTCGCTGCCTCCTTCCGGAAGGTGCACAAGTGACCCCCCAAAGTGCTCCCTAAAGGTGACCCTGGGCTCAGGAGCAGGAGCTCCTGGGTCCTCCCACTCGCCTTCCGAAGGGCCCTGCCCAGCCTGGTGTCAGCAGGTATCCCAGGGGGAGGGCCCCACGGCTCCGCACAGCCTGTCACCTGGCTGTGTGCAAGCCAGGGAGGTCACTGTGACGTCCTGATTTAGTTTCCAACTTCGCTGGTAGAGTTGTGACATTTTCTCTCAAATCACTGCCTCCTGCCACAGCTGACTGATCTTGCATTTAAACAGCCGCCCGCTGTGTCCTGGTGCTCAGAGGAGGTTAGGGCCTGCCTGTTCAATACCTAGACTGTGAGCACACGGGGCGCAGAGAGGCCCTTCAGAGCAGGATGCCTAAAATAGCACCACCGGTGCCCTGCAGGAGCAGACCTGCCCGACTCTTCCTGAGCACAAGGAAGGGCCGTCGCCCCGACACCCTGTCAAACTGAATGTTTAAAGCTCTGATGTGAGCCACACAGGCGGCCTCCGTGCTCCGGGCCTCGCTGTCAACCCACAGGTCTGGGCACCAACTTGTCCTAAAGTCCCGCCAGGTGTCGCGTCCTGCCTGCCCCACACCCCAGGTCCTGTGGGCATCCCCAGCAGATCCCTCCCCAGCTTTGTAGCTGTCCCTATGGGTGCGGGACTCCCTGCTGCAGCCCGCAGACACAGGCAGGACCCTCGACGTGGGTGGGGTCTCTGATTTGTGGACGGAGAGATCCAGCCTCGGTGGTCAGGTAAGGGGTCTACGTTCATCCAGGAAGGAAGGGACCCAATGGGAGCTGAGCCCACTGGACCTGCCACCAGCCCGCAGTGACCCCCGGGGGCCTGAGCTTGGGACGCAGGAGTCCACCTGCCCCCAGCACACTGCATGCGGAGCTCTGCCCTGTTTGTGGAAGCTTGAGGAGGGCTGGCCTCCTGGCACGGCAGAGAGGGACCCCCACTTCAGAGTGGTGGGGGAAGGAGGGGCGAGGGCCCTAGGGTGTCCTCCCTCAGTCCTCAGATGAGGCCACCGCGCCTTCAGAGACGGGATCCTCCCTCGGTCTTCAGATGAGACCCAGCACCTTCAGAGATGGGGTCCTCCCTCGGTCCTCATATGAGACCCAGTGTCTTCAGAGACGGGGTCCTCCCTCGGTCCTCACATGAGACCCAGCGCCTTCAGAGATGGGATCCTCCCTCGGTCCTCACATGAGACCCAGCGTCTTCAGAGACGGGATCCTCCCTCGGTCCTCACATGAGACCCAGCGCCTTCAGAGACGGGATCCTCCCTCGGTCCTCACATGAGACCCAGCGCCTTCAGAGACGGGATCCTCCCTCGGTCCTCAGATGAGGCCACAGCGCCTTCAGGGAGGGGATCCTCCCTCGGTCCTCAGGTGAGACCCAGCGCCTTCAGAGATGGGATGAGACCCAGTGCCTTCAGAGATGGGATATTTGATGTAAGATGTGGCAGAGGGGCTTTCACAGGCCTGTTGGTGAGCACAGGGTGGCCTGGCTCCTTTTTATATTTTCACTGTAGTGGATGTCGCTTAACCACAGACCGATTCCACATGGCTCTCAGCAGGGCCGGGAGACAGCTGTTAGTGCTGCAGGTGCAGGCCCACCCTGAGGGACTGACAGGGATCTGGACAGCCCCAGGAGCCATCGGCTCTGTGCTCAGCTGCACTGAGGTGCAGGGGCTGAGATTAGAGCGCTCAGCCACATAGCACTTCCCAGCAAGACCTCTGATCACCCAGACCGATACACCGGCCACTGCCAGCGCAGCCTGGCATGACGGACAGGAACCGCCATCAGGGCCAGGCAGGCAAAGCAGGAGCGGCTCACCCCAAGGGGGGCAGCTGAGGACAGGGCCCGAGGCTGAGGCCTGATCTAAAGGAGGCCTCGGAGGATCCTGGGGGGAGATCAATAAGGGGGTCGATAAGGGAATTGGCCATTTATCTGCAGGAAACACTGCCTGCTGCCAATGCTTCTTCAGCAACACGTTTGCCTTTTTACTTGTTTGCAGAGAGGTTTGACCATTTAGGGTTTTTATGTAGCTGTGTGACCACCCTGTGGGTTCACCTTGCCCGATGTCTAGACAGAGCTGATATCAAGACAGGGGAATTGCAATAGAGAAAGAGTAATTCAGGCAGAGCTGGCTGTGCGGGAGACTGGAGTTTTATTATTACTCAAATCAGTTCCCTGAAAACTCGAGGACCAGAGTCTTTTTTTAAAATATATATATATTTTTATTATACTTTAAGTTCTAGGGTACATGTGCACGACGTGCAGGTTTGTTACATACGTATACACGTGCCATGTTGGTGTGCTGCACCCATTAACTCGTCATTTACATTAGGTGTATCTCCTAATGCCATCCCTCCTCCCTCCCCACAACAGGCCCCGGTGTGTGATGTTCCCCTTCCTGTGTCCAAGTGTTCTCATTGTTCAATTCCCACCTATGAGTGAGAACATGTGGTGTTTGGTTTTTTGTCCTTGCGATAGTTTGCTGAGAATGGTGGTTTCTAGCTTCATCCATGTCCCTACAAAGGACATGAACTCATCATTTTTTATGGCTGCATAGTATTCCATGGTGTGTAGGGGACCAGAGTCTTTAAGGATAATTTGATGGGCAGGGGCCAGTGAATCTGGTGCTGACCGGTTGGCTTGGGATGAAATCACAGGGAGTTGAAGCTGTCCTCTTCTGCTGAATCAGTTCCTGGGTGAGGGTCACAGAACTAGTTGGCAGTTTCAGGTGGGGCCATCCAGTTGTCAGAAATCAAAAACCTGAAAAGACATCTCAGCAGGCTGAGCTTAGGTTCACAATAGTGATGATATCCTCAAGAGTAAGTGGGGAAGTTGCAAGTCATATGACCTCCAGAATCATGGCTGGTAATATTTAGAATTCCAGCCTGTCTCATTCTAACTTGGTAGCTGGTGGCCTTTCATTCATTTTACAAGAGCAGTTTAGCTTTTGGGAAGGGCTATTATTTAAACTATAAACTAAATTCCTTCCCAAAGCTAGTTCAGCCTACACCCCGGAATGGACGCGGACAGTTTGGAGGTTAGAAGCAAGATGGAGTCGGTTAGGTCCCATACCTTTAACTGTCATCATTTCCTTCGTTATGATTTTCAAAGGCAGTTTTAGTTGTATCTGTCAATCTTTCATGCTCTCTAGGTTTTGAGTCATAGTCATTCCTCAAGCCAAGGATGTTTACAGTTCTCCTCTTCTGAAATGCTTTGGATTTATTTATTTTTTAATTTAACTTGATTTTTCCAGATGCATTTGGTGCGAGCGTGTGAGGCCCAAGTTGGCTCGTTCCTAGCCCCGCTGTCACATGCTGCGGGACCCCCTCTGCAGTGAGCAGGGCACCTTTCTGGCCACTGCATTTCTGGGTGGCTCCACCGTGGTCTGGAGACTGCAGCGGCTCCACTGACCGGTTCATGGCTCTCGAACAGTGCTAACTTCCTACCTCGATGAAATGTCTGTTATCCGGTGGGACTAGTCCATCCTTGCTTCTGCCACAGAATTTTTTTGAATCCATGCATATTTGGTTTTCTAAATAAAACTGAGAATGAACTTGCCCAGTTCTTCGCACATGAGTACACACACACACGGACACGCACACACACTCGTACATAAGTTGGCATTGGTACGGAATCACACTAAATGTACCGAGTCACTTAGGAATAATTAATATCTTTGTAATACTGAGTCTTTCTACCCAAGAATGCGGCAGTCCTTCCTTCTTTTTTCCAGTCTTCTCTTCCAGTCGCCAGTAACATTTATGGTTTTCTTTGGGAATATCTTGTAGTTCCTAGGCATTTTATCTGTGCTGCTGCGGTTGTTGTAAGTGGGATTATTTTCTCATTTTTCTTCTAACTGGTCACTACTTTCTAGGGAGTCTGTGGCTTGTCACCCTGTGTTATGCACCTGCTCTGAGGGCGCCCTCTGGTCAGGGATCAAGTCCTGGGTGTGCAGTGCACAACCTGACCACCCTGACATGCCAGTGCCTTCACCTCTGCCTTTCTCAGATTTGTGCCTCTGATTCCTGTCTTTGATCAAATTTCGTCAAGGTCATGTCGAACATCCTTGCCTTGTTTCTGACAGTGAAAATGGCTATAATATTTCCCGTTAAGTGGGATGTTGTACATGCCCGTTCATTCCTAATTTATTTAGGGTTTTTACACAAGAATGGACGCTGGATTTTATCAAGTGCATTTTAGACATCTATGGAAGTAATCACATTTTTTCTTTTACAGCCGGCAACAGGAGGAATTAGAGTCATCAATGTCGTAGTGTTAAATCGTTGGCTGGTCCCAATGGGTCATTCTTTCTGATCCACTGCCGATTCTGCTGGCTAAGATCCTATTTAAGATTTTTACATTGACATTCACAGGCAAGATTGGCTTGTAGCTTTCACTTTTGTGCTACCTTCATCAAAATTGAATGTCAACATTATTAGTTTTGAAGCTCTCCTTCTTCTCCTATGCTCCAGAATCTTTTAAAAAGCAACAGAGTGACCATCTCCATAAAGATGATGCACATTTTCCCTGTGAAATTGTCTGGCCTGATTTTCTGGGCAGGGCTGGGTAGTTCTTAACAGTTTTCTCTGTCTCTTCTACAGTCATTGGTCCATTGAGAGATTTTCTCTCTTTTGGGGGAGTTTTCATACCTACATTTTCTTAGAAAAGATAAAATCCATAGCAGCAGAGTGCTGCCATAGGATTCTTCACTGTAAATGTGTGTGATGTCTCCTTTTCCATTTATTATTTTGTGATCTGTATTTTCTCCATTTTTCTTAATTACCAACAGGCTGATCAGGTGCTGGGTTTACTTATTGTTGCTTTGGTTCTTCTGTTTTCTAATTAACTTCTATTTTTATCTTTTTAATCCCTTCCTTGTACTTTTCTTAGAGCAATGTCATTTTTTTTTAATAAAACCTGAGTTGGATGGTTAAATACTATGTCTGGGTTATAATCATAAGTACTTTTTCTCTGAGCACTGCCTTTGGCAGTGATATGTAACAGCTTTCCTTCTTGCTATTTTTGAGATATTCTATTTAATTTATTTAAGTTTTGGTTTGTTCTTGAACCTAAAAGTTGTTTAAGACACAGGCCTTTTATTCAGCGAGTAGGGCTGTTAGTTTCCAGTTGTGTTTTAAATGTCTACTTTTGTTGTCTTATTGTAAATCAAAAATAAAATTCTAAGCCCCTCGACCATCTGAACAGACCCCTCCTTTTAGCCAGGGGCCAAAGTTAACCTGAAAACTTAGTTCAGGCTGTGATGGGAGCAGGGAGCTGGACGTGCCTCATTATCCCTCCTCCCTTTTGGAACTACTGATAGAACAGACTCTTTAACTCTGATAAGAAACATTTACAGTCTATTTTCTCTGAAGCCTGCAACCTGAAGGCCTCATTTGTGTGATAAAACCTTAGTCTTCACAACTCCTTATCTTAACCCAGATGTTCCTTTCTATTGATAATAACTGTTTCAACCAATTGCCAATCAGAAAATCTTTGAATCTGCCTACGACCTGGAAGCCCCCTCCCCCTTCTCATTGACCCACCTTTCCAGACTGAACCAACACATCTTAGTGTACTGAGATGCATCTCCCTTGAGTGTATAAAACCAGGCTGTGCCCCGGCCACCCTGGGCGCATGCCCTCAGGGTCTCCTGGGGCTGTGTCACGGGCCATGGTCATTCGTATTTGGCTCAGAATAAATCTCTTCAATTATTTTACAGAGTTTGACTCTTTTCATCAACAGTGTTAGCAGTGACCAGCCAGAGAGACAAGGGGAGGGAAGAAGAAATGAGTTCTCCCATACAGCCCACCTCCTCCACTGCCCACACGGCCATTCCCTGCTCTGACCAGTGTCCCCAGGCGTCTGGGGTTTGGAGTGGAACCTACCATGCCTGCTGGTTCACTATTGTCTCAGAGCTGTTTAAAAAGAAAAAAAGAAAAAAAATGACCACAACGAAACTGCTAAACCACCTGATAATTAAAGCAAGAAAAACAAATCAAAGAAAATGTCAATGCACAAAATTAGGACTGGGAACGTGAGACTGACCACAGACAGAATTAAAGTGCTTGATGCTCAGATCCTCGGATAATGTTTTGCACAACTCTATGCTAATGATTTGAAGTTAGGAGGCAATGCAGCTTTTAAGGAAAATTAAGATGGGCAGGGTGGACTTGTGGATGGCCCAGTGACTGTGGATAAACTGGGAGAGCTCCGGGTGAGACCAGAGCTGAAGAGAGGTCCGTGGATCTCACTTCCCCAGCAGGGCATCCACAGCCATCTCAAGAGGATGCATCCTTCCTCCATGGGACTCCGGGATTTTCTGGCTTTCCAGGGCCTGCATTTCAGAGGGCAGGCTTTTCCTGCCCTGCCACACCCTGCAGTACCTGCACCTGCACCCCTTCCTGCATGCCGCCCTCTCTCTCTGCACACCTCAGCTGGGAGGAAGGAGAAAGAACAGAGTGAGTGATCCCTATTTTTGGGATTTCAGGACATTGGCAAAAGCTTCCATTCCAAATAAAATATCCAGCCCCCTCTGAGTGGTGTCTAACCTCCACACTTAGAGACTTTTTCCTTTGACTGAAGCAAAACCATGCTGCCACTCACTTCTCAGGGGGTGCCAGCCCTGGGAAGGGGTGTTCCTGGAAAGGTCTGCACACTGGGCTGCACAAGGTGTTTCCCTCCAAGAGTGGAGAAGAGTGGGGTTTGGAGTCCTCATGCTCCAGGGTCATGGCCGCTGAGACTGGAGGAGCTGCATTAGTCCCGTCTGAATTCCGTGATTCGGGCAGAATTGCACTTGCCACGTTGAGCACACACTCCAGCAAACCCTGTGCTCTGCGTTATAGGAGGTTCTACAACAGGCAACTCTGGTCTGTGGTGGCTGAAGTCAGAGCACAGGTGCCCCAGGGCAGGGTAGGGCCAACTGGGAGGGGCACATGGGCCTCTGTGGGGTGACAGGGTGGTTTCCGTCCTGAGGGGTGTGGGTGACCACGTGCACACACTTCCAAAACTCATGGAAACGCAGCACTTACCACCTGTTCGTTTTGCTGCATGTAAATTATACCAAAATAAAGGAAGCAGTGAAGGAGCAGGGAAAAGGCAGGTTTGTGATCTTCCTCGCCAGGGCTGGCTTCAAGGAAACAAGCGCTGACCAAGACAGATGGGCACTTGGTGGTAGCAAAGGATATGAGCCACAGAGAAGCCCCAGCAAACCCCTGTGCTCCGAATGGGATGGAATTGGCATCTGCTGAGAGCGACAGAGCCAAAGGGTGTGCGGGGAGAGCCAGACAGACACTTCAGAGGCCTGAAGAGTGTCGTCAGTAACACAGTTCTAACCAATATTCATCGAAGGCCTTTCAAGTGCCCATGGAACAATCACAAAAATGGATGGCGTATCGAGGCCCAGAGGAAACCATGAATTCCAAAGCATACACACCGCCAGGCGACGTTCACCAATCCCAGCGCAGTACCACTGCCAGTTGAAGTCAATACCGTGAAGCGGAAAACCTCACCATCTGAACATTTTTTAACTCTCTAACGTAACTATTAAGCCAAAAGAAAATAAAGTTCTCTTTACAGAATATCTAGAAAACAATGAAGAAGAAAATCCACGTTCAAGAAAATATCTCCAAAGTTTGAAATTGAGGAAAATTAGTGGTGAGTGATTTTAGTATCACAGCAGAGCACTCTCCCCTCCCTCGGAAAATGCGGCCTCACTGCCTTCCCGCTTACGGCCCCCGAGGCTGCCGTACTGCAGCCCCATGAAACTGGAGGGCGTCTTACAGAAAGGTGATAGTGCGGACATTTTTTTGGAGAAGATAACCCTAGAGACTACGCTTTTTGTAGGACAGGAACCAGGTTTGGACCTAACTTATCTAATGATCTCATAACCCCAAAATAAAATTCTAAGACCCCCCCCCCAGTTGACTGGACTCCCTCTGGGCCAAGGGGACCCCAGGAAACCTGAAAAACTGGATTATTGATGGGAAGGGAGGCTGGGCTCCCCCTCCCTGTTGGAGCTTAGGCACAGCTGACCAGCATTTATACTAAAGTAGAGATCATAAGACTGACAAATAGACTTTTTGTGGCAATTAGATACCAAATTCCAACCTGACTCTGGCATAGCATTGCATGACAGCAGATAGCAGACCCTAAAGAAAAGCACAGTATTTTACTCCCAAATATGTTTCTTTGACATGTTTTGAAATGGCTGGGCAAAGTGCACTCTTGTAGGGGAAAATGTGTCTATAGAGAGTGGCCTTCCCTTACTAGGTCCTTTCCTGATCCGGGAGAGATTTACCTAAGAGATTTATGGCACCTTTCAAGGTCCAGAAAGAGACGTTTATCATCTACTCTCTCTGAAGCTACTTCATGTATGAAACAAAAATTACCTTGACTTCCACAACCTCCGATCTTAAGCATTTCTTTCTGCTGACTTCAACTGTAAGCAAAGCTTAACTTTTTCAACCAATTGCTAATCATAAAATCTTTGAATCCACCTAAGACCTGAATGCCCCTGCGCTGCCTGGCTTCAAGATGTCTCACCTTTCCAGGCTGAACCAATGTACACCTTATATGTATTGATTTGCCTGTAAGTTCTGTCTCCCTAAAATATGTAAAATGGAACTGTAACCCAACCACCTTGGGTGCACATTTTCAGGAGCTCTTGAAACTGTACCCCGGTCCATGGCCACTCATATTTGGCTCAGAAGAAACTTCTTTAAATATTTTAGACTTTGGCTTTCCTCATCAACAATCTCTCTCCCATTTAATTTCAATTCCTCAAATACTCTGTGAAGTCATGCTGTCATTCTGTCCGTTACCTCATTCATGAGTTAAAAAGAACTTTGTCACATAGCGCAGCTATTTGTATAAAAAAGAGTTTTAACAGTTTGAGAATTGTGCTTTTACAAGACATGTCAGAAATTATTAGATACTGCCAAGAGTGCTCAGATAGAAATTCATAGTCTCACATGCTTATCAGTTAACAAGAAAACATGAAAATAGGTAAATTAAACATCCAATTCAAGAACTGCAAAACATAGCTAAGTGAGGCAGACAGAAGGACTTTGTAAACCAAAAATAAAATTCTAAGCCCTGATCATCTGAATGGACCCTGCCTCTCAGTCAAGGGCATTCCAAAGTTAACCTGAAAACCTAGTTCAGGCCATGATGGGAAGGGGGAGCTGGAGGTGTCTCATTATCCCTCCTCCCTTTTGGAATTACTGAGAGAACAGACTCTTTAACTCTGATAAGAAACATTTATGATCTATTCTCTCTAAAGCCTGCTACCTGGAAGCTTCATCTGTGTGATGAAACCTTGGTCTCCACAACCTCTTATCTTAACCTGGACATTTCTTTCTAAGTCTTTAGACAATAACTTGACTCAACCAATTGCCAGTTAGAAAATCCTTGAATCTACCTATGACCTGGAAGCCCCCCGCTTCCAGTTGTCCCCCATTTCCAGACGGAGACGATGTACGTCTTACATGTGTTGATGGATGTCTCATGTCTCTCTTAAAGATATAAAACCAAATGTGGCCTGACAACCACAGACACATGTTCTCAGGAACTCCTGAAGGCTGTGTCATGGGGCCATTGGCCACTCATATTTGGTTCAGAATAAATCTCTTTAAATATTTTACAGAGTTTGATTATTTTCATCAACAACTTACTAAGGAATAAAGAAGAAATTAATGATTTGAAAAGCAGGAAATGATAGGATCAATTAATAGGCACCAAAGCTGGTTCTTTTAAAAAAAAAGGAAAACAATAAAATACAGAAACCATCAACAAACCCAACCAAAAAGAAATACATAAAATCAGAAATAAGCATCAGAAAATAGCCCAGATGCAGAGTAAGTGAAAAACAACTGCGATAAGACTACTTTGTTCAACACTATGCATATTGAAATCTGTATGAAATGAATGCTTTTTAAGGAAAATATTATCAAACTGATTTTGGAGGAGCCAATTACCACAGGAGAAGTATTAAAGAGCTATGAGAGAAGTGTTAAAGAGCTACGACAGTCACCCACACATGCTCATGTTGGAGGAAAACTTGTCCTCTGTCATCTCAGGTTCTCTATTGGGGGCCTGCAAATAAAACAAAAGACGGATTAGCAAAGGGTAAAGTTGATTCACATGCATACTCAGGAAGAAAGTGACTCAAAGAAGCAGCTAGAATTTGGGGCTGAGAAACCATCTTATCAAGGGGAAGGAGGTAGGACCCTGAGGGCCAGCATGTGGTGGGAAACGAGCGAGAGAGACACAGGAAGCTAACGGAGGGCAAGGTCCGCTTGGGAAAGGTCTGTGTGTGCCATTCCTCATCCCAGTGCTGACTTCTCATCTCCAGCAACTGGAGTTGCTCTGTCTCTTGGTACCAGAAGCCTCCTTTCAAGGGGCCGTGATGGCTGAGTCCTTGGGCTGTAATGGCCGAGTCCTTGGGCGGTGATGGCCGAGTCCTTGGGCCGTGATGGCCGAGTCCTTGGGCCGTGACGGCTGAGTCCTTGGGCGGTGATGGCTGAGTCCTTCTGGAAGCCTCTGCTTTTAGGCAGATAAGGCCGCTGTGGAGAAAGCCTCCTCCTGCACTGTGGATTCCCAAACACCATCAGCTCAAAATGATCCTTACACCACAAAGTGTGATCTGGATCCCTTCACACACCTGCACATATACACAGATATGCATGTGCTTACACGTATGTACACATGCACACTCAAACACACATACATATGTGTGGTTACATGCACACACACGTGTACACATATACACATGCACATACATGCACATAGATATACACACAGTGCATGTATACACATATATATCCATATCCACACAAATGCACACATGAACGTGCTTACATATGGGTACACATGCTCACACATATACACATATCTCCATCTACACATATGCATCCACATCCACATGAATACTCATGCATACACATGTTTACACACGTGCACACACGGACACACAGGCACACACATACACATGTACACACATGACCAAACAACACACATGCATGCATGTACTTACATTTACACATGCACACATAAACACCCACATGAAGACAACATACATATACATATGCACACATACATGCTCACACATTCATATACACACACGCTATACACATACATGCAGCATGTGCATACACAAACGTACCCCCACACACACATACATATACACACTTGCTCCAAATGAGAAAGAAAAGTCCACCTTACAAGTTCTCGCAAACCTTAAGGAACATGTAATTAAAATGCTATGAACCAGTTCAGGAGCACAGAAGGAAAGATCAAGCTTCCACATTGTTTGTTTGAAAATATCACAGAATCACCTTCCTTATCAATATCGAGGCACAAATTCTTAGTATTAGCAAGCAGATGCACACCGAAGGCAAGCGAGTGAGAAAGCCCACTGCGGCTGGATCAGAAGACACACGGTCTTACGGCAGTTCTCTTTAAATCAACTTGTACGGGAGAAAATGCCAACAGTGTGCTTTTGGCTGTGTTTTGTGTTTATTCTTTAAACTAGACCAGATGTTTCAGCATTTACATAAAAATAAACATGCAAATACAGTCTTACAAAACGTTGAAGAGAGAGGCCTCAGAGAAGAGAGTGCTGCCGCTGTCCAAGTGTGCCGTGAGCTGCAGCAGCCTCAGCAGCGGGGCCTGCTGGACCAGGATTTCAGAACGAGGCTCTGCTCTAATGACACAGCAAGGCTTCAAAAATATCTTCCAGTGAATGGATGGGTAGTTAGCTGGAAGCCATGATGCTAAACAGGTATGATGCAACTGCCATTTCTGTGAACCAAAAAAGAATATACACGTACACATCACCTGTGCACGGTGTCTACAGAAGGCAGAGGGAAGGCAGGTAGAAGCATTAATTAAGAGCTGCAGATTCATCAGATAAAAATGTGTGACCCCAGGTTAGGTGCTGGGATGCAGCAATGCTGAGTTCCTGGGATCCTGGGATGCTGGAGGTACTGGGGGTAGTGGGATGCTGGGGTGCTGGGATACATGGAGGCTGGGATGCTGCGGTGCTGGGATGCTGAGATGCTGGGATGCTGGGGTGCTGGGATGCTGAGATGCTGGGATGCTGGGGTGCTGGGGTGCTGGGATGCTGGGGTGCTGGGGTGCTGGGATGCTGGGGTGCTGGGATGCTGGGGTGCTGGGGTGCTGGGGTGCTGGGATGCTGAGGTGCTGGGGTGCTGGGATGCTGGGATGCTGGGGTGCTGGGGTGCTGGGATGCTGGGGTGCTGGGATGCTGGAGTGCTGGGATGCTGCGATGCTGGGATCCTGGGATCCTGAGTGCTGGGTGCAGGGCTGTTGGGAATGACAGCCTGGGGTGCTGAGTGCTGGGCTGTTAGGGATGATGGTCTGAGGTGCTGAGTGCTGGGGTGCTGGGTGCTGGGTGCTGAGTGCTGGGCTGTTGGGGATGATGGTCTGAGGTGCTGAGTGCTGGGGTGCTGGGTGCTGGGTGCTGAGTGCTGGGCTGTTGGGGATGACAGCGGATGTTCTCCTCCCTGTCTTTTCAGGGCATGTGCACACCACCCTCGGGCGTCATCCTGGAGACGCGGGAGCTCGGCTGCCAGGTTGCTGATACGCTCCATGTTCAGGGGCTGTCCCACCGGGAAAGGTGCCCGTGGGGGTGAGAAGCCCTCTTCTGATCCTCCTGCTTTCCTGGGGGGTGAAGCTGCTTTCCCAGAAAACATCAGGCCCCCCTCCCGGCTGCCGGACCCCACAGTGTGGTCTTTGTCCCCAGGGGCAGTGCTTTCTGCCCCTTTTGTTCTCTGCTGATCCCCAGAGCCTGGCCCTGCACAGGTCGTTGGTGATGTCTGTGGATTAGAGACCTGCTCCCCTGTGCCTCCACAGGGGAGGGCCACACGTGCATACACATGCACACTCAGACACACGGTCACGTACATGATCATGCTTACATGTCACACACTATACACACGCACTCTTGTGTACACATGGCACACACTTACCCTAACGCAGCCACACAGTTCACACACACCCACCCCCTCCTGCTGACACTCTCACAGTCACACACATGCACTCACCACACCCTCCCCTAGTGGGCTCTGGGGTTCCACCAACCGTAGCTGGGTGGCCACCCCGTGGCCTTCACCACTGCGTGGCCCAACACACAAAGGTGGCCTGGGGCCTCTCCCGACTCTAGGATCAGTTCTTCCTGGTTCCCTGGGCCAACATTCTCCTGCGGGCCCAGTCTCAGTCAGCCCTCACACGTGGGGATTCCAGCTCAGCCCCCTTTCCCAGACTCCACACTTGGATTCTCAAGCCGTAGGTAAAGTAGCCGTGCTGGCACCGACTGGCCCCAAAGTGGAGCTGATGCCACAAAGCACTGCCGGGCCAGACACCAGCCAGGCAGGCCCCTGGGACAGCGGTGCAGGTCGGCTTCCAGCCGACTTTGGGGTCCCCAGGACCCTGCCTTTCTGGAGGGGTCACCAAGCCAGAGCTGGGCTCCACCTGGCCATTTGTGAGATGTGCAGCTTTGTGAGCTGGTGCTGCCCCTGGGGCAGTCTAAACAGCGGTGGTGGGAGGATGTGCAAATGCTTCCAACCAGGGGCTTCATTTTCGCTTTTCCCTGGAGAGCCTGTTTGCCAGCACCCCGCTACCAGGGACCCTCCGTGCCTCCCCAACTCCACCTAACCCCTTCTCCAGCTCCCCTAGTGGGGGGCGGCACCTTGCTCTTCTGAGCGGAGCCGGGGAGAGCCAGGACCCCGCACATCACCACGTCCCTCCTGCCCCCGGCTTCTGCTTGCCTGTCCCCAGGAGCTGGGATGCCAGGTCGATTTCAACCAAGTTCTCTTTTACGGACATACACACCAGTGGGATTTGATTACTGGCCTCACCTGCGCTGGAAGAAGCTCTATCTTTAACTTCTGTTCTGCTCATTCTGCTCATGTATATATTCTGAGATGTTTTAAACAACAATTCACCCATCTTCCTGGCTTTCACCTGATGAAATTACAAATGTTCAGAATTCTCACCACCTTCTGGTTAAGCAAGTGTCATGGATTGAACTGTGTCCCCCTGAAACTCTTATGCTGGAGTCCTAGTCCCACGGCCTCAGAATGTGGCCTTATTTGGAGACAGGGTCTTCACAGAGGTGATCTGTTTAACAGGAGGTCCCAGGGTGGGCCCTAAACCCCATGGCTGGTGTCCGTATAAGATGGGCACATTTGGACACCGAGACACAGACAAGAAGACAACCACATACGGCCACGCGGGGTGCCCTCCAAGGAACCAACTCCGGCCGCACCTTGATCTCGGCCTTCCCGCCTCCTTTCCCGCTGTTTAAGCCGCCCATGAGAGTGCCCCGTGATGGCAACGCCAGCGGGCGCATATACAGCGGGCCTCTGGGGTCCAGCCTGGGAGCCCAGACACAGACACCGTCTCTACCTGGCAAGATGGGGTGACGAAATGAGAAATGAATAGATCTGGTCTCTGCTCCCGAGACCCCGCACAGGGCTCCAAAAGCCCTCGAATTTCCTGGGTGATGGCAGCAGATTCTTCCGTTCAAATGAGGTGAGGCTTGGTGGCTCCTGGAGGGGGGCCGGTCACCAGAGAGACCAGCCAGGATTAGCACCTGCAGCTCTCAACCCTGCACCCACCCTCCTCCAGGGATCATCCACCATCATCCTTCATGTCTGTGATGGAGCCTCCATAAGAATGCCTGGACTATGGGTCCCGAGCATTTCCGGGTTGCTGAACACATCCACGGGCCAGGAGGGTGGTGCCCCCCACTCCACGGACACAGAAGCTCCTGGGCTGGGGACCCTTTCCAACCCTGCCCTGTGCCCCGGCCCACCTGGCTGCCCATCTGCGGCCTTTCTCATCTCCTTTTCCTGCGTTCTGTGATAATTTTGTGTTGCACTCTTGATATTTAAGGCTAATGTGTAACTAGAAAACTGAGTTTTAATATTTAATGCCCTTGGATTTGGGAAATCTCTTACTACATTATGTTTGGATATACTTTCTCTGAGGGGATAAATATTTTATCGAGGCTGTACCCATGTGTGGAGTGTCTTTACCAACAAAGGCCCATCTGAGAACTGTCTTTGGGAAGGAATATGGTCATTTAGCAGGGATCTGAGGCTGCCAACTTCAAGACGGGGTGGGGCTCTAGGACCCTGAGAAACATACGACGTTCAGGTTTCAAAACTATGTCCAGGCAGCTTATTTGATCCCATGTAGGTATGGTGGCCTCTCCCGGGTGGAATTCCACTCTCCCAGGTGGGCCTCTCCCAGGCGGTCCTCTCCCAGGGGGTCCTCTCCCAGGTGGGCCTCTCCCGGGTGGAATTCCACTCTCCCACGTGGGCCTCTCGTGGGTGGGCCTCTCCCAGGGGGTCCTCTCCCAGGTGGGCCTACCCCAGGTGGGCCTCCCCTAGAGATCCCCGAGTGTGCCCACCCCCGGGTGAGTCCTGGGCCCTCCCCTCCCCAGGCCGACCCAAGTCCTTCAGTGGCTCCGGCTTCCCCGCGCGGGGGCTGCGCGCCCCGCCAAGCCTCCAATTCTGGTCGGTCGTAGGCGCCTTCCGGACCCCGGCCGGAAAGCAGCCCCGGCTGGGAGGTGGGGAGCCCTGGGGGGCAGGTGGCTGCGCTGCTACCCTCTCCGTGGGGGCCGGGGCTCTGCGTCTGCTCCTCCCGCCTCGGCCACCCCCTGCTGCCAGGTCTTAGCTCGTCCCCAGACCCGGCGGCCCCATCCACGCCCGCAGCCCGCATTTCCACTGCGCGACTTTCTGTGCCCGCTGCACTTCCAGCACCGTGGCAGGGGCAAATCACCGCCTGTGAAAGTAATGACGGAATGAATGAAAGAACGAAAGAATGAAGGAATGACTGACTGACTGACTGAATGAATGGATGAATGAATGAATGAATGAATGAGCGGACGAGCGCAGGCGCGAAGGATGCAGTCGGAAGTTCCCGGGGAAGGTGGAGGGTGAGCCCGGGGTCAGGACCAGAACCCGGGCACACAGGAGCCCTGAGAGGGGAGAGGAGGCCCGCGCGGACCCCCCGGCGTCCCCCCACGCCGCCTTCCCTCCCCTTTCTTCTTCCCGCCCCTCGCCGGGGGTCGCTGCCCTGGTGTCTCACTCCCGCGGAGCTGGCGGGGGGCAGGGCGGGGGCGCGGCGTTGTTCGCCTTTCCCGAAGTGTGGCCCCGCCGCCGACCCGTAGCCCCGCGTCCGCGTCCCTTTCGGTCTCCAGGCAACCGTGGCCGGGTCCTCGCGGCTGGAGAACCCAACCGACAGTGGGCGGCAGGACGCACCGCGGACCCCGGAGAGGGCGGACGAGCAGGGCGCCGGCGCCATGGACCTGGTCATCACGCAGGAGCTGGCCCGTGCCGAGAGCCAGCAAGGTGACCCCAGACCCGCCACGACCCCCGCCCCGGGGAGGCCCCGGGACCCGCCACGACCCCCGCCCCGGGGAGGCCCCGGGACCCGCCACGACCCCCGCCCCGGGGAGGCCCCGGGACCCGCCACGACCCCCGCCCCGGGACCCGCCACGACACCCGCCCCGGGGAGGCCCCGGACCCTCTCATCCCAGCCCGCCCAATGGGTGACCCCTCGAGGGCCACAGCCGGAGCCCCCACCTCCCGATCGTCTGACCAGAGCAAACGTACAGGAAGGCGCCCACACCGCTGCTCCCTGGCGGCGACAGGTTCTGACGGTGGCTGTGGCCCGGGGGCCCAAGGCGGCTGCCTGGGGCCTTCGGGATCGCGTTGCCCGGCTCACTTCTCCCAGCCCCGTGACCAAACCTTCCTCAACTACCCGTTTGGGACAGATGTTGCGTCCTTGAAGAAGGCCTACGAGTTGATCAAATCGGCCAACCTAGGGAAATCGGAGTTTGACCCCTCAGAGAGCTTCAGCCCAGACCTGTTTGTTCTGTGTGCAGAGCAGGCCCTGAAGGTAACTAGTTCCCGGGATCCTCGGTCAGGGCAGCTTTGACAGGGAGAGGGAGGGCCTCTGGGTGTGCAGCAGATGCAGAGTGGGGCTGGGGAGAGGCAGCTCCTGGCCGGGCAGTCAAGGGGCCAGGATGGAGGATGGGGCTGGAAACAGGCTCCACCTGTGCTGGGGGCCTGTTCTGAAAGCGGCCCCGTGGTGCTTCTGGGCAGGGAGGCCACCCCTCCGGGTCTGTGATCTTCCGTGGTGGTGTTCTTTTGCAGATGAGGCAGCCAGAGGTGAGCGAGGACTGCATCCAAATGTACTTCAAGGTGAAGGCGCCCATCACCCAGTTTCTGGGCCGAGCGCACCTGTGCAGGGCCCAGATGTGTGCCCCGAAGTCGGCAGAAAACCTGGTGAGAGGTGTCCTGTGCTCCTTATCCCCAACAGTTCAATTTTCACCCCACCTCCAGAGCAATGCCAGGCTAGACCAGGCTTAAAATCGTTCTTAGGGTAGTAGAGTGAAGGAATTCCTTTCCTGAGTGACACGAAACTTGCACCATTTCCTGTTCATGCTTTTTGCTCAAGTGGTGGTATCTGACACGCAGGACCCCTGGACCTTTGCCTCGTAGCAGCGTGGTCTCTGTGGCATCTGTGCCTGCAGCTGCCCCGAGTGGGCACAGGGGAGCTGGGGTGGAGCGGGCGTGCTGGAGCACAGGCACTGCGGTTTCTGATGCCTCGCTGTGTCTGCGGGACGGGAACCCGGGTGCAGGTCCAGGACCTCGCCACGACACTCAGGCTGTGTCTGCCACACCGTCACCTGTGGATACACAGGTGACACGGGGGGTACCAGGCCAACCATGAGGGAGCCGTGGCATCCGCAGATGGGGCAGTGAGCAGGGGTCAGTGTTTCGGTCTAATTGTGCTTCTTTATGTTGCCTTAGGAGGAATTTGAAAATTGCGTGACTCAGTACATGAAGGCCATAAACTTTGCCAAAGGAGAACCGAGGTAGGCAAAATTGAAGTGGCCGTTTCTCACTGACTGGGTGAAAGACTTCAGAGCCAGAACTTATCAAGTGGGTGTATTTATTTGAACTGTGGGGTTTCCCCTCGTTTGTGGTTTGTGATTTTCATGCACGTGTGATCACTCCCTCATCTCGTCAGCGTGTGGACAGGCCACATTCATGCCGAATTCCGAGTAACAGCCTCTTCTGCACTCAGCGGTTTTCGTGATTTTAGATGGCTGTGAAGAGTCTGTTTTCTGCCGGGCGTGGTGGCACATGCCTGTAATCCCAACTACTGGGGAGGCTGAGGCAGGAGAATCACTTGAACTCAGGAGGCGGAGGTTGCAGTGAGCCCAGATCACGCCACTGCACTCCAGCCTGGATGACAGCGAGACTCTGTATCAAGAAAAAAAAAAAAGAGTCTGTTTTCTCCAGGGCCTCCCCGGGTGCACCCCCAGGGCGCCCCCTCCTTCCCCACGGTTCCTTCTTCGGCGCAGTGTGCCTTTGCTGCCCCCTAGCGGACAACTTGGCCAAGGCCGCTGTCCCTGCGGAGGCGACTCCAGCACAACTTTCTACAAAATCAGTGCTTTCTGCACAAAAACAAATATCATGCTTCAAACTGTTAAGCTTGCACAAAACTGATTCATATCCTATTCAAATCAGTTTTGTGCAAGCTTGACAGTTTCAAGCATATTTGTTTGAACATATATCACATATTCAAATAGGATACAATGTTTGGAGGATATTTAAATAGAAGCTGTGGGTTCCCTGGTCTGTTCTACCCACATCGGCCTGCTTGTCTGCTGGTGGCCCTCTCTGGTCACACCCTGTTGCAAGTGCTGGGGATGTAGGGCCCAGCCCCACAGATCCTCCCTGCATGGGGACAGGGACGGGGAGGCCCCACCTCAAGCCACAGATTCTAAAGACAAGGGGTGTTTCCAAGGGTGCTGTGACGCGGGAGTGGTGGGTACCATGGGAAGGAGGCTGCTCTGCTCCAGGGCCCTCAGGGGCACTGTGGACGGGCCAGGGGGTGACAGAGCCTTGCCAGAGGTCAGGACCATCTTTGGGAAGGGTCCAGGTTGTGTGGAGAGAGAGGGCAGCGCTGGCTTGTCCAGGGCAGTGTCAGTGGGACAGGAGACTGTGAGCCCAACCACGGGCATGTGGAGGCCACAGTGGGAATTTGGGGAGAGCCACTTACAGGGAGGAGACGGGTTCCTTTTGAGACGCAGCACTCAGGCAGACGCAGCACTCAGGGAGACGCAACAGGCCGCTGGAGTCCCATGATGACCCCTCTGACTCAAGCAGGCGTGACCATCTGGTCAGGACACCCCGCACCTCTGCTCCTCTCCTGAAAACCTGGAAACAGGATGAGTCCTGTCCTAGGGTCACGTGGTGGCTCTGAGTAAACTCAGAGGAGTGGGCTTGCCACAGCCACCCTGGTGTCCTCCTCCCACCTGGGCACTGAGCAGTGCTGGTCCACCTGGTGGCCGGCCCAGGACCACCAGGCACACAGGCCCTACATGGCAGAGCTGGCCTGCCCCACTGTGGAGTGGCCCTAGAGTGAGAAGGGCAGATGGGCCCGGATTCCCTTACTTCAGTCCCTGCAATGCTCCCTGCTGCCCAGGGAGAGGCCCAGACCCCTGAGAGGGGTCTCTGCTCACTCTTCCAGCCCACCCTCCTCCACTTCACACTCTATGCTGGCAGACGGGAACTTTGTTTCCCAAAGGTTCCTCCCTTCTCCTCCATCTTCCTGACCTTCTTTTCTTCTACTACTGTCTTGGCTGCCTCCTGACATCTTTCAGGTCACAGCAGGCATGTAACCTCCTCCAGGAAGCCTTCCTTGATTCCCTCTGTCCTTGCCCATTCTTGTCTATCCCTTGAGAGTCAGAGGAGGCCTTGCCCAGTGGTGTGTTTTCATGGGAGGGGGCCGATCAGTTTGTGGAATAATTGATGAAGAAGGCCCTGGTCTGGACTCGGGAGCCTGTGGCCGGGTCATCACAGCCGGGCCTGCGCTGGAGCCATGGCACGTCGGACACAGGGTCGCCCAAGGCTGTCCCAGGGAAGGGCTCTGCATCCTGGTGCTCCTGCAGGCTGGGCCAAAGCTTCTCAGGTGGGGCTGCTGCCATCTGCTGGAGAGGACCTGAGGCCCCTCCTGGGAGGGGCTCCGGAGACACAGCGGCCCCTTGGTTCTGCAGCTTGGGCCGGCTGGGCTTTGAGCGCGCTCTCTGCTTCCTCTGCTCGCGCCGCAGGTACTACTTTTTGGTGTACAATGCATCAGTCCTCTACTGGCAGATGGTGAGGCCGTTCCTCAAGCCTGGATATCGTCACCATCTGATCCCCAGCCTTTCCCAAATCGTAAACGTGCTGAGTCAGACTGAGGAGGAAGACAAGGAGTGGCGTGCCGAGCTGATGCTGTGAGTTGAGCTCGCCGTGCCCTCTGTGGCCTCCCGGTGGGCCGCCCTCTGGCTCTGAGGCCACCACCCCTTCTCCGGGGGAGGGGGGACGGGAGTTCCACATCACTGGGGCACACTCCATGTGCGTTCTCTCCCACAGTCACAAGTTTCTGTGTGTCTTGTCCGAAGGTCGTTTCCAAAATCTATAGATGACATTTGCCGTGCCCTGGTTATGAGGTTATGACAACAGAACAAGACACTGTGTTTAGACTCCCAGCAAAGCAGCTGCCCCACGCAGCCTGGCTCACGGTTTTACAATCTTAGTTCTTAAAATGGTAACGCAGTAGACGTTTTAACAGCATAAAACTAAGCAGAGTCAGCACACGCGGAGCCCAGGCAGCCCTGCGAGGAAGTTGGGGCAGCACAGGGCAGGCCGGCCTTGCTGGGTCTCAGCCCTGAGGGGTCACCGCACAGGCTGTCACCAATGCCTCGGTCACCGTGCCGGGCGGCGGAAAGGAAACGGGTCCGAGCCTCTCTGTGTCTGCGGCGCTCTCTGTGCAGGCTGGGGACGGGTGGATGTCCCCATTGAGGATTCCAGCTGTGCCAACTTCAGAGCGGCTCCCCTCGGCACCAAGCCCACAGCCTGCAGGTGTTGGTTACTTGCCATATGGCCGTTTGGGGAACCTTTGAAGAATATCAATACAGATCTTTCATTTCAAAATGCCCCGGTGCTAGCGGTAACGAGCTGTCTGGCACCTGCTGGCCCTTCCTGGTGAGCCACACAGCCTGGTTCTGGCTGAAGAAGCTGACCCCAGGGTAGCTTTTAAACTTTGTGAAACACAAAATATGTAATGGTTTAATAACCTGGTTATTAGATAGGAGAAAACAGTTTCAACCAGGTTGACCAGTGGTGTGTTTCTATTATCCAGGGAACTTCTGGAGTGTTATCTGCAAGCCGGAAGAAAGGAGGAGGCTGCCAGGTTCTGCTCCACGGCAGCTCCGTTCATTAAGTCTCACGTGCCGCAGAAATACCGGCAGATATTCTCTGTTATGGTAAATCAGCGTATTAGAAATAGAGACGTAAGAAGTAATTTTCTTAAAAGTCATTGTTCAGAAAACTGCGTAGAAATTACATAAGTTTGCTGAGAGATATAAAAATCTATATGCATACATACATGAACAAAAATACATAAGCATATTAAAAAGAAATAGCAGTTCATCCAATGCAAAGATGTATAGAACTGTGACATTTAGAAAACAAAACAGGGTCTTTTGCCTTTATCGTCGCTCTTTAAATATTTCCTTTGTAATAGCTTTGAATTTTTTTAAAGTTAATAAAAAATTCACAAAGATACAAGTAATTACTACAAGAATATGTACCAAAAGCATTCATTCATCAGCAATCCATTTTGACATACGGGGAATCGGCTTAAGTTGTATCTGAAAAGCTAGATACAAAACTTAATTAATGAGAAAATAAAATCTAGACACAAAATCTGAACCTCTACCTAATTGTTTGAATCCAGATTAATAATCTGTCCCATTTTATGACAGGTTCGTCATGAATTAATGGACGAACTTCAGTTAAAGGAAGAAAAGAAAAATTCCATTAGCCTGTCAGTCACTTTCTATATTAATATGCTAAAGGTGTAAGTCGTTTTGGGAGGGAGAGCAAATACTGAGTTTCACCAGTGCTGGGCTTGGGAGAGCTCTGTCCCCTCCATGGCGGGAGGTCCTGTGTCCAGGGGCCTGTGAGTTGCAGTGAGTGGGGCTGGAGAATAGGAGCCTGGGAGACCTCAGGGTGTGGGGATCCGAAGGCCACCCCCAATTCCTGGCCCTGCCTCCCTCCCAGCACAGAGGAGAGGCCAGTGAGGCCACAGAAGGGAGAGGGCGGCTTTAAGCCAAGTGCAGAAAGAGCCTGTAGGAGGAGATCATGGTGTGTTTGGATGCCGAGGGGAGTGAGGAGATCATGGTGTGTTTGGATGCCGAGGGGAGTGAGGAGATCACAGTGCATTTGGGGGCGGAGGGGAGTGAGGAGATCACGGTGAGTTTGGATGCCGAGGGGAGTGAGGAGATCGCAGTGGGTTTGGGTGCTGAGGGCTGTGAGGAGATCACAGTGTGTTTGGATGATGAGGGGAGTGAGGAGATCACGGTGAGTTTGGGTGCTGAGGGGAGTGAGGAGATCGCAGTGTGTTTGGATGATGAGGGGAGTGAGGAGATCACAGTGTGTTTGGGTGCCGAGGGGAGTGAGGAGATCACAGTGTGTTTGGGTGCCGAGGGGAGTGAGGACATCACAGTGTATTTGGGGGCGGAGGGGAGTGAGGAGATCACACTGTATTTGGGGGCGGAGGGGAGTGAGGAGATCACAGTGTGCTTGGATGCTGAGGGGAGTGAGGAGATCACAGTGTATTTGGGGGCTGAGGGGAGTGAGGAGATCACAGTGTGTTTGGGTGCCGAGGGGAGTGAGGAGATCACAGTGTGTTTGGATGCCGAGGGGAGTGAGGAGATTGCAGTGTGTTTGGGTGCCGAGGGGAGTGAGGAGATCACAGTGTGTTTGGGTGCCGAGGGGAGTGAGGAGATCGCAGTGTGTTTGGATGCTGAGGGGAGTGAGGAGATCACAGTGTATTTGGGGGCTGAGGGGAGTGAGGAGATCACAGTGTGTTTGGGTGCCGAGGGGAGTGAGGAGATCACAGTGTGTTTGGATGCCGAGGGGAGTGAGGAGATTGCAGTGTGTTTGGGTGCCGAGGGGAGTGAGGAGATCACAGTGTGTTTGGGTGCCGAGGGGAGTGAGGAGATCGCAGTGTGTTTGGATGCTGAGGGGAGTGAGGAGATCACAGTGTGTTTGGATGTGAGGGGAGTGAGGAGATCGCAGTGGGTTTGGGTGCTGAGGGCTGTGAGGAGATCACAGTGTGTTCGGGTGCCGAGGGGAGTGAGGAGATCACAGTGTGTTTGGATGTGAGGGGAGTGAGGAGATCACAGTGTGTTTGGATGTGAGGGGAGTGAGGAGATCACAGTGTGTTTGGATGTGAGGGGAGTGAGGAGATCACAGTGTGTTTGGATGTGAGGGGAGTGAGGAGATCGCAGTGTGTTTGGATGCTGAGGGGAGTGAGGAGATCACAGTGTGTTTGGATGTGAGGGGAGTGAGGAGATCACAGTGTGTTTGGGTGCCGAGGGGAGTGAGGAGATCACAGTGTGTTTGGGTGCCGAGGGGAGTGAGGAGATCACAGTGTGTTTGGGTGCCGAGGGGAGTGAGGAGATCACAGTGTGTTTGGATGTGAGGGGAGTGAGGAGATCACAGTGTGTTTGGGTGCCGAGGGGAGTGAGGAGATCGCAGTGTGTTTGGATGCTGAGGGGAGTGAGGAGATCACAGTGTGTTTGGATGTGAGGGGAGTGAGGAGATCGCAGTGGGTTTGGGTGCTGAGGGCTGTGAGGAGATCACAGTGTGTTCGGGTGCCGAGGGGAGTGAGGAGATCACAGTGTGTTTGGGTGCTGAGGGCTGTGAGGAGATCACAGTGTGTTCGGGTGCCGAGGGGAGTGAGGAGATCACAGTGTGTTTGGATGTGAGGGGAGTGAGGAGATCACAGTGTGTTTGGATGTGAGGGGAGTGAGGAGATCACAGTGTGTTTGGATGTGAGGGGAGTGAGGAGATCACAGTGTGTTTGGATGCTGAGGGGAGTGAGGAGATCACAGTGTGTTTGGATGTGAGGGGAGTGAGGAGATCGCAGTGTGTTTGGGTGCCGAGGGGAGTGAGGAGATCGCAGTGTGTTTGGGTGCCGAGGGGAGTGAGGAGATCGCAGTGTGTTTGGGTGCTGAGGGGAATGAGAAGATCTCAGTGTGTTTGGATGATGAGGGGAGTGAGGAGATCACGGTGAGTTTGGGTGCCGAGGGGAGTGAGGAGATCACAGTGTGTTTGGGTCCGAGGGGAGTGAGGAGATCGCAGTGTGTTTGGGTGCTGAGGGGAGTGAGGAGATCACAGTGTGTTTGGGTGCTGAGGGGAATGAGAAGATCTCAGTGTGTTTGGATGATGAGGGGAGTGAGGAGATCACAGTGTGTTTGGGTCCGAGGGGAGTGAGGAGATCGCAGTGTGTTTGGGTGCCGAGGGGAGTGAGGAGATCATGGTGAGTTTGGGTGCCGAGGGGAGTGAGGAGATCACAGTGTGTTTGGATGTGAGGGGAGTGAGGAGATCACAGTGTGTTTGGGTGCTGAGGGGAGTGAGGAGATCACAGTGTGTTTGGGTGCCGAGGGGAGTGAGGAGATCGCAGTGTGTTTGGGTGCCGAGGGGAGTGAGGAGATCGCAGTGTGTTTGGGTGCTGAGGGGAATGAGAAGATCTCAGTGTGTTTGGATGATGAGGGGAGTGAGGAGATCACGGTGAGTTTGGGTGCTGAGGGGAGTGAGGAGATCACAGTGTGTTTGGATGATGAGGGGAGTGAGGAGATCACGGTGAGTTTGGGTGCTGAGGGGAGTGAGGAGATCACAGTGTGTTTGGGTGCTGAGGGGAGTGAGGAGATCACAGTGGGTTTGGATGATGAGGGGAGTGAGGAGATCACGGTGAGTTTGGGTGCTGAGGGGAGTGAGGAGATCACAGTGTGTTTGGGTGCTGAGGGGAGTGAGGAGATCACAGTGGGTTTGGGTGCTGAGGGGAGTGAGGAGATCACAGTGTGTTTGGGTCCGAGGGGAGTGAGAAGATCGCAGTGTGTTTGGGTGCTGAGGGGAGTGAGGAGATCACAGTGTGTTTGGATGTGAGGGGAGTGAGGAGATCACAGTGTGTTTGGATGTGAGGGGAGTGAGGAGATCACAGTGTGTTTGGATGTGAGGGGAGTGAGGAGATCACAGTGTGTTTGGATGTGAGGGGAGTGAGGAGATCACAGTGTGTTTGGATGTGAGGGGAGTGAGGAGATCACAGTGTGTTTGGATGTGAGGGGAGTGAGGAGATCACAGTGTGTTTGGATGTGAGGGGAGTGAGGAGATCACAGTGTGTTTGGGTGCTGAGGGGAATGAGAAGATCTCAGTGTGTTTGGATGATGAGGGGAGTGAGGAGATCGCAGTGTGTTTGGGTCCGAGGGGAGTGAGGAGATCACGGTGAGTTTGGGTGCCGAGGGGAGTGAGGAGATCACGGTGAGTTTGGGTGCCGAGGGGAGTGAGGAGATCACAGTGTGTTTGGATGTGAGGGGAGTGAGGAGATCACAGTGTGTTTGGATGTGAGGGGAGTGAGGAGATCACAGTGTGTTTGGATGTGAGGGGAGTGAGGAGATCACAGTGTGTTTGGATGTGAGGGGAGTGAGGAGATCACAGTGTGTTTGGATGTGAGGGGAGTGAGGAGATCACAGTGTGTTTGGATGTGAGGGGAGTGAGGAGATCACAGTGTGTTTGGGTGCTGAGGGGAATGAGAAGATCTCAGTGTGTTTGGATGATGAGGGGAGTGAGGAGATCGCAGTGTGTTTGGGTCCGAGGGGAGTGAGGAGATCACGGTGAGTTTGGGTGCCGAGGGGAGTGAGGAGATCACGGTGAGTTTGGGTGCCGAGGGGAGTGAGGAGATCACAGTGTGTTTGGATGTGAGGGGAGTGAGGAGATCACAGTGTGTTTGGATGTGAGGGGAGTGAGGAGATCACAGTGTGTTTGGATGTGAGGGGAGTGAGGAGATCACAGTGTGTTTGGATGTGAGGGGAGTGAGGAGATCACAGTGTGTTTGGATGTGAGGGGAGTGAGGAGATCACAGTGTGTTTGGATGTGAGGGGAGTGAGGAGATCACAGTGTGTTTGGATGTGAGGGGAGTGAGGAGATCACAGTGTGTTTGGATGTGAGGGGAGTGAGGAGATCACAGTGTGTTTGGGTGCTGAGGGGAATGAGAAGATCTCAGTGTGTTTGGATGATGAGGGGAGTGAGGAGATCGCAGTGGGTTTGGGTGCTGAGGGCTGTGAGGAGATCACAGTGTGTTTGGATGATGAGGGGAGTGAGGAGATCACGGTGAGTTTGGGTGCTGAGGGGAGTGAGGAGATCACAGTGTGTTTGGGTGCTGAGGGGAGTGAGGAGATCGCAGTGGGTTTGGGTGCTGAGGGGAGTGAGGAGATCGCAGTGTGTTTGGGTGCCGAGGGGAGTGAGGAGATCACAGTGGGTTTGGGTGCTGAGGGGAGTGAGGAGATCGCATTGTGTTTGGGTGCTGAGGGGAGTGAGGAGATCGCATTGTGTTTGGGTGCTGAGGGGAGTGAGGAGATCGCAGTGTGTTTGGGTGCCGAGGGGAGTGAGGAGATCACAGTGGGTTTGGGTGCTGAGGGGAGTGAGGAGATCACAGTGGGTTTGGATACCGAGGGGAGTGAGGAGATCTGAGGTATTTGTGTCCTATGGGCAGCATCCCTGGGAGAGAGCAATGCTGGCCCCAGGTCCTATCGCCGTTGAGCAGAGAGAGTGCCCCACATTTCCCGTGTTTGGCTCCTATGTGGGGTGCTGACTCTGGCGAGGGGTCTGGGCATGTCTCGTCTGAGTGTTTCTATTCCAGCCTTGTAGGAAGGCCGGGCATCATGGAGGGAAGGAGGACCAGAAGGGGTGAAAAGTCATCTCAGGAATTTGAGGAAAGAAGGCAGGAGGGGTTATTTTCCGTCTCCTCTTCAGTGAGAAACACAATTTCATACACGCAGAGTTTCTCTTAGAAGAATTTGAATAAATCTGACAGGATCTTGTGCTGAATTACTCTCTGAATTATTTCTAGAAAAGCAGAGCAAAATGATTTACCAGGCGACGTCAGTGTCATTCTGAGGAAGGCCTACAGACACTTAGGTCATTACAACCACCAGCGCTTTCCTTCTATCAGAGAAGAAAAGTAAGTGTTTGTATTTTTCCAATATCACATCTTCATAATCATTGTACAAAATTTAGCAGGCACTGAAAAATGTGAAAAAATGTAAAACAAGCAACTAGAACCACCTTTGCAAAAGCCAGCCATTGTGGAGGTTTTAGTAAGGTCCTCTCTGGTCTTTTGTGGCCTGAGATTTGTACTGTCTTGCGAATACTTTCATACCCTACTTTTTAACATGAGTTTAGTTTGTAGGCATATGGATGGTTAGGTCACTGTGGCACCTCTCACGGTTCTGGTGGCTGCGTGGCGTTCCATGGGTGGGAGAACACAGGTTTCTCTGGAGCCTTTTTCAGGCTGGTTTGTTTGGATTCTGTGCTTTCTCGAATCCTCCAGGCACTGTTGAGAGTTTGGGATAAGTCCTGGGCTGGTATCCTGGAAGCAGGAAGCTGAGCCCGAGGCTTTCAGAAGCACATGGAAAGCACTGGCTGGTTTTGCCTTCGTGGGCATGGGGTGGGTGGGGGGGTTTGTCCCCTGCCCCTGGAGCGATTTTGTCACCTCCTTAGTAGCACTATGTATATTTTTAAGAGAATGGGAAACAAGTAAAGCTTGTTGATATGGTAGGCTGAAATTATCTGTTTGGTTTTCTGGTGGCCATGGGAAACTAACAGAGAAGGTGTATTAGTTATCTGCAGCTGCGTAACAAGTACCCACAAACTTAGAAGCTTGAAACAACACAGGTCCATGACCTCACCGTGTCTGTGGGACGGGAACCCGGGCACAGGTCCGTGACCTCCCTGTGTCTGTGGGACGGGAACCTGGGCACAGCAGCAGCCACCGTGTTGACTGGTCTGGGGTCTCTTCTCGAGGCTGGACTGGGGAAGGGGTCCCCCAAGCTCACAGGGGTGTTGGGAGGACTCGGTTCCTGTGGGTTCAGGCCTCGGTCCTGGTGGGACAGCTTGCTTCATCAGTGCTAGCGAGGGGCGCCAGACGCCAGCACATTCGTGGTCTCATCAGGGAGGTGGCACCTGCCCAACATTGAGGTCTCCACTGCTCAGCTGCAGGCTCCTCGAGGGAGGGGCCCCAGGACCGCAGGGTGGCTGCTGGGCCACAGCCTGGGCCGCAGGGGCACAGGGCCAGCCTGCTGGTGGGTCTGTTTTCGGGAGGGGTATGAGTGCATGTGTACATGGGGATGTGCGTGGATATATTGTTCTGGAAGGAGTTTACGTCTTCCATCAGACCCTCCACGTTGTTCTAACTGAAGTCCGGCCGAGCGTGGCCGTGGCCCTGGCCGAGCATCCCCTTCTGTGGCCAGGCGCTCCGACGAGAGGTCTTGGGACCAGGGTAAATAGCCCTGTTCCGAGGTCTGTCCACAGGCGGCATTCTCAGGCACTTTTACGGATTCTCTCTTCCCGACCTGCCCAGCAGGCCTGTGCGCTGGAGCTCAGGTAGGACGGAGAGGCCAGTGTTGTGATGCCAGGCCTGCCAGGACCTGAGAGGGCCCAACAGCAGAGCAGGGGGAGGAGGAGGTGGGCAGGGACGAGGGGCGGAGAAGCGTCTGCACCCCACCCCAAAGCAGCCTCCTGCCCACAGCTACCCAGGGATGCAGGGAGGATGGTCACACCACACTGAGGGCCGAGTTGAGTCGCTGCCAGCAGCCGCCAATTGTATTCCCGGTAAGACTGTGATTACTCCCCGGGAAACAGCAGAAGACATGTAGACCTGCTCCCCGAGGACATTTGGCAATGTCTGGAGACACTGTGGGCGGCTGCTCTTCATCTAGCGGGCAGCTGCAGGGACACAATGGACAGGCTCCTCCTGGAAGAGAGGCGTCCCGGAGGGAAACCCTGGCCTAATCTCCACTGGAGGAGCGTGATCCTGATCCCTGCAGCTCAACAGGAAGCCTTAGAGTGGAGAGCTGAGGGCACCCGCTGTGCTCTTTCTTGAAGTTGTCTGGAGCACTGTGGGTCTTTGCATGTGGATACAAATTTTAGCCTCAGCCTGTCAGTTTCTGCAAAGACCCTGATTGGTGACTGCAGGTGCGGTTGGCGGCGCGCCTACGGGCTTGTCGCATGGTAGGAAGGCCCAGGCTCTGTGTGGGGAGCGTGGGGAAGGCCCAGGCTCTGTGTGGGGAGCGTGGGGAAGGCCCAGGCTCTGTGTGGGGAGTGTGGGGAAGGCCCAGGCTCTGTGTGGGGAGTGTGGGGAAGGCCCAGGCTCTGTATGGGGAGTGTGGGAAGACCCAGGCTCTGTGTCAGGAGTGTTGGGAAGGTTCAGCCTCTGTGTGAAGAGGTGGAAGGCCCAGCCTCTGTGTGGGGAGTGTGGGGAGGCCCAGGCTCTGTGTCAGGAGTGTTGGGAAGGTTCAGCCTCTGTGTGAAGAGGTGGAAGGCCCAGCCTCTGTGTGGGGAGTGTGGGGAAGGCCCAGGCTCTGTGTGAGGAATGTGGGGAAGGCCCAGGCTCTGTGTGGGGAGTGTAGGGAGGCCCAGGCTCTGTGTGGGGAGGAGGGAGGCCCAGGCTCTGTGTGGGGAGTGTGGGGAAGGCCCAGGCTCTGTGTGGGGAGTGTGGGGAGGCCCAGGCTCTGTGTGGGGAGTGTGGGGAAGGCCCAGGCTCTGTGTGGGGAGGAGGAAGGCCCAGGCTCTGTGTGGGGAGTGTGGGGAAGGCCCAGGCTCTGTGTGGGGAGTGTGGGGAAGGCCCAGGCTCTGTGTGGGGAGTGTGGGGAAGGCCCAGGCACTGTGTGGGGAGTGTGGGGAGGCCCAGGCTCTGTGTGGGGAGGAGGGAGGCCCAGGCTCTGTGTGGGGAGTGTAGGGAGGCCCAGGCTCTGTGTGGGGAGGAGGGAGGCCCAGGCTCTGTGTGGGGAGTGTGGGGAAGGCCCAGGCTCTGTGTGGGGAGTGTGGGGAAGGCCCAGGCTCTGTGTGGGGAGTGTGGAGAGGCCCAGGCTCTGTGTGGGGAGGAGGAAGGTCCAGGCTCTGTGTGGGGAGTGTAGGGAGGCCCAGGCTCTGTGTGGGGAGTGTGGGGAGGCCCAGGCTCTGTGTGGGGAGGAGGAAGGTCCAGGCTCTGTGTGGGGAGTGTGGGGAAGGCCCAGGCTCTGTGTGGGGAGGAGGAAGGCCCAGGCTCTGTGTGGGGAGTGTGGGGAAGGCCCAGGCTCTGTGTGAGGAATGTGGGGAAGGCCCAGGCTCTGTGTGGGGAGTGTGGGGAGGCCCAGGCTCTGTGTCAGGAGTGTTGGGAAGGTTCAGCCTCTGTGTGAAGAGGTGGAAGGCCCAGCCTCTGTGTGGGGAGTGTGGGGAGGCCCAGGCTCTGTGTCAGGAGTGTTGGGAAGGTTCAGCCTCTGTGTGAAGAGGTGGAAGGCCCAGCCTCTGTGTGGGGAGTGTGGGGAAGGCCCAGGCTCTGTGTGAGGAATGTGGGGAAGGCCCAGGCTCTGTGTGGGGAGTGTGGGGAAGGCCCAGGCTCTGTGTGAGGAATGTGGGGAAGGCCCAGGCTCTGTGTGGGGAGTGTAGGGAGGCCCAGGCTCTGTGTGGGGAGGAGGGAGGCCCAGGCTCTGTGTGGGGAGTGTGGGGAAGGCCCAGGCTCTGTGTGGGGAGTGTGGGGAGGCCCAGGCTCTGTGTGGGGAGTGTGGGGAAGGCCCAGGCTCTGTGTGGGGAGGAGGAAGGCCCAGGCTCTGTGTGGGGAGTGTGGGGAAGGCCCAGGCTCTGTGTGGGGAGTGTAGGGAGGCCCAGCCTCTGTGTGGGGAGTGTGGGGAAGGCCCAGGCTCTGTGTGGGGAGTGTAGGGAGGCCCAGCCTCTGTGTGGGGAGTGTGGGGAAGGCCCAGGCTCTGTGTGGGGAGTGTGGGGAAGGCCCAGGCACTGTGTGGGGAGTGTGGGGAGGCCCAGGCTCTGTGTGGGGAGGAGGGAGGCCCAGGCTCTGTGTGGGGAGTGTAGGGAGGCCCAGGCTCTGTGTGGGGAGGAGGGAGGCCCAGGCTCTGTGTGGGGAGTGTGGGGAAGGCCCAGGCTCTGTGTGGGGAGTGTGGGGAAGGCCCAGGCTCTGTGTGGGGAGTGTGGGGAGGCCCAGGCTCTGTGTGGGGAGGAGGAAGGTCCAGGCTCTGTGTGGGGAGTGTAGGGAGGCCCAGGCTCTGTGTGGGGAGTGTGGGGAGGCCCAGGCTCTGTGTGGGGAGGAGGAAGGTCCAGGCTCTGTGTGGGGAGTGTGGGGAAGGCCCAGGCTCTGTGTGGGGAGGAGGAAGGCCCAGGCTCTGTGTGGGGAGTGTGGGGAAGGCCCAGGCTCTGTGTGGGGAGGAGGAAGGCCCAGGCTCTGTGTGAGGAATGTGGGGAAGGCCCAGGCACTGTGTGGGGAGGAGGGAGGCCCAGGCACTGTGTGGGGAGTGTGGGGAGGCCCAGGCTCTGTGTGGGGAGTGTAGGGAGGCCCAGGCTCTGTGTGGGGAGGAGGGAGGCCCAGGGCACTGTGTGGGGAGTGTGGGGAGGCCCAGGCTCTGTGTGGGGAGTGTAGGGAGGCCCAGGCTCTGTGTGGGGAGGAGGGAGGCCCAGGCTCTGTGTGGGGAGTGTGGGGAGGCCCAGGCTCTGTGTGGGGAGTGTGGGGAGGCCCAGGCTCTGTGTGGGAAGAAGGAAGGCCCAGGCTCTGTGTGGGGAGTGTGGGGAGGCCCAGGCTCTGTGTGGGGAGTGTGGGGAGGCCCAGGCTCTGTGTGGGGAGTGTGGGGAGTCCCATGCTCTGTGTGGGGAGGAGGAAGGTTCAGGATCTGTGTGAAGAGGAACCTGCCTCTTCCCTGCATGGCCTCTGGCCTCGCTGAGCTGCAGATGTGGGTCTGAGCTGCTGTGCAATGCAATGGCTTTGAGTACGCATGTCGTCATCCCTGTGCTTCTCCTGGGTTCTGCACATGACCTGAAGCCTGGAGAGTGAGGAGCAGGGTGTCCAGTAGGGACGTGGCCCTGGGCAGCCTCCACAACTGTGCTGGCCCCGGGAGACTGCTGGGCTCCGGTGCTGTAGCTTGAAGCCCTGCTGGGGCCTCCCCACAGGGCTTCTGTTCTACTAATTAACTTAATTTTATTTATTTCTTATTCTACCTTTATTTCCTGCTTCTGCTTGAACGGGGGACATGGATTCTCACCTGCAGCCATGTTTCCTGTGCCCCCTATTGAGCCGGTGCTGGCTGGTTTGTTTGTTTGCAGAATGCTTTTGCTTTTTGAATTGGCGCGTTTTTCCTTGACCTTGAAATGCATGGAGATCTCCTCTGCCTGCCTCTCAGACCTGAAGAAGATGGAAAGCAAAGTAAGTGGCATCATGACACTGCTGCCTGGGGATGAGGCGCTGCTCACTGTGCAGTTGGACAAAAGGCAAAGAAAGGAAGAGCAGTTCACCAGGCCACGGCCCCCAGGGCTTCGGCCCGTGGTTGGCACATTGCCGTCTTTCCTACCTGTGTTTTGCACAGTTGCAGTTAGATGGTGTTTGCAATTTTACACCTGCCCGTTTCTCTTTGCCTTTCTTGTGGCCACAGGTCCACAGCACCACAGTTGTTTCTAGAGTCCAATTTACGGATGGCGTAAAATTTCATGATGCTAATGATGCAGAACATCCTCCACCAGTCCCATTATTGGACGTGTAAATCACACCGGCAGCGCCTCGTTACCCGCAGTTCACTTTCTGCAGTTTGTTACCTGCAGACAGCTACAGTATGAAAATATTAAGCTATTCTGAGGGAGAGGCCACAGCCACATCACTTCTGTTACAGTATAGTGTTATGATTGTATCTTATTATTAGTAATTGTTATAAATATCTTACTGTGCCTAATTTAGAAATTGAAGTTTATCGTAGGGATTTCTGTCTAGAAAAAATCACAGTATAATCGGGTTTGGGACTACTCCACGTTTCAGGCCTCCACTGGGTTGGGGGGTCTGGAAACGTATCCTCTCAGAGAAGGGGGGGCTACCGTATAATTTTTTGCTTATTACATAAAGGGCTGCAGTGAACATTTTGTGCCTAAAACATTTTTCTGCGTTTAGGATTTTTCCCTAAGATGAGTATATTTACATGAAATGACTAGGGAATTTTCACTTTTAATATTTTAAGAACACACGTTAGAGTATTGCCCTCCCGAAGAAGCTTCACACAACGACAAGTGTGTAAGACTGCATACATCAGGTTTGCCGATGCTTTCAGGAACTGTGACAGGCTCTTCCACAGAGCAGGGAAAACGTGATCAGTTTATCAGGGATGGTTTTGAGCAAACTGAGTGTCGCTTTACACACAGAGAGTGAAGAAGGGGGACCCTCGGATGCACAGCCACATGCTGGGGCCTCCCTTTGTGCTGTCTTCATTGAGCACCTGCTGTGTGCTTTGCCCAGGTTACCTAAGAGTGAACGTAAACCAACCATCAGTGGCGCAGGAGACATGGCCATGGCTCAGCACGGGGGGAGCCGTCCAGTCACGCTGAGGGCTGTGCTGATCTGGAAATGGTTTCAGAATAGGAGATGCAGTTCACGTGGCCTTGACAGCCAGGCAGCCCTTGGAGGGACCACCCACCAGGGTGCAGGTGGGAAGCGTGGTCAAGGCTGGAAACAGCAGCCCATGCCGCACGGAGGATGGGAGGCTCCTGTGTTTGATGCCCTTTACTGGCTTCTGTGGGCCCCATTTCCATCTTCTGGGTTTTCACGGCACGGTGTCCCCAATTCAGAATGACTATGGAACGCCTGGGTCCGGCCCCACTTCCTCCTCCCCAGCAGCCCTTCCTTCAGCTCCCTGTGCCTCAGGGTTTGTCCCTGCAAAATGGCAGCAGTAACAGGACCCATCTCCAAGGGCTGCTGTGGAACTGAAAGCAATGTTTTGTGTATCCCAGGTTGAGGCTCTCAGGTGGGCCCCTGCTGACGTGGGGTTGCTGTTAGGGAGGCTCCTGTGGCCCAACTCTGCCCCCACCGCCGGTGGCCCCTGCACAGCACGTTCCTCTGCCCCGGCTTGAGGACACTGTCCTGGCCCTTTGCCCGGTTGGCCTCTGCCCATCCCTCAGGCCCCAGCCCTCCTATTACCTCCTGTCTGACCACTGGTCGAAAGCGACCTTCTCTAGGTAAACATTCTACCAGGAGGCTCATTATCTCCGCCAGCCTACTGTTAGACATTCAGGATCTCACGAGATTTATTTTAAATTAAAAGCTCACTAATGTTAAGGATATGAATAGTTTTTAATTTTGAAGCCTTGGTGCATTTTTAAAGACTATCCACTGTAATACATTTCACAATTGCCTGAGTGAATGGTGGAAATGATTTAACCAGGCAGACACCTGGACTTGTGGGACCACATAAAGAGTTTTAAGATCCGTGAACGTGTGGGAAGCACGGAACGCTTTTTCTGACCTCTGTGAAGCCTGGCATGGCTTCCTCAGTGGCATGGAGGCTTGCAGCCGCTGGACAGGCTGGGGCACACAGCCTGGGGTGGTGGCCTCCTGCGCTCTCCATCCTGGCCGGCACGGAGGCCCAGACATGCAGGACTGCGGTGCAGCCATCCCGAGGTGCTGCGGGTACTTCCCGTCCTTGTGGACGTCTGCTGCCGAGGACCTGCTCCCCGGGACGGAGGCGTCTGCCGCCGAGGACCTGCTCCCCAGGACGGAGGGCGTCTGCCGCCGAGGACCTGCTCCCCGGGACGGAGTTGTCTGCCGCCGAGGACCTGCTCCCCGGGATGTCTGTGTCTGTTAGTTGTGAAGATGCTTCACCATCAGCGCCTGCGCTCACAGACTAGGAGCTTGAGTCTCCTGTGTCCAGAAAACCTGCACCCCTCACGCCAGGGCGGGTTTAGGGGTGTCACCCCTCGAGCGGGGTGGGTTTAGTGGTCTTTGGATGACAGCCACACGTTGCTCCCCAGCTTTTGTAAGGCCACCGAGGCCTGGGAACATCTTCCCCGAGCTCAGCAAGCCCCCAAGAAAGGAGAGGTAGAGTGCCCTTCTTCCCGGTGTGACGCACAACACATTGCTTCCCAGACTTCAGCGCAGCCCCGGGCCGCCAAGCAGCCTGGCTGAGGCCTGGGTACCAGGTGTTGGGGGCCGGGACAAGGCCCCTGAAAAGGGCAAACCCAGGACCCTCCCGTGCCGCTCTCGGGTGGTGGGGCCCGCAGGCAGGCAAAGAGTTGGTGTAGCTGAAAACACGGCTTCCTCACTTAAACCTCTGCGTCATAGGTGTCTTTGTGTCATCGTGTGACTTGTATTTGTTAAACCTCTACCCAGTAATATTTTAAATGCCTTTGAATTTCATGAATGTACACAGCTGCTTCCCTTACAGATCTCCATCTTTTCAAAAACTGTTTATATCTGCAGGATCCTGGGAAGCTTATTGAAATGGAATGTCTGGAGTGTGAATCGGAAGCTTTAAGACTTGAAAGTAAGATGAAAGTGTACATCCGCGCGGCTGTTGAGGTCAGTCCTTACGCAGGAGTCATACACCTGGCATTATTTTGCAGATTCCTGGAGCTTGGTGGAAGTTGAGTGTGTCCCAGGCTTGAGGGTGCTGGGGACATGGCCTGGACCCCACTGCTGGACTCGCCCTGGCTCCCGTGACAGCGGGTGTGAGTCCAGCCTCCAGTGCCACGCTCCCTGTCCTGCGCACAGGGGCCTACACGCCGCCCTGGTGGGGTGGGGTCGTGCAGGTCAGCGACTCCCTCTGACCCTCCTCCTGCAGCCCCCATGGAGCTGCCCCCTCCCCGCTGTGTGGTGATGCCTGCCTGGGAGGACGGGGGACGGCCACGCGTCCCATGAGGGCTTTCTGCCAGCCTCACTTGAGTCCGGGAAGGCGTCCTAATGATGAGGGGCAAAAGCCACCGCCGGCCCTGGCATCAGCTGCCAATTACAGGCACTTGACCCACCTCTGTCCTGCTGTCTGAGACGACAGGCTCTGGAATAGCAGCCACTGCCAGGAAAGGAACTAGGAATCCTTTTAGACTCTTCCTCAGTAAGAATTTCCCAGTTAAAAGATGAACAGAAACCTCACAGGATGGTGGCCTGCAGCCCTGATGTGGTACCACGGCAAGTGCCACAGGGTCGGCTGGGAACCCTCAGGCCCTGTCAGCCAGGCAGTGCGAGGCTCCGCTGGGTACAGAGGAGCCAGGGGCGTGCGGGTCAGTGCCAGAGGTGCCGTGGCAGGGGATGAGCAGGGCAGCCGGGAGGCCTTCCCCATCCCCACTCCTAACGCATCCATCCTCAGCCCGCACTGCCTGGCACACGTATCACAGCTCGGCGGGTGCCGATGCCCCTGTGGACTTGCTCCTGGGTCTGCCTCTGTGGGGCTGAGCTTCTCGCGGGAGGTTTTTGACTGCTGCTGTGCGCTGGTGCCACATGTGGTAGGCGCTTAATGAGTGTTCGTTTAAGGAATGATTTCCAGACGCTTTGGCTGTTGCACTTTGTTGTGAAAGTGAACAGAGGCTGCTTGTGGCTGTGGCGCTGTGGGTTGTGCGGCTGCTTCCCCTGACTCACCTGCTGAGGACCTCGGAGGGGCCGGCACCGGCATATGAGGCTTTCAGACCCAGCAGCCAAGTGGCAGGATGGGGTTGTGAGGTTCAGCCTCCACCCAGCCCAGGGGCAGCGTGAGGGCGAGGCCCCCGTGGAAGCCACGGGCTATGGGGACGTGGCCAAGTGAGCCCAGGACGGTGGGCGGTCCAGCAGGGCTTGTGGGAGGTGGGAGTGTGGGGAGACTGCTCCACTGAAATCCTGGCCAAAGCCTTTGTCCTGGGAAGGGCCCGTGTAGCACAGACCGGAGGAGGCATTCTGGGGGTGGGAAGCGTAGCGAACACAGGCCCCAGGAAAGAGACGGGATCAGGAAGGGAGCAGCGCCCGCTGAGTCCACACGGGGGAGGCGGGCGCAGCCACGAAGTGTGGGCACTGCCAAGCCTCCTGCATGTAATATCTTGTGAGACGTCCACTTCCTCCTAGAAAGAGTCACTCTGGCCATTTTCACGGACAGATTTGAGCATGACGCCACGCAGGGTGATGAATTTAGGGCCTGCATTCTCAGTGTGCCCTGCACGCAGGTGCCGCCCCAGCCCCGCAGCTCGAGCCGACAACCTCCCTACAATCCCCCCCGTCTTCTCCGCAGGCCCAGCTGGATATCATACAGAGGCTAGATGTCGCGCTGCAGCGAGCCGTGCGCCTGGGCGACCCCCGGGTCATCCACGTGGTATGCACCACGCAGTGGAACACCTGCCTGCCCCTGCTGCAGCACAACCTACGGCACCACCTGCGGAAGCCCCTGGCCGGCGTTGCGGACGTGCTGGAGAAGGTGGACAGGTGGGGCGCGCACCTGTGCTGTGTCCTCCACAGGGGGCGTGGCACATAGGAGGAGACAGAGGAGGAGAAGGTGGCCCAAGCCCCCTTGCCATGACAGTGCCACAAGCAACAGACTCCCCCTGTACTCAATAAGGGCCACCCTCTGTCCCAGCTCAGGGCCAGGCACGCCGGGTCCTCTGTGGTGCATTGGCGGGGCCAGAGGAAGAAGCAGGCTCGGCCTTGCCTCAAGGGCATGTGTGTCCCTCGAGCCTCCATGGAAGGGGCCTGTCATGGCCACAGAGGCCGGGAGTGGGGGCTGGTTGTGGCCCCGTGGGACTTGGGCCATCTTGGATGAGACAGGAGTGCTCAGAGGGCCCAGTGTCAGGGAGGAGCATGGTGTGTCCTCAGGGGTGACAGGAATGCAGGGGCCAGCACGGCAGCAGGTGGCAGGCATCACAGTGGACCACGGCAGGCAGGCGGCAGGCATCAGGGTGGACCATGGCAGGCAGGCGGCAGGCATCAGGGTGGACCATGGCAGGCAGGAGATAGGTACTGGGGGTGAGGGGCAAGGGCAGCCACAAGGTGTTGCAGAGCCTGGGCCCAGGGTGGCTGGAGAACCACAGCCCTGGTCTCAGGACCTGTTTCTTGTTGGGAGGGCTCAGCCTCTTCATTGCCGTCAGCACAATTTTGACTCTGAGTCCGCCGCCTCAGCCCCCCCTCCCTGTCTGCTACCTTCCTGCACTGCCAGTGCTCCTTCCCACCTTCTCTGGGGCTCCCTGAATTTTTCTAGAGTTCTATTTAATTTTCTCTATTGGCTTCTTGGTTTCTCGACTATACCTTTTGGAGGAATGGAAGATTTCTCTGGGGCTAAGAACATGCACCCTTAACTTAGCACAGTCTGTGTCAGGCCAGCATCACTCTGGCTCATTTCACACAGACACACACCCTAAAACATGGTGACCACACCCCTCACACCCCTGCTGGGCCTTCCTTCGACTTCCCACAGCACAGAATGAACCCTGGATCCCGGCTCAGCCGTGTCAGAACTGCTTCTCAAGCCTGGGGCCATCAAACTCAGGCTCCTGTCACACAGCCTGCTCGAGGCCGGGGGTCCGGGGTACCCCCACACGGGCTGCGTGAGGCCAGGGGTTCCAGGGCACCCCCACACAGGCTGCTGGAGGCCAGGGGGTCCAGGGCACCCCCACAGAGCTGCTCGAGGCCAGAGGGTCTGGGGCACCCCCACATAGCTGCTTGAGGCGAGGGGGTCCAGGGCACCCCCACACGGCTGCTCAAGGCCAGGGGTTCCCGGGCACCCCCACACAGCTGCTCGAGGCCAGGGGGTCCGGGGACCCCCACATGGCTGCTCGAGGCCAGGGGTTCCGGGGTACCCCTACATGGCTGCTCAAGGCCAGGGGGTCCAGGGAACCCCCACACGGGCTGGTTGGGCTGCTCCGCACGGCCCTTCCTCTCCAGACCCTAGCCTCCTTCACAGCCCTGCACCCCGACCCCTGCCGCCGTGGCCTGTGGGAACCACACCCCACACTTCAGGAAGTTGTCCCCAGGCAGACAGCCGGGCAGTCTTGCACTAGCGCCCAGGTTTCCTTCCAGGGGCTGCCGTCGTGAGCTGCCGAGGCCTCTGGGGTCTGCAGGGGCTTCTCTCCTTGTCCCCATTTGTGAGCCCCCAGGGCCAGGTAGGGACATCACTGGAAAGATGGCAGAAAGCCAGGGGCACCAGGCACCAAGCCTGCCCTACACTCTGGGGCCACTGCAGGCCTTCCCCTGGAGGGTGTGACCCCAGCCTGACAGAGGCACAGTGCCGCCAGGGCCCCTGATGCCACGCCACCCCCGCAGCCTCATGACGCTTCTCCGCTGCCAAGTGCACATGGAGATGGCGCAGATCGAGGAGGACGAGGACCGGCTGGAGCCCGCCATGGAGCACCTCCGGAAAGCCGCGTGCCTGGACAGCCTGGGCCTCTACCAGGACAGGCTCCAGATGGCCTCCACCCGGCTGCGCCTTTGCACCACGCTATACCAGGCCCCTGAGCGCGCAGAGGACAAGGCCATCATGGCCGTTGAGCAGGTGCCGCCTGGGGAGGTGAGGGAGGCTGGGTGCTGCAGCCCCGGCATGGGGCCAGGGCCGGGCTCTGAGGGCACAGCAGGGCGGGAGCCGCCCAGGGCTGCCTGAAGCAAGGAGGCCTGGGACCGAGCTGTCACTGTGTCTATGAGCACGAGGACCACACAGGCCCCTGCCAAAGGCCAGGAGGCTCCAGAAGTTGGAGACGGTGCTGTGGAAAGTCCAGCAGCCCCTTGCTCATCAGTCTCTGCTTTTCACAGGCAAAAAAAGCTACCCCAAAGGACAGCGTCAGGAAGAAGCGGGCCCTCCTGGTGAACGCAGGCCTGGCCTTAGCCCCTGACACGTTTCAGATTGTGCTAGACAGTGAGAATGAGGCCAAAGGTGAGCTCTGCACTGGGCTCTCCCAGCCCGGAACCGTACGCCTTGAATGGCTCCGAGGCTGCCCCGGGGCCTCCCCAGTCCCCATGCTCCCTGCCACGGCCCCCTGGATGCACAAGGACCTTGCACTGGCAGTGTCCTTCGATCTTGGCCCGCCGGGTCTGGCAAAGCCCAGCGAGGGTCTTCTGTGCACACGCCAGCCAAGTCGGGTGCCCTGTGTGCCGGGACAGACCCCACAGGCTCCGCTGCTTAGACTACGGGAACTTACTCCTCCCAGCCCCAGGCTGGAAATCAAGGCGTGGGCAGGACTGGTTCCCCCTGAGTGCTCTTCCTTGGCTTGTGGACGCCGTCTCCTCCCCGCATCCTCACAGGGCCGTACCCTCTGGGGGTCTGTGTCCTCGTTTCCTCCCCTTGGAAGGACACCAGTCAGATTGGACTAGGGTCCACCCTGATGACCTCATTTGACCCAAATTACCTCCAAAGAAGGTCATACCCTGAAGTCCTGGGGGTGAGGACTTCAACACACCCTGCTCTGGGGAATGGGGTTGAGCCACTGCCTGAGGCACAGGACGGGGCTCCCTGGATCACGGGGGTCAAAGCTGAAGCCATCACATCTGTCCCGGGGAGACCCTGAGCTGGCTTTGGGTAATGGGACACGGGGCCGTACGGCCCATGTGCGGGGACTGAGCCAGGGTTCGGCGGGTGTGTTGCATCCTCACTGCCCGAGCTTCTCTGGGCACTCGCCAGTGGCTCTGGGAACGCAGGCGGCCCCACTCTCTCCAGCCCAGTGCAGGGGCCAGGCTGGGCCTGGCTTGGGAGCCCTTCCCGCTGGTCCCCTGAGGGTCCTGCTGGGGGCTGCTGCCAGGCCTCCCTCCAGCTCAGTGCCCAGCAGCCGGCGGCTTTCGCCCAGCACGACGAACCAGGTGTCACCCAGACTGCAGCCTGTGGAGATGGTGGTCGGGAGTGGAGCTGCTGGGTCATGTCTCGGGTCTGAGACGAGGAGATGGGCAGACGCAGGGTGGGTCGTGCCCTGCAAGGGAAGGTTGGTGACTCTTGGAGCGGGAAGGGGCTGCCGCCCTGTCATCCACCGCCCTCAGATGCTGCCGCACCTGTGCTTTCATTTTGCCCTAATGAGTTTGAGGAGCAGCTGCAGATCCACCAGTAGGACCCAGACGCACCTGTTTTGCCTTCCTGACTCCTTTCACTCATGGGCGTGTGCTGCTGGCTGCCTGGGGGTCAGGTGCATGTCCACTGCTGGCTGTGGGGCCGAGACAGCACCTACACCCAGCAGGAGGTGCTGCGGGGCCCTGCCCAGGGGCAGTGAGGGCGGCGCGGGCTCCAGGGGAGGATGCCCTTGAGTGGCTCCTGAAGGTGAACCCCTGTGCCGGCCGAGAGGGTGGACACCAGCCAGGGGAGGCCCAGCCCCCGGGGTCGCCCATGCACAGGAGGCCCCCCAGGGTGTGGAGCTGAGTTCCGGGTGCTCGTGATTATTTGCCAGGAAAAGGAGTGGTGATTCAGAACGTCTGGCGTCATGCGGATAAACCTGCTGGGCCTTGGGGTGCTACGCAGGGGCTGGGTGGGAGCTCGGGAGTCTGAGGCCGGGTGCCTCTGCTTGGAGGGCAGCTGGACAGCGCAGCCAGCAGAGCAGCAGGAGGGTCTTGGCAGACTCTGCTCCAAAGTTCCTGGAGCCTCCCCCACTCAGAGGACCACTGGCTCGGCCTCATCACCGGCAGGAGACACAGGCAATGCCACTCTGCAGCTGTGAGGAGCTCGGCTTCTGGGAGCCGGGGATCTAGGACCCCTGGAGCCGCTACCTGTGGGTGGCCTCCCCGGCGCCGGCGCAGGGCATTGGTTACTGATGGGCACGTCCCCGGCCCTTGGCCAGCAGCCGCAACACCTGCCTTTGCATTTCCTCCCTCAGTCTCCACCGGGAAGAACAGGGGCCGGTTCACCTACCTCTGCGCGAAGGCGCGGCACCACACCGTCAGCGTGGACAAAGCTGCCGGGCACCTGCGGCGCCTGGGCAACGAAAACGACAAGGAGAGGTGAGCGAGGAAAAGGCCAGAGCGCCACGCACAGCCCAGCCCGGGGGTCGCTCAGCCCGAGGGCCAGTGTCTGTGGCGGCCGAGCTGACCCTGCATGTGGCCGTCTGGGGACTCGCCAGGCCACCTGCTCCAGGATGGTGGGACGAGGTCCCTGCCTGGGGGTCCCACCACAGACGGGACCCCCCAGCCTGTGATGACAGCCACGGCCTATGAGGTGTGCGGCCGCCCTGTCCCGCCTGTCACTGCTGTCACTCGGAGGACACGCAGCGCCCGTGACCAGAGCAGGCTGATTTTTGGTACCGACCCTGCGGTCGGTACCATCCCCGGGAGGCCTGTCCCGTGCACTCCCCCGGGGAGTGGATTGTGTGGCCTTTCTTCTCACCACAGGGAAGGGAGGTGCCGCGCACAGCTGGCTGGCAGGGGGAGCGGAGAGCTGCGCCCGACCCCGGGACATGCACCCGCCAGGCTGTCCCCAGCGCGAGCGCCGGGCTCCTTGCCACCTTGAAACTGCAGAGCCACAGTGGCCTTTTCTCAGGCAGCCAGCCCAGGTGTTTTCTAACTTCAGCAGCCACACTTGTCTACTCACCTTTCCCTTGTTTGGGTTCTCGGTGAGCAGGATACAGATTTGGGCAGAGCTGGCCAAAGTGGCCCGGAAACAAGGCGTGTGGGACGTCTGTCGGACGGCGAGCCGCTTCTGCCTCCTGTATGACAACGTCAAGGTGAAGAAGTTGAGGCTGCGGCGAGGTTCGTACCCGCCCTCACGAGTGTGTCCCAGCCTGGCCACGGCCGCCCTCTGGGTGCGGGAAGGGTTGTGGTTCGTGCAATGACAACCCATGGGGCCTTCACATGAGAAAGGGTATTGCTAAGTCACAATGGCAGCAGTTCCCACTAATTATCAGGACCACCAATCATGGGGCGGCGGCCACATCTGGCTGTGTCGGCCGAGCCACGAGCACGGTCGTCACACTCCATCTTCAGTCACTGGGGGCCTCGGAGGCTCAGGCAGGGGCTGGCACAGCCAGTGAGCAGATGCCCATGCGGAGCGCCTACAGGCAGAGGGCAGTGGCCACAGGCCCAGTGTGGAGCAGGACATGGGTGGGGCAGGCTCATCAATCAGCACCCGGCCCTGGAGAGGCTCCTGTCTCAGGGACAGTCAGGACCCGGAGGGACGAGGGAGGTGACAGAACGGGCACAGGGGGCCTGGGAGTCCTGCAGGAGTCAGGGAGGGCACCCCCCAAGAAGGCAGGGGATGCAGGAGGAGCTGGGAGAGCCACAGGTGCCAAGAGCATCTGCAGGGATGTGGCCAAGAGCAAGCCCTGGCTGGGAGCCAGCACTCCACCCAGCTCCGCCACCCCACGGAGAGTCCTCCAGCCTCTTCCTGGGCAAGCTGCCCACCTCCCGCCTACCCGCCCACCTTGGTGGACCCTACACAGAGCTGGGGAGAGGCTCAGGCACTCCAAGATGGTCCAGGAATTCTTGTGTTTTTATTTATTTGCTAGAAAAAAACATGATCCTTACCTGCTGCCATTTCTCTCAGGGAAGAAGAAGCAAGGTAGGGACGGCTCGGTGCAGGACACCTGGAGCCAGCCTGAGGTCGTCCTGCAGAGGCAGGCGTGCCCTGACCTGCTGCGGAAGTTCGCGGAGGTGGGGTTCATCCATGCTGAGGTGCGTCGTGGAGAGGGGGGTTCATCGGTGCTGAGGTGCATCCTGGAACTGGGGCTTATCAATGCTGAGGTGTGTCCCTGCACCATAGCGTCAGAGGGTTGCTTTCCTGCATCCACACAACCTGCTGTGGGGCAGGCGTTGGTGTCCACGTGGCCTGTTAACCCACTGCAGATATTTATTGTCATAGAACCTTCTGCGCTTCAAACAAAATGAATATGAGGGAGGGAAAACTTCCTGGATTCTTGGGAGCTTTTCTAGGAGAAAAATATAAACCAAAGTGTTCATGGGTGTAAATTTCTCTTGGGAACCATTTCTGAGTGGTGAATCTGCAGTTGTGTGGATGACACACGGCGACCGCCACTCGGCGGGGAGATGGTACCTCGGCGTTTGCTGCAGAAGCGCATTGAATGTGGCGTGATGTCCGGGGCCCCTGTGATGGGGCCGCCAGGCCTGTTCCTCCCACGCAGGCTCAGAGACTCCCGGGCTCGCCCTGCCCAAAGTCAGCAGGTAGAAATGGCGGAGTGGGATCCAAACCCGGCCCTGGGACCTCGGGTCCGAGCTCGCAGCCACCGCACTGCACCGACACGAGTGTGGCCCTTGTGACATTGTGTGACTTCAGAGTTCCCAGAGCCACTCTCGGTTAGGTTTCTGTGGACTTGCTCAGTGGGTGCGTGGCCATCAGCCCTGGAGGACAGGGCACCTGCCGATTTAGGCAGTATTTCTGCTGAGTGGCTCCCAGGTGCCAGGCCCATGCCCTCAGCTGGGGTCAGGGTGAGAAGCGGCACAGAACTCTCTGCTCAGGGAGCCGGAGGCCAGATGGCAGAACCAGAGCCAGCGGAGGCCACGGGGCTGTGCCACATGCTCATCCATGCCCCGCAGGCCAGCGCAGACCTTTCCCCTCAAACATTGAAAACATAAAGATTACATAGGGGAGGTGCAAATGCTGGCCGGTGTCTGCTGATACCAGGAAGCCACTGTTGGTCCTTCGGGGCTGCTGGAGTGGGCGGTGCTCTGGAAGGACCTTCTCTTCCCTGACCCTTGTGCTAATGGGTGGAGAGAGTCTGCGAGGAGCTGGCTTTAGTCCCTGGAGTGGCTATTGGGGCAGGCCCAGCTTGCAAAGGGCGCAGCAAACGGGTCTCCCAGCCTGTGCTTGGCATTTTCAAATCAAAGCTGAGGGAAGGGCGTGTGTGTTTCCTATCTGGTGCTGGGCCCGTGCTCCACCCACGACCCCTCCCACTGCATGTGTGTTTTGCAGGCCACGGTTCATTTGCTGCGGTCAGAAGGTGTAGAGCTGAATGACCGGGCCGTCCCCCCCGAAGACCTGAGCCAGCACCCAGCTGGCTACGTGCCTGAACCCCCGGAGGTGAATGCTGAGTGGATCACATACAGGTGGGCGGAGGCGACAGTGGCCTTGAGCACTGCCCGGGGCCGTGGGTCAGAGTGTCCCCTGCACTCAGGCTGGCGTGGGGAGGGACACCCTTCGCATTCGTAAGGACACCGGCTTCTTACGTGGGGGACGTGTCCATTGTCACGTAAATGACTGAGACCATGAAAGAGAAAATGGGGTGACGTGGCCTCACCTGTTTTTAGCAGTCGTTCCTAGCAAGACCCCGGGCGTAGTTTGTTGTTACTACGAGGAAAAGTTCAGGAGTGTCTTTTCCAGCGTGCTGTAGTGTCCACCTTGCTCACTCTTGTCAGGCCCTCTGATGATGCATGAAAGGCAGCTGCGAGGGAGGTGGTCTTCGTGGCGGAAAATAGAAGGAGCAGCTTCTGTATTTGCTCAGAGGAAAAGCTGTGCTCTCCCTCCTATTGTGGGAAAAGCTATCGAGGACTGCCTTGGCCTCAAAAACTCCTTGTGTGTCAATAAGAAAATTTAGTTTGTACAGAACATCTCACAGGATTTGCTGACGTGAGGTTCCAAGTTCAGAAAGAATTGAAATTGGAGTGCTTTTACCATCAATGATGGTTTTTACCTATTTTTAATATAAAATTAAATATTTTTAACTTTTTTTTTAATTGACAAGAATTTTACCGTTTTGGGGGTGCATAGTGACGTTTTGATCTGTGTAACGTGGTGATGAGATCTGCGTAATCAGCGAATCCGTCATGCTGGACGTGCGTTGTTTCTCCATGTTGGGAATGTTCGATGTCCCCCTTCCAGCATCCTTGTAAACTATAGTCGCTCGCCGTGCGTAGGACACGGGAACTAATCCCTCCAATGCAGCTGCGTCAAGCACACGAACGTGGTAAGCTCGGGTGTCCCCGACTATCCATGCATCAGAAGCTGGGCACGGCGCCCTGTCTTCGCCAGTCCCTCGAGGCAGAAGCTGGGCACGGCGCCCCGCCCTCACCGGTCCCTCGGGGCAGAAGCTGGGCACGGCGCCCCGCCCTCGCCGGTCCCTCGGGGCAGAAGCTGGGCACGGCGCCCCGCCCTCGCCGGTCCCTTGGGGCAGAAGGAAAGCCAGCTGTCCCTGCTTGCCGTGCACGCCTGGAGCCACCCGGCCGAGCTCTTTGGAGGGAAGAGGTGGTCAGGCAGCAGCAATGACGATGACGGCTGCAGGTGGCCTTTGTCTTGGCCTCTTGGGATCCCTCTCCTGCAGCAGCTCCGGGCTCTGTGAGGAGCCACCGGGCCCAGGCCCGCCCCGGGCTTCCAGCCCTCACAGCCCCGTCATTTCAGGCAGGGGCTCCAGATGCCTTTCCAGGACCCAGGCCCAAGGCTGGGCAGAGCTCGGCACTCCTGGTGGACCTGCTCACAGACAGGAGGGTCTGAAAATTAGGGCTCAAGCCGTTTGCAGCCTGTGAGCTGAGAGTGGCTTTGACACTTTTAAATTTGTAAAACAAAATAGAAAAAATATACAGTGAAGACTATATGGAGCTTGCAAAGCTCAAAATGCTGTTTGGCCCCTTATACAAAAAGTTTGCCCAGCCTGGTCTAGCGGGACGGACAGACCCTGTCCGCGTCCACAAGGCTGAGTGAGGGCTGACTGCCCTGCGCTCGGTGTGACGGCTCCCTGGGGAAGGGCAGAGCCTGCATGTGATTCAGGTGGGGAGGAAGAGGGAGATGCTCACTTGGGCAGAAGGGAGGGCGGCGCTTCACAGTGTGGAGCGAAGCCAGGAGGCTCAAGGCAGCTGCAGTGTGGCTGGACCCAGCCTCGGGCCGGGGTGCAGTGTGGCTGGACCCAGCCTCGGGCCGGGGTGCAGTGTGGCTGGACCCAGCCTCGGGCCGGGGTGCAGTGTGGCTGGACCCAGCCTCGGGCCGGGGTGCAGTGTGGCTGGACCCAGCCTCGGGCCGGGGTGCAGTGTGGCTGGACCCAGCCTCGGGCCGGGGTGCAGTGTGGCTGGACCCAGCCTCGGGCCGGGGTGCAGTGTGGCTGGACCCAGCCTCGGGCCGGGGTGCAGTGTGGCTGGACCCAGCCTCGGGCCGGGGTGCAGTGTGGCTGGACCCAGCCTCGGGCCGGGGTGCAGTGTGGCTGGACCCAGCCTCGGGCCGGGGTGCAGTGTGGCTGGACACAGCCTCGGGCCGGGGGCCAGAGGTTTGCAGGGGTGAGCGGGGGTCCCATGGCAGGTGTGAGCACTCGTGGCCACGGGAACCAGCCAGGGGCTGTTGGAGGTGTCCAGGGAGGATGGGGACAAACTGGAACGAGGGGGCTGCTGGGAAAGGGGAGCACCAGGCCGGGCTTCAGGTGGAGCGCGCAGGCCGGCGGGGGGCTAGGTGGAGGGGTGGGGCAGAGACGCTCTGCCCCATGCAGCCCCCACAGGAGCCCCTTTCTGAGCCCCGGGCTCCACAGACTTCCGGAAACGAGAGTCTCATAGGAAGAGTCCACACTCTCTTTAGCGAGGGCGGGTGGGGAAAGACCATCTCACACTTAGACACCATCCAGCCGTCCCAGCTGTTTCAGTCCCAGGGACTGGTTTCATGGGAGACAGTTTTTCCACAGACTGGCTGGGTGGAGGCTGGTCGCGGGATGAAACCGTTTCCACCTCAGATCATCAGGTGTTCAATTCTCGCAAGGAGCACGCGGCCTAGATCCTTGGAATGCGCTGATCGCAATAGGGTTCGCGCTCCTGTGAGACTGGAATGCAGCTGCTGATGGGACGGGAGGCGGGGCTCAGGTGGGAGTGCCAGTGGCAGCGGCGACTGTAAATGCAGATGGAGTTTGGTCGCCGCCCACCCGCCCCCTCCCACTTCCTGCCCTGCAGCCTGGTTCCTAACAGGCCCCGCAGCCTTCCTGGTCCCTGGCCCCAGGGCTGGGGACCCTGCGTTAAGGGCTTGATGGTGCTCGTTCTGCAGAACCTGGATCGAGAGTCTGTCCCGGTATGCCATGAATAACTGGCTGCGCTCCGCAGAGATCGGACAGGAGATCCAGGAGGCATGGATTGTGCAGAACGCCGTGGTCTACGTCCTGAACCACAACCACCACCTGATCCTGGCCGGGCGGCAGAAGGAGCTGGTGGACGCCCTGTACCACCTCCTGAGCATCGTCAAGGCCACAGGCCACAGTGGGTGCGTGTGGGCTGTGCTGCGTTCACGCAAAGAGGGGCTTCTTCCCTTGGGAGACCCCAGAGCAAAGGCAGGCAGCTGCGCTCCATGGCCCTCTGTGTCCCAGCAGAGGAGGGTCGTGGGCACCCGTGCATCTCAGGCCTCTTACCGTGACCTGAGGACTCCGCACATGGGATCGGGGCGTGGCCTGCGGGGGCCAAGGTTCCCTCTGACAAGTGTGTCTCCCAGGGACCCAGTGATGCTGGTGACGCTCTGCAACACCTTGGCGCGAGGCCTGATCATCAGCTGGATTCCAGTCCAGGCTGCCGAGAAGTCCAGGAAATTCATGCGAGCAAACGCGTTTCACAGCCCACTGGACGCAGGAGCCACTTCCGAGATCAAAACAGCGGTGGAGGTACCACCTCCATGATGCCGAGAGAGAGAGAGAGAGAGAGAGAGAGAGAGGAGAGAGGAGAGAGAGAGAGAAGAGGAGAGAGGTGAAAGAGGAGAGAGAGAGGAGAGGAGAGAGAGGAGAGAGGAGAGAGAGAGAGAGGAGAGGAGAGAGGTGAAAGAGGAGAGAGAGAGGTGAAGAGAGAGAGAGGAGAGGAGAGAGAGGTGAAGAGAGAGAGAGGAGAGGAGAGAGAGGTGAAGAGAGAGAGGAGAGAGGAGAGAGAGAGGAGACGAGAGAGAGGTGAAAGAGGAGAGAGAGAGGTGAAGAGAGAGAGAGGTGAAGAGAGAGAGGAGAGAGGAGAGAGAGAGGAGACGAGAGAGAGGTGAAAGAGGAGAGAGAGAGGTGAAGAGAGAGGTGGAGAGAGAGGAGAGGAGAGAGGGAGGTGAGGGAGAGGTGAGCAGAGAGAGGAGAGGAGAGAGGCGAGAGAAGCAGAGAGAGAAGAGAGGAGAAGTGAGAGAGAGGAGAAGAGACAGGAGAAAGGAGAGAGGAGAGAGAGAGGAGGAGAGAGGAGAAGAGAGATAGAGGAGAGGGGAGAGAGAGAGAGGAAAGGACAGGAGAGAGAAGAGAGGAGAGAGAGAGAGATGTGGGGGTGGGGGGGTGGGGGTGGAGGGAGAGAGCAGGGAGGCAGCTGACCTAAGACAGAGCCCTGCAGACCTGGAGCTGGAGGCTGGGGCTGAGCTTCTGAAGGCTCCTGGAAAGGCCCTGGGAGAGCAAACTGCCTTCAGTGGAGGCGACAGACGTGAGAACAATTTAGGAAGTAAAACATCAGGGGCTCCAGTTACTGGGAAATAAGGCCAGGGCTGGAGAGAGGAAAACAAGACCGGTGGGTAGGTGTGGGACCTCCCCTCAGGGCGGGCTCCAGGCCTAGAGGAGAGTGGAAATAGAACCAGAAATGGCGGATTGGAACGGCGAGAAACAGGGACCGTCCCACCCACACATGCAGCCGTCCCAGTAAAATGCAGCAGACCCAGTGTGTGGGACGATCCTGGTGGCCTAGGCCGATCATTTATCCCATGGAATGTGGATTTTGTTGTAATCCAAAAGGAAGGGAAAAGAAATAGTGTTCTTGTTCACGGATGCTGCAGAAGTGTTTGATGAGCCATTGCCCATTTCTAACTCAGAAGAGCCTCAAAGAACCCGAGAGAAAGCCGGTTTCCTAATGAGTCAAGGGAGTCTGTGGGGAACCTCCTGGAGCCTGTGTGTGGAGAACCTGCGGTGGGGCGGGGGCAGGGAGGCCTTGAGTGTCTCCGCAGGGGCACAGGGTCGGGGAGCTGTCCCCACCCTTGCTGAAGACTTTGTGCTAAAGCTCATCCTGCATGACCCTTTCTGGGCTGTGGATAAAACCGCGGGCTGGAGAGTCTTGAGCCTGCGGCCCGGCACTCACAACACTCACAGTCAGCTGCGCCAGGCCAGAGCCAGAGAGGGCCCTGGTGCTCCCAGCTCCCAGTGGGGACGGCTGGCACTGGGCAGTCAGTGTGGGCCGGCCAGGAGCACCGGCTGTGGCATCAGGTGCAGGTCGTTCTTCTGAGAAGGGACAAGGGGCCGGCTCCGGGGACCTACAGGGATCAGGCTGGAGGCTGTAGAGGGGAGGGCGCCGTGGGCGGCTCAGGCAGCTGTGGGTGCAGCTGAGCCTGCTGTGGGCCCCGGGAGGCAGCTGGGGGGTGCAGAGGAGCTTCCCTCTTAGATGTGATGATGCCTGGATCCAGATGCTGAGAGGAAATGCCAGCACCGACCTGGCAGCCTGGGAACACGGAGTGAATGGCGGAGAGTATGAGGAAGCCGGCTTGGGCAGTGCCTGGACTGGGCATGTGCACAACCCCACGGGGAGTCAGGTGGTGAACAGGGGAGTGAGTGCTCCCCAAACACATTCCGATGGGATGTCTGTGTGGAACTTGACAAATGTTTGGAAGTTTATCCAGAAGGAAGGATAGAGGGGAGGAAAGGGAAGGATGCTGCCCAGTAGGTGTCTGTGCTACCAAGACGTTTTGCAAGGAGCAGGTGTTCACAAGACAGCGAGAGATGGGACATCCCTGGGTTAGCAAGAGGTCACTCCTGGTGGCCAGTGCTTCCTGCATCGGGCGAGGCTCTGAACAAGGACTCACCGATCCTCACGACGACCCATAGACTGGGTTTCATTTCTACATAGAGATGAGGAAACTGAGGCGCACAGCATGAAGAAACTCACCTGGTCACACGGCCAGCAAGACAGGGAGCTGGGGCGCAGCCCAGGGGCTCAGGGCAGCAGCCCACATGCCCGTCACTGCAGGCAAAGCACGTGGCAGATTTCACGCCCCCACTTTCGGGGCTCCGTCCTTGCTGCCCCACCCCCAACCGATACCAGCTGCAGTGGGGGAGGGGTGCTGGCTCAGCTGCTCCTTCCTGCGGGGTCCCAGGCCCATGCCGTGGGGACAGCTCAGGAGTGAGGGCCGGGGCACACTGGAGGCCAGGTGGCAGCTGCATCCTCGGCGTCTGGGGGTGGGGCTTCATCTGCTGGGTTTGTGGTGCAGCCCCTGGTGGGCCTGAGGTCTCGTGTTTAAGGCCCTTCACGGGCTGGATCAGTAGCGGGCTCCATCCATCTTTTAATGGTTTGGATCTTGGCTCAAGGTCCCCTGTTTAGAATTCAGGTTTCGTGACCGAGAACACGTCTGTCCTAGGTCTGCGAGTTTGCCCTGAACCTGACCAACGGGAGTGCGCCCGAGGAGACGGTGCCCACCAGCACCCGGCAGCAGCTTATCGCCACCTGGGTCAAGGCCAAGCAGCTGCTGCAGCAGCAGATTGGGCCACGGCTGGGCACCGAGGAGCAGGTGGGCGCCTCTGCCCACATCTGGGCTCTGACCGAGGCCCTGTGGACATAGAGATCTGAGACAGCCGGGGGTGGTGGGGCCCCCGGGACCACTTAGCTCCAGATGGAGCCATCACGGACGGCCTGGGCACTCCCTTTTCCCACTGAGCTCACCGCCGCTGGCTGCCCTTGAGTGTGGCACGGGGCCGCCTCTGCCCACCCGTCCACGGGGTCTGTGAGCTGCTGGGCCTGTGGGGGTGCTGCGCTCTCCCAAGGAGGAGTGAGCCCAGGGCCGGCCCCATGAGCTCCTGGAAAGCCAGATGGAGGAGAGGCCTTGGAGCCTGGCCAGGAGCCAGGGCCTAGTGGGGCCCAGGGAGGCGGGGAGGGTCCAGGTGTTGACCTGCCTGCCCCAGCAGCCACCATGTCAGGCCCACTGGTCCTTCCCTCCTCGGGGGTCACCCAGCCTTTAGACAAGGCTGCCTCACACATGGGGGCCACACGGACTTGGGGCTCCTCGTTGTATGAGAAGATGTCCTGCAGGTCAAGAGTTACAAAAACAGCCTAAGGTATAAACACTCCCAATTTTGTGGTCTGATTATTGCCATAAAACTAATACCTTGCAGTGTTAAATTCACGCATATTCCAGACTCCCCCCGCAAGCTTGGGCTGATACACTCAGGGCATCCTCCCCACCAGGGCACCAATGAGGATGTCAGCTCGGTGACCAGAGTCCTCGTTGCCTTGGAAATGTACTCATGCAACGGGCTGGGCCTCATGGACTTCACTGTCCCCTCCCTGGCCCAGGTAGGTGTCCCCAGGGGTCCCGGGAGGCCAGGGGCCAAGAGGCGAGGACGCCGAGGCTCTTGCCCTAGGTGGCTGGAACTCGAGCCCCATCGTGCATGCTCACCCCCACTCTGCCCCGCTCTCCCCCACCTCCCAACGAGCTGCGCCCCCTCGACGCACTTCCTTCAGCTCCGTGCTCGGAGCATCCCTGTCTCCCGGTGTGAGGCAAACGCTGTCTGAGCCGACCCTCCATTCCCACCCAACCCTGAGCCGCTCGGGGGCAGCCAAGGGCTGCACACGCCAGTCCCGTGTCCAGGACACCCTGTGGGGTGTGGGAGCTACAAGGACATCAGGGGCCCTCACAGGCATGGACGTGGCAGCTCAGCTTTTGTGGCACGGTGGCCCTTCACAGGCCACGCCTCTGCTTAGGATCACATGCGCTGCGTGGTCCGTGGGGGCTGCAGGCCGTGGGAAGGTCGTTGTCGCTAACACGGTGCCCCTTCTCTTGCCACCCACCGGAAGTTGGTGAAAATGGCTTCCGAGTGCAACTGGTCGGACCCCCTGGTGGAGCTGCAGACCCTGACGCGGCTGACCCACTTCGCCCATGCAGCGCGTGACCATGAGACCACCATGGCCTGCGCTCACAGGGCTCTGGAGATGGGCATCAAGTACCTGAAGAAATTTGGGCCGTAAGTAACCCTCATGACTGGACAAATTCCCCCAAAACGGGCAGGGAGCGCGGGCCTGGGCCGCGATCACAGATCAGGGCGCATGTGAGCGCTCCACCAGGTCTCCAGGCCCAGTCCAGAAAGCTTCCCACAGGCCTCAGCCATGTGCACAGGCAGCCTCCGTCCTGCCGGCCCCGTGCCCTCATGGACAAGTCAGCAGTGGCCCCGTGGAAAGCTGGTCAGGAAGGATTCTGAAGTCACGTGGGCCTCAGCAGGAGGGGTGTGTGGCCTGCTGGCCGCATGTGCATTGTAGGCACAGAAAGGGGGGGCCTCAGCCTTCAGAGGCTGGGACAAAGGGCCACAGACCGGGGGGCTCCCACCCCAGATGGTTCCTGCTCACAGTTCCGGAGGCTGGAAGTCCCATCGAGGTGTGGCAGATTCGGCGTCTGCGAGGGCCCCTTCCTGTCTCACAGACGGCGCCTCCCGCTGTGTCCTCACATGCGGGAAGGGGCAGGGCTCTCTGGGGTCCCTTTCATAAGGGACTAACCCTGTTTGTGAGGGCTCCATCCCCATGATCCAACCCCCCTCAAAGGCCATCAAAGGCCACCCCAACACCATCACTGTGGGGGTGAGGATCGCCCAGCATGGGAATTTTGAGGGGACACGGACACTCCGCCCATGGCAGGTCGAAGGAAATTTTGAGGGGATAGGGACATTCAGCAGGTAGACAGCTGCCATTTCTAACGACATACAGCTTTGAAGTAATTTTGAATAGACAGATATGCACGCTAATTAAATTTGAAAATAAATAAGGGTAATTTCAATGAAAGAAAATGGTCTCTGACTTGGGTCCCTCGCTCACTCTCCAGAGTCAGCCGTGCCGCCAGGCCCCCGTCGTCAGCATAGCTGGACACAGAACATTCTCATTCTTTAATTTTCACGGATCTCACTTTTAGTGGCTTACTGTGTTCCATCCAGTTGAGCAATTGTTATCATCCCTAATCTTTCCCCAATTTTTGAATATGAGGCTGTTTTCCATCAGTTGCTATTGTAAATGTTTCTGCAGTAAAGGTTGTTTTCCTTGAGGTTCTTTTTGGCTAATTTCCTGGGTCTAATAATCCTGGAAGATGAAACCACTGACCCAAAGGCTGTAACGATGTTTTCTGTGGCCAAATGGCCAGCATGGGCAGCACCTGCCGGAGGCAAGGAGCGCCCCAGGCCCACGCCCCATCTTCCCACGGCCCTGCCCACCAGGACGGCTCCAGGGCCTGTGTCGGCCACACCTGTGGGGATGCGAGGCCAACATAGGAACGTGCCAAGATGCCTTTCACGTCGGCAACTTCCACGTGTCCGGGGTCTCCTGGGTGCTCAGAGGCACAAGCAGGCCAGTGCTCAGGACCGGATACCATGTACCAGGCCCCCCATTCACTCAGTGCCCAGCACGGGGCATCACGCACCAGGACCCCGTTGACTCTTCTCAGTGCCCAGCACGGGGCATCACGCGCCAGGACCCCGTTCACTCTTCTCAGTGCCCAGCACGGGGCATCACGCGCCAGGACCCCGTTCACTCTTCTCAGTGCCCAGGACGGGGCATCACGTGCCAGGACCCCGTTCACTCTTCTCAGTGCCCAGGACGGGGCATCACGCGCCAGGACCCCATTCACTCTTCTCATTGCCCAGGACTGGGCATCACGCACCAGGACCCCATTCACTCTTCTCAGTGCCCAGGACGGGGCATCACGCACCAGGATCCCGTTCACTCTTCTCAGTGCCCAGGAAGGGGCATCACGCACCAGGACCCCGTTCACTCTTCTCAGTGCCCAGCACGGGGCATCACGCGCCAGGACCCCGTTCACTCTTCTCAGTGCCCAGCACGGGGCATCACGCGCCAGGACCCCGTTCACTCTTCTCAGTGCCCAGGACGCGGCATCACGCGCCAGGACCCCGTTCACTCTTCTCAGTGCCCAGGAAGGGGCATCACGCGCCAGGACCCCGTTCACTCTTCTCAGTGCCCAGGACGGGGCATCACGCGCCAGGACCCCGTTCACTCTTCTCAGTGCCCAGGACGGGGCATCACGCGCCAGGACCCCGTTCACTCTTCTCAGTGCCCAGGAAGGGGCATCACGCGCCAGGACCCCGTTCACTCTTCTCAGTGCCCAGGACGGGGCATCACGCGCCAGGACCCCGTTCACTCTTCTCAGTGCCCAGGAAGGGGCATCACGCGCCAGGACCCCGTTCACTCTTCTCAGTGCCCAGCACGGGGCATCACGCGCCAGGACCCCCGTTCACTCTTCTCAGTGCCCAGGACGCGGCATCACGCGCCAGGACCCCGTTCACTCTTCTCAGTGCCCAGGACGGGGCATCATGCGCCAGGACCCCGTTCACTCTTCTCAGTGCCCAGGATGGGGCATCATGCGCCAGGACCCCGTTCACTCTTCTCAGTGCCCAGGATGGGGCATCACGCGCCAGGACCCCGTTCACTCTTCTCGGTTGGCAAGCACTACTGTTCCCAGGCTCTAGAGCAGGAAATGGGCAGGCAGAGGCCAAGTTGCTTCTGAGGCCACCCAGCTGGGGTGAGTGGCAGAGCTGGGACTGAACCCAGGCAATGGGCTATAAGCACTGCCTTGGCAGGGGTGAGACTGCGAGTGCTCAGGATGCTGCGAGCCCTGCCAGGAGCCGTGCACCTGGGACCCTGCCCTGCTGGCCTGGCACTGCCATGTGTGGTGCCCCACATTCACCAGGGGGGCTAGAGGGAGAGCGTGGCAGCAAAGGGCCGGAGCAGAGTTGGTCTGGAGCCCAGTCCCGCTGTTTTCTCTTTGCCAACATCGACGGGCTTTTCACTGCAAATGATCTTTCTTCCAAAACAGTATGGACAGGATTCCATGCCAGGCCCCCCTCTTTGGCATCCCTCTGTTGGAGGCTAGAGGTTACATTTTCCCTGCAGCCTGTAATAAAAATCAATTTGCTTCCAAAAGGAAAACTCACCTGCTTTGATGTCCCTCCCTAGCCTTCCTGTGCAGGTGGGGCCGGGGGTGCGTCCCCAGCCCTGCAGCTCTGGCATAAGCAGGAGATGCCTGCCACCCACCCTGGCCCCTCAGGCCCTGGATGTGCTGAGGCTGAAAATACATCTGCCTGGCTCTGGACATGCTGAGATACCAGGCCAGGATCAGAGGTGTCTCTGGAAGTCTCTGTCTGACACCAGGCCGAGATCAGAGGAGCAGGAAATAGAACTGCCCCAACCTTCTCAGCAGCCACCACTTGAAGCAAAAAGAAAATAGAACGTTCCACGTGGAGGTAATTGTCAGCCTGGAATTCAAGCTCACCCAAACCATCAGTCACATATCAGGTCAAAATAAGCCATTTTAGACAAAAGGACCCAGAGAGTGTACTTCCCATACACCATTTTTAGAAAGTTTCTTGAGGATATGATCCAGAAAAACAAGGAAGTAAACCAAAAAAAAAAAAAAGGAAAGATATGTGGGATGCTAGAAATAACAGATTCAACCTAGAAAGGTAGTCAAGAGCTGTCCCCAGATGGACGCTGTGCGGAGAAAGCTGTCTGACTGCATTGGGCGGCTCAGGAGGACCCTGGGGAGGGCGGGGAGACAGAGTCCCTCATAGGACGGGTGGGGACAGTTCAGAGGGGTACACCAGTTAGAGAGTCCGGGAAACCAAGTCATTTACAGCCGGACTCTCCAGTGAGAAACATGGTGTTCACTGATACTCCACTTTTAGGATTAACTTGTTGACAAAGAAAGAAGCATTTGGACAAAAGGAAAGGATTGATTTTGACAATACAAAAGTGAAGGAAAAGCGCAGGTAACATATGCTGGTAGAGCAGGAAGGACGAGCTAAGGGAAGTGTGGGTGTTGTGGTCCTCACCGGGAAGGTGAGTCACCAGGGTCACAGTGGGGACCAGAAGATGAGAGGCTGGCGTGACGTCGTAGGTGCCAAGGTGATAGGTGGGGATTAAGTGTCATGCGGTCACTGGCCACACAAGTCAGTTGGAAGGGGCTGCAGGGGGTCTGAGTGAGCTGAACTGCATTCATCCTCGTAAGGAGCCTGTAGGTCGAGGCTGCAGCAAGCCGTGATTGTGCCACTGCACTCCAGCCTGGGTGACACAGCGAGACTCTGTCTCCAAACAAAACAGAACAAACATTATTTCTAAGAGAAATAAACTACAAAGACAGCGTCATAGAGGTGAGGGTGCAGAGTGCTGCTGCATAAAGCCTCCTCATAACTGAGTTACAATTACTTCCCCAAGTGTGGAGGGCACAGCGGCACACAACAGGAGGATGTGTGGGCTGGGCGCCCTGGCTGTGCCACTGCTGTGTAAATTGACTTAAAAATCATTTTTTCTGTTAAATTAGCTAAAGCTGTAAATTTATACATATGGTGACAGGGAAAAGGAGAAGTCATATGAGACTGGAAAAATTGGATTTCCACGTTAGGACTTTGGAAAGTCCTTTGTGGACCATTGCTGTCCTCTAGTGGCACTTGGTGTCATTGCACCCAGCAGGAGCCCCTCTGCCCTGGGCGCAGTGTTGGCGCCTTTCCACCAACCACAGGCGGGTGCTCCTGTGTGCAGGCAGCCTGGGTGCCAGGAGACTGGAGAGACCCCGCAGGCGTGCTGCTCAGCAGGAGATGATGTGGTCACCTCGCTGGTCACTGTCAGAGCCACAGGCCCTTCCCCAGTCCAGCAGGACCCATGCCCACATCCAGCAGACGACCAGCCTTTGTAAGAGATACTTTAAAAAGTTTACACATATTTCAGTTCTTCATTCTAATTTCTTTCCGTTTTGAAAATTATGTGTAGAAACTCTAGCATGGAATTTGCCACAGAGTAGCTTTTATGATAGCATTTTACACTAATAGCAAAAATGGCTTTCTGTTCTTGGTGAAAAGTACAGCAGTTACGAATGAGTTCATATTCTCAATTGTGACTGTGTGGTTGCCAAATCAGTTTCGCATTTATGCTATTAGTGTCAAGGAATATATATTATACATTTCATGTAGATTATTAAAATACACACAAAATGGGTAAAGAACAATAGTCTAAGAGTGTCATTTGGACCTTCCAACTCAGCTCAACATTTTTATTTAACGTAATCACCAACAGTGATTTTATATATATTCATATATCATATATTTATTATGTATAATATATTTATATTTAATGTTGTTAATGATATAAATTTAAAAGTCACCTAGTTCTGGCCTTGAAAGCATAATGGGTATCGTACTCTTGTGCTGTGAAAAAGAAAAACTGTAAAACTTGAAAATATACATGAGACAGTTGTTTTTAGCTGTTGGACAGCAGGCAGTACCAGGCAGCCATTCTTGCTAGAAGGAAATATCGGAAGTGGGCTCCGCATTCTGCCTAAGGGAGCTTCACATGCTGCAGCCTGGAGAGCGGGCCCAGATGGAAGAGTCGTGGGGAGAAACGGGTCAGGGCTTGGGGCTGTAGCAGCTGAGGTGTCCAGGATGTGACGCGGCAGGTGGGGTGGGGCCCTCGTTCTGTGGAGCCACCCATGAGTCTGTGCCTGTCTGGTGGTAAACTGTGTGCACAGGGCTAGATTCCAGGCCTGGCAGAAAACAGGCATGGAGGGGTCTGTACGCTGACAAGATGCCAGAGGCCATCCTGTGCTAGAGAAGTTGGAGCTGTGGCCAGCTCACACTGGGGCGTAACTCACTGAACTCCAGGCATTCAGAAAGACACACCTTAGCAATGGGGTGAGAGAAGTTGGAGCTGTGACCAGCTCACACTGGGGCGTAACTCACTGAACTCCAGGCATTCAGAAAGACACACCTTAGCAATGGGGTGAGAGAAGTTGGAGCTGTGGCCAGCTCACACTGGGGCGTAACTCACTGAACTCCAGGCATTCAGAAAGACACACCTTAGCAATGGGGTGAGAGAAGTTGGAGCTGTGGCCAGCTCACACTGGGGCGTAACTCACTGAACTCCAGGCATTCAGAAAGACACACCTTAGCAATGGGGTGAGAGAAGTTGGAGCTGTGGCCAGCTCACACTGGGGCATAACTCACTGAACTCCAGGCATTCAGAAAGACACACCTTAGCAATGGGGTGAGAGAAGTTGGAGCTGTGGCCAGCTCACACTGGGGCGTAACTCACTGAACTCCAGGCATTCAGAAAGACACACCTTAGCAATGGGGTGAGAGAAGTTGGAGCTGTGGCCAGCTCACACTGGGGCGTAACTCACTGAACTCCAGGCATTCAGAAAGACACACCTTAGCAATGGGGTGAGAGAAGTTGGAGCTGTGACCAGCTCACACTGGGGCGTAACTCACTGAACTCCAGGCATTCAGAAAGACACACCTTAGCAATGGGGTGAGAGAAGTTGGAGCTGTGGCCAGCTCACACTGGGGCGTAACTCACTGAACTCCAGGCATTCAGAAAGACACACCTTAGCAACGGGGTGAGTGCAGACTCACCCCAACAAAGCCTAAACCACATCTCAGTAGGATGAAGCTGAGCCACCAGTAATGAACTGCCTGTCAGAACAAAACCCCACACTCTTTAAAGGAAGCGGACACAATCCACACTTTCAGCAGCAGAGCCCTCACGACGTCCAGCATAAAGTAAGAAATTACTAGATGTGCGCAAAAGCAAGAAAATGTGGCTCATAATCAGGAAGAAAAGAGTAGAATAGAAAAAACAGCCAACGGACCCAGCTGTGGTGTATGTTGACATGAGCAGACGAGGAGTTGAAAACAGCTACTGTCAATATAATCAGATTTTCAATGGAAATAACCAGTGTACAGACAGGAATTTCAATAAAGAATGGAACCGATAATAAAATCACTGAATGGAATTCCTAGAAATGAAAAATAAAGTGTCTGAAATGGAAACGCCACTGGAAGAGCGTTATCATCAGGCTGGACACTGAAGAATGATCAGTAACTTCGAATCCAGGCCAGTGGACTATGAAAACCGAAGCACAGGGAGAAAAACGGAGAAACTAAATGAACAGAGCTTTCCATCTGTGACCTGTGGGGCCATAGCAGGGGGTCTAACCTGAGTGTAACTGGAGTCTCAGGAGGACAGAGGCAGCAGGGGGAGCCCAAAATACACACGTTTGAAAACATAATGGCTGAAAATTTTACAAGTTGAATTAAAAATATCAGCCTGGAGATCCAAGACTTTCAAGGAATCCCAAGTGGGATAAACGCAAAGAAAACCACACCTGGCTCCATCGTGGGGGAATTGTAGTCACATTGCTGAAGACCAAAGACTGGGAGCAGATCCTGGAAAGGAGTTAACATGGGGACGGATTTGTGCATACGGGAAAACCAGGGCAAGAGCTGCTGCTGACTTCTCATCAGAAATGATGCAAACCAGAATACAAAGGATGACAGTTTTTAAGTGTTAAAAAAAGAAAACCTGTCAGTCTAGAATTCTATATCCGCCAGCAATAGTCCTCACAAATGAAGACAGAATCAAGACATTTTAAGATTAATAAAAGCTAAGAGGATCCATTCCCAGCGGATCCTCAGAAGAGGACATGCTAGAGGAGATGAAAAACACCAAAAATGGTAAATTTGGGGGTAAACATAAAAGACTTTTTTCCCTTTCAGTTCTTAAATTCTTCAAGAAACACTTGACCTTTTAAAGCAAAAATAGCATCCTATTGTGGGGTTTTTCATAAATATAGAGGCAAGATGCAGGGCAGTGGAAACACACAGGACGGGCTGAGAGGCAGCGATTCCGAGGGCCCTCGTGCCACACATGACGTGGAGTAGGACTCAGGTGAGGTAGAGCCGTGGTTGGTGAAGGATGCACACTGCAATCCCTAGAGCAAATGCTAAGAAATGGAATAAAGCAAAGAGATGTAACTAAAAATCTAATAGAGGATATGAATTGGGATACTAAAAAATATTCCATTCATGCAAAAAAAGGGAGGAAAGGAACAAAGAACGTGTAAGTTAAAAGGAAAGCAAGGACCAAATGGTGGATTTGACCCATATCAGTCATTCCATTAAACGTAAACGAACCAACACTGCAGTTAAAATGCAGTTTATCTCACAGAACATAGGAGCAAGACCCAATGATAAAGTACGTACAGGAGACCCTCTTCAAATGTAAAGACACAGATACAGAACATAGGAGCAAGACCCAGTGATAAACAACGTATGGGAGACCCTCTTCAAATGTATAGACACAGATTGAAGATAAAAGGACGAGAGAGAGGCACTCTGCAAGTACCAACCACAAGAAAGCTGGTGTCCGGTTAAATGGCCCAGGCACGCGATCTGAGGTAGACGTTCCTCATGATAAAGGATTCAATCTTCAAGAAGACATAAAAATGCTAAATGTGTGTTCATCTAATAGCAGAGCTTGAAAATACAGGAAGTAAAACATGGATACGTCTACGATTCTAGCTGTAGATTTTAACATTCCTCTCTCAGCAGCTGACAGAACAAAGTAGGGGGGAAGTCACTGAGGCTACAGATGGAAGGAACAGACCTCACTCATTGGCATTTATGGAACACTCAACAACTGCATAACCCAGATCAAAATGTTTAGGACGGCAGTACCCAGGAAACTGAACTCTCCTTCCTGCCCTGCCTAGGTCGCCATGCCCGCCTTAGAAGGTGGTTTCAGCTTCAGACCACCGGCTTGCATTGGGCACTGCAGGCCCATGCAGGCCAAGGGGCAGCGCCTTCCTCCTTTGACTCCTTTGGGACAGAGGGGCAGAAGTGGCTGTCTGCTCCTGCAAGCAGGTTCCTGGCTCTGGGACCCTGGCCCATGAGGGGAGTCTACCCGTGAGCCAGCATCTTTCTCATAGAATAAATCCGGTGCCTCCTCTGAGCTGAGCCGCAAGGGCGTGCTCCCCCATCCGTGGCAGGAATCCTGCCTTAGTGTGTGTGGCGTTGCAGCCCCAGCCACGGCAGCCCTGGAGCAGCGAACCTCCAGGGATGAGGAGCCGTGGAGCTGATGCTGCTGTTGATGCCCAGGAGTGTGCACCTGGCCAAGCTCTGGGTGCAGAGTGGACCTTCTGGGGCCAGACTTCCATGTGGGCCTGGGCAGCAGGGCCCTTAGAGGGGAGAGGCCCCAAAAGAGGGGCTGGTTCTGTGGATCTGTTGCTGCACACATCCCTCTAAAGATTAGTCATTAAAAAAAACAGTTAATGATTCTGCCCCATGGTTCTGGGGGCTGACTGGACACAGCCAGTTAGTTTTGGGTTGGGGTCTCTCATAAGGTTACTGTGAGAGTCAGCTGGGGAGACAGTCTTGAGGGTCCACTGGCTGGATGTCCCCACAGCCCACTCCCACCCTTGCCACGTGACTGTCAGCTCCGTGGTTGAGAGCATTCCCAGGGTGGCTGTCTCCGGCACCCAGGCCACACGTGGGCACTCCAGGCCTCAGAAGACCAGGGGCCCCTTGCCCTGCATCCCTGCAGTCTAGCAAGTCCCTGAAGCTGGCTCAGATTCGGGGAGGGCGGAGCCCTGTACACATGTGCTTGTGGGCCAGGAGGTGCCCCATCTTAGAATACCACCTGTGTAGTCCACAGTTCAAGACAGTGACCCAGGGAGGGAGGACCCAAGGTGGGCCACAGTGGCCTCCCTCCTCACTGGCCCTGTTCCTGCAGCGAGGAGTCCCGGCTGGTGGCAGAGATGCTGTGCACGGCCACGGCCATCCAGGGCAGGAGCATCATGGAAAACCTGAAGGGCCGGAAGCAGCTGCGACTGGTGGCAGCCAAGGCCTTCACGGAGAGCGCCAGGTGTGTGGCTCTAAAGGGGCTGGGGTGGGCTCTGTCCCTCCCCTGCCGTGCGGGACCCCTGTGCTCACCAAGGCTGTGGTCCGTCCTGTGGGCCCAAGGGAGGGCTCCTGCCAGCGAGGGGGACGTGGACGGTGTGGCCAGTTCAGGGCACAGTCTTCAAGGAGGTGCAGTGGCCCCCTCTTGCCCTTGTACCCACCTGGGCTCCTACAGCCTGACCTTGGTGGGGGTCTGACCTCGTGCTGCCCAGAAAGGCCCACTGGAGAGGATGCAGCAGGGACTCCTGAGCAGGCCACATGCCCAGGAGGGAGCAAGCGCGTGGCTGGGCCCTGGGCGCCCGACCTTCCTGTCCCTCCTGGTCCAGCAGCTCCAGGTGGGCCCAGGTGGAGCCACCGCGTCATGACCTGCCCTCTTTTAGGTTCGGAGGCATCGCGGGCAGCGGCGCCCTGGTGATGCTGGCCGCGCGGCATTACTGGAACGCCTGGCTCCCACTGCTGTCCTCAGCCGTCTACAGGAAGAAGGCCAAGGGTGCCCTGAAGAGGCTCATCGGCATCATCAACAAGACAGAGGCCAGAAAGCAGGTGCACCAGCCCTGGAGGGGGCTCCTGACTCCCACTGAGGCCTCTAGTGGGTCTTCCAGAAAGGACCGGAGAGACTCCCAAAGAAAGACAGACCCCACAGGCCTCCCAGGGGTGCACCAGCACCAGCCGAGGAGGGGAGGGGGTTAAGGGGGGTCCCCAAGTCCCAGCACTGCGGGGGCCCCTGCTGGACTCGGTGCTCAGCCCTGACCTCTCCCAGCAACACACATGCACCGAGGGGCTCTCAGCCCTGGAGACACACAGCAGCGGGTAGAGTGAGGCCAGCACAGTCCCTGCCTTAAGGGGCTTGGATTCTAGGCAGGGAGGACAGGCCCCACCTGCCATGAGAGAGGGTGGCCCTGAGAACAGCAAGCAGAGGGCAGGGCAGGGGGCGGGGGCTGGGCCACAGGTGCCTCTGGCGGCTTAAGGCAGAGTGGGGTGGCGGGGAGTGAAGCCCCCAAGGCCCAGGGGATGGGGCAACCCAGGGAGGACGGTTGAAGGAGAGGGGCCATGTGGACCCAAGAGTGCACCTCCTTCTAGGGCTGTTGGAGGGAGGCTAGGCATGGGTCCTGGAGTGGTCCTGCAGGCCTCTCCAAGAGCAGGAGCCTGGCCAGCTTCTCGCTGGGCACAGACTGGCAGGACAAGCCTCAGCCTTGTGGACTGGGCTTCCTGAGCAGGCGCTGGAGTTGGTGAAGGCTTCGTGCTCCTGGCTCACAGGTCTGTGGATGCAGCTCCCTGCTGGGAGATGGGGAGGCATCCCACTCCTCCTGGAAAGAGGCTGAGACTCTCGGGTTGGGGTCAGTCTTCAGACCAGGGCTGAGCCAGACCAGCCCACTCTGAGCTCTCTTCTGCTGGCCTCAGCTGTAACCAGGAATCAGGAGTCAGCCACAGAGAACCCACAAAACGGAGCCCTTCTAAGAGAAGCAGAGGCGCATAACCCAAAGCTACAGTGGGAGGAGGAGGACAGGGGAGTGGGGCACCAGACAGCAGGCACAGACAGTGGGTGTGGCTACAGAAGCCGCTGCGCTGGATCCTCAGATGCATGCCCAAGGCAGCTTCTTGGCCTGACTTTGAAAAGGCTGTGTCGGGGCCTCTGGGCTGTCCAGCCCACCCCAGCCTCTCTCCCCATGCTGGCCTCCTCCGGGGGACTGCCTCCTCATCCAGTGTGGTCTAGGCAAAGGGACCCTCCTCGGCTGGCTCCCCCAGGAAGCCTGGGTCTGAGCTCTGTGCAGAGCTGCCTCTGGAGCCAGACTGGAGAGTACAGAGGCAAGCCAAGGCTGCTCCACCTGGCCTGCCGACCTGCCAACCTGCCAACCTGCCAACCCACACATTGCCATCCTGTGGGCCAGATGCAGCTTCCTGGCCCCAGGGCTTAGCCTCCCACTGGCGCTGCCCAGCACATTTTCTGGCTCCCCAGGAAGACCAGAGTAGATTTTTACTCTGCTTGTGACCAAGAATCCTGGCTGGCCTAGATATGCGGTTCCTACCAACCTGCGGTGTGCGGCGGGGCCTGTGAAGGGAGAGCCCGCGGATGGGGAGGGCCGTAGCAGACGGAGGTTCATGGCCAGGGAGCCTCAGGACAGAGCCTGCATGTTAATCCCTCAGCAGATACCTGATTTGCAAGTGTTTTCTCCCATTCTCTGGGTTAACTTTTCACTCATTTGATCACGCCGTTCGATGCATAAATGTTCCTAATTTTTAAGAGTTTCAGTTTATCTATTTTTTCTTTTGTTGCCTGTGTCTTTGGTGTCATATCCCTGGTCACTGCTACATCTAATACCATGAGGATTTTCTCCATTATTTTCTTCTAAGAATTTTGTAGCTTTAGCTCTTAAGTTTAGATCTTTGATCCATTTGAGTTAATTTTTGCATATGGTATTAGGTAAAGGTTCAACATCAGTCTTTTCCATGTGGATATCCAGTTTTTCCAGCACCGCTTGAAGAGACTGTGCTTTCCCTAGTGAACGGTCTTGGCACTGTTGCTGAAAATAATTTGACCAGAAATGCAGGGGTTTATTTTGGGGCTCTCTATTCTATTTCACTGGCCTGTATGGTATCATTTTGCCAATACCATGCTATTTGAGTCACTGTAGCTTTGTCATATGTTTCCAAGTTGGGAAGTGTGGGTCCTCCAACTTTGTTCTTTTTCAAGATTGTTTTAGCTGTCTGGGGCCCCTTGGGGCCCCTTGCAATTCCATATGAATTTGAGGATCAGTTTTTTAATTCCATATGAATGTGAGGATCATTTTTTAAAATTATATATATTTTTAAAAAGACTATCGTAACCCATAGGGATTGCGTTGAATACTGCTTTGGGTAGTATTGACATTTTAACAATGTTAAGGCTTCCTATCCATGAACATGGGCTATCTTTTTGTTTATTTAGATCTTTAATTTCTTTCAGCAACCTTTTATAGTTTTTAGCATGCAAGTCTTTCACCTCTTTGGTTAGATTTATTACTAAGTATTTAATTTTTTAAGGTGCTGTTATAAACAGGAATGCTTTCTATCTTAGCTTGGGCTGCCATAACAAAATACCACAGACTGGATGGCTTAATTTATTTATCAAAGTCTGGATCTGGAAGTCTGAGATCAAGGAGCCAGCGTGGCTGGGTTCTGGTGAGGAACATCTTCCTGGCCATCAGTGCCTGGCTGCCTTCTCACCGTGTCTTCATGTGGCACACACAGCCTGGCTGCCTTCTCACCGTGTCTTCATGTGGCACACACAGCCTGGCTGTCTTCTCACCGTGTCTCATGGCACACAGAGCCTGGCTGCCTTCTCGCCGTGTCTTCATGTGGCACACACAGCCTGGCTGCCTTCTCACCATGTCTTCATGTGGCACACACAGCCTGGCTGCCTTCTCACCGTGTCTTCATGTGGCACACACAGCCTGGCTGTCTTCTCACCGTGTCTCATGGCACACAGAGCCTGGCTGCCTTCTCGCCATGTCTCATGGCACACAGAGCCTGGCTGCCTTCTCACCATGTCTTCATGTGGCACACACAGCCTGGCTGCCTTCTCACCGTGTCTTCATGTGGCACACACAGCCTGGCTGTCTTCTCACCGTGTCTCATGGCACACAGAGCCTGGCTGCCTTCTCGCCATGTCTCATGGCACACAGAGCCTGGCTGCCTTCTCACCATGTCTCATGGCACACAGAGCCTGGCTGCCTTCTCGCCGTGTCTCATGGCACACAGAGCCTGGCTGCCTTCTCACCATGTCTTCATGTGGCACACAGAAGGAGAGAGCAAGCTCTCTGGTGTCTTTTCTTAAAGTGCACCAACTTCATTGTGAGGACCCCACTCTCGTGACCTTATCTAATGTCAATTACCTCCCAGAGGCCCTGTTGCCAAATACCACCACGGTGAGGGTTAGAGTCTCAGGATATGAATTTTGGGGGCACACAGCTCAGTCTGTAGAACTTTCTTGGTAATTTCATTTTTGGAGTTTTCATTCCTGGTGAATAAAAACACAGCTGATTGTTGTGTGTTGATCTTGTGCCCTGCAACTTTTCTGAATTCATTAATTGGCTCTAATAGTTTTCTTGTGGATTTGTAAGAATTTTCTCTGTATAGGATCATGTCATCTGTGAATAGAGATAGTTTTACCTCTTCTTTTCCAGTGTAGCACACACAGCCTGGCTGCCTTCTCACCGTGTTCTTTCTTGTTGTTGTCCAGTAGCTCTGGTCAGAGCCTCTGGTGGAATAGCAGCAGTGGAAGCAGTGGCCTTGTCTTGTTCCTGGTCTTAGTGAGAGAGCTTCAGCCTCACCATTGCATGTGACGTGAGCTGTGGGTCTTTCCATAAGGACCCTTTATCATGTTGAGGAATTTTCTATTTCAGTTTTCTGAGAGTTTTTATCATGAAATAGTGTTGGGTCTTGCCAAATGCCTTTTCTCTGTCAATTGAGCCGGTTGTGTGGTATTTCTCCTTTGTTCTTTTAATGCTGAATACTGTGCATCACGCTGACTGATCTGCACACAGTGAGCCGCCATTGCATCTCTCATAAATCCTACTTGGTCATTATAAGTCACCTTTTTAATATGCTGTTGGATTTCATTTGCTAATCTTTTGTGGAGGATTTTTGCATCTATATTCATAAGGGATATTGGTCTATACTTTTCTTTTCTTGTGATGTCTTTATCTGGATTTGATAGCAGAGTAATGCTGGCCTCATAGGGTGAACCCAGAAGTGTTTCTTTGTCTTTAAATTTTTGAAGAGTCAATAAGGATTGTTGCTAATGCTTCTTTAAATGTTTGATGGGAGTCACTGATGAAGCCATGTAGTCCAGGATTTTTCTTTATTAAGAGGCTTTTGATTACTAATTTAATCTCTTATTATAAGTCTGTTGAGATTTTCTGTTTCTTCCTGAGTCAGTCTGGGTGTGTTTGGAGGGATTTGTTCATTTTTTCTAGATTATCTAATTTGTTGGTGTGCAAATGTTCATAGGATTTTCTTATAATCCTTTTTATCTCCCTGAGGTCGGTAGTAATGTCTCCACTTGCCTTACTTATTTTAGTTATTTGAATAGTCTTTCTTTTTTTTTTTTTGTCAGTTAGCTAAAGGCTTGTCAATTTTGTTGATCTTTTTGAAGAACCAACTTTTAAACAATAGATTTTCTTTATTGTTTTTCTGTTATCTATTTTTGTCTGTGCTCTGATCTCTATTATTTCCTTCCTTCTGCTAGTGTTTTAGTTCCTTATGATGTAAAGTTGATTATTGAGTTGAGATCCTTCTTCAATACAGCATTTACAGTGCTGAACTCCCTCTGAGATTGGCTCTCACTGCCTCCCGTAAGTTTTGTCTAATGTGCTTTTCATCACATTGATTTAGAGCCATGAAACCAACTTAGATGTTTCATGTCATTGAAAAAGCTCTCAATTATGTTAGGGGAGCAGTTGCAGACTTTTTGTGACTTAGTATTTCAGAAATTTAGCTGCAATATCTGTAACTAGATAGAGCCAAATTTTTAGCAGCAGATGTATTTGAGTCACACACCACCAAAGTACATTACCAGTGGCAAATCCACAGGGGGCTGCAGCAACCTCAAAGCATGTTACCAGCGGCGAACCCTCAGGGGGCTGCAGCAATCTCCAAGTGTGTTACCAGTGGCAAACCCACAGGGGGCTGCAGCAACCTCAAAGTGTGTTACCAGTGACAAACCCACAGGGGGCTGCAGCAACCTCAAAGCATGTTACCTGCGGCAAACCCACAGGAGGCTGCAGCAACCTCAAAGCATGTTACCTGCGGCAAACCCACAGGAGGCTGCAGCAACCTCAGTTCTTGCCTCCTCAGAAGAAAGACTTCAACTGAGGAGCATAAAGCAGAAGGAGAGACAGAGGCAAGTCTTAGAGCAGGAGTGAGAGTTTATTAAAGAGCTTTAGAACAGGAAGGAAAGTACACTGGGAAGAGGCCGAGCGGGAGACCTGAGAGATCACGTGCATGGCTCACCTTTGACTTGGGGGTCTCACACTGTTGCAGGACTTTTGCTCAGTTCAGCTAAAGACGGGGTCCTTGTCACATTGCCACAAAAGATGAGGCTCATAGACAATTTGAAGCATGAGAAAGGCAGGGTTTTATTGGGTAGAAAGGAAGAAAAGGGGAAACAGAGACTCTTAGTGAAGCGAGAGAGTGTTTCCTGCCAGTGCACTTCCCACCTCACGAAATGAATCCCAGGTTCACCCAGGAGGAGGAGGGGCCAGGCTCCTCCCCGCTGCAAGTGGCGTGAGCCTCTGTGGCTCCACCCCAGTGCGCATTCCTCCCAGTGAGCAGCTGATCAGAGATTCTCTTGGGACCCCTTCCCACCTGGCTGTCTCAATACATTGGCTGACTTCCAGCAGATCGCATGATTTCTCCCCAGATGCTTCCCTTGCAGTGGACTGTCCACGTGTACGGTGGCTGTCTGAACTTGGGAGGGGCCGCATGCTCAGTATGTTTACTGGAGTTTTGCACGTGCTCACTTGAGGTGGTCCCTTACCAGTCATGTGTTCCTAGAGGAAGGTCATAGACCAGTGAAACTCCGCCATTTTGCCTCTCAGTGTGCGTGCTTGAGCCCGCTCACCCAACTCCTGAGATCTTATCGGGAAGCTACTCATCACCAGTTTCAGGTTTTTTATGTCTCTTGGGAGATGGCCTTTCCCTGGTGCTGGCTGAGACCAGTTATTATTTTAGAGAGACAGTTAACAGCTGCCTGACCATCACCTGATGGTTGCCTGAAGTTCCTAGTGTGGGGCGGGGGGCCTCTCCTGCCCCACTCATGTTTGACTAGCTACCTACTATAACAAAATGAAAAGCAAAATGGTGTCAACCTAAAAGGAAGAAGCTGAGGCAAAACTGGTATAAATAGAGAGTTTACCTGGGCCAAGCTTGACGGTTGTAATCTGGAAGCATCAATTCAAGCGGCGCTGAACGTGCACTCCAATCAGAGGCAGTTCCAAGTGGGTTTTTAAAGGGAAATAAGAGGCAGTTCCTGAGTTGTTTGCCAAAAATTTACATTAAAATAACTTAAGTTATTAATTGGCTGTAGATTGTTAAGCTTTAGAATTTGGCGATAGTGGCCGGTACAACATTGTCAGGTTAATTTACAGCTGCTTATGGCAATAGCAAGCAGTTTAAGGAGATGAACACAGAGCTCAGAAGGGGAGTTTCTTATCTCATGGTGAAAGACTGTCTTGCAACTTTCAAATATACGTGTCGTTTACTTGCGTTACTTTAGGAGAAAGGAAAGACGCTGCTTCTGCACCAGTGGCCCACGGCCGACTTCCAGGGTGGCGGGACGACCGAAGGATATTTTCTTCCAGGTTTGTAGCAGGACAGACAGACCCACAGGCTCCAGGTACAAGGAAAGGGAAGGACTTGAGCCAATTTTAAACGTGGTGCTTTTAAATTCCCATGCCCTGACGTGAAGCCACTTGGCAGTAACTCCAGATAATGTCTGTTCAGCATCTGATGCATGACAGGCGCCTGAGTGCTCTTCAGGAACGAGCTCATGAAATTCCCTTTCAACATGCAATGAAGCCAGAGCCGGGACCTTCTGACTGTCCATGAAAACAGTCCAACTCTGTAGACTATTGTAAGAGATTGATGCCGAGCCACGTGTGAGGAGCATGACCCGTGACACAGCCCCTGGAGGTCCTGAGAACTTGGGCCCAAGGTCGTTGGTTTATAGCTTGATTTTGTACATTTTAGGGAAACAGGAGTTACAGGCAGAGACATCAATGCATGTCTGGTGCACATTGGTTTGGTCCAGAAGGTGGGACAACTCGGAGGGGAGGCTTCCAGGTCACTGGTAGATTCAAGATTTTCTGATTGACAATTTGTTGAAAGAGTTATTATCTAAAGACCTGGAATCAATAGAAAGGAATGTCTGGGTTTAGATGAGGAGTTGTGGAGACCAAGGTTTTTATCTTGCAGATGAAGCCTCCAGGTAGCCGGCTTCCGAGCTCTTCTCAGACAAAAAGGCACCAGACTCTTGGTTAATTCTCCCCTGGCTCAGGGAAAAGCCCTGGAGAGGGAAAAGGGCATTCTCCACAGCATGTGGATTTTCCCCACAAGAGACAGCTGTGCCGGCCCCTTCAAAATATGTCGGAGAAAGATACTTGGGTATGAAATACTTGGATCTCTTTCAGGCCTGCTATCTGTCATGCGATGCTATGCTAGAGTCAGGCTGGACCTTGGTGTCTTACGGCTACAAAGCGTCCACTCTGTCAGCCTTAAGAGCTCTGTTTTCATGTGGATGCTGGTCCATTGTGCCTGAGCTCCAAAGGGAGAGGGGATGATGAGGCCTGTCCACCCTTGCCCCCTACCGCCCCCGACCCCACCAAACTCGTTTTTCAGGTATACTTCAGAAGGCCCTTGGCCAAGAGGAGGGTCCATTCAGTCGGTTGGGGGGCTTAGAATGTTATTTTTGGTTTACATGAACCTTGTCCAGGGCCACACACCCCTGAGTGCAGAGTGGGCACTGTCCCCCTGGTCGTGGCTGCCGCGAAGTCTGGCCTCTCGGCTGCGCTCACAGATAAATCGCATTTTTCTACTTCCACAAAAAACGTGGACACACACTCCTGCAAAAACAAACACACAAAAACGCATACTGACTTCAGAACAATAGAACCATATTAGAATACCAATTCATGTTTATAGAAAAAAAATTGTCTGCTAAAAAAATTATCCCTGTTAAGAGTCCTAAGGTGTATTTGGGAAATCTTTAAATGCTGTGGAATAGAAAAGCGGAACCTACCTTGAGCATTAGAGTCTATTTAGAGAAGCAAAGTTGATTTAAAATAATAAACAAAAGTGTGGCCATGTGTAATTACTAAGTTGAGTACTAACCCCAGCAGTGTGTGTGGTTTGCTGGTCCTGCAAGCATGAGCCTGACGCACACGGCAAGTCCGTCCACTGAGAGGCTAGGCTGCAGCAGAGGAAGGGTTAATCCTAGGGTTGCTGAGCAGGAGATGGGGATACAGCCTCAGACCCACCTCCCTGAGGAGTTTGGGGATAGGGGTCTTGAGGGTTTTGGAGAGGACAGAAGTGTGGAAGAGCACAGGGTCTTGGGAAGGCATTCCTGGGCCAATCCCTATCCGCTCCTCTGTGGGGGACTCCGCACTGGTTGCTGGCATTCAGGGTCTGAAAAATATCCTAAGTGATCCTTCAACCAAAGCCTTAGGATTCTGACGTCAGAGACCCCATCATAGGAGTGACGGGGGTCCAGGTGACTTTTAGCAGCAAGGATGTGGCCAGGGTGCAGCCTGGTTACTGCTCAGTCATAACTACATTCTGTCCACAACCCGGCATGTGATTCTTGTCAGCCCTGTGGGGTGTTTCACGAGGACAGAGATGTGGATCAGGGCACTGGGGAGGCAGAAGGCAGCCCAGACCCCTTCAGAATGTGGCCCGGGCAGAGGAGGCTGTGGAGGGTGTTTTGTGCCTCTGGGCAGAACCTGGAAGCCACGCTATATTTTACTCCATTCACCAAAATAAACATCAGACAGGTCGAATAAGTAGTTTTAAAAATTCAAATTCTAGAAAAAAATCAGAAAGTAGAATTGAGCATAGCAGAGATTTTGTGGAAAGGGGCACTTTTCACAGATACGAAAATGTACGCTCCTGAATCCTGATAAGTGCAGAACAGTAAGAAGTGAACAGACGGGAAGATACTCACACCACATCTGGCAGCTAAATGCTTAGCGTCCAGGCCGCATCAATACTTTAATCAGGCAGGACGGCCATGCTGTGCTGTGGAAACACGAGGCCCAGAGCTCAGCACAGGCACATTCCTCCTCATGCACAGTCCACGGCCCTCACCCACCCGGAGGCACCACGGAGCTGACGGCCTCCGGGGAGGAGGAGACGGTCCACAGGAATGCATGAGGGGTGGGGTCCGGCTGCAGTGCCTCCGCCGGTGAATTGGATGTGTACTGGGTGGTCCCAGGACATGGCTGTGGGTCAATCAGGAGGTCACACCTCAAAGTGAGCCCTCCGCTTAGGCAGGATTGAAGAGGACTCCCTGCGACCCTATGTGTGGTTTCCAAGTTCATTGGACCCCGGTTTAATGAATTCAAGCAGGAGGAAGCAGGGCTCAGGGTTCCCAAGTTTCAGACGCAGACTCGCTTCTCTGGCCAGTGCCTGGGTGAGGAGGGCCTGGCAGAGTGTGAAGGCCACAGTGAGCCCACAGATCCCAGCATCCAATGGGGTGCCACCCTCCTAGCCATGGGTGCTGTCCTTCCAGCCATGGGCGCCTCTGCTCCCTAGACCCAGCCGGTCGGCTCTGGAGAATGCAGTCTCATGAAAAATGAGTCAGAGAAGGGAAAGAAGGCTCCACACTCTGTGACGTAAGCCTCGGTGGTCCAGGTGCTGGCACCAGAGGCGGGTCCTGCTGATAGCATGACGGGGCTGGTGCAGGATGACACGGACTCCAGCCCTCAGCACTGTGGCCTGCAGAGTGCTGGGGGAGGGCGCTGGGAGAAAGGGGTTTGTCTTTCCTTGGGGTCATACTGTTTATCTTTAAAATTACAGAAAAGCACCAGACTTCTGAAAAGAGAAAGGGCGTGAGGGGCTGCGTAGTCTGAGAAGGCTCCAGAGGGTGGGTGGAAGCGGGAGCCATCCTGACCTGGCCCAGAGACCCGCAAGCAGCACAGCAGGGCCAGTGGGGGTGGCAGGTGCAGGCGGCAGGGGTGAAGGTGGCAGGTGCAGGCGGCAGGGGTGAAGGTGGCAGGTGCAGGCGGCATGGGTGAAGGTGGCAGGGGTGCAGGCAGCAGGGGTGAAGGTGGCAGGGGTGCAGGCGGCAGGGGTGAAGGTGGCAGGTGCAGGCGGCAGGGGTGAAGGCGGCAGGGGTGCAGGTGGCAGGGCTGAAGGCGGCAGGGGTGCAGGTGGCAGGGGTGCAGGCGGCAGGGGTGCAGGCGGCAGGGGTGAAGGTGGCAGGTGCAGGCGGCAGAGGTGAAGGTGGCAGGGGTGCAGGCGGCAGGGGTGAAGGTGGCAGGGGTGCAGGTGGCAGGGGTGCAGGCGGCAGGGGTGAAGGTGGCAGGGGTGCAGGTGGCAGGGGTGCAGGTGGCAGGGGCGCAGGTGGCAGGGGTGAAGGTGGCAGGTGCAGGCGGCAGGGGTGAAGGTGGCAGGTGCATGCAGCAGGGGTGAAGGCGGCAGGGGTGAAGGTGACAGGGGTACAGGCGGGAGGGGTGAAGGTGGCAGGTGCAGGCGGCAGGGGTGAAGGTGGCAGGGGTACAGGCTATGGAAGCACCCAGGATGGGAGCCAGGTGAGGGGTGGCAGGGTGTGGAGACAGCCAGGAAAACCCAAGACCCGCTACCATTAGACGGGGTGGAGCCCGCATTGGTGCCCACTATGGTTCTCGGGCGCTCGATGCAGCAGAAATTGACTTGAGATCCAAAGGGTTTTCCAGACGAGGCTTCACTGAAGCTTATTCCTGGGATGAGAGAGGGAGAGGGGAGAGGGAGAGGAGAAGAGGAGAGAGAGAGGAGGGGAGAGGAGAGAGAGAAGAGGGGAGAAGGAGAGGAGAAGAGGAGAGAGAGAGGAGGGGAAAGGAGAGAGAGAAGAGGGAAGAGGGAGAGGAGAAGAGGAGAGAGAGAGGAGGGGAGAGGAGAGAGAGGAGGGGAGAGGAGAGAGAGAAGAGGGGAGAGGAGAGAAGAGGGGAGAGGAGAGAAGAGGGGAGAGGAGAGAGAGAAGAGGGGAGAGGGAGAGGAGAAGAGGAGAGAGAGAGGAGGGGAGAGGAGAGAGAGAAGAGGGGAGAGGAGAGAAGAGGGGAGAGGAGAGAGAGAAGCGAGAGAGAGAAGAGGGGAGAGGAGGGAAGAGGGGAGAGAGGAGAGGAGAGAGAGAAGAGGGGAGAGGAGGGAAGAGGGGAGAGGGGAGAGGAGAGAGGAGAGGAGAGAGAGAAGCGAGAGAGGACAGAGGAGAGGAGAGAGAGAGGTGAAAGAGGAGAGAGGAGAGAGAGAAGCGAAAGGAGAGAGGAGAGGAGAGAGGGGAAAGAGGAGAGAGGAGAGGAGAGAGAGAGGGGAAAGAGGAGAGAGGAGAGGAGAGGAGAGAGAGAGGCGAGAGAGAAGATGAGAGGAGAAAGAAGAGAGAGGAGAGCAGAGAGGCGAGAGAGAGAGAAGAGAAAAGAGAGAAGACAGATCCTTCACTGACCTCTGAAAAAGCCGGGAGGGTGTGGGAATTACCGTCAGGGGAAGGGTGTGCAGGCTGGGCTGGGCAGCGCCCATGATGGGTAGGGGACGCGTCAGCATTCTAGTCGCCATGGCTGTGCTGGGTCGGGGGCAGCAACAAGGCACAGACCCGCCACTCAGCACCCCTTCCCCAGGTGGGGCCTCCATGGCCTTGGTTTGATGTTTTGGATCTCCCGGGGCTCTTGGAATCCTTGAGGTAAAAGGACTCTTGGCCGGAAGGTGGCAGAGTGGGCTGGGTTCTGTGCCCAGTGGGGATGTGTGAGGGATGCGGCCCTGTTCACCCCGTCTCTTCAGGGCCCTTCAAGTTCATCTGCAGCTCGCCCAGACACTGAGGGTTCCATCCCACCAGGATCCACCCTGCTGGCTTCGTGCATTTGGGGGCACTGACGGCCCACAGGGCGCCCTATGGAGGCTGGGTGGGGCTCACCTCCCGGCAGGCAGGCGATTTCTGTGTGTGCCCTGAAGGCGGGCACCTTTGCCTCTGCGTGTCACATGGCTCCGCTGCCTGTGTGGAGACTCGGGGATTGTTCCCGTGCTGCGGGCGCCAAGCATGAGGACTCCCGAGCGCGCACGTGGCGCTGTGTCCTCGGCCGCGGGGGAGCTTTCCATGCAACTCCTGAAAGGACCCCAAGTCCTGCTCGCCAATCTTTAATACGTGGAAACACAGGTCTGTGTTTGTGAACGCAGAATTCTCCAAGGAGATGGAGAGTGACAAGCAGCAAGGAGACAAGACAGCTGCTTCCTGCAACGGAAAGGGCGTCCCGGGTGGCCGCTGTGGGGCTGGAGGGGCCATGCAGGTCCACAGCTCACTTCAGCCCTGCGGGGCATGCGCTGGCCTGGGCACCTCTGTAGCCACGGTTCCACCTCAGGGGCACTGTGATGGGCAGCTTAGTCTGGGAGGTCCGAGGGCGCCTTTGATGAGGGATCAGGCGGCTCCAAGGACACCCCTCCTCCCTCCCAGGGGCTGAGGACGACCTGGCGCTCCGTGCTGCGCTCTACGGCCTGCTCTTCCACAGCCATGCCGACCAGGACGACTGGGAGGGCGGCCTCAAGGTGCTGGATGAGGCTGTGCAGGTGCTGCCAAGGACGGCCCACCGCCTGTGAGTGCTCCCCCACCGCCTGTGAGTGCTCCCCCACCGCCTGTGAGTGCTCCCCCACCGCCTGTGAGTGCTCCCCCACCGCCTGTGAGTGCTCCCCACACCGCCTGTGAGTGCTCCCACACCGCCTGTGAGTGCTCCCCACACCGCCTGTGAGTGCTCCCACACCGCCTGTGAGTGCTCCCCCACCGCCTGTGAGTGCTCCCCACACCGCCTGTGAGTGCTCCCCACACCGCCTGTGAGTGCTCCCCACACCGCCTGTGAGTGCTCCACCCACTGCGTCCCCACCGGGGGTGTGCTCCCCCACCGGAGTGTGCTCCCCCCACCACCTGCTGCTCCCCCACCGGAGTGTGCTCCCCCCATCACCTGTGAGCACCTGCCTGCTGCTCCCCCACCCAGCGTGTGCTCCCCTGCTCCACGCTGTCCCCCTCTGCCTGGGCCTCCCCAGGTTCCCACTTGCACTGGAAGACTTGACTTCGCCAGGAGAATTCAACACAGGGAGAGCGGGGACTGAAAACCCTGCACAGCCCCGAGGCCCCCGCTCACCCCCGAGACCCCCGCGTAGCCCCGAGACCCCCGCTCACCTGGGCTCTGCTTTGCTTCGTCTTTTTAAGCTGGAGGTGGAGGAATAAGTCCGGGCTGCATCACCCATGTTTAAAATTCTGCCACCCGATCCCGACGTTGGTTTCTCACCTTCCCTTTCTTTAGCTTGATCTTCAAGCACATGGTCATCGTGAAGGCCAAGCTCGGGCAGAATTTTTCGATGGAAATACAGAAATTTAAGGCCGAGAGTGAGGACTACTTGGCGCGCATGTGGCACCGCCTGGCCCTGAACTCGCCGAGCGTGTCTGGAGAGCTCGCCTGCTACAACAGCGCCATCCAGGCCTTGCAGGTGCGAAGCCGTAAGCGTGGGTGCACGTGGTAAAATTTGTCCTTTAGTGAAAGGGAGAACCGAGTGGACAGAAGCTCAGCCGGGACCTGGCGTGGGCAGCACGTAGAGCAGCCACGGCTGACGGGCACAGAGAATGCACCGCGTGGCCCCAGGCACTCCTCTTGCTGACCAGTCAGGGACGAGGGATGGAGCTGGTTTCAGTGGTCCCTTTCCAGCATGGAGGGGTCGTGGTCAGGTCCTCGTCCCTGAGCAGGGTGAGGGGGGCCCAGAGGGTGATGCCCCAAGTGGAAGCCCCCAGGCTCCCCTGGAGGCACCGGGGCCCTGATGGGAGGTGGCTGCAGAGGAGAGCAGGCAGGGGCCCCGATGGGCGAGTGGCTGCAGAGGAGAGCAGGGCAGGGGCCCCGATGGGCGGGGCTGCACAGGAGAGCAGGGCAGGGGCCCCGGTGGGCGAGTGGCTGCAGAGGAGAGCAGGGCAGGGGCCCCGATGGGCGGGGCTGCACAGGAGAGCAGGGCAGGGGCCCCGATGGGCGGGTGGCTGCAGAGGAGAACAGGGCAGGGGCCCCGATGGGCGGGTGGCTGCAGAGGAGAACAGGCAGGGGCCCCGATGGGCGGGTGGCTGCAGAGGAGAACAGGGCAGGGGCCCCGATGGGCGGGTGGCTGCAGAGGAGAACAGGGCAGGGGCCCCGATGGGCGGGTGGCTGCAGAGGAGAACAGGCAAGGGCCCCGATGGGCGGATGGCTGCAGAGGAGAGCAGGCAGGGGCCCCGATGGGCGGGTGGCTGCAGAGGAGAACAGGCAGGGGCCCCGATGGGTGGGTGGCTGCAGAGAGCAGGCAGGGGCCCCGATGGGTGGTGGCTGCAGAGGAGAACAGGGCAGGGGCCCTGATGGGCGGGTGGCTGCAGAGAACAGGGCAGGGGCCCCGATGGGCGGGTGGCTGCAGAGGAGAACAGGCAGGGGCCCCGATGGGCGGGTGGCTGCAGAGGAGAACAGGCAGGGGCCCCGATGGGTGGGTGGCTGCAGAGAGCAGGCAGGGGCCCCGATGGGTGGTGGCTGCAGAGGAGAGCAGGCAGGGGCCCCGATGGGAGGTGGCTGCAGAGGAGAACAGGCAGGGGCCCCGATGGGCGGGTGGCTGCACAGGAGAGCAGGCAGGGGCCCCGATGGGCGGGTGGCTGCAGAGGAGAGCAGGGCAGGGGCCCCGATGGGCGGGTGGCTGCAGAGGAGAACAGGCAGGGGCCCCGATGGGCGGGTGGCTGCAGAGGAGAACAGGCAGGGGCCCCGATGGGCGGGTGGCTGCACAGGAGAGCAGGGCAGGGGCCCCGATGGGCGGGGCTGCAGAGGAGAGCAGGCAGGGGCCCCGATGGGCGGGTGGCTGCAGAGGAGAGCAGGGCAGGGGCCCCGATGGGCGGGGCTGCACAGGAGAGCAGGCAGGGGCCCCGATGGGCGGGGCTGCACAGGAGAGCAGGCAGGGGCCCCGATGGGTGGGTGGCTGCAGAGGAGAGCAGGCAGGGGCCCCGATGGGCGGGGCTGCACAGGAGAGCAGGGCAGGGGCCCCGATGGGCGGGTGGCTGCAGAGGAGAGCAGGCAGGGGCCCCGATGGGCGGGTGGCTGCAGAGGAGAGCAGGGCAGGGGCCCCGATGGGCGGGTGGCTGCAGAGGAGAGCAGGCCTCTGCAGGGCCCTGGGATGTGGGCGTTCTGGGGATGTTGGCGTCTCTTCCCCACCCCCAGGAAGGCAAGACGGACGTTCCCCTTGGGGTGGGCTCAGGAGGAGGTGGGCGCTTTGGCGTTGATTTGATGCCTCTGCTTGTCAGGGGCAAGGGGCATGTGGTGCGCACCCGAGAACTTCATCTTGGGGACGAAAAGGCATCCCAGGCCCCTGGTGTGAAAGGCATGAACCTTTCAACATTAGTGAAGATCTTAAAAGGCTTTTCTGTTACACGAGCTGTTTCTCCGGCTCAGAGCAATCCTGCCCCGAGGCCTTTGGATTGTTCTGGGGTCCAGGCGGCCCTCGGCATCGGGAACTGAGGATGGTTCAGGGCACTGGGTGGTCAAGGCAGATGCCCGGGTACCGCCGTGGGGAGCCACAGGGAGCCACTGCTCCTCGCTCCGGGGAACCAGAGGCCACGTCGTTCCTCGGCAGTTGCCCTGCTAGGGTTCGCGGGTATCAGGCAGGGACCTGGCCTCCTCCAGGGAAAGCAGGAAGGGCCTGAGGAGGGGAGGCTGCGGGCGGCTGGGGAAGGCAGGACCCAGCTGAGCTGCGCTGGGCCTCGGGGCAGAAACCCTTGAAAGTGTTTTCTGTCTTCACTTACCCGAGTCCTTCCTTCAGTTGTCTTTGTTAGAGGTACAACATGATGTTTTTAGTAAATTCTCAGGGTTATATAATGATCACCCACACACAATTTTAGAAGGTTTCATCACCCCCTAGCAACCCTGCCTCCATCAGCACTCACTCCCCATCCTTCTCTCCCTCCATCGGCCCCAGCAAGCCACAGATCTGGACATTTTCTGTAAACAGAGCCAAGCATTACATGGTCCTTCATGCAGCATGACATCGCCCAGGGCCATCCCCATCATTCCCGTTTAGGACCGAGTCGTATTCTGTTACGTGTCTTACAGTCCACAGATGGCTATTTGTGTTGTTTCCCATTATCTGCCTGCTGTGAGGAATGCTGCGGTCAGCATTTGCTCCCGAGTTCTGGCGTGGCCCGGTCCTTGTCCCCCGGGGGCACAGCCCAGCAGTGGAGTTGCTGGGCACACGGTCGCCCTGTGTGGGGCCATCAGATGAAGTGCCAGATTGTCTCCCACAGCGGCCTCACAGGGTTGCCCTCCCGCCTGCAGGGCGTGGGCTGCGGTTTCTCCACACGCTCACCAGCTCTTGATGTCGTCTGACTGTTCTAGCTGTGCCGTCAGGGGTGAAGGGGGTGTCTCCTCGTGTTTGCCTGTATTTTCCCAGCCACTGATGATGAGGTGCATATTCCCACATGCTTATGGGCCATTTGTAGGTTGTTGGAGAAGTGTTCATTGCAGTCCTTTGCCCATTTTTAATCTGGTTGTTTGGTTTTCGTTGCTTTAGAGGCGCTCATGGTGTATCGTGGATGCAGGTTCTTTAGCAGGAGCCTCATCTACAAACCCTTTCTCATTCTGTGAGCTGCTTTTTCAACCACGTCTCCACTTTCTGGATGGCATGATTTGTGGCACAAACACGTTTTAAATTGTGATGAAATTCTAGTTGTCTGTGTCTTGTTTTGTTGCTTGTGTTTCTGGCATTGTATCTGCGAAACTGTTGCATAACCCAAGGTCTTGAAGATTTGTTCCCCTGTTTTCTTCCGAGTTTTATAGATGTAGCTGTTATGTTAATGAGTTATATGGTGTGAGGCAGGGTCCCCGGCACTCCTCAGCCTGTGGATGCCAGGTGGCCCCGCACTTCTGTTGAGAAGATGACCTGCTCTCCCTTGAGCCTCCTATCAGGGCCAAGGCCCTCCCCAACGTACACAGCTTTTGTGGGAGCCACCGTCGGCCTCCACAGCTGCTCCCCTCCTTCCCCATCCATGGGGATCCTTCACGTGGCTCCCAGGCCCTACCACCTCACCGGTTCCTCATCCTTCTCCCCTTCCCACCTCTTCATGACAGAGGAGGCCCTGGGCTAAGGGCAGGACCTTGGCCATCTGATCTCACTGCACGTCCTGAGCTAAGCACCGCTGCCGCCCATTTTACCCACAAGCAATTCTCTAGCCCAGACCCCCCACCCCCTAGACCTGTGAATCCTGCTGCCTGCCTGGCCCCACCCTGGGGCCAGCATCTTACCCAAAACCAAACACCTGCTTTTCCCACCATTCTTCTTCTTGCCTTCCCCCTCGAGATGTTGCAGCTCCATCCTCCGGTGGCTGGACTTACACCCGACACCCACAACAAACCCACACCTTGCACCTAGACCCATGGACACACCCAACTTAACAGCCCACAGCTGCGACCAAGACACACCCCATGTATCCCACCCCCACACAGCCTATACTACACCCCACAGGCTGCACCTTCACACCTGTAACCCACATCTCATACACACCATTCACACCCAATACCCCCACACACAACTCACACCCGACACATCCCACACACATCACTCACACTCCACATCCCACTCACACCCCACATCCCACACACACCACTCACACCCCACATCCCACACACACCACTCACACCCCACATCCCACACACACCACTCACACCCCACATCCCAAACATACAACTCACACCCCACATCCCACACACACCACTCATACCCCACATCCCACTCACACCCCACATCCCAAACACACAACTCACACCCCACATCCCACACACACATGCACCCCACATCCCAAACACACAACTCACACCCCACATCCCACACACACCACTCACACCCCACTTCCCAAACACACAACTCACACCCCACATCCCACACACACCACATGCACCCCACATCCCAAACACACAACTCACACCCCACATCCCACACACACCACACACACCCCACATCCCACACACACCACACCCCCCCCACATCCCACACACACCACATACCCCCCACATCCCACACACACCACACATACCCCACATCCCACACAGACCACACACACCCCACATCCCACACGCACCACTCACACCCCACGGGGACCTGCTCGTGACGGCTGATGCAGTGTGAGTGCCGAGCACAGAGGGAACCCCCAGCAGATTCGTGGGCTGAATAAGTGGCATGGGCCAGCGCTCAGAGAGCCACAGATATTTGACAGCAGAAATGAAGTGGCGGCGACATCCGTGCATGGCACGTGGGGTGGTGCCAGTGCGAGGTCCACCCTGCTGGAGAAGAGTGTGGCCGTGGCCCCAGCAGCACCTGTGGAGGGGAGGGTGTGGTGCAGGCTAACCCCGGCTCGCAGGGCCTCGGAGGGCGCGGTGCAGGCTAACCCCGGCTCGCAGGGCCTCGGAGGGCGCGGTGCAGGCTAACCCCGGCTCGCAGGGCCGCGGAGGGTGTGCTGCAGGCTAACCCTGGCTCGCAGGGCTGAGGCTCTGCTCTGCAAGGGTCAGGTTAGGGCGGCCTCATCCAATTCTGTAGTGATGGTGGCCAAGTCTGCACGGGCCAGGCCTTGGACTGGGCTCTGCATCTGGACGCAGGACAGGGCAAACACCTTTCCTACCCTGCAGAGGCCTCCTTTCCAGCAGGGACATGGGGCTGCCCACAGAGCCACCCAGAGAGGGCCACCTGCAGACAGGGCGACAGCAGGACCCCTGTCCTGTGTCCTCTTGTGGTGCAGCGAATGTCTGGGGACCCGGGAGGCCCCAGGAGGGTGGCATCTGCAAAGGGTGAGGAGACGGGGAAGGAATTCGCCAAGCTGCAGCCTTCCCACCTCTGCCTGTGAAAAGAAACAACTGCACCTGAAATGTCCCAATGAGCCTAAATGGCAACTTGGTCTCATTAGAGGCGGCCTGCAAACGATCGCTGTGGGGGTAAGAATGAAGCTTTTCTTGTAGAAAATGAGCAATAAAAGTATTCCACTGCGTCAGGAACGCCTTCAGGGCCACCCTGAGGATGTCACCCTTCCTGTTCAATCCCACAGAAGCCTGAGACGGAGTGGCAGAAGGTGGAGTACCTCATGGAGTTCGGCCAGTGGCTCCATCACAGACACTTTCCTCTCGAGGACGTGGTCTTCCACCTCCGCTGGGCTGTCGAGATCCTGCTGGCCATGAAGTCACCCGGCGATGTCCCTGAGCCAGAGCCCACGCCGGATGGTGAGCCCACGCCACTGGCAGGGTGCCGACCCCACGCCGCTCCCCAGAGCTCTGCTTCCTGCTCCGTGATCTGGATGGCCGTTGGGCATCCACGTGTCTGTGCAGGCTTTGGAGGCCAGGAGCCCCTGACGTGTCTCAGCGCTGTCTTCTGCAGGGGCCCTGAGGGACTCAGCCTGACAGCCACCAGATGACCTTCACAGAAAGGTTCCATCCAAGTCAGGCAGAAGGCATGTTCTCGGGCACACAGCTGGGCCGGCCCAGAGGCAGCCTTCCTCAGGAGGCTGGGGGAGCGGGGGTCCTGAGCACCTCAGACCCTGTGGGCACCTCAGCCATCCCCAGAGTTGCTTCAGACTCGAGGTGGGGGCTCTGTTCTCCAGTTGCTGCTCCTCAGCAGGCCCTTGGCCACCCAGCCCCTGCTCACAGCAGTGCAGGAAAGTGGGGGTTTGCTGGCAAATGGGGACCTGGGCAGACAATGGCGGCCCCACTGGCATCATCCAGAGCTTAAACACTGCCAGTGCCTGGGCATCAGCCCAGGGTGACCCAGGGCAGAAACTCTGTGGGGAGCGCAGGTGCGCACGGAGAGTCCCATGGGGTGGCTCCGGCGGTCCTGCCGTGAAGAGCAGAGGCAGGCAGAGCCCAGCTAGGGTGGCCACCCCACACACACACACACACATACACGCACACACACACGTGCGCACAGCAGGGCCATCCTAGAGCACTCAACAATGCTGGCTTGCTCAGGGCCACCCTCCCCGTGGCCGCTGGTTCTAGCCCCGTCAGGATGAGTGGGGGCCCTGCTCAGAACTCCCAGGCCCTTGGGACAGTCTGGGACAGGAATGGGGTGCCCAGGCCAGGTGCAGCTCATGAGGCTTCCAGGACACACAGGGCAGCAGGAGAGCCCTCGGGGCCTGGGGGCCTGGGGCTGGAGCTGAGACTGGAGCTGCTCCTGGGGGTGAGGGGGCAGCCAAGCTCAGCCTTCGCAGAGTAAGAACAACACGTGGCTCTTCCCCTGGCTGCCGGCCTGCAGCAGAGTGGAGCACCTGGGGTCCACGAGGCACCGGGCAGTCCACCACAGCCTCGGGCAGGGAAGGGAGTGGCCTGAGGCCCACAGACCCGTAGCCGGGCCTGCTCTCAGCCTCGGGCACCCCGTGTTTCAGGGGAGTACGTGGCTGTGCAGATGCCCCCACGGAGCCCCGTGTCCGAGGCCGAGGAGGCGGTGTCCTTGGAGCAGCTGCGTAGCGTGCGGCAGCTGGAGGCGCTGGCCCGCGTGCACATCCTGCTGGCCCTGGTGCTGTCGCCGGGCGCCGAGGGCTACGAGGACTGCTGCCTTGCAGCCTACGCCTTCTTCAGGCACATCTGGCAGGTGAGGCCCAGCGCAGACTCCCCTGCTCCTGCAGCACCTCCCGGGACGGCCGCGGGCTGGGGAAACTGCAGTGAGCGTTGTAAAGATATCAGAGTCTTTCCCAGCATTTCCTAAAGACCTTTGAGATGTAAACAATTTCCTGCGACATCCAGATTCTTCCTCTCTACCGAATGATTCCCATCAGCATAAAACAAGAGACTCCCCAAAAACAAGAGACTCCCCTCTTCACTCCTGCACCCTCCACATTCCCAGCACTCCCCAAGGGAGGGGCTCGTGGCTCCCTCCAGATCAGCCGGTCCTCCCTGACACCCGCCCTGGCACCCTTGCCGACCACCACCCAAAACTGCCTCTGCCTGGCTCGCCACGCCAAGGCAGCAGCAGGCGCCTCTGTTAGCTGGGGCCCGACAGCTCCTGAACCGCCCGCTGACGGGGCTTCCAGAGCCTTCTTCCCACTCCCACCCCCCTCCTTGTCCTGCTCCTCCTACCACCTCTCCCTGTAAAGCCCACCAGGAGCAGCTGTTGGGGGCCTCCCCGTGCGTCTGTCCAGGCCTCCCGCAGGCTACACCCCAGCAGGGCAGCGCCAGGCATGGCAGGCCTTTCTTCTGAGGACGAGTTTGCCCGGAGCCCCCATAGGGCATCTCGGGATCAAGAGGGCCACTGCCCAGCCGTGGGCAGAGCAGGAAAGGCAGGGAGGCCCCCCCATCCCATCTTCAGAATGCTCCACGCTAACCCCGCCCCCCAGCCTCAACCACTGCCAGACCCGGGGCTGTGGGCGCCCACGCTGCCATTCTTTGTGACTCTTCTAGGAGAATTGCTCAACGTTATTCTCATGTGTTCTTAATTAGAGACCTCGAACTCATTCACCCGAGGAGTGGCAAGTCTCCCCCAGGGCCAGCCACGCCTGCCCCAGACCCCCACGTGTCAGGGCCGCGAGGGGCCCGCAGGGCCTGCCAAGGAGGCGTGCCTAATGTCCTCCCTGCCTGGGTACATCCCCAACAAGGGCCTCTGCAGGGAGGGTGCGGCATGGCCAGCAGGGAGCCCCAGGGCCAGGGGTGTCCCGCTGTGTCCCTGACAGTGGAGTGAGACTGAGGGACACCCGCGGAGCCAGCAGGCTCACGGGCATGTCCCTGCAGCCCCCGGTGCCCACACCCCGGCCAGCCCAGCTCCATGCTCTAGGGGCTCCCCTGACGGCAGCTGACGGGGATGCAAGACCACCAGAGCACTAGAGTCTGGGGAGCCCCGCGGGTCTGAGTGTCCCTCATCCAGGAGTGGAGGGTGGGCAGAGTGGGCGGTGGGTGGGTTTTCAGTGCTGCAAATGTGGATTTCATCCCCACCAGGTTTCTTTGATGACAGCAGGAAAATCAGTTCCGGAAAACAGACCCCTGGCAGCAACCAGCTCACATCTGTTATTGCCTAAAAAAGAGAAGGAGAATGAGAGGAGTAAAGAGAAGGAGAAGGAGAGGAGTAAAGAGAAGGACAAGGAGAAGGGAAAGGAGGAGAAAGTCAAGGAGCCCAAGCAGGTGATGCCCAGGTGGCCACGGTGCAGAGGCCGGGCCCGGGATGGCCTGTGCCTCAGTTTCCCTGCCTGTCAGGGTTCTCAGAGGAGCCCCAGGTGGCCTCAGTGCAGAGGCTGGGCCCCGGCCGGCCTCTGTGCCTCAGTTTCTCTCCCTGTCAGGGTTCTTGGAGGACAATACGAGGGAATGTCTGTAAAGCACCCTGGCTTGTCCCTGGCAGGAATCCCGGGCCTGGAGCTAGCCACGTAATGCACGCAGTTTGCACAGAGCATGTTGTCCCAGGTCTGCCAGGCTCAGAGGCCATGGCAGCAGACACAGCCCAGGGCCTGGGTCCCAGAGCAGTGAGAAAAGTGTTTTTTTCATCTCATGAAACCTTTCCCTCTGCAAGTATCCACTTCTCAAAGTGCCGGGCAGGTCTGAGAAACCACTTGGCTGCCCAGCTTCCCAGAGCAGGACGCTCACACCTGGACCCCAGCACGAGCACTGCTGAGTTCATGGGACGCTCACACCCGGACCCCAGCACGAGCACTGCTGAGCTCACCGGCCAGCTGTCACTGAGGGGAGACACAGGAGGCAGAGGCTGTAGAGCCTTAGCTCTCGGGAGTCCTGAGCCTGGGCACCCCCAGGCCAACTCTGGCTGTGCACAGGGCAGAAAGCTTTGTGTGCACTGCCTGGAAACAGTATCAGAGGCTGGATCTGGGCGCTCGCTGGGGCCTGCTGGTGGGGAGGATGCCGGCTGCCCAGGGCTGTGGCCTGCCTGCCGCACAGCCATGCCAGGGGGCCAGGGGTGTCTGCTGTTTCACCTCCACCATTTCAGGTAAATCCTGTATTCTTGCCTTTCTAGTCTCAAAGCCCAGCTCCTATCAAACAACTGGAAGACTTACCCATGAGCATAGAAGAGTGGGCTTCCTACTCCTGCCCCGAGGAAGTGCTGTCTGTACTGAAACAGGACAGAAGTGACTCTACTGTGAACCCCTCAAGTATCCAGAAGCCGGTACGTTGACATAAAGAAAAGGCCCAAGACCTTGGTCACAGCATGGTGTCCCCTTGACCTGTCCCCAAGTCCAGTTTTCACTGTGAACTGTAGCCAGAAAAAGGAGGACAGGACAGAGTCCCATCAGCCCCCAGCCTCCCACAGGCCCTCCCAGCACCACTGTCTGCCCTCAACTGCCGACACTTAGGAAAGCCTTCCTTCTTTCCCCACTCAAGTCCAACATGTACCTAGCGAGACAGGACAGATGTTCATGACAAGCTCCCACAACTGGGTGGTTAAAACAACAAAAATTGATCCCCTCATGGTTCTGGAGGCCGGAAGCCGAAAATCAGTGTCCTTGGGCTCAAATCCAGGTGTCGGGAGGGCGGCACACCCTCCAAAGGGGCCGGGGAAGATCCCTCTTTCCTCATCCCGGTCGGCCTCTGTGGTCACGTGGCCTCCTCTTTTGTGTGGATCAAATCTCCCGCTCCCTCCCACGGAATTGCATTTAGGGCACACCTGGACCATCTCCACCTGCGGTGTTTGGTGCCACGCTGCCATGCTGCCCTCCATAGTGGTCATTCAGTTCACTGCCATGCCCGCTGTGGGTAGAGTGGCCCTGCGTAGATCCCTGCTGATGCCACTCCCCTCAATATCAGCAGCCGGTGGGTGGGCAGGGGCATTCCCCATGGTTTAATGGGACACCCCTGGCCACAGTGAGGTTGGCCTTCAGTGCTTCCTATCCTTTTGTGATGTGCCCTCCAGGCTGTCGCCCATATTTAATTAAGCTTTCTGACTTTTCCTGATTGGTTTGAAGGAATCCTTTATTCTGGAAAATCACATGAGCAGCCATGTGACCAGCAGATCTGCCTCCACTTTGTGCCTTGCCTTTCCACTCTGTTAAGGAGGTCTTTTTGGGAACAGGGATTAGTAGTTTTAATGTAATAAGAGTCATTAGTCATTTCCTTTGTAATTAGTCAGTTTTTTGTGTGTCCTTTTTTTTTTATGTTTTCATTTCTGGAGGTTGTACAGATATTCTGTTATAGTATTTTTCCAAAAAGTGGAAATATTTTGCACCTTTATAGTTTTGTCTGTCACCTGAACTTGATGTGTGTGTGGTGTGAGGTAGGGGTCAAGCCTCAAGCATGGCAGTCAGGGTGTCCCGTTGTTCTGACGCCACTTCCTGAAATGTCACTGGCTGCCTTCCCTGCTGGCTGCACTGGGCATGAGCAGGTGCCCACCTGTGCATGGGGCTGCTTTGGGGTCTCTCTTGCTTTCTGTTAGTTTTTTATCCTTGGCATCATCATCTCATTGTCAATTACTGAGCTTTACAACTGTGAGTATTTGGTAGAGAAAATCTCCTTACCTCATTCTTCAGGACGGTTGGGCTATTCTTTTTATTTTCCATTGCATGTCCATGTGTATTTTAGAATCAGTGTGTCAGACCCATCACAAACCCTGGTAGAGTTTTTACTGACATTGCATTGAATCTGTAAATTACTTTATGGAGAACTGACATTGTTATGGTGTTCAGCCTTTTGATCCATGGACATGGTCTGTCTCTCCACTGACTTAGGTCTTCTTCAGCATCTCTTAACAATAGACCAGAGTTTTCTGCTTGGCAGTTATGCATGTCAGATTTATTTCTGTGTATTTGATATTTTTGATGCTGTTGTAAATATAGCTTTTTTGTTTCATGTTTAAACTCCAGATAAACTATAGAAATGTAATTGTTTTCATTTTGGCCTTGTAAGCATCCATTTTGTTAAGCTCTTTATAACTTTAGTAATTTGTCTGTAGATTATTTTGGATTTTGTGTGTACATCATCGTTTTATCTGCAAACACATTTTTCTTTTTTAGTTTCCACTCTTTACACTGTTTTTTCTTTACCTTGCCTTATATTCTGGCAAGGACCTCCAGTATGAGGCTGAATGAAAATGGTGATAACATCGATTTTTATGTTGCGCACCCTATCTCAAAGGAAAGTTTCCAGCATTTTACTCTGAAGTATAATTGATGTTTGTTGTAGGTTTTTATAGATCTTTATTGATTAAGGAAGTTTATTTCTATTCGCTAATAATTTTAGTCATGAATGCTTTTATATTTTTCTCCATCTATGCAGATGATGTTTTCCTCCTTCATTCCTTGAATTAATTACCTTGATTCTTTCTAATGATTATCACAATAGGGCAGCTTGGCTGTGCTGTCACTCACTTTATGTCACCAGCTTTGGTTGGCGGCTCTTGTTTCCGGGGTGTGTGCATCTGTGCTTGTGAGGAAGATGATGTTTAATTTTCCTTTCATGTGTGTCCTCCTCAGGATGTGGTAAAAGTTATGCTGGCCTTTTAGTCAGTTAGCAAGTGTTCCTTTCTGACCATTCTTAGGAGAAATTTGTAGAAGATTGGTGGTTATTTCATCCTTAAATGTGTGGAAGAATTCCCTGGTAAAGCCATCTGAGCCCAGAGCTTCTGTTTGGGAAAATTTTAAATTATGGATCCAATTTATTTCATAGTTATAGAATTCTTCAGAGTTTCTGTTTCTTCTTGTAACAGTTTTCATGGGCTGTGTTTTTCTGGGATGTTTTTATTGAAAATACATTTTGGATGTATTGCCATGAAGTTGTTCTCAATGTCCTTGTATTACCTTTTAATGCATGTGGGACCTGTAGAGCCCTGTCACCCCTCGCTCGCTCTCCCGATCAGCCTCATTGGGAGTGATCAATTCCATTGACCTCTCAAAGGACCCTGTGCTTTCCAGGCCACCCACACGGCCCCTCTGCCTGGTTGTCATCCCTGAGGGGACGGCCTCCTCCTAGATTGCCTGGAATTCTGAGGTGCAGCCCTTCAAGAACCCAGCCTGAGAGAGAGAGTGAGAGAGTGGAGCTCTTGGTGGGCCCTGAACCCCGTTTTCTAAGCCCAGCCTACAGCACGATGCGGAGCGCCATGGGGCCCTCAGCTGCCTCAGTGCCTGATAGCCAGGCTCGTATCCCTGGATGCCTCAGTGCCTGACAGCCAGGCTCATATCCCTGGATGCCTCAGTGCCTGACAGCCAGGCTCGTGTCCCTGGATGCCTCAGTGCCTGACAGCCAGGCTCGTGTCCCTGGATGCCTCAGTGCCTGACAGCCAGGCTCATATCCCTGGATGCCTCAGTGCCTGATAGCCAGGCTCGTGTCCCTGGATGCCTCAGTGCCTGACAGCTAGGCTCGTGTCGCTGGATGCCTCAGTGCCTGATAGCCAGGCTTGTGTCACTGGATGCCTCAGTGCCTGATAGCCAGGCTTGTGTCCCTGGATGCATACTGACTTCCAGATCTCGGCCTGGTGATTCTTTGGATATTGATTATCCTCCAGTTCTTAGAAGTACATTTTTGCAACAGGTCATCCAACTTTCCTAATTTCCCACTCAAGAGTAATGGTTTTAACAAACCAAGTCCAACATCATAGGAAGCATTAGCTCTTCTCTATATATTAAATTTGTAAGTGGTTGTGTGTGCACACAAAGAAATTCTGTCTCTAATGAGTCAGTAGTTTTTAGTGGAAAAATGAAACAAACACATAAGGGTGTGTTTCTTGTGAGGATCTTCATACTTGGGTGCTGATGTTCACAAAGATTATCACGTGACAAAATGAAACCCATGAGTGGAAGAGGGAAGGAAGATAGCACAGCCTCCATCCATCCCACAGAAACGCACTGAGCACCTGCTGTGTGCGGACACGTGCTGAGCACCTGCTGTGTGCAGACATGTGCTGGCATGGGGAGGGAGGGAGTTCTCTGAGGAAAGACCCTTATGCTTGTGGTCTACACCCGCTCCTGTGACCTCCTGTGTGTGTTATGTGTCCATGTAGACATACAGTTTGTATTTCCTGGACCACCTGGTCAAGGCCCTGCAGAAGATGTGCCTGCACGAACTCACGGTTCCCGTCCTGCAGTTGGGGGTGCTGATTTCGGACTCCGTGGTGGGAAGCAAGGGCCTGTCAGATCTCTACCACCTTCGGTGGGTACAGCTCCTTTTTCAGAGTGTGATTTCCCCAAAGCAATACAAAAATAAACAACATGTTAAGGTATTAATTCTGTAGTTGACTGTGTAAATAATAAAGTCCCTGGGACTTGAACACCAAGTAAATAAAAATATTTGAATATGAAAATGGTATTTTTGGTTGGGACGGGAGGACTATTTGATCCCAGGAGTTTGAGACCAGCCTGGGCAACATAGCAAGACCCCATCTCTACAAAAAATTTAAAAAATATATTAGCCAGGTATGGTGACACACACCTGTTGTCGCAACTACTCAGGAGGCTGAGGCAAGAGGATCACCTGAGCCTAAGAAATGGAGGCTGCGGTGAGCTATGATCATGCCCCTGCACCCTAGCCTGGGCAACAGAGCATGATGCTGTTACTAAAAATTTAAAAGATAAAATATGATATTTTTATTTTAAAATTTCTACCTGATCCTTAGGAGAATATTCTTGTTTTAAGGAAATACAGGCATATCTTGGAGATATTGCAGGTTGTGTTCCAAAACAAAACAAATATCACATTAAAACAAGTCACATGAATTTTTTTGGTTTTCCAGAGTATATAAAAGTTAGGTTTACACTATTCTGTAGTCTATTAAGTGTGTGATAGCATTATGTCTAAAAAATGTACATACATCCATTTAAAATGTATGTACTAAAAATGCTAAAAAGGCTGGCAATTTCTTAAAATAAGACAACAATAAAATTTGCCACATGGATCAACTCTTTCACAAAAGATTTCTCTGTAGCATGCAATGATGTTTGATGGAATTTTACCCATGGCAGAAGTTCTTTCAAAATTGGAGTCAGTCTCTTAAATGCTGCTGCCACTTTATCAACTCAATGTATGGAATATTCTAGGTCCCTTTTGTCATTTCCACAGTGTTCACAGCATCTTTACCAGGAGCAGATCCCATCTCAAGAAACCACTTTCTCTGCTCATCCATAAGAGGCAATTCCGCATCCATTCAAGTTTTCTCTTGAGATTGCAGCAATTCAGTGCCGTCTTCAGGCTCCACTTCTGATTCTACTTCTCTTGCTATTTCCCCCACATCTGTAGCTCCTTCTACTGAAATCTTGGATCCCTCAAAGTCATCCATGAGGTTTGGGATCAACTTCTTCCAAGTTCCTGTTAATGTTGCTATTTTGACCTCCTCCCATGAATCAGGAATGTTCTTAATGGGATCTAGAATGGTGAATCCTTTCCAGAAGGTTTTCAATTCACTTTGCCCAGATCCATCAGAAGAATCACTCTCTGCGGCAGCTATAACTTTATTAAATGTGCTTCATAAATAGTAAGACTTGAAAGTCGAAATGCCTCCTTGATCCATGGACTGCATGGGTGTGGTGTTAGCAGTGGTGTTAGCAGGCACTGAGAAGGCATTCGTCTCCTTGTACGTCTCCGTGAGCACTCTTGGGTGGCCAAAGCATTGCCAATGAGCAGTACTATTTTGAAAGGAATCTGTTTTTCTGAGCAGTAGGTCTCAACAGTGGGCTTTAAATATTCAGCAAACCATGCTGTCAACAGATGTGCTGTCACCAGGCTTTGTTGTACACTTACGGAGCACAGGCAGAGTAGATTGAGCATCATTCTTAAAGGCCCTGGGATTTTCAGAATGGCGAATGAGGATTGGCTTCAACTCAAAGTCCCCGGCTGCATTAGCCCCTAGCAAGAGAGTCAGCCTGTGCTTGGAAGCTTGGAAGCCAGGCATTGACTTTTCTTCTCTAGCTCTGAAAGTCCTAGAAGGCATCTTCTTCCAATAGAACGCTGTGCGGTCTACAGTGGAAATCTGTTGTTTAGCGTAGCCACCATCCATGCTCTTATTAGCTGGATCTTCCGGCTAACTGGCTTCAGCTTCTCCATCAGCACTTGCTGCTTCACCTGGCACTTTTATGTGACAGAGACAGCTTCTGTCCGGAAACCTCACGAGCCCACCTCTGCTGCTTCAAACTTCTTCTGCAGCTTCCTCACGTCTCCCAGCATTCATGGGATTGAAGAGAGTGAGGGCCTCGCTCTGGATGAGGCTTCGGCCTGAAGGAATATTGTGACTGGTTTGATCTTCAGAGCAGACCACGGAAACTTTTTCATACCGGCACTGAGGCGGCTTCACCTTCTCGTCATTTGTATTCATATGTTCCCTGTAGGAGCTTCTCATTTCCTTTCAGAACTTTCCCTTCGCACTTACAACTTGGTTAACTGGTGCAGGGGGCCAAGCTTGCAGTCTGTCTCCACTTCTGACACGCTTTCCTCACTGAACTGAATCATTTTTGGCTTTTCTTTAACGTGAGAGACGTGCGCCTGTTCCTTTCTCTGGAACACTTAGAGCCCATCATAGGGTTATTAACTGGCCTAATTTCAAAATTTCTGTGTCTTGGGGAATAGGGAGGCCCAAGGGGAGGGAGAGAAATGGGGGAGTGGCCAAGCCGCAGAGCAATCAGAGCCCACGGGACATTTATCGACTCAGTTCACTGTCTCATATGGGCGTGGCTGATGGTGCCCCAAAACAATTACAATGGTAACCGCAAAGATCACTGAACACAGATCACCGTAACACAATCATAATAATGACAAAGTTTGAAATATTTTGAGAATTACCAAAATGTGACACAGAGACACCGAGTGAGCAGGTGCTGTGGGAAAATGGCGCCAATGGACTTGGTCGCTCAGGGCTGCCCCAGACTTTCAATTTGTAAAATATGCAACATCTGAGCAGCGCAATACAGCACAGTTTGATAAATGGAGGCACCTGCGCCCTGAAGGATCCGGGAGAAAGGCTGCAAGTTGCATCCTCAGCTTGCTCAGATATCCCAGGGGCGGGCGCGGGAGAGGAAGCTGGAGCAGGTGTGGTCACAGGGCCAAGAGAGGCCACCGGGGCCCGCACAGGGATGCTTCCTGGTGTCTGTGCAACTTTCCTGCTTGCCTGAAAGCATTTTACAAGAATAGGGTTTTCAACAGGAGTGGTGGCTTCTCTGCTTATTGTGGTGGGTGCTGAGCCCACCTGAGGGCCTCCTCTTCTCGGACGGCGTCCAGGAGGCAACAGATAATGCCTCGCACGAGATCTGTGAAGGAGCGGGAGAAGAATCCCACCTGAAATTTGATGGAGCTACCGGGCACTTTTCCCTAGTAATTTCGCTTACCTTTAAAAATGATTGAAAATACCATCCAAGTGTGCCTCGATGTGTTAGTTGGCCGTTTTCTGTGAAGCACACTAGTAGCTTGGTTTCTGGCTCCCTCTGCGCCCGTGCAACACTGACTCTTTCGGCTACACTCCCCGCAGCCTCGCCCACGCGTGCTCCGAGCTGAAGCTGAGAGAAGCAGCCGCGCACCATGAAGAGGCGGTTGGGCAGGTGTACGTCAGCGAGCTGGAGCAGGCCAGGTGTGTGCAGTCCCACCCTGCGCCGCCTGGGGTTTGAGTCTCGCCCTTGGTGCGGCCAGGTGAAAGCCAGCTGCGCGGCCACCCTCTTCCCTGGACTCCTGCCCCTCTGGGGAGAGTGAGCACTTGGGGGACACGGCTGTGGCCGGTTCTCCTGGGTCGTGCTGGAGGTGGGTTGTGGGGAGGCGCTCCTCACAGAGGGAGGGAGGGGCGGTGAGGGGGGCTCCCCAGGGTGGCCCGAGCCCCTCCCCGGAGGACAGAAAGGCTGGCTGCCGGGCCCTGGACCCTTGGGCGCTGGGTGCTGGGCACCGGGTCCTGAGGCAGTGCTCGGTCAGGCCACTCCCGTCTCCGGCAGCCTTCAGGCAGGAGTTCACTTGAGAGCTGTTGAAGTTTACTAACATCAGGCTGTGTAACAACTAACTCTCGTTAGTGTAGCGAATCACTTTTAGATTTAGAGACCATCTCAGAAATACTTCTGTGCTATGATTGTATACGGTTCTGTTTTTATTAGTTTTTACAAGATACTTTTTAAAATTACATAAGTGATACATTTTATAATGAAAATCTTAGAACATGTAGATAAAAGAAAGAGGAAAATAAAGCTCACGATTGGCCCCATCATTCAGCATAACCCTGTTCATATTTTCACTCATGCTCTTCCGGCCATTTCCCCGTTACATCGAAACAGACGCTGTTATGGTGAAAGTGGAATTAAGCTCTCTATACCCTTTCACTTAGCGGCCTGTGGTAACCAGCCTTCACCTGCAATGTGAACTTTGCATTTTTCAGTACCGTGAGTTATCTGTGCACCATGAGTTATCTGTGCAGCCCGGCTGAACATTGGAACCGTGTCCACACTCTCCTGGTATAAGGGACGTGGAGCAGTGTCCCAGGAACCTGGTCTTTGGCCCGGTTGTCCTCACAGCCCTAAAATAACTTTGGAGCAAAGGAGTTGTGGAGGCCATAGGGTCCTGGTTCCCTGCTGTTCATTTGTTTACGAGCCGTGGAGGGTGGCAGATGGCAGAGGCCAACGCGATGTGGGGTGGCCAGCGCGGTGTGGTGTGCTGGGAGCAGTGACGTCTCGGCGGCAAGGGGGGCCTCGACTTGGAACGCGCGTGGCCGGGGAGGCCTGGGCAGAGGGGCGTGCAGGCCTCGGGAGAGGGTCAGAGGTCAGAGGACGAAAACGCGCTGGGGCTGGGCCTGCCGGGTCTTGACCTCTGCTGTGACCCCCTGCTGGCCTGTCTTCTAAAGGACCTCTCTGGACGTGGTGTGGCAAATGGCCAGGGCCTGGTGTTCATGGCACAGGAGAAGGCGGGACAGCTAGGGGCCGTGGCCGGGGCCAGGTGGAGCAGCGAAGGGGAAGGTAGCAGACACCTTGAAGACCCCGCGGGAAGGCCGAGCGGGGAGCAGGAGCCCACCCAGGGACCTGTAGTTGGTTCCGAACTTTCAGGTGGGGGTGCCCGCGGGAGGCACAGCGGGGCCGGGGCTGGGCACACTGGAGAGATGGAGTCGGAGATGCTCATTAAACACCTGTCAGGCTGTCAAACAGCAGCTGGACATGACTTTGGAGTTTGGAAGAGAGAACCAGTGATGGACACAAATTTGGGAGTCAGATGTGCCGTTAGATCCTGAGGATTTAAAAAAATCTTTGGAAACACTCGCGTGAAGAATGTAATTGTGGCTGTTTTCGTTTGCGTTTCTTTGGTTACTCGTGAAGGGACATTTTCGTGGCCATGTGGCTCTTGCGTATTGTCTGTTTTCCTCGCATTAGCTGCAGAAAAGAGATCGCGTTGAAAAAAGAGAAAAATAAGGAGCCTTTATTAGAAGAAAGCCTGCCAGCACTGAATGAGCAGACACTTCCCGTTCAGCCGGGGGAGATCAAACCACTGGAAGCCAAGGACAAGGTAACCTCAGCGTCCAGAATCCCTCTGACCCGCAGCCCAGCGGGCGCCGGTGCCTTGTGGCCATGCAGGGCTGCAGCTGAGCCAGGCGTCAGTGTGTGTCAGTGTGTGAGGGGCCGGCCTGTGTGTCTTTGTGTGAGGGGCTGGCCTGTGTGTCAGTGTGTGAGGGGCCGGCCTGTGTGTGTGTCAGTGTGCGAGGGGCCGGCCTGTGTGTGTATCAGTGTGCGAGGGGCCAGCCTGTGTGTGTGTCAGTGTGTGAGGGGCCGGCCTGTGTGTCTTTGTGTGAGGGGCTGGCCTGTGTGTGTGTCAGTGTGTGAGGGGCCGGCCTGTGTGTCAGTGTGCGAGGGGCCGGCCTGTGTGTGTGTCAGTGTGTGAGGGGCCGGCCTGTGTGTGTGTCTGTGTGTGAGGGGCCGGCCTGTGTGTCTGTGTGTGGGGCCGGCCTGTGTGTCAGTGTGCGAGGGGCTTCCCATGAGTGATTTCTCCTCCCGTGGGCCCTGGAATTCCCCGGGAAAGATGAGCTTTATGTGCACCACGGGCCTCCCTGGAACAGGCCTGCTGGGCGCCTGGGCAGAGGCTGAGAGAAGGTGGGGGCAACGAAGAGGGGGCTCCGCCTGGAGGTCCCGGTCATCTGACAGAACTGGTTCTCCCACCACCTGGGTTTCCCTCAGCAGGAGAGCACAGCACCCCTCTGCATTTGCCCATAAAGGAAGGTGACCAGCCTGGCTCCTAACCCAAAACGCAGTTACCGTGGGAGCACCATGGAGGGGCAAAGGCCATGCTTCCTGTGACCTGGCAGTCAGGACAGGACAGGGGCTCAGCACAGGACCTGGATGCAGAACACAGCAGGGCGGGGCTCAGCCACCGCCCCAGGCCGGGGGCTCTGCTTAGCGAGGAGAGGCTGGGGGGATGCGGGGTAGGCCCAGATCCTAGTGCAGGGGCTCAGCCACCGGCCCACACCCGGGGCGCCCTAGCAAGGCCGGGTGCACAGCCGCAGGCAGGCCCAGATCCCAGGGTTGTTCGGCAGCAGGAGGTGGGGCAAGGGGTCCTACACCCCAATGTGTGTGTGTGGAGTAGCAAAGGCTCTGCGTGGCTAGTGGTGGGCTTGGTTGGCTGCAAGGGGATTCGTGAGAAGAGAGAGGTGCACAGGGTGCAGGAGGTCTGTCGGGGGAAAGGCAAAGGCCTGAGCTCTGGCCTTGGGGCACACGGGGAGCTTGCGAGGCGCCCATGATGCCTAGGCCAGCAGGGAGCCCTGGGTGTGGTGTGGCTCCCTGTGTGGTACAGACGGCTCCTGAGCCAGAGCCTGTCCCGTGAGACTCAGAGGTCACAAGTGTCAGGACCGTGCCGCCTGGGGCTGCGGTGTCTTACAGATTTTGAAGATGAATGGGGAGACCGGGAGGGACCTGGATGGGACGTCCTTTCCCCACCTGTGGATGCTGAAGGCAGAAGTTCTGCTGGAGATGAACCTGTACCAGCCTGCACGGCTGCTCCTGTCGGAGGCTTACCTGGCTTTCCAGGTGAGGAGCCCCTCCCAGCCCATCACCATCCACAGCCGCTCCCAGCGCACTGTGCACAGTGGAGGGACCGCGGGCAGAAGCTTGGGCTGTAGCGTTCAGCTCTAGCAGGGCCACGTGCCTCTCTTGTCTGGGTCCAGCTCTCTGCGGGAAGTCAGTCCTGTGCGTCCTCTGTCTGTCCGTCTTTTGCTCTGCCACTCACAGTTTGCTGAAGTTTCTATTTCCAGTACCTGCTGTGGGTCTCTGCAACCTCTCGTTTCTCTTGGGTGTCAGTGGCTCCGCTCTGCCTCCTGCCACGGTCAGTTTCTTACCTTCTGAGGCTGGACGAGAACTTGGAGAACCCCAGAGGGTGTCTCTGCCAGAAGCGCCACTTTGTTCTAGAAGGCGGATCGTGTGTGGGGCTGCCTGGGTCCAGGAATCCGGGCCTGGTCTGGTCTTTGTTTGTTTTGCTCTCACTCCCTGGATGGGACCCTTACGGTCCCCAGCGAAAGCCCTGGGACGTTTGCTGAGGCCCCGTCTCCCCGGCGGGCGCTGCACCTGTTTGGTCTTAGCTGGTTGCTGCCAGGCTTTGTGACATCCTGCTCTGCCCTGAGCAGCCAAGCCCAGCTGACAGCGCTGAGGGGGAGTACGGACCTCGGACCCTTCACCTCGGCCCCTCCTCCTGGGACTGGCCCTGCAAACCTCAGCAACGGAAGCCCCAGCTGCAGCCTCCTCTCCTCACCCTGGGCACCTGCACTCCCCCGGCAGGGATGGCAGCCCCAGGAAAAAGCCAGATGGATGGAGGCCCACAGGTGCTTTTCTCTGTGCAGAGTGTAGTTGCCAGTTTTTGCCAGCACTGACTGCCCTCCAAACTCACCTCAGACACGTGGTGACATCTTCTGTCCAGATTTTAGAGTTGCTTTCACTGGGAGGGTGAGGCAGAGCTACAGAACCAGACAGCCTGTCGCTTGTTTTGAAGAAAAACTCCAGAAAAAGAGGGTCCTAGAATGGTATAAAAAGTCAGTGATGCCCATCAAAGCCTTGAGAGGTTCAGACTTTTATCTCTGGCACTGAGGGCAGGTGCGTGCAGGTCTCTGGCACTGAGGACAGGTATGTGCAGGTCTCAGGCAGGGGGACAGGTGTGTGCAGGTCTCAGGCACTGAGGGCAGGTGTGTGCAGGTCTCTGGCAGGGGGACAGGTGTGTGCAGGTCTCAGGCACTGAGGGCAGGTGCGTGCAGGTCTCTGGCACTGAGGACAGGTATGTGCAGGTCTCAGGCACTGGGAACAGGTGTGTGCAGGTCTCAGGCACTGGGGACAGGTGCGTGCAGGTCTCAGGCAGGGGGACAGGTGTGTGCAGGTCTCAGGCACTGGGGACAGGTGCGTGCAGGTCTCAGGCAGGGGGACAGGTGTGTGCAGGTCTCAGGCAGGGGGACAGGTGTGTGGAGGTCTCATACAGAAGGACAGGTGTTTGCACGTCTCAGACACTGGGGACAGGTGTGTGGAGGTCTCAGGCAGGGGGACAGGTGTGTGCAGGTCTCAGGCAGGGGGACAGGTGTGTGCAGGTCTCAGGCACTGGGGACAGGTGTGTGAAGGTCTCAGGCAGAGGGACAGGTGTGTGCAGGTCTCTGATAGCAGGGAGAGGTGTGTGCAGGTCTCAGGCACTGGGGACAGGTGTGTGCAGGTCTCAGGCAGGGGGACAGGTGTGTGCAGGTCTCTGATAGCAGGGACAGGTGTGTGCCGGTCTCAGGCAGGGGGACAGGTGTGTGCAGGTCTCTGATAGCAGGGACAGGTGTGTGCCGGTCTCAGGCAGGGGGACAGGTGTGTGCAGGTCTCAGGCAGGGGGACAGGTGTTTGCAGGTCTCAGGCACTGAGAACAGGTGTGTGCAGGTCTCAGGAAGGGGGACAGGTGCATGCAGGTCTCAGGCACTGAGAACAGGTGTGTGCACGTCTCAGGAAGAGGGACAGGTGTATGCAGGTCTCTGATAGCAGGGACAGGTTTGTGCACGTCTCAGGCAGTGAGGAGAGGTGTATGCAGGTCTTTGATAGCAGGGACAGGTGTGTGCAGGTCTCAGGCATTGGGGACAGGTGTGTGCAGGTCTCTGATAGCAGAGACGGGTGTGTGCACACCAGGGTCAAAAGGGAGCTTGTCCAAGGAAGGGACTGAGGATGCTGTGGACAGCTATGGAAGGGACATACATGGGTGCAGCATTTTTTTAGCCGCAGCCACAGGAGACAGCCAGCCTCTGCTGGGGCCGCAGGGCTGGAGGTGTGGAAGAGCTCCTGGGAGCTCCCGGGGCAAGAGTCAAGCCCCCGAGGTGGGCAGAGGCCCAGTCTCCCTCACCCCGGGGTCGGGAGGCAGTGGGAGGTGGTGAGAGCCCTGGGACTTAGGGAGTGAGTCTGCCGCATGCCGGGGCCTCCGTGGTCCTGAGCTCTGGGACTTGGGGAGTGAACCTGCCTCATACCCGGGGCCACCGTGGACCTTGGAGCCCAGCCCCAGGACAGACGTGATGGGTGCTGGACTCCCGCGAACGTGGGGTCGCCACCTTCCTTCCTGCAGCCGCTGTTTTGCAGGGACTTTGTTTCACAGCAGGCGCTTCTGACAGGAAGTTGTTTGTTTCCTTGATCTTTCCCGCCCTCTTGCCTGAAGGCCTCCTACCTCCTGTCCTCAACTTTGCCCTCAGCTCACCCTGGCTTCTCAGCCACATCCACACCACAGAAAGCCTGCCTCCATGTGCTGCCCTCCCCTCCCGCCCCTCCTCACCCTCAGCCAGTGCAGCCCGGCCGCCTCATCCCCCTCCAGCCTCTCCTGAACCTGCTCCCCCAGGCCGGTGACGGGAGTGTGCTCTGCCCTTCCACCCTGGTCTCTCCTCCGCGGGGCTCTCTCCGTCCTGCTGGTGGCACCCCTCCCCTCTCAGGCCCACCCACACAGTGGCCTTGTCTCTCGGGGGTCTGACCTCCCCTGGGCTCTCCCGCTGTAGCCTCAGCACTCAGCACTCAGACCCCCGCCGACCTCAGAGGCCTCCGGGCTGGAAACATCTGCCTTGGGGGTTGTGACTGCTGTTGTACTGCCCACTCCTCAGGACAGGGCTCTGCCCCCCCGACTCAGTGTCGGCACTGGAAACCCTGGCATCAGCCTCAAGCACCCCCCACCCCGCCCCACCCACCCTGTCCTCTCCCTGCCTTCTGGGCACTCCTCACCCCCGGCCAAGCTCTGTCCCACCTCCGCACCCTCCTCCTCTCCATGTGGAAGCCCCTGCCCGCCCTGTCGCCGGCCTCTGGCCCACTGTAGCTGCCCTCAACAAGCCCCGCAGGGGCCCGGCCCCATTGGACCCTTGCCAGCCCTGCTCTCTGGGCCCAGCCACGAAGGGCCTCCCCCTCTTCCCTCCTCAGAGGCCTGCAGCCCCCTGCCAGGCTTGGTCCAGAGGCCAGGAATGCCCTTCCACAGAGCCCAGCCGCCCACCTGCCTACCCTCAGGCCACCTGACTGCCCACGAGGCTGCTATGGACCCAGGCCCTGCCTACGCCATCTGACGGTCACAGCCATGCCCAGGTGCATGCAGGCTGTGGCGTCCAGGTGGATCCTGTGTCGGGCAGGGGCACAACTGGGGCATGCCTCCCTAGTGGCTGGGGCCCCTCCCTCGTCCTGGGCATCTAAATGCATGGAACGGCCAGAGATGGAGCCCTCAGCAGCTGGGACACCTGCTCTCTGGCGGCGGGTAGCCCCAGCTCATCAGCCCACCCTCCCCTCTGTCCCCACACCTGCAGCTACACCTGGGAGGGGCCTGCCCAGGTCCAAACAAGCACACAGGGCCTCTTGTTTGGCCAGAAAGTGATACATGGGAACAGGACGCTGCCTTTCCACTGCAGAAGACACCCGGGCAGCCCTGCAGCTGGGACCAGCTTTCCCGCCACCGCTCCCGTCCTCTCCTCACCCTCTGACCAGCACCTCTCTGTTCTTAGCACAGTCTGCCCTGTATTTCTGTCCCAGATCATGTGGCTGCCCAGCTCCCTGGCTGCAGGCCCCCGGATGGGCAGGCCGGGCTCTGGGAGGCTCTGAGCCGCTCAGCATCCGTGTCCAGGTGTGGCTGTCCCGAAGCCTTTCACCCCAAGCAGGAGCCCCTAAAAGACAGGGCCAGGACTGGGCCAGCAGGAGCCCCAGGAGGCTCCGGGGATGAAGTTTCCTGCCGCTCAGCTCAGGCAGAGGGAGACAAATTCCCCTGAAGACCAGCCAGAGTGGGGCTGTGCCTCCCTGAACGCCGATTCCGCTCGTCAGCTCCTCACTGAAATATAATTAAATGGAATGAGATACAGTCATGCGCGCTGCAGCTGGTGCTGACTCCAGAGAAACCTCTGGAGGGCGGGGAGGCGGGCGTCCCACTCAAGGAACCACAGCGGGGCAGGAGCCGGGCGGCACTGCAAGTCCTGCCAGGGAGTGCGAGGGCGGCCATGGGCCCCACCCTTCCGCTGCCAGCGTGAGCAGCCCTGTCTTCCCCTCACCTGGTGCCTCTGTCTCTGCCTCTCTGTCTCCCTCTTCCTTCTCTCTGCCTGCTCCTGTCTCCCTGCCTGCACACATCTGTAGAGGAACCCAAGCATGTCTGAGTTTCTCTCCTTCAGGAGCTGGATGAGCCTTGTGCAGAGGCCCAGTGCCTGCTCGTCCTCGCACAGTTGGCCAACAAGGAGAAAAACTATGGACAAGCCAAGAAAATGATCGCACAGGCCCAGCACCTGGGCGGAAGTGAGGAGTTCTGGTACAATTCCACTCTGACCCTGGCAGAGGCGCTCTTGTCCATGGAACACTCAGGAAGGGAAGCTACGGTAAGAGGCACGGGGACCTGGGGCTGCATGTCGGGTGCCGGGCCAGGTGCTTGGTGGAGAGGAAGGGCGTCCATGGGGCTCCGCCTGGCAGACCGCTGATGACACGCCTGGATCCATCCCTGCCCCACCCTCAGACACACCTGTATCCACCCCCGCCTGTCCTCAGGCCCGTATCTGTCCCTGCCCGCCCGTCCTCAGGCCTGTATCCATGCCTGCCTGTCCTCAGACACACCCGTATCCACCCCTGCCTGTCCTCAGGCCCGTATCTATCCCTGCCCGCCCGTCCTCAGGCCTGTATCCATGCCTGCCTGTCCTCAGACACACCCGTATCCACCCCTGCCTGTCCTCAGGCCCGTATCTATCCCTGCCCGCCCGTCCTCAGGCCTGTATCCATGCCTGCCTGTCCTCAGACACACCTGTATCCACCCCTGCCTGTCCTCAGGTGTGTCACATATTTCAGAAGCTCATCAATGCCTTCAAGATCCTCAAGAAAGAAAGACCAAACCGATTGCCTTTACTGGAATTCATGATCACAGATCTAGAAGCCAGGTAACTCTTTGTAAGAAACACTGTTCATTAGCGTGAAAGCTGTGGTTTCCTCTTTTCCATCTGCAATTTTTGTGCCATACGTCAAGTCTATGCAAGTTCAGAGACCCACGTCATGGGGCCACATATCCACAGCTTTCCGTGCAGCTCCAGAAAGCTCCAGAAGTTTCCTGAGCTTGCTTCAGACTTTCTTTGAGAAGTGGATCTTCCATCCACATGTCCCGTCTGTTTGGCTTAGAAAGTCAACTTCAGGGCCTTGGGAAGGGCCTGGGAAACCTTTTCCTCTAAGTCTGTGGTGTGTCGGTATAAATTTGTAGGGAGTGTGTTCTTACAGCTTTCACAAAACCCTTGCGGCAGGCACGCCTCCCTCGTTGCCATTTATCGACGCCCAGGCTGGAGTGCAGTGGTGCAATCTCAGCTCACCGCAACCTCCGACTCCCTGGTTCAAGTGATTCTCCTGCCTCAGTCTCCCAAGTTGCTGGGATTACAGGCACATGCCACCATGTCTGGCTAATTTTTGTATTTTTAGTGGAGATGGGGTTTCACTATGTCGGCCAGGATGGCGACGCCGTCTCTTCTAAATCAGAATCACAGGCTCCAACGCAGCGGACCTTTTCAAGGAGCTGGCTTTGGTTTACAGACCCCAGCAACACGGATTTCTGCCTGACTCAGGCTTTCCTTGTGTTCTGCTTCATCTTTGTGGAGCTCCCTGCATCGGCGCGAGGGCAGCCCAGGGCCCTGCTGTGGCTGCTCCGGGGCGGCGGCCTCATGCCTGTGCTCTCTGCCTCCCTCCCGACCTTGCCCTGGGCCCCCCAGCTGCAGCGTGTGAACAGCCCAACGCTTCAACGTGGGTTTCTGTTCCACTAGTGAGTCAAGTAGGAGAGGGTTTTTGAATTTCCGCCTGGATACTGTTCCACTAGTGAGTCAAGTAGGAGAGGGTTTTTGAATTTCCACCTGGATACAGTGCCTGGGGTGGGGCTTGTGAGTTTCCGATTTTATCACATGCGATCACAGAATGAGGCCCATATGATGTTGATTTTCGAGAAATGCTCCGAAAGCGTTTCTCCGAGCATCCCTGGATGAACACTGGGGAGAACAGCGGCAGCCCAGCCGCAAGCCCTGACGCGGCCCTGGGGCTTCTGACTCCAGGCCCCAAACCGTCCCTCCGTCAGGTGCCTGAGCCTGCGGGTCAGAGTTGCGCAGCACTCAGCGGTCACTGAACCCACAGAGTGCTCGTTGCTACTGAAAGAGATGGATGATGGCCTGTTGGAAATTGAGAGAAAGTTTATCGACTATGGCTGCAAAGAGAATTGTGTTGACATAAAACTAGAGCGTGCGAAGATCAAGAGGTAAGGCTGCCTCCGCGACCCCTGCACGGGAGTCACTGCTTCTCCCACACACAACACGCCCAGCGCCATCCTGCCTTCTGGGCCTGGCTCACCCCGGCTGCACCCCCGCGGGGTCCACAGGACCCTCCCCTGGGAAGCTCGCGGCTGCCGCCTCACTCACACGTTCTGATCACATGCCCAGCCCTCCCCGTCGGGGGAGCCCCCGTTGCCCCTGACAGGGCCTCCTTCTGGCCCCAGCCCTGCGGCTGCCCACACCTTCCTCGAGGGCATCCACATTGGGCGTTGCACCTCCAGCCCTTGGCAGACACGCACAGACATACAGCACCACCCACCCCCACCAGCCACAGGCACACGCGCATTGCACACACGTGCCCAGGCCCAGGTCACACGCGCACATCCCGAGCACAGCCCTGAGCTGCTTGCAGGGCCCTGACCTCAGGAGGTGGCCCTGCCCTGCATGGCTCTGTAGCGCGGCCGCAGGCGGCATCTCAGGGGCTGCTCCCACCGAGGGCAGGGCCAGCACAGCCTTGATGCCAGCTGTCCCCACCACAGCAGCTGCCAGCCACTCCCACCCTGGCAAAGCCTCCCTGGCCCCGCCCACAGCCCTGCCCCCAACCTGGGGCCGCCCCCAACCTGGGGCCGCCCCCAGCAAAGCCTCCCTGGCCCCGCCCACCACCCAGCCCCCAACCTGGGGCCGCCCCCAGCAAAGCCTCCCTGGCCCCGCCCACCGCCCTGCCCCCCAACCTGGGGCCGCCCCCAGCAAAGCCTCCCTGGCCCTGCCCACCGCCCTGCCCCCAACCTGGGGCCGCCCCCAGCAAAGCCTCCCTGGCCCCGCCCACTGCCCTGCCTCCAACCTGGGGCCACCCCCAGCAATGCCTCCCTGGCCCCGCCCACCGCCCTGCCTCCAACCTGGGGCCACCCCCAGCAATGCCTCCCTGGCCCCGCCCACTGCCCTGCCCCCAACCTATGGCCCCCGGACTTGACCACACGCAAGCGTCTCGACACGGCGGGCCCAGTGCGGGCGTGTAGAAGCCTGCGCGAGGGAAGCATAACCCACCACAAGGTCTGACCTGAGCCGTGTCTGTTACTGTGGATGTCGTACATTGTCCTTGCAGAAGTTCAGTTAGCTGATCAGACCCAGCCCGCTGGGTAAAGCTGATGCTGTGGAATTGCTTCAGCAAATCTCCTTCAAGCGCAGATTTAATTTTTATAACCATAATACACTGTACATACTGCATTATTCCAGCTTCTTAAACCTCCAAGACGTATCAAGGATGTCTTTACATGTTAGCTATTTTAAAACATCATTTTAAGCACTAATAAAATACACAGTATGATAGAAAATGACACATTAAACATTTAGTAATAATAACATAATGTTTTAAAATTCCATTCTTATGTCTTATAAAGGTTACGTGCCCAGAACGAGAAAGATGAAGAACAAAAAACTGCGTATTACTTGGAAGCGTATGGCCTGGCCCAGGGTGCCGTAGCTGAGGAAGAAGGGAGGCTTCACAGCATCCAGGGCTTATATGGCCTGGCCCAGGGCGCCATGGCTGAGGAAGAAGGGAGGCTTCACAGCGTCCAGGGCCTATTGTCACTTCAAGACGTAAGCAGGTGTCCTGGTTCCTGTGCACACTGGGTCACTCCCACCGGGATATAAACCCCACTGTAACTTACCTTACAAGCCAGCTGACTTCTGCTTCTAGCTGAAATGGAGTAACAGGGACCAGATACTCCCCCATCTGAAACAACGAAGAAACAAACAGTGTATGAAACAAAGACTTTGAAAACACTAGACGTCAGCAATGACAGGCAGTGGTCTCCGAGCTAAGGTCCGAGCTCACCACGGCGTCTCGGGTGGAGTCCGCTGGTGACCTGAGTCACAGGATGGAGCCGAGAGGCTGGGGAGAGCCAGGCACTGCCACTCATGGGACAGAGCCCCGGGGAGGGGAGGGCAGGAGAGGGCTGCACAGAGAGAAAACCCCAAGACCTTCGGGGGAGGCCCCAGAGTGTCCTACCAAGGACTGATCAGCACATTCTTGAGAGGAAGCTACCCCATGCTGGGGAAGAACCCACCCAAAAGGGTTCTAGGGTGGGAACAGCACCTACTTCACCAGCCGGATTGGAAAACCTCGTGATCCCTGGGGCATCGGGCAAAGCAGACACAGGGCCTTGCCTCAGTCGGGGGTCATTAGGCCTGGGTAAGCCCCGCTCCAGACCTGCCTGAGAGACCCTAGAAAGCAGACCTGAAAGGACCCAGCTATTTCCTTTGAGAAGATAACTGTCCCGGAACAGAGCCCAAGCCTGAAGAACACATACAGGAATGCAGAAATGCCCACCAGACCCCAAAGGAAGACAAAGCCCAAATGTCTGGCAACCAATAAAATATTGCCGTATAGAAAAGCAGGAAAATAGGAAGAATAATTGGTCAACCAAAAGCAAATTGATCAATGGACACAGATATTATAATTGGAAGACAAGTTATCACTGTATTCTATATGTTCAGAAAGTTAAGTAGAAATGGTGAAGATGTAAAAGGAAGAAAACCCAAACTTTCAGGGTGAAAACCACAACACAGGAGATGAAGAAGGCACCAGGTGGGGTGAATGACAACGATGGCAGGAGAAAACATTGGAGAACTTAGAGACATAGCAACAGAAACTTTTAAAAATGAAGAGAAAATGAAATTGAACAAAAATTAAAGTCACACAGTTTTAAGTGCACGAATATAGGTGTAATTGGAATCCTGGGAGAAGAGGAGAAAGTAGAATAAACAGAATAATTTGAATAACTAATGACTGAAAATTTTCCAAATTTGATAAAAATAAATACAAACCCACAGATCCAAGAAGCTGAATGAGTCCCAAGCACAAGAACTAGAAAGAGGAATGAAACTATATCAGGGCACACCATAACCAAACGCTTTAACACCAGTGCAAGAAGAGCATCTTAGCATCAGCCAGAGAGCACTGTGTGTTGTGTGCAGAGTGGCAGAGGTGAATGGCGCAGCTTCCCGCAGAAGCAGTGTAGCTGAGAGCCCAGCGCAGGGACCTCTGTGAAGGCCGAGAGGAAACACTGCCAACCTGGAATTCTGTACCCAGAAAATATGATTCCTAATGAAAGTGAGATAAAGATGTTTCTCCAAACACTGGAGAGCTGAAGGAAGGCATCCTCAGTGGCTGCGCCCTGCAGGAGCTCTTGGAGTCAGTCCTGCAGGCAGAAGGAAGCCACACCCACTGGAAGTGTGGATCCACACAGGTGCATGGAGAGCCTCGAACACGTAAACTCCAGGGGAAATTGTGTCCAATTCTTCTTCTAAAAATCACTCTAAAAGATAATTGGCTGCTTAAACAATAATAACAATGTAGCATGGGGTCTCTAACATGTAAAAATGTACGACAACAATAGCATAAAGATTGGGAGGTCAGTAACAAATGCAAGGTTTCTATGCTCTGCGTGAAGTGATATCATACACTACATGCCAAAACAGCCACAGAAATACCAGAATACAGATGTATGCTGCATGAGCCAAGAAAGGAGATAAATGGAAATCATAACAAGTATTCATTTGTCCCCCTGAAAGCAGAAAAAAGAAAAAGAATAAAGGACAGGTGAGACCAACAGAAAATAAACAGCAAGATGATAACCTTAGACCTAATCATGGAATAATCACATGAAATTTAAATAATCAGAACACCCTCAGTTAAAAGAATCTATCAGATTATATAAAAAAGCAAAACCCAACTATGGGCTACCTACAAGAAAGCCACTTTAAATATTAAGACATAAATAGGTTAAAAGGGGAACAATGGAAAAAATGTACCATGCTAACACTAATGAAAAGAAAGCTGGAGTGGCTATATTAACAACACACACAGCCGATTTTGGAAAAAAGAATATTACCAAGGATAAACAAACTCATTTTATAGTGCAAACGGCTCAACCAGTCAAGAGGCTATAAATGCAAACATTTCTGTAGCTAATAACAGAGTTTCACAATCAATGAAGCAAAAACTGATAAAATTGCAACGGAGAAATAGACAACTCTACAATTACAGTCAGATTTCAGTTCCTCTCTCTCAGTATTAATAGAGTAAGTAGCCAGAAAATCAGCAAATCACTAGAGGATTTGAACAACACTACCAACCAATATGACCTGAAGATATTTCTAGAACGTTCACCCAACAACAGCAGAATAAGATGCTCTTTGTGTGCACATGAATATGTTTCAAGATGGACTGTATTTTGGACCATAAAACAAGTCTCAATAATTTTAAAAGATTTAAGTTATATAAAATATGTACTGGTGCCACAATCTAAATTAGAAATCAGAAACAGAGAGAGAGATAAATCCATAGAAACAGGGCAAGGAGGATGAGGGATGATTTTTTAATGGGCGAGGGGTTTCCTTTTGGAGTGATGAAAATGTCGTGGAATTAGAGATGATGGTGGCACAATGTTGTGAACGTGTAGGTGCCACTGAATTGTATATTTTTAAACGGTTAATTTTGTGTTATGTGACTTCTACCTCAATTAAAAAAAACAGAAAGCTGGCCGGGCACAGTGGCTCACGCATGTAATCCCGTCACTTTGGGAGGCTGAGGAGGGCAGATCACGAGGTCAGGAGATCGAGACCATCCTGGCTAACATGGTGAAACCCCATCTCCACTAAAAATACAAAAAATTAACCAGGCATGGTGGTGGGCGCCTGTAATCCCAGCTACTCAGGAGGCTGAGGCAGGAGAATGGTGTGAACCTGGGGGGGAAGAGCTTGCAGTGAGTGGCGATCACGCCACTGCACTCCAGCCTGGGCGACAGAGCGAAACTCCATCTCAAAACCAAAACAAAACAAAACAAAACACAGAAAGCTATGTATGCGCGAAATGCCAAAGATTTGAAAAATAAATAGCAAATGTCATAATAACTGTGGGCCACAGAAGAAATCAAGGGGGAAAGTATTTTGAACTGAAGGGAATTAAAAAACACCTATCAAAGTGTTTAAGATGTTGCCGATTCAATACCGAGATGGAAATTTACAGCACTAAACACCTGTAGGAGAAATGGGAAAAGATTCAAATCAATTACTTCAGCCTGCACCTTACAAAACTATAAAAAGAGCAAACTCAGTTCCCAAATAAGCAGAGGAATAAAAATTAAAGATCTGAGGGGCAATCGATCAGTGAAATAGAAAACAGAAAAATAAAAGAGGAAAGTAATGAAACCAAAGCTAGTTCTTTGAAAAGATCAGTAAATTGAAAAACTTCTAGTCAGACGGATCAGAAAAAAAAGATGACATAAATTACCACTATCAGAAATGAGAGACACAATTTCTCCATGAATTCTACAGATATTGAAAGGATAAGGGAATCATATTACAAACAACTTTATGCTAATATGTCTGCCAACTTAGATGAAATGGAAAAATTCCTTGAAAGCATGAACTACCAAAGCCCACTCAAAAAGAGATAGCCTGAGTAGCCCTATATATTTTAAATTTTTAATTTGTAATTAAAAGCATTCTCACAAAGGAAACGTCAAGCCCAGATGGCTTTACTAGTGAATTCTGCCAAATATTTAAGAAAAAATAATACCAGTTCTACACAAATTATTCTAGAAACTTGAAAAGGAGAGAATACATCCCACTTTTTCTATGATACGAATATTACCTTGATACCAAAACAAGATAAAAACATTAACAACAACAAAAAGCTACTGACCAGCATTCCTTGTGAGCAAAATTTTAGCAAATTAAATCCCACAATATATAAAACGGATAATACATCATAACCAAGCCAAGGTTACCCCAGGAATAGTTTAACATTCAAAAATTAATTAATTTCACCATATTTTTTCAAAACTAACAAAAACCATATGATCATCTTTGTGGATGCAGGAAAAGCATTTGACAAAATTCAACACCCATTCCTGGTAAACACTCCTAGCAAACAATTAATAGAGGAAAACTTCCTCAACCTGATAAAGGACATCTATGAAAAAGCTAGAGCTAACGTCACAATTGTGGGAGAAAGACTGATGCCCCCTTTCGATAAGGACGAAGACAAGGATGTGCCCTCTTCTCACCTGTGTTCCGTGCTGACATGGGAGTTCTGGCCTATGGAGTCAGGCAGGAAAAAAGGAAATTAAAAGCATCCAGATTGGAAAGGAAGGAATGAAACTGTTTTTATTCACAGATAACATAGTTGTCTGCATACACAGTCATATGCAATCCACCAAAAAATAAAGCTACTACTACTGAGTTTAGTAAGGTTGCAGGATATAAGAACAATATGCAGATATCAGTTGTATATTTCTACATGCTAGAAATAATCAGACATTAAAAATTTTAAAACAATTTTATGACAGCATTTAAAAATGAAATCTGTCCCAAAAATGTGAGAACTTGTACTCTGAGAACTACAAAAGATAACTGAGAAAAATTTGAGAATACCTAGGTAAATGGAGAAACGCATCATGTCTGTGGATCAGAATTTGAGAATGCCTAAGTAACTGGAGAAACATACCATGTGTGTGGATCAGGATCTGAGAATGTCTAAGTAAATGGAGAAACATACCACGTCTGTGGATCAGGATCTGAGAATCGCTAAGTAAATAGAGAAACATACCACGTCTGTGGATCAGGATCTGAGAATGTCTAAATGGAGAAACATACCACGTCTGTGGATCAGGATCTGAGAATTCCTAAGTAAATGGAGAAACATACCACATCTGTGGATCAGGATCTGAGAATGCCTAAGTAACTGGAGAAACATACCATGTGTGTGGATCAGGATCTGAGAATGTCTAAGTAAATGGAGAAACATACCGCGTCTGTGGATCAGGATCTGAGAATCGCTGAGTAAATAGAGAAACATACCACGTCTGTGGATCAGGATCTGAGAATAGCTAAGTAAATGAAGGAACATACCACGTCTGTGGATCAGGATCTGAGGATTCCTAAGTAAATGGAGAAACATACCACGTCTGTGGATCAGGATCTGAGAATTCCTAAGTAAATGGAGGAACATACCACGTCTGTGGATCAGGATCTGAGAATAGCTAAGTAAATGGAGAAACATACCACATCTGTGGATCAGGATCTGAGAATTCCTAAGTAAATGGAGGAACATACCACATCTGTGGATCAGGATCTGAGAATGTCTAAGTAAATGGAGGAACATACCACATCTGTGGATCAGGATCTGAGGATACCTTGCACATGAACGTTCGCAGCAGCTTTATTCTTAGTAGCCCCAGAACTGGAAATAAAATATTTGAATAGATAAGCAGGGTGTGGCACGTGCACACGGTGCACCGACGCCGGCTGTGAGAGGGAAGGAGCGTGCGTGAAGCCGTGTGGGGGAGTCTCACGGTGACTTCACCGAGGAAAATGAACCAGACGGAAAGACTGCACTCTGTGCACGTCCACTTAGGTAGAGTTCTGGAAAATGCCAAGGAATGCAGGGTGCCGGCAGGCAGCTAGGTGACCGGGAGGGAACACGAGGGGACGCGAAGAGATTTGGGGTTAAGGGCTACTGCATTATCTCGAAGATGGTGATGGTTTCACGGGTGTATTCGTGATCAAAGTGTGTCAGTTTTCCACTGTAGATCTGCGCAGTTTGTTATGAGTTTCTTATGTCGGTTATGCCTCGTCCAAGTCGTGGGGATGTAGATTCAGGCTTACCAGAAGCTTCCGTGCTTCAGAGGCACACCTGACCCCCTCAGTTGCAGAACGTCAACACGCCCCTGATGAGGAAGCTGGCGCACCTCAAGCTTGGCCTCGTGGAAATGGCTCTGGACATGCTCCAGTTCATCTGGGAGGAGGCCCACGGGCAGCAGAGTGAGCAGGGGTCCCTGGAGAAGCTGCTGGCAGACTATCTGCAGAACACCAGTGACTACACTTCCGTCGGCCTGGTAATTGCTGGGGTCACAGATTCCCGGTGGAGGGAGCGCCAGGCCACAGTGCAGCTGAGGGGACCCCCGTTCCAGCAGGAGCCGTCTCCACCACTGTGCACCTGGCGGTGCGGATCAGCTGGGGACCTCTTGCAGCAGGGGGAGGTCCCGGGCATTGTCTCACCATTTGAGGAGACTGAATTGGCTCATGAAATCGAGGTCCCATTGCAGGGGTGTTTCCTATATGACCCACAGCTGCCCTTCCCGACTCATGAATTTGCTCTGACTAATTAATTTGTATTAATAATTAATGCATATGTGGATTAAAGAGCTCAATAGAGGTGGACTCCATTTTGGTAAAAAAAAAAAAAGTTGAATATGTAGAATGTTTTGAGGGAAATATACATTCTTCCATTTTAAGTTTTCTGAGACTTCATGAAACATGACTCAAATTAATTTACATAAGTATAAATGGACCAAAGACGGGCCTAAAACTGATTTGTCAGTGAGCTCTGAATTAAGGTTCTATGAGCAGACGTCTGTGACCCCTACACCAGAGCCCCAGAGACCCTCCCTGCGGGGCAGGGCTTTCTGAGAGCTCCCCAGTGTCCCCACCCACAGGGGACAGCAGAGGGTGGGCTCACTGGGTCCCCTCGGCAGGGTGGGCGGTTGCCCTTGGGGTGGCAGCTGTAACGTGTCTGTCTTTTCGAAGCAATGGTTCACACTGAAGCGGACTCTAGCACACGGGGCACTGGCACAGCTGGGGAGCCTGCAGCCGCTGAGTGTGGGCTGTGTGGAGATCCGCGCCCGGCTCCTGGGCCTGGCCGGGAGGGCCCTGCACCTGCTGGCCATGCAAGCTGACCCTGTGCGCCCTGCCTGCTACTGGGAGGAGGGCCCCTCGGTAGGTGCTCTTGCTTCTATCCCAAGTCTGGCTCCGACACCAGTCACCCGTGCCTGAAAAACACAAGCGAAGTGTTTGGGACTCCTGTGATTGTAGCAGACAAATCGTGTCATCCTCCATTAAGAAGGGCATGGCCCCAGGAAGAGAGAAAAATGTAGGCAGTAGGCGTGAGGGAAGAAATGGGGCTGGCAAAACTCAGGCCTTCCGGAACAGACTTGGGAGGGAACCACAGCGTCTGTGGAGTAGGCAGGGAGGGCAGGCGGGCACTTGGGTCGGCCCGCAGCAGCACAGAGCCGGCCCGCAGCAGCACAGAGCCAGCCCGCCCCAGCACGCAGCCCGCCCCAGCACGCAGCCCACCCCAGCACGCAGCCCGCCCCAGCACGCAGCCCACCCCAATCAAGCCCTGCGCTGGCGAGCGTGGAGCAATGGAACTGGTGTGTCCCGCAGCAGCGGCTCTGGCCAGGCCCCGCACAGGGACCTGGGGAGCTCAGAAGCTGCAGGAGTGGCCTAGGGTGGGCCTGAGCACCGGGCGCCATGGTCCCCATGCCAGTGCACAGCAGGGCCAGCCCTGGGCAGCCTTGGCTCCCCTCCATCCCCCACCCCCTACAGCCCAGGGAGGCTGCTGCCTCCATGCCCAGGTGGCTCTGAGAAGGGCGGTCGGGACCTTCTTCACTCTCAGCCCAGGGCCCACCCTTCTCCAGAAGGCTGCAAGGCTGCCCAGCAGGGCTGAGTCAGCTGCAGGAATGACCTGCTCCCTCAGGACCCTGGTGATGGCCCCTACAAGCCACGCAAGCCCCCAGGTCACCTACCTAAACACCTGTGCAGATGCCAGCTCCTCCCCCGGAAGGCACCTGCCCCAGCAGAGAAGCTGGTCTCGTCCTCACACACCAGCTCCTCAGGAAGACGCCCTCAGGGACTGGAGCAACCACGCCGTATGTGCCTGGCTCCATGCCCAGGGCAATCCCCCCACCAGGTGCCGTGCAGCCCTGGGTCGGCCCTGAGATGTCTGTCCTGCGTCTTCAGGACCTAGCACAGGACTTGATGTACCTCGAGTGAATTGATGGAATCGAGGCTCTGCGTGCAACCAGCCTCCGTTGGCCTGCTCGGGTAGCGGGTGGGCGGGGACCAGAAGCGAGGGTGGGCGGGACCAGCCTCCATTGGCCTGCTCGGGTAGCGGGTGGGCGGGGACCAGAAGCGAGGGTGGGCGGGACCAGCCTCCGTTGGCCTGCTCGGGTAGCGGGTGGGCGGGGACCAGAAGCGAGGGTGGGCGGGGCCTCCTGTGAGCTGCGTCCTCATCCGTGAATGCTGCTGATGGTGCTCCAGCGAGGAGGGGCCAGGGCAGAGCAGACGTCAAGTCCCGTGTGGAGGGCGCAGGGGTCTTCCGCGGCCCCCGCCCCATGCAGGCCAGGCCAGGACGTACCTGCCTTTTGCTGTCCTTAGATATGATTTATGTTGTTGTCCAGCTTCTTGAAATCAAAGCTTAAACTAAGGTTTTTCTGGGTTTTTTCTTGTATTCAAGGCTGTATTTTTCCTCTAACCCCCATTTTAGTCTCCCAAGTTTTGATACGTAGGATTGAGACGGTCTAGGGTTGCTGGTCACGTTGTCTAAGGTGTTATCCGAGCTCGTTGTCCATCGTCTCACAACCCAGAAAATTAAGGCGCGTGGACACAGGGAGAGGTTGCAGCGAAAGTTTAATAAGTGAAAGAAGAAAGCTCTCTGCGGCGGAGAGGGGGCCCAAGTGGGCTGCCGTTTTCACAGTTGAATCCAAACGCTTTGATAAGAAAGTCCGCTCGTCTCTCTCGCTGTTCTTGTGACTTCCTTATCTGTGCCGCTGCGGGTGTGTCTTTAGGGAGCACAAAGCACAGCCTCTCTTGTTAGCGCAGCTGTGGGTGTGTTTTGGATAAGCCCCCACCCCCTCCCACAACCCATGCAGGTTCCCTCGGAGCCCACCGTGTTCACGCCTGAAAAGGGGAGGAAACTTTCCTTGGCAGCCGGCTGATGACCTGGAGAACGAAGGCTTCTCTGCTGCCCTCGCTCCCCGCCGCTCACCAGTGCTGCCGCAGCTTGGTTTTGCCTGGCAGCTCTCTCTCTGCCTGTGGCTGTGACATTTCAGGCTGTTTCTCCAAAGACCAGCCTTGGCTGTCGGCCTCACTGACTTTTCCTTTTCTCTTCCCTCAGTATTTTCATTGTCTAAGTCCGTTTTATAAATTCCATTGCAATTTCTTGTTTGACTGACTTGATGATTGTATCTTGTTTAATTTCAAGGCGACTGTTTCTCATGGGTCTATTTTCATGACTGACTTCCTGTTTAATGTCCTGGTGGTTGAAAACACACCGAGTGGTCTCGGTCCTGGGGACTCTGCAGTGGCCGCACGTGGTGCAGCCCTGGTTGGTTTTGGTAAATGTTCTGCACATGCCTGAACGGCGTGTGCTCCGTCGAGAAAGGGGCCAGGCTCCGTGCATGTCCGGTGGCCACGGCTGCCCTGCCTCCAGCGTGCTTGCTGGTTTTTGCCTGCATTCAGGCAGCCTACTGGAACGGGGACATGTCCATCACTCCTTCTCCATTTCTATCAGTGTTTTCTTTATTTTGACGCCTGATCACTGGGTGCATATACAGATTTGGCGCTGCAATACCTTGTGTCCCGAAAACCCAGGGGGCTCCCTCTCAACCCAGGTTCTTCAGGGGCTGCCAGGGCTTCCTATACCCAGGTGGGGCTTGTGTCTCAGCCAGACCAGGGGCCCCTGAGGGCTGGTGGATGCCTTGGCCTCAGTGCTGGCTGGTTCCGGGAAAGGTGTTTCCAAAGGACAGGAACGAGAGCCCCCTGGGAATGTGTTGGATTCCAGGCCCACGTGACTCAGGCCGGCTTCCTCAGGGGGCTGCGTCCTCACCCTGGCTGCAGCATCCCCTCGCCCAGGCTCCAGTGTCCCCTTGCCCAGGCTCACGGGTCAGGGCCACCCTGCATCAACTCAGGGGTGGAGGGTTTGGGACAGTGAGAGGCCACGCTGCGGCCTGCGGTACCCCCCACCCGGGGACCCTGCTGAGGAGCCCGACCACCCCGGCCTCCCTGGGTGGGCCCTCCCCACGCCGACCAAGCAGGAACCCAGAAGTGTCTGCCAACCCGCAATGTGTGTCACAGGTGGGCGCCAAGCTGAGTGGCCTCAAGTCTCTGGAGCTGGAGGTAGAAGAAGAGGGTGCCACAAAGTCCAGCAGGGACCCGCCGGCCTCCAGGGCAGCCCTGGAGGAGCACGGCAGGAGAGGCGAGGACCTGAAGGTGTGGCTGCCCCTCCTGCCCCTCGTGTGGCCTCTGCCCCTCCTGCCCCTCGTGTGGCCTCTGCCCAGAGCCTGGCCTGAGCCTGAGCCTTGTGCCCCACAGGGGAGGATGGTTCTGGCCCAGCAGTACCTGGCTCAGGCATCAGAGGTTCTGCTGCAGTGCCTACAGGTGGCCCTTGGCAGTGGCCTCCTGGATGTCGCAGCAGCCGCCAGCCTGGAGATGGTGGAGTGTGTCGGCACCCTGGACCCTGCAACTACCTGCCAGTTCCTGGCTCTGTCTCAGGTGTGTCTCTGCCCTGCGCACCTCCAGCTAGGCCCTTCATGGAGGAGGGAGGACCCTGGGCTTCAGCTGGGGCCCTCGCCTTGGGGGGACTCCATTAGAGAAGCAGGCCGCAGGCCAGGGTCCTCAAGCAGTGGGAGCCTGCCGGCCACGTAAACTTGTGGCTCAGAGAGAACATGCATTCGTGTGCTTATCCCGATCCCCTGCATCGGGCAGACATGGAGACCCGGCAGTCGCAGGCCAGCAGGGCCCCGTCCATGCGGACCTCACAGAGGTCCCACAGAGGACTGGGCAGACACGGAGACCCGGCAGTCGCAGGCCAGCAGGGCCTGTCCATGCAGACCTCACAGAGGTCCCACAGAGGGAACAAGTGTGGCCCCACGCGACTCTGCAGGTGCCAGGAGGAGCCAGCATCCCAGGGGAGCCTTGCCAGGAGAGCCAGCCCACTCCTGTACCCAGGCTGCAGCTGCTGCGCACCCTCCGCAGGGTGCAAGGCCTCCCCGCCCAGGCCTCGGGCCCCTGGCACACCTCCCCTGCTCCCTTTCAGAGCTGCTCGGCCTCGGAGACGATGAGGGATGTCCTGCTTGCAGCCACAGCCAACACCAGCAGCTCACAGCTGGCGGCCCTGCTGCAGCTACAGCACCAGCTCCGGCGCCAAGACAGGACCACCACCAGCCTGGGCGCCCGTGTGGAGCAGAGGCTGGCCGCCGTGTCCAAGGTAAGCGGGCACGGATGCCGCTGAATCTGCCCCCAGCTCTGGAGCTCTGTGGACAGACACTGCAGCCGCACAGTCCCACGCCTGAGCGAGGCAGCCTTGCTCACCCCCCAGCTCATGAGCCATCCCTCCCCGTGCCCCCAGCCATGTGCACCTGGGTCGCCTCTCCAAGCCTCAGTGTCCCCTGGTCCTTGTGGGGGTAGTAATGGCCCACGTGGTGGGTGCAGTGAGGTTGGTGAGGTCACAACTACAAACGCACAGCCAGGCCTGCAGCCAAGAGCTGACCAGCAGACGGGCCAGCAGTGCCCTGAGGGCCTCATGTGGATCGGAGCTGCATGTTCCCTGCCTCTGTTTAAGGAAATATTTTACACCTTGGTCAGGTCTAAGGGTTTAACCTTGAGAAACATTTTTGTAGAGCAGGATAGCTAACGGCACTTTTTGTTCAGATTAGCAGATGCGAATGGCAGTATTTAAAGAAAAAAGACGACATTTCTTGAATTGTGGGAAACAGACAAGCGTGGCCTAATGGGGCCCCTCCCTCCTTCGGCTGCGTGGCTGCCTCCCTGGTCCTCTCGTTGGGGTGGACCTGACCAAATATCCCCTCGTCCAGGGCTGTTTGGTGGACAATGCTTTGCTGGTGAGGGTGGGGTGGGGGCAGCATCTGCCACTGGGTGACAGGAGCACCCCTGCCATTGTGACATCCAGAGATGTCTGCAGACATGGCCAGTGGGCGCAACATGGCCCCGGCTGAGAACTGGTGACTCAACCCAGAGGTGGAAACCTGGAAAGCTGCCGTCCTTCTGAAGCTGAGAGGACAGAGGGTGGAGGCAAGGGGCCTGCAGGCCCAGCCCAGGCCCGAGGACAGGAGAAGGTGACACAGCCTGGCCCTGCGCCTGGAGGAAGATGCTGATGCACATGGCCCTGCCAGAGCTGGGTCCAGGAGGGTGTGCATGGCAAGCGGGAATTAAAATGGGCTAAGCTGGGCGTTGGGGGCGCCTGTGGTCTAAGCTGGACATGCAGGGGGGTGCCTGTGGCCTAAGCTGGGCATGGGGGCACACACCTGTAGTCCCAGTTACTCAGGAGCCTGAGGCAGGAGGATCACTTGAGCCCAGGAGTTCGAGGCTGCAGTGAGCCATGATAGTGCCTGTGAATAGCCACTGACGCCCAGCCTGACCAACATAGTGAGACCCCATCTCAAAAAAATTGGGCTGCCCCGGGCAGCACTTACTGGACAGGTGAGGAGCAAGCAGCCAGGCTGGTACCAGAGCACCTGCTGTGGGTGAGCTGGGCACGGGAGTCATGGCTCTCCCTCCCGCACGGCTGCAGACCAGGCAGAGCTCACCCCATAGGAGCTTTGGGGACCAAGGACACCAGTGTGTGTGCAGGACTGAGTGCAGGGCCAGGAGGCGGCCTGGGGCTTGACATGTGGGAGCCATCAGTCACCACGATGGGGGCCACCACTCCTCAGGCCCTCCTGTTTCAGGAATTCTCATGGAAAAGCTGCACCGAATCTCAGCCAGGCACAGACTCAGTGCAGTCGGGCTGGGGGACGTTGTAGGCCATAGCAGGCCCACCGCAGCAGCCTCGGGAAAGGCTGGCGAATGGCAGAGCCTCATATTTTTAAAGTTATCAGCCATGGAAGCAATGAGAACTAGCTAAGCTAAAATGTTTGCACTGAGAGCATTGAGTCAACCCTCACCATCCATCCCAGGGCCACTGGGCAATTCGGAAATCAGCTGGGACTGGTGTCAACAGAAGCTCTGCGAGGAGGAGGAGCGAGCCTGCAGCCAGGACAGGAGAGGTCACTGCACTGCAGCTGGGAGCAGCCCCACAGCACCCTGGGAACACCCACCAGGAGCAGCCCCGCAGCACCCTGGGAACTCCCATTGAGAGCAGAGCCCCACAGCACCCTGAGAACACCCACCAGCAGCAGCCCCACAGCACTCTGGGAACACCCACCAAGACCAGAGCCTTACAGCTCCTGGGAACACCCACCAGCAGCAGCCCCACAGCACCCTGGGAACACCCACCAAGACCAGAGCCTTACAGCACCCTGGGAACACCCACCGAGACCAGAGCCCCACAGCACCCTGGGAACACCCACCGAGACCAGAGCCCCACAGCACCCTGGGAACACCCGCCGAGACCAGAGCCTTACAGCACCCTGGGAACACCCACCGAGACCAGAGCCCCGCAGCACCCTGGGAACACCCACCGAGACCAGAGCCCCGCAGCACCCTGGGAACACCCACCGAGACCAGAGCCCCACAGCACCCTGGGAACACCCACCGAGACCAGAGCCCCACGGCACCCTGGGAACACCCACCGAGACCAGAGCCCCACGGCACCCTGGGAACACCCACCGAGACCAGAGCCCCACGGCACCCTGGGAACACCCACCGAGACCAGAGCCTTACAGCACCCTGGGAATGCCCACCAGCAGCAGCCCTACAGCACCCTGGGAACGCCCACCAGCAGCTGCCCTACAGCACCCTGGGAACGCCCACCGTGACCAGAGCCTTACAGCACCTTGGGAACGCCTACTGAGAGCAGAGTCCCACAGCACCCTGGGAATGCCCTCCAGGAGCAGCCCCACAGCACCCTGGGAACACCCACCAGGTCCTGGGCCTTAGGTACATTCCCCTGGAAGCTCCTGGAAGGCAGTGAAATCTGCTGTGGTCTTGTGGTGCCTGGAGAGGACGCAGCCTCCAGGACATAGTGTCCTCTGCAGCATCCCATATGTGCTCTCCTAAATGAAGGGCTCAATGTGGGGGTTTCTGGGAAAAGTGAATGCAGCCCAAGGTTGAATCTGTGACAGAAACAGATTGAAGAAAAGACCCTGTCTGAGGGGGACATTGGAAAAGACAGAGCAAGGGTGCTATGATTTGAACGTTTGTCTCCCTTGAAACTCATGTTGAAACAATGCCCAATGTGGCAGTATTGAGAGGTGGGGCCTTTAAGAGGTAACTGGGTCATGAGGGCTCATGAATGGATCAGCCCATTTGTTGACTAATAAGTTAATGGATTATGGTTATCATGGGAGTGGGGCTAATGGCTGTATGAGAAGAGGAAAAGACCTGGGCTAACACAGCCCCCTCACCGTGTGTCATTCTGGGCCACCTCAGGACTCTGCAGAGGCCCCACCTGCAAGAAGGCCCTCATCAGATGCGGCCCTTTGACCTTGGACTTCTCAGCCTCCAGAACTGTAAGAAATAATTTCCTTTTCTTTGTAAATTACTCAGTTTCAGATATTCTGCTATAAACAACTGGAAATGGACTAAGAAAATTGGTACCAGGAGTGGGGTGGTTAACAATAATGAATACTTGAAAATATGGAAGCAGCTATGGAACTGAGTAATGAGCAGAGGCTGAAAGCATTTAGAGGAGAAGGCTTTTAAAAACCCAGTATGTCTGTAAATGGATCATTGAGGGTGATTCTGGTGAGGGCCTGCCTGGAAGACAAGATGACAAGGGAAAGTTTGGAGCTCTTTAGAGATCCGTTAAGTGGTCGTGACCAGAATGCTGATTTGGACAGGAAAGGCCATTCTGATGAGATTTCAGATGGAACTGTGGAGCAAGGTATTAAAACCTAGAATAAAGGCCAGCCTCGTCATAAATTAGCAAAGACTTTGGCTGAACTGTCCACGTGGAACAGCTTTGTCAAAGGCTGAACTTCAGAGTGGTGAACAAGGGTATCTGGTAGAATAAATATCCAAGCAGCAAAGAATTAGGCTGCTGCGTGGCTACTTCTAACCACTACACTGAGCTGCAAAAGGGAAAAAATAACTCGGAGATGGAATTATCATCGAAAGAAAAGTGAGCGGAAGGATCTGGAAGCTCTTAGCCTGGCCACGTAAAGAGTGAAAGGTGTGCCCAGGAGAGGAGCCAAGGCTCTAGACCGTTCACCAAAAGTCAGCACAGAGAGGAAGGGCCGGGTGCTGTTCTTCAAGGCAGTGGAAGAAAGACCCAGAAGTCATTTCAGAGACCCTCAAGGCTGCCCTCCCACTGCAAGCCTGGAGGCCATGGAGGGCAGAATTGCACTGGTGGATGGGCCAGAGGTGCCCTCCACAGGCTCCCTGCCCAGGGCCTGCTGGGGACCATGCTCCCTAAATTCCAGTGCAGCTCTCCATGGTGGCCCCAGGGGTGGCTCAGGCAGCTCTGGTGCAGATAGACCCACAGCTCAAGAAGGTGTGGCCACAGCATTGGCCACGGCCACGTGGCACTGATTCTGCAGGCTTGCAGAGAGCAAGATGGAGGCTTGGCAGCCTCCATCCAGATTTCAAAGGATGCCATTGAAAGCCTGGAGGCCTGGGCAGAGACTCGTCCCAGGGATGGAGCCACCACAGACAGCCCCAGCAGAGCAAGGCCACGGGAACAGGACCCCCACCAGGACCCCAGAGCTGTGGAGTCACTGGCAGCTCAGGAAGCTTCAGGCACTGGACTCCCACCCGTAAGAGCAGCCATGTGGGCTGCATCCAGCAAAGCCATCGGGGAGGCCCAACCCCCAGCCCCTGCGTCCAGAGGCAGCAAGTGTTGTCGGAAGAGACCATTCCCTGAATTCAGGATCACGTCAGCCCTGTGGGGTTGGGGCTTGCTTGGAGCCTCCACTCCTCATTTTGCCTATTCCCGTTTTCAAGTGGGAATGTCTCAGCCGGTCCCACTGCTGTGTGTCGGAAGTAGAGAACTTGTTTTGATTTCACAGGCTCATAGATAAGACTCTGAACTTTGGACTTTTGAGTTGCTGCTGGAACAAATTAAGACTTTGGGGCTACGGGGTTTGCAGGAATGTATTTGTACATGAGAAGGACATGAGTTTTGGGGGCAGAATGCTATGGTTTGAATGTTCCCTCCAAAACTCATGAATGGATTGATCTAATTAATGGTTTTAGATTCAGGGGTTATCCTGGGAGCGGGACTGTGGCTTTATAGGAAGAGGAGGAGAAACTTGAGCTGGCACACTCAGCCCCCTCGCCACGGAATGCCCTGTGCCACCCCGGACTCTATGGTGTCCCCACCTGCGAGAAGGCCCTCACCAGACATGGCTAAAACCGAACAGCGCTGGGCCACACGCAGCCACAGCAGAGATCCCCAGTACCAAGGTCACTCAGAGTGTGTTTTCCAACCACGGTGACATAAAGCGGGAAATCAGTAACAAAAATGGACCTGTGAGAAACACGGGCACCTTGAAATTAAACAGTTACTTACGATGATCAAATTAGTCAAAGAAGAAGTCACAGCAGAATTCAGAAAACACTTTAAACTGACTTAGACTTAAACTGACTTAGAGAATGAAAATACTACAAATAAAAACTTACGTGACTTAGCTCAAACGGGTTACAGGAAAAATAACAGCCTTGCATACAAGAAGAAAGCCAGAAAACACCTTGATTTAAGCTTTGATTTCAAGAAGCTGGACAACAACAATAAATTACAGCTAAGAAAAATGAAAGAGGACAAATCAATACAACATCAGAAACAGCGAAGCCAAAACCAGCAGAGGAAATCCAAGGCACAAGTTGGTTCCAAAGAGAAGACAATGAAATGGAGAAACACCTGCTCAAGAAAGAAAGGGAAAAGGCGAGTTTCCAGTATCAGTAAGAAAAAGACCCATCCCTGAGATGATGCAGGCATTGAAAGTTCACACAGAATGTTCTTGACAGCCTTACTCCAATACAGGCGACACCAGACTCAAATGGACCAACTCCTCAACAAAACACAGCTCACCAAAGCCAACAGAAGCGTAGAAAATCCAAATGATTCAATGTCTGTTAAAGAAATTGAATCTTTTATTTAAAATGTTGCTACAAAGAAAACCCAGACCCCACTGGCTTCACCAGTAAATTCTTCCAAAAACTGAAAGAATAAATAACCGCTTTGAAAACTTACAGAAAGTAGAAATAAAGCAAACAACTTCTTCTTTTACTAAGAGGCCAGATGAACGTTGACACTAGAAACTTAGCAGGGACATTACAAGAAAGGAAAAGCTCTCTCATCACTATTACACAAAAATCCTAACAAAATACCGCAAATAAAGTCCAGCAGTTATAAAGGGCGCCACGTCAGGGTGAAGTAGTTGTGTTCCACGTGGTTCAATATTCAAAAATCATTCAATATCATTGACCATGTTAACAGAAGGAAAAGGAGACAAATCGCAAAATCACCTTGACAGGTGCAAAAAAGGTGTCTTTCAACATCCAACATCAACTCATGATTTTTAAAATTAAGATAGAAGCAAATGTCCTTAATCCAATAAAGAATATCTATACAGCCCTAGCATGCATCATATTTAATGGTACAGTATTGAAAAGTTTTCCCCAAGAGTGGAAATGTACACCCTATCAGCACTTGTATTGAATACAGAACAATATGACTAGAAAAAGAAGTAACATGTAGAAAGACTGAAAAGAAAATACAGAACCAAGAGACTGAAGAACTCGGGTGCTGTTCCGTGTGTGTGGGCCGAGAGGCTCCGTGCCGTGAAGCCACCAGTTCTCTCTGTGGCCGAGGGTTCACGGAGGCTCTTCCTCCTTCCGGTGAGGTCTTAGCCTGGTTCCCCTGAGCTATTAGCAATGTTGTTTTCCACAGAGATGGCCTGGCAGGTGGCCCAGGGCTGTGTCCCTTGTGGGGACCTGGGGCTGCGCCACTCCCCTGTGGCCACGGGAGACACAGGGTAGGAGCCGTACAAGGGAAAAATGACAAATCAGACTGCGCTGAAATTCAGAAGTTCTGTTCACCAAAAACGCCCTGCCGAGAGTCAAGGGGCAGCCACAGAGAATGAGAAGAGAAGATATTGACACTAGGTTGCCGACACATGTGCGTCCCACATGGATGAAGGGTGTGGGTCCCTTTTCAGTAAGAAAAGGAGACACTGATTGAAGATGGCACGAGGTTGGAATCTCACAAAAGCAGAGATTCGTGTGGCCAATAATTTTAATGGTGCTCAAGTTCATTAGTCAGGGAAATGCAAAATTGAAGCCTGACGCAGATAACCAGACACCAACCAGAATGGCTCCCACGGAAAAGGAGGACACGGCCAGTGGGGATGAGATGGGGATGGGGGCAGCTGAGGCTCCCTGGGCCTCATGCCCCCCCCTTGGCACAGTAGCCCGTGGGTGCAGCAGCCCCTGGGCAGGGTTCTGGCAGAATCGCTGTAGCTGACACAGCAAGGCTGCACCTGACTCTGCACCCGGTAGAAATCCTTCGCTGGGGTCCCCAGAGAGCAGCATCGCTCATGACCCCCAGCGACGGGAAGCCACCCAGATGCCCTTGGCCACAGAACAGATGAAGACGCTGTGGCATTCCCAGCTGTGGCATTCCCAGCTGTGGCATCTGCAGGGAGGAAGGCCAGCCCCACGCTCCACCTGGGTGAAGCCCACGGCGCAAGCCAGAGGCCCGGCAGAAAAGCCCACCTGAGCTGCTAGAATCTGTTGTGGTCCCCTTGTGGGGACGAGGGCCAGTGGCCGGCAATGTCCGATCTCTTTGCCTGGCCACACAGGTGTGCCCACTGCAAAAATCCATCGAGCTTTTCACGCATGGGCTTTTACGCCACTTTCTGTATATTCTACTTTGATAGTAAGTTTTATAAAAACTGCTTTGTTTGTGCAAACTTGAAGCTATGACTCAGAACCACAAGCCTCACAGCTCGATGGAGGGCTGCCCATGCGGAGAGGCCCAAGCCTCCAGGAGCCCTCTGGCTGGCCCTCAGGGGCTGTGGTGGCCGCCTGCCGCTGGTGGTGAGGAGCCTGAACTGCGTGCCGGGTCTGGTATTAGACAGACTCATAGTCCATGGGAGCGGACGGGCTGGAGCTGCTGCCTGCACCGCCTGACCACAGCCGACTGGCATCCCAGGGGCCTAAGGCCAGGAAGAGAGGGCCTTCCCCAGGGGAGCATGGGGGCACGGCTCTGAGTCTGCACTGTGTACATGTGTGTCCATGCATGTCTGCGTGAGTGTGTGCGTCTGTGTACGCGTGCGTGTCTGTGTCCATGCATGTCTGCGTGTCTGGGTCCGTGTATGCATTCATCTGTGTGTGTCCGTGCATGTCTGTGTGTGTGCATCTGTGTACGTGTGCATGTGTATGTCCGTGCATGTCTGTGTGTGTGCATCTGTGTACGTGTGCATGTGTGTCCGTGCATGTCTGTGTGTGTGCATCTGTGTACGTGGGCATGTGTGTGTCCGTGCATGTCTGTGTGTGTGCATCTGTGTACGTGGGCATGTGTGTGTCCGTGCATGTCTGCATGAGCACGTCTATGCACGGGTGGGTGTCTGTGCATGTCTGTGTGTCTGGGTCCATGTACACGTGCATCTGTGTGTGTCCGTGCATGTCTCCGTGTGTGCGTCTGTGCAAGGGTGCATGTCTGTGTGTGTCCGTGCCTGTCTGTGTGAGTGCGTGTCTGTGCACGCTTGTGTGTCTGCATGCATCCATGTGTCTGTACATGTATGTCTCCATGTGTGGTGTGGAGGACACAGAAGGATGGAGGAAAAGGCACCACTCACAGAGGAGGCGCTGGAGAATTTTCCATTTGTTATTTTGGGTTTGGTGAACATGCACTTTGCGTCATGCAAATCAGGTTTCTAAACATTAACAACCGGAGAGAAATGACATTTTGGGGCCGCCGGTGACTCTTGCGTGCCTCTGCTGCCCCCTGGTGGCAGCCCCGAGTCACTTCCAGCAGGGCCCCCCACCCCAAGGGCCCAGCCTCGGGCAGGAAGGGTACAAAGCCCCCGCCGTGGCTCTGCCACGAGGTCTCCTGGAAATGAGGGGAGCAGCACAGCGACGTCCTTGCGTCCTAAATGCGTCCCCTGATAGCCGTTTTTCACCACGCAGGCTTGGCAAAATCTCTGCGTCACTGAGCAGCATTTTAACCTCTTGAATGAGATGCCTCCGACCTTTTGGATCCTCTTTCTGCACCTCTCAGGGGACAGGTAAAGCCGCTCCTTCTTGTTGAGGCCGCCCCCAGCCCGCTGAGAGGCCTCAGGGAGGCAGAGACCCAGCCGTGGGCTGCCCACACCTCAGCCCCACCCCAGGGAGGCCTGGGACTCGGGAAACGCCCGGACAGTCCCGAGAAGGTGCCGGACAGACACCGGGTACCCCAAGGGCGGGGGCGGTCCAGAGACGCCACACACCCCTTCCTGTGACCTGTCTCCAGTACAGGGTCTTTGTGTCTGGTCTGGGCGTCTGGACCCGAAGGTCACTGTTATGGTGGAGCCGAGAGCAGGACAGCTGTCCTCTCCAGCTCCCACTGGCCCGGAGCCAGCCGGCGGTGCCTCTGGTAGTGACCACAGAACTCACTGGCCGTGGCCAAGTGCCCGGTGCATGACCCAGCGTGTTCTCAATCCACGTCCTGACCGGCCATGCACACCCAGCGGTGCCCCTGGAGGCGCACACGGGGAGGGCCCTGCTGGGCGTCCATGGTCTGCAGAGTTGGCCTCACTGGGCTCCTCTGAGGTCGCTGGAGCTGGGCTGTGAGGTGTGTTTCCTTCATGGCTTGCCTGCGACCCTGGCCCACGTCCTGCCAGCAGGTCCCGTCTGTACGGCGCTGCCTACGAGAAACCCAAGTTCATTACTGCAGCCAAAGGAAAGGTGCAGGCGGTGGGAGGTGAGCAGGGCTGCAGGGGAGGGGGAGCAGGGCAGGCGGAGCGTGGGCGAGAGTGGGGAGGTGAGCAGGGCAGTGTGGGGAGGGGGAGGGAAGAGGTGGAGGGGAGGGGGAGCAGGGCGAGAGGGGGAGGGGAGCAGGGGCAGGAGTGGGGGAGGGGAGTGGGGACGGGAAGTGGGGAGGGGAGCTGGGGGAGAGGGGAGCAGGGGCAGGAGCAGGGGGAGGGGAGCGGAGGGGACGGGAGCATGGGGAAGGGGGAGCAGGGGCGGGAGGGGAGCGGTTTCAGGAGGGGAGCAGGGGCGGGAGCAGAGCTGATGCCCACTGTGCCTCAGGCTCCCTGCACACAGGCCCTTTCCTTCCAGAAGCTGAAGGCCCACCAGGGAGCCGCTGGGGTCCCAGGGGTGTGGCCTCTCCCAGCCCTCCACCCACGGGGATGGAGGGGTCTGTAGAGCCTGTGACATTCTGGAAACAGGTGTAGACGGGGCGTGTGCTTCCCTGGGGCCCAGGAGGCCCATCCGCTGGCTGCGCAATGATGTGGCAGCGCCTCCACAGCATGGGACCAGGGGGACCCCACATGGAGGAAGGGACTTCCATCCATGCAGCCTTTCCTGCGGGACAGCAGCCCTTTTCCCAGTGCTCACCATGCATGGTCCAGCTGGTCCAGCTGCCATCCTCAGCCCTAGGCAGCGACAGAGGGTGTGTCCATGTCCCCGCAGGCTCCTGCAAGGTGATGCGTCTGGCCATAAGTCCCACTGCCTTCTCCCACCTGCTGGCCTGTGCCCAGCAGTTCCGGAAGCAGGCCCAGGCCCAGGTGTACAGCGAGGACATGGCCCTGAACATAGGCTCGGTGAGGCCCTCCAGGCTCCAAGCCACCCAGCCAGGACCCTCTGCTCCCCACCCCTGAGAGCCAGGACCCTGGCGAGGTGGGGGGAGGGGCAGGGTGCTAGGCCAGGCTGCTGAAGGGCTTGGGCCATCCCAACACCCGGGCACTGCCCAACTCCCAGGCCAAGGTCCATGTGGGGGGAGAACTTGCTCCTTGGGCTCCTTGGCCGTGTCTGATCCCTGAAGCACAAACAGGAGGGGCCCGGCCCACTCTGCTCCGCAGAGCTCAGGGTCACCTGGGCCCGGCTGTCCCCACAGGCAGGACCCTCCGTGGTGCGGGCAGAGGAGATGGGTGGGGGCTGGGGTCTCAGGGTGACCCTCCAGAGGATGGGCCAGGTGCTGTGGGGCCCTTGTTGCCGAGCCAGGTGCCCTTGTCCACCATGCTGTTTGCAGAAGGGGCAGGAGCTCGGCCTTTCTGCAGGGGCCTGGCCCTCGCGGGGTCTGGGCCATACGCCCTGTTTGCTACGGGGGCCTCTTTTTTGGATTGTGGTAGGAGCCAGAAGGCCTGCAGGTGGAAGAGAAGGAGCGCCCTGTGCAGAGGCTCAGCAGCGTCCTGGGGCCCCTGGAGGAGCTTCTGCAGCCGCTATTCCCCCTGATCAGCCTCTCCAAGGCCAGGTACTGGGGATGACGTTGAGGCTGGCACCCCACCACGCTCACGCATGGACACGTGTGTCCAGTGCTGTGGCCAACCACGTGTGCTTGCTGTGCCTTCTCGGCCGCCTTTGTTCAGGACTCGGCGCCGCCCGCCTGCTCCCAGGAAGCAGTTCTTCCTGGTTCTGCCTCCATTCCTGCCTGGAGGAGTACTGCCCACTGCCCACTGCCCACGGTCCCTCCAGCCCCTGGCCCAAGTGTGGGGTGGGAGGGCAAGCACCTCCGAGGGACCGCCCGGGCTGCTTTGATTTGGGGTGGGAAGGAAGGCAGAGGGGACGGACACCTGGCACCGTTTAGCTTGGCTGGTGGATCAGAGATGATCCCAAAATCCTGTGGCTCATCCCGGCCCCACCTCAGTGGGACCATCCCCAGAAGTGAGCGTGGGGATTCGTGGTGCTGCTGCCTTAGAGTGAAACAGGCTGAGCAGGTGTCGCCTATATTCCAAGCGTTTGTTATCTCTGTTTCTTAAACCCGAATATATAACCTGACTTTCAGAGTGCAGACACCTGCGGTTGTTGCCGATTCAGGGAAGTCGAAGGGCAAAGACAAGGAGAGGAAAACGTCCACAGGACAACACAGTGAGTGGGGCGGGCGCGGCCACTCAGCCTGGGGAGCTCATCCCGCCAGAAGAGGTGGGGTTGGGATCCACCCACCCATCCGGGAACGCCAAGGGGGGTCAGGAACCCAGGAGTCCCACAAGCCCTGCTGCTCCTTCCCCTGAGGCCTCCCTGCACCTGAGGTCCCCGGAAGGTTCTCCGCACAGCCCTGGACCAGCCCTCTGGGTAGGAGGCTCTGTGCCAAGCCTCCTGAGAGCACCACGGAACTCCGCACAGCCACCTTCGCGTGGGTGGATTGTCAGCCCCGCCACACCACACGTGCTTGCTAACAAAAAGAATCGTGTGGAGGGACAGGCGCGATGGGAGGCTGTTCCTCGCCCCGTTCTGGGGCATCTGGAGGAGGAGGTGGCATGGAGTCAAGGCGGGCTGCCAGCCTTTCCCAGCGCCCAGCAGCCAAGTCAGAAGACGGAGCCCCGCGACCCCGTGGGAGGGGTCCCGTCTTCAGGAGCTGATCTCCCTGCACTGCTGTTTCCCAGACACAGTCCAGCCCGAGGTTGCCGATAAGATAGTCCTGATCGCAGACAGACATCTCCTGGAGCTGCCACTGGAAGGTCTCTCTGTGTTCGATGAAGGGACAATTTCCTCTGTGTCACGAGAATTTTCTCTTCAAATGCTGTGGAATCGCCTCCATAAAGAAGAGACAGGTAGGAACTGCCCTCAGCCACCTTAATGTGTAATTTTAAAATGGAAATATTTAAATTATTTTTCAGATGAAACAATGTTAGCTCCTATCAAAAAATAATCATCAAATGTTGCAACATTTTTCTAGGCATTTATTCATTCAAAGATATTTGTGAGATATAAATACTCACCAGCCTGGGCAACATGGTGAGAGTGCATCTCTACAAGAAAGTTTAAAATGAGCCGGGCATGGTGGTGTGCACCTGTGGTCCCGGCTACTCAGGAGGCTGGGAGGTGGGAGGATGGTTTGAGCCTGGGAGACTGAGGCTTTGGGGAGCTGAGATGGTGCCACTGCACTCCAGCCTGGGCAACAGAGTGAGACCCTGTCAAAAATAAAATATATATGGATATATATAAACACTCAAAACTATTTATAAAATACCTGCTATGTGCCAGTATCCTGGTGCTAAACACACAGGGAAGACGAACTTAACGCTGTTCTTGCCCCCGCAAATACCTGTTTCAAAGGAGGGGACCAGATGTGTAGTAAACAACCAGCCTCTCCGTTAATCACTCAGACGGTGAAAAGCATGAGGGAGCGCGCGGAAGGCCCTGAGCTCGGCTGGGATTCGGGGGTGATGACATTCTGTGACTGAGCTCTGGCTGTGCAGACGTGCCCCGGTTGTGAAACTTCCCCAAGCGCTACCCTTGCGGTACGTGCAGTTTTCTGCACTTCGGTATCAAATAAAATTAAAAATAAATCGATTGCACTTTTGCTTCCATCTCAGATGAAGTAACAGGGACCAGATTTGTTCTTCCCGCTGAGACAAATAAAAACCAGAGAAAAGCCCATGAAATGAGGGTTTTCAAACATTGACGAGCAGTCCGCGCAGGACGGGGTCCTCGAAGGGGGGTTGGCTGGCGAGCGCCATGGCCCACCCAGCTCTTACTCTCTGGGGAATTTCCAGGCCACAGCATTGTGGGGGGCGGGGGGCAGGAAGAGCCCAGGGGTCTCCGCAAGTTGAGGACAGACAGTTTGGAGTCTGGGAAACTGACAGCTACAACGTGCAGGGCGGGACACCTGGAAGGAGAGAGCTGCAAGGAACGGCCACTCCGAGATCCGCAGAGCCCTCGGCAGGAAGACAGCCACCACCTGTGTGCGAGGCCAGGGAAAGAGACAGCTCTGAAAATAGTGAAAACACGGATAAACACTTAAAACGCCTTTATTTTCAAAATCTCTTTAAAATATTTTTGAGCAAAAAGCTTAGAGTAAAAGACAATAATAATGGCATGGGGTTTTATAACATAAATGTGAAATGAATGACGACAGCACAAAAGATGAGAGGGAGGGAATGGAAGCAAAGTATTTAAAGTCTCCATCCTCTGGAGAAAGTGGTATAATATTACTTGGAGATAGACTGTGATAAAGTTATAAACTATACATCCTCAAGTAATCAATAAAAACAAAACAAGAAAAACAAACAAAAAACCCCACAGAGTTTATAGCAAATACATAATGAAGAAGATGAAATGGAATCATAAACATACCCTTAATCCAAAAAAACACAGAAAAAAAGGGAACAGAGAACAGATAGGAAAAATAAAAAACAAATAGCAAGATAGTATATTTCAACCCAACCATATCTATCATCACGTTAAGTGTCTAAACACCCCCAACTAAAAGAAAAATATCATCTGATTAAATGAAAATTCAGCGTTCAGAATATGCTCCCTCCAAGAAACCCACTTTAAATACAAAGAAAATGGTAAGTTAAAAAGAAAGGATGGAAAAACCTTATCTCCTAGTATCCAAAGAAGGTTGGCATGGTGAGATTAAATTAGAAAAAGGTGGAGTTCATCCTGGGAACGTGACCAGGGCTACAGTGGGCCATTCCGTAAAGAGGAGGAGGCTAATTCATGAAGAGGGTGTGAAACCTCAGTGTCTGTACATCGATTAACATCCCTGCAAAACACACGAGACAAAACCCACGGAGCCACAGAACAATCAAGACGTACCCGAGGATGGCTGGGGAGGTCAACCTCCCTTTCTCAACAGTGATGGAACAAATATGCATCAAATCAGTAATGGACATTGATGTAACATTCCCCCCACGGCAGAAGAATGTACACTTTTTACACACACACACACACACACACACACACACACACACACACAGAACATCTGACAAGATATACCCTAAGTTGAGCCATAAAACAAGCCTCAAAAATATGAAAGGGTCCAAATTACCCACAGTAGGTTCTCTGACCACAGTGGAGTTAAATTAGAACTTAATAACAGAAACCATGCCTGGAAAAACCCAGACACTTGGAAACTAAATATGCTTCTTAAATACCCATGGATAAAAGAAGAAATTAAAAGGAGGGAAATTTAGAAAATATTGTGATGTGAATGAAGACAAAAGCACAATTTATCATTATGTGTGGATGCTGCTGAAGCGCAAGAAGGACTTTATGGAACTAAGCATGTATGTTAGGAAAGAAAAAGGCTGCAAAGCAATGACTGCTATTTCTATCTTCAGAAATTAGAAAAAGCAAATTCAACACAAGCATCATCAAGGATGATGAAAATAAGAACAGAAATCTGTGACACAGGAAACAGAAACACAAACCAGAAGCAAGTGCTTTGAGAAAAATCAATAAAATTAATACACCTCTAGTCAGGTCAGGCTGATCAGGAAAAAAGAGACACAAAATTATCAATATCAAAAATGATAGAGGCAGCATCACTACAGAGTCAAGAGAGGATAAAAAGTAAATAATGAATAATGCTGCACCAATAAACTTAACAACTTAGATGAAATGGACAAGTTCCTCGAAAGACCCAAACTTCCAAACTCGCTCAAGAAGAAAGGGATGACCTGGATAGGCCTGTATCTATTAAAGTAATAGAATCTTTAGTTTAAAATCTTCCCACAAAGAAAAAGCCTTGGCTGGGCGTGGTGGCTCACACCTGTAATCCCAGCACTTTGGGAGGCCAAGTCAGGTTGATCACGAGGTCAGGAGTTCAAGACCAGCCTGGCCAAGATGGTGAAACCCCATCTCTACTAAAAACACAAAAATTAGCTGGGTGTGGTGGCATGTGCCTGTAATCCCAGCTACTCAGGAGGCTAAGGCAGGAGAATTGCTTGAACCCGGGAGGTGGAGGTTGCAGTGAGCTGAGAACACACCACTGTACTCCAGCCTGGGTGACAGAGCGAGACTCCATCTCAAAAAAAAAAAGAAAAAAGAAAAGAAAAAGAAAAGAAAAAACATCTATACCCAGAGGATTTCTACACACATCCTCCCACAGCAATTAAAGAGGAGACTCTGCTTCCCAACTGATTTTCTGAGGCTGGCATTATCCGGATACCAAACCCAGAAAAAGACATTAGGAGATTAAAAAAAAATGGACCAATATGCCTCATGGCTATAGATGCTAATAACATTCTTAACAAAATGTTAGGAAATGGAGCAAAACAATATGTTACAAGGATTTATATTATGTCCAAGTGGGTTTTAACCCAGAAATACAAGGGTAATTAATTTAATATTTGAAAAATCAGCCAATGTAATTCACCGCATTCATAAGCTAAAAAATAAAGACTATCTGATGATTGCAATAGATGCAGAAAAGCATTTGACAAAACCCAACATCCATTCGGAATACAAACTCTCAGAAAATGAGGAGGGGAAGGCGGCTTCTTCCAGCTGGCAAAGGACATCTGCAGAACACCTGCCCCTGAGCGTCGCAGGTTGGCAGGAGGCTGAGGCCGTCCCCTAAGGCCAGCAGCCAGGCAGGGCCGCTCACTGCAGTGTCAGCACCACGCTGGAGATCCCGGCCAGAGTAGAGAGGCAGGAAGAAAAAAGGAAAAGCATCTAGGTGGTCTTTCTCTGCAGGTGGTCTCATCATCTGTGTAGAAAATGTAGTCTAATCTACAGAAAAAGCTACTCTGACTAGTGAGTGATTTTGGCAAGGTTGAAGGATATAAAAGTCAAGGTACAAAAACCAATTGCATTTCTATATAACTAACTATCAGAAATTAAAACTTAAAACACTACCATTGACAATAGCTTCCAAGCAGGAAATAATTAGGGATAAGTTTGACAAAAGGTGCAAGACTTTATACACTCATACTATAAAACATTGCCGAGAGAGATTAAAGAACTCAACAAATGGAGAGAAACATCATGCTCTTAGATGAGAAGGCCCAATATTGCCAAGGTGTCAACTTGCCCCAAGGTGATCTATAGATTCCACACAATTCTAGTCAAAATCTCCACAGGATTTTTTTTTTTGTAGAAATTAACAAGCTTATTCTAAAAGTTATATAAAAATGTAAGGGACCCCTATAATAGCCAAAACAGGAGGGCACACACCACCTGATGTCAGGACCCCGTCACACGGGTGCGGTATTGATACAGTGGAGCGCAGGCGTGACGGTAGCCGTGTAGACCCGTGGGATGGGGCGGGGAACCAGAAGCACGCCACAGGTGCACAGCCGGGTGGTGGCTGGCGAAGGGACGAGGACGCTGAGTGGAGGAAGGGCATCTCCATGAGTGGCTGCAGTCCCTGGACGTCCAAGTGCAGAACGAAACACAACAAAAACGAGGCCGCATGCCACGCAGGAAAATCAGCTCGAAATGGATCCGAGACCAAAGACCCTCACATTTCTAGCAGAAAGCACTGAAGAAAATCTTTATGACCGTCAGCAAATTTAAGAATTTCCACTCTTTGAAAGATATTGTTAAGAAAATGAAAAGTTATGCCAAGACTGGAAGAATCTGATAACAGATTAGACTATATAAAGAACTCTCAAAACTGAATAATAAGAAAGAAACAACCCTAAAAAGATTTGAACAGATACTTCACGAGAAAAGATTTAGATATAGCACACAAAGTACGATGGAAGGATGCCCGACGTCACTAATTATCAAGGAAATGCAAATGGAAACCACGATGGAATACCCCTGCACGCCTGTTAGAACGGGTGAAACTCACAAAGTCGGCCAGAGCGCGTGTTGGGAGGGTGTGGAACCGGAACCCTCATACTCGGCTGGTGGGAATGGTGAATGCTGGAGCCACTTTGGAAGACAGTTTGGCAGTTTCTTGAGAAGTTAAAGCAGGCCTGTTGTATGCCGCAGTCATTCCACTCCATCTACCAAAGAGATAAGGAGACACGCCTCCCGCAGAAACTCATACACATGTTTACAGCAGCGTTATCTGCAATGACCTAAACCGGGAAACCACAGAAAGATCCATCACCCACAGGACGGACACCTGGACACCCAGTGGGCGATCAGCACATTGGGGTGCGGCCACGTGCTGGGGTCCTGCCCGGCAATGAGGGGCGAGCTGTTGGCGCCTGGGACAGCGTAGACGGGGCTCAGAAGGATTACGCCGAAGGGTGACGGGGCTCACTCAGAAGGATTACGCCGAGGGAAAGAGGCCGGATCAAGGGAGTGCACAGGGATGGTTTCATTTTTACAAAAGCCTGGGAAATACAAACCAATGTACAAGTCAGAAGGCAGGTAAGTTGCTTCCTGGGGGTGGGGGCTGGGGCTGCAGGAGAAGTTGGGGGAGGGTCGTGGGTGCAGGAGGGAGGGTTGCAGGCATTTTGGGGAAGCTCCTGGGGCTGGGTGTGCCGTGACCTTCGCTGTGGCGATGACTTGCTGGCGTGCAGCGTCCAGTCCCGTCACGTCGCTCACTTTAAATGCAGGCAGCTCCCTGTGGTCAGTTGAACCTGAACAATGCTCAAATTGGACTCTGTACTCTGGCACTCCGAGCCTTCCTGTGACCCCAAGGCCTCGTGGAGTCTCCTGCTTGTGAGTGGAAATTTTTTACGTGAAATACAGAAAGAGCAAATTTGCATCGGTGTCACGGAAGTTTGCACAAGGGCACATGTGCGAAGTGGATCCTTGAAGGAGGAGGTCCAAGGATGGAGGGCCCTGCAGGCACCGTGTCCCACGGAGGCTCCTCCAGGCCCAGGAGCTCCCACAGCAGCCGGCGTGGCAGCTTATAGCTGTTCTCCGTCTGATTCTGGCCCACTGGGTGCCCCGTCCATCGCAGGCCACGGTCAGCCCCTTCTCGGAACTGTGGCTGGTCCCTCCGGCCGCCCTCCTGCCTTCCCCTGACGAGCACTGTGTGGGGATGTGTCTGCCCTGCATGGCAGGAGGGCGGCTCAGTGGCCCAGGACTGGGTGGGGCTCAGGCTGTGGAGAGGGTGGGAGTGCCGGGTGGAGAGGCAGGGAGCCCGGAGCTGGAGTCGGTTGGCACAGACACGAGGCTCATGGAGGTGTCGGAAACCGTTTTTGATAGCGAAGTGCACCATGGCTCTAGAAAAATGCCCAAATGGAGAACCAGGCAGGAGGCAGCACCTGCACCCACCCGAGAGCCACTCCTGCTTCCCCAGCCCAGCTCGCCACCCACAGCGCCCACCCTCCTGACTGTACTGCAAAGCCAGGGCCTTTTATCACCTCACCTCCAAGATCAGCACCCCAAAATCCTGCAGCCTGGGGTGCCTGTTATTAAACTCGTGCAAATGGCATCTGAGGGCACACGCTGCATCCAGCTCCTGCCTGGCTCTGTGGCTCCAGCTCCTGACTGGCTCCGTGGCTGGTCTCCGTGGCTCCAGCTCCTGCCTGGCTCCATGGCTGGTCTCCGTGGCTCGTGGCTCTGGCTCCTGCCTGGCTCTGTGGCTGGTCTCTGTGGCTCCGGTTCCTGCCTGGTTCCATGGCTCCGGCTCCTGCCTGGCTCTGTGGCGGGTCTCCGTGGCTCCGGCTCCTGCCTGGCTCCGTGGCTGGTCTCCATGGCTCTGGCTCCTGCCTGGCTCCGTGGCTGGTCTCCGTGGCTCCGGCTCCTGCCTGGCTCCGTGGCTGGTCTCCGTGGCTCCGGTTCCTGCCTGGCTCCGTGGCTCCGGCTCCTGCCTGGCTCTGTGGTGGGTCTCTGCGGCTCTGGCTCCTGCCTGGCTCCGTGGCTGGTCTCTGTGGCTCTGGCTCCTGCCTGGCTCCATGGCTGGTCTCTGTGGCTCTGGCTCCTGCCTGGCTCTGTGGTTGGTCTCTGTGGCTCCGGCTCCTGCCTGGCTCCGTGGCTGGTCTCTGTGGCTCTGGCTCCTGCCTGGCTCCATGGCTGGTCTCTGTGGCTCTGGCTCCTGCCTGGCTCCATGGCTGGTCTCTGTGGCTCTGGCTCCTGCCTGGCTCCGTGGCTGGTCTCTGTGGCTCCGGTTCCTGCCTGGCTCCGTGGCTCCAGCTCCTGCCTGGCTCCGTGGTGGGTCTCTGCGGCTCCAGCTCCTGCCTGGCTCCGTGGCTGGTCTCTGTGGCTCTGGCTCCTGCCTGGCTCCGTGGCTGGTCTCTGTGGCTCCGGCTCCTGCCTGGCTCCGTGGCTGGTCTCTGTGGCTCCGGTTCCTTCCTGGCTCTGTGGCTGGTCTCTGTGGCCGGCCGTGTTCCACCCACCACAATTTATCTGCCCCACCCCCCGTTACCAGACACCCTGTCTGTCTGCATGTCCTGGTGTGCCCGGGAGTCCCAGCCCTTTCGGCTTTTCACCAACCAGCCGTTTGTGAAGAGCCTGTTTCGTCTCTCACTGGTTCTTCTCTGGGGTTATCTGGGTTTTGTTCTTTGAGGTTTGTTGGATTTTCCTGGTATGCTTTGGATATAATTTTTATTGTTTATATGAATGACAAATGTCTTCTCTGTACCAGTTCTTTTCACTCTCTTAAATGGGTCTTTTGACGAACAAAATATTTTAATGTTATTATAGTCTAATTTATCAATCTTTTTCTTAATAGCTGGTGCTTTTAGCATGTTTTCTAAGCCACTTTGTTGAGGTGTGACCAGCATGTAAGAAGCTGTACATGCCTAACGTAGACCACTCAGTGAGTTTGTGGATGAGTGTGTCCACGAAGACATTATTGTGATCAGGCCATGCACGTGTTCATTGCCTCCCAAAGGCTCCTCCTGCCCCTTTATATTGCGTGTCTGTAGATGGTAAGAAATGCTAACATGAGCTCCACCCTCCCAGTGGGTTCTGAGCCCACAGTGCAGTGGACACACACAGCACACATCAGTGCACACAGCACACATCAGCACACACAGCACACATCAGTGCACACAGCACACACAGCACACATCAGCACACACACAGCACACATCAGCACACACACAGCACACATCAGCACACATCAGCACTCACACAGCACACATCAGTGCACACAGCACACATCAGTGCACACACAGCACACACACAGCACACATCAGCACACACACAGCACACACACAGCACACACAGCACACACACAGCACACATCAGCACACACAGCACACATCAGCACTCACACAGCACACATCAGCACTCACACAGCACACAGCACACACAGCACACATCAACACACACACAGCACACATCAGCACTCACACAGCACACATCAGCACACACAGCACACATCAGCACACATCAGCACACACACAGCACACATCAGCACACACACAGCACACATCAGCACACACAGCACACATCAGCGCACATACAGCACACACAGCACACACAGCACACATCAGCGCACACACAGCACACATCAGCACACACACAGCACACATCAGCACACACAGCACACATCAGCGCACATACAGCACACACAGCACACATCAGCGCACAGACAGCACACATCAGCACACACACAGCACACATCAGCACACACAGCACACATCAGCGCACATACAGCACACACAGCACACACAGCACACATCAGCACTCACACAGCACACATCAGCACACACAGCACACACAGCACACATCAGCACTCACACAGCACACAGCACACACAGCACACATCAGCACACACAGCACACACACAGCACACATCAGCACACACAGCACACATCAGCACACATCAGCACACACAGCACACATCAGCGCACATACAGCACACACAGCACACACAGCACACATCAGCGCACACACAGCACACATCACAGCACACACAGCACACACACAGCACACACAGCACACATCAGCACTCACACAGCACACATCAGCACACACACAGCACACACAGCACACACAGCACACACACAGCACACACAGCACACATCAGCACTCACACAGCACACATCAGCACTCACACAGCACACATCAGCACACATCAGCACACACAGCACACATCAGCGCACATACAGCACACACAGCACACACAGCACACATCAGCGCACACACAGCACACATCACCGCACACACAGCACACAGCACACACAGCACACACAGCACACACACAGCACACATCAGCACTCACACAGCACACAGCACACACAGCACACATCAGCACACACACAGCACACATCAGCACACACATCACACATCAGCACTCACACAGCACACATCAGTGCACACAGCACACATCAGTGCACACACAGCACACACACAGCACACATCAGCACACACACAGCACACATCAGCACACATCAGCACACACACAGCACACATCAGCACACACATCACACATCAGCACTCACACAGCACACATCAGTGCACACAGCACACATCAGTGCACACACAGCACACACACAGCACACATCAGCGCACACACAGCACACATCAGCGCACACACAGCACACATCAGCGCACATACAGCACACACAGCACACATCAGCGCACAAACAGCACACATCAGCACACACACAGCACACATCAGCACACACAGCACACATCAGCGCACATACAGCACACACAGCACACACAGCACACATCAGCACACACAGCACACATCAGCACTCACACAGCACACATCAGCACACACAGCACACAGCACACACAGCACACATCAGCACTCACACAGCACACAGCACACACAGCACACATCAGCACACACACAGCACACAGCACACACACAGCACACACAGCACACACAGCACACACACAGCACACATCAGCACACACAGCACACATCAGCACTCACACAGCACACATCAGCACACACACAGCACACATCAGCACACACAGCACACATCAGCACTCACACAGCACACATCAGCACACACAGCACACATCAGCACTCACACAGCACACATCAGCACACACACAGCACACATCAGCACACATACAGCACACACAGCACACACAGCACACACAGCACACACACAGCACACATCAGCACACACAGCACACATCAGCACTCACACAGCACACATCAGCACACACACAGCACACATCAGCACACACAGCACACATCAGCACTCACACAGCACACATCAGCACACACAGCACACATCAGCACTCACACAGCACACATCAGCACACACACAGCACACATCAGCACACATCAGCACACACAGCACACATCAGCGCACATACAGCACACACAGCACACACAGCACACATCAGCGCACACACAGCACACATCACCGCACACACAGCACACAGCACACACAGCACACACACAGCACACATCAGCACTCACACAGCACACAGCACACACAGCACACATCAGCACACACACAGCACACATCAGCACACACATCACACATCAGCACTCACACAGCACACATCAGTGCACACACAGCACACACACAGCACACATCAGCACACACACAGCACACATCAGCACACATCAGCACTCACACAGCACACAGCACACACAGCACACATCAGCATACACACAGCACACATCAGCACACACAGCACACATCAGCACTCACACAGCACACATCAGCACACACAGCACACATCAGCGCACATACAGCACACACAGCACACACAGCACACATCAGCGCACACACAGCACACATCACCGCACACACAGCACACATCAGCACACACAGCACACACAGCACACACACAGCACACATCAGCACTCACACAGCACACAGCACACACAGCACACATCAGCACACACACAGCACACATCAGCACTCACACAGCACACATCAGTGCACACAGCACACATCAGTGCACACACAGCACACATCAGCACACACACAGCACACATCAGCACACACAGCACACATCAGCACTCACACAGCACACATCAGCACTCACACAGCACACAGCACACACAGCACACATCAGCACTCACACAGCACACATCAGTGCACACAGCACACATCAGCGCACATACAGCACACACAGCACACATCAGCGCACACACAGCACACATCACCGCACACACAGCACACATCAGCACACACAGCACACATCAGCACTCACACAGCACACAGCACACACAGCACACACACAGCACACATCAGCACACACAGCACACATCAGCACACACAGCACACATCAGCACTCACACAGCACACAGCACACACAGCACACATCAGCACACACACAGCACACATCAGCACTCACACAGCACACATCAGCACTCACACAGCACACATCAGTGCACACAGCACACATCAGTGCACACACAGCACACACATAGCACACATCAGCACACACACAGCACACATCAGCACACACAGCACACATCAGCACTCACACAGCACACATCAGCACTCACACAGCACACAGCACACACAGCACACATCAGCATACACACAGCACACATCAGCACACACAGCACACATCAGCACTCACACAGCACACATCAGTGCACACAGCACACATCAGCACACACAGCACACATCAGCACACACAGCACACATCAGCACTCACACAGCACACATCAGCACACACAGCACACATCAGCACACACAGCACACATCAGCACTCACACAGCACACAGCACACACACAGCACACATCAGCGCACATACAGCACACACAGCACACACACAGCACACATCACCGCACACACAGCACACATCAGCACACACAGCACACACAGCACACACACAGCACACACAGCACACATCACCGCACACACAGCACACATCAGCACACACAGCACACATCAGCACACACAGCACACGTCAGTGCTCACACAGCACACATCAGCACTGTGTACCCTGTGCCCTGCGGGTCAGCGGAGGTTCCTCGTCCTGCACCACCAGGGCTTTGCACCCTGGGCCAGCACCTCTCACTCCCTCCCCCAGCCCCCGTCAGCCACCACTCACTCTGCTTCTGTGAGCTGCACTCTTAGATTCCTCATGTATATGGAATCATGCAGCCTCTGGCCTTCAGTGCCTGGCTTTTTTCACTTTGCGTGATGTCCTCAGGGTTCATCCATGTTGTTGCCAATGGCAGGATGTCATCTTGCTAAGGCTGAGACCTGCTCCGTCGTCACCTTTACGTGTCACCTTTTCATCAACCTGTTAGCCATTTTTATCTCTTCTTTAGAGAAATGTCCATTCAGGTCCTTGGCCCGTTCTTCGATTGGGTTGTTTGGTTTTTTACTATTGTATTATAGGAGTTCCTTATATACTTAGGCTATTGATCCCTTATCAAATATACAGTCTACATTCATTTTCTCCCACTCCATAGATCACTTTTGCATTATGTTATTTCCTTAGCCATACAGAAGCTTTTCAGTTTGATGTGATCTCATGTGTTTATTTCTGCTTGTGTTGCTTGTGATTTCAATGTCATATCCAAAAAATCATTGCCAAGACCCAATCAAGGAGCTTTTATCCTGTGTTTTCTTCTAGTAGTTTTATCGTTTCAGGTCTTACATTTAAGCCTTTAATCCATTTTGAGTTGGTTTTTGTAGATGGTGTAAGATAAGGCTCCAAACTCATTGTTTTGTGTGTGGATATTGGGTTACCCCAACACTGTTCATTGACAAGACCGTCATTTCCCCATTGTGTGTTCTTGGCACCTTTGTCAAATATCAATTGACCCTGAATGTGTGGGTTTATTTCTGGATTCTCCATTCTCTTCTATCGGGCCCAGTGTCTGCTTTTATACCAGTACCACATTGTTTTGATTACTATAGCTTTGTTGCATAATTTCAAGTCAGGTAATGTGATGCCACCAGCTTTGTTCTTGCTCAGGATTGCTTTGATTATTCAGGGTCTTTTGTGGCTCCTCATAAATTTTAGGATTGCTTTTCTATTTCTGTCAAAAATGCCATTGGAATTTTGATAGTGCATTGCATCTGTAGGCTTTGGGTAATATGGGCAATTAAAAAGATTAATTCTTCCAATCCATGAACACAGGATATCTTCTCATTTATTTATGTCTCCTTCAACTTGTTTCCTCAGTGTCTTACAGTTTCCAAGGCACAGATCTCTCACTTCATAGTTGAATTTATTCCTAAGTATTTTATTCATTCTGATGCTATTATAAATAGGGTGGTTTTCTTAATTTCTTAATCAGATAGTTCATTGTAATGTATAGTACTGATTTTAATGATAGTTCATTGTAATGTATAGAAATACTACTGATTTTTGTATGTTGATTTTGTGTCTTGCAACTTAATTTATTAGTTCTAACAGTTTTTTGGTAGAGTCTTTGAGGTCTTGTATATATAAGAGCTTGTTATCTGCAAACATAATTTCACATCTTTTTTTGTGTGTGCCTGTTCTTTCTTTCTTTTTTTAATTTTTTTTTTTTTTTTTTTTTTCTGGAGATGGAGTCTCACTCTGTCACCCAGGCTAGAGTGCAGTGGCGCAATCTCGGCTCACTGCAACCTTCAGCCTCCCGGGTTCAAGCAATTCTCCTGCCTCAGCCTCTCGAGTAGCTGGGATTACAGGTGCACACCACCATACCCAGCTAATTTTTGTAATTTTAGTAGAGACAGGGTTTGGCTATGTTGGTCAGGCTGGTCTCAAACTCCTGCCCTCAGGTGATCCACCCACCTCGGCCTCCCAAAGCGCTGGGATTACAGGCATGAACCACCGCACCTGGCCTGTTATTTCTCTTTCTTTCCCGACTGCTCTGGTGGGGACTTCCAGCGCTGTTTAAATAGTCAAGAGTGGGCTTCCTTGCCTTGTTTCTGATCTTAGGTGAAAGCTTTGTGCTTTTCACCGTTAGCTGTGGTTTGTCATCAGGTGTGTTCGGGGTTTTTAAAATCTTTCTTCACCTCATGATCATGAAAATATTCTCCAATGACATCCTCTAAATGCATCTTTTTTGTGTTCCACCTTTCACGTTTCCACCTAACTGCCATCCGAGATGGACTCTGTGGAGTGCGAAGTGGAGTTTAAGGTTTTTTCTACAAGGGGATCCAGCTGTCTGCACATCGCTTATTGAAACATCCTTCCCTTCCTCACTGCCCGGCGCGGCCACCACTGTCATGGCAGGGGCGGAAAAGGAAAGCAGCAGCCCAACTAGACGCTCCAGCAACGGTGTGGTTGGCAGGACACGGGCCGCCCGGGGTGCCTGTGAGCCTGCAACGTCGCGTGGTCCTGGGGCTTTGCAGATGCGATTCCAGACTTGAGACGATCCTCGGGATCTGGGTGGGCCCAGGTGATGAGAAAGCCCTCACACAAGAGAAGCAGGAGAAGGAGCCTGGGGGCTGCGCTGCCGAAGGTGAGGATGGAGGGTGTGGCCAGGAGCCAGGAGAGGATTCTCCCCGGAAGCCTCCAGGCAGAGCGCGGCCGACGCCGTCACTGTGACCCAGTGACCCCATTCGGACCTCCGACTCCCAGAACCGTCAGACAGGAAGCAGTGCCACATCAAGCCCGCGTTTTGTAGTAATTGGTTAACAGCAGCCACAGAAACTAACAGAACCCTCACCACAGAGTCACTGAAAGCCGGGCTGCCGGTGATCTAGAGCCTTGAGTGTCCTCAGCCACGAACCGCTGAGTCTGGGGCCGCCAGGTGTGGCCGCACCGCCGTAAAGCGCTAAGGGCACCACCAGAGAGTCGGTGTGCAAACTCCCAACAAATAGAGAAGGAAGAATGAATGAGGAAGACGAAGGGGCCGGTTACCTCAATCAAATCCAACAGCTGGTCATGGAGAAACAGGTAGAAAACCAGGACAAATAAAAATAAAGTAGTAAGATGGTAGAAGTTGGCCCATTTATGTCATATATCAAAAAAAGAAAATTGGCCAACCCTGCCAGTGAGAAGACACAGGAGATAAGAGGTGCCAGCCGCATGCCCTTTGCAGGAAGCACGCCCGTCACAAATGACCCCCACGTGATAAACCAAGAGAAGGGAAAATGAGTAAATATTTAAGAGTAACCCGGAGGGCTGGTGTCTGACTCTCAGAGGAAACAGACTTTAGAGCCAGGCATTATTAGGGACATGGACATCATGAGAATCGAAAGTTCGCCTCCTCAGAGGTATGAAATAGCCTCTAAATACAAAAAGCAATAAAAAGCAAAAACCGCGGGGTGCGGCCGTTGGCCAGCCCCGACGCTGGGAGATTTTACCACGCCTGGATTACTGACGGTCCAGACAAAGAGCAAAAACAGAGAGATTCAGGGCGACATAATTAACAATCTTGGCTTAATAGAGACATGGAACTCTGTGCCTCGAAAGTGGCGATTTGCAATCTTTTCAAGTATCCTGGGAATAATCACAAAATTGAGAAGCAAATCCCACTGCGCCTCAGACACAGGCAGACGGCCCGCATCTGAGGCCACAGCGTGATGAGGGTAGAAAGCAGTTCCCGAAGGCAGATTTTTTCCATCCTCGCACACTTGAAAATTCAACAGCACACTTTTAAATATCTCATGGGACTCAGAAGACATGAAATGATCATGGAAATGTCAAAAACTAGTGAGATGTTGCCAAACATAACTTAGAAGGTATTGCAGATGTAAATGCCAACGTCAGAATAGGAAAAGCGCCAGGAATTCAGAAGCTCAGCATCTGATTTAAGAAGTCAGAGTTGGCTGGGCACAATGGCTCACGCCTGTAATCCCAGAACTTTGGGAGGCCGAGGCGGGCGGATCACCCAAGGTCAGGAGATCGAGACCATCCTGGCTAACACGGTGAAACCCCGTCTCTACTAAAAATACACAAAATTAGCCGGGCGTGGTGGCGGGCGCTTGTAATCCCAGCTACTCGGGAGGCTGAGGCAGGAGAATGGTGTGAACCCGGGAGGTGGAGCTTGCAGTGAGCCGAGATTGCACCACTGCACTCCAGCCTGGGCGACAGAGTGAGACTCCGTCTCAAAAAAAAAAAAAAGAAGAAGTCAGAGCAAGGAGGCAGAATGATCCCAAGGTGAGCAGAGGAGAACATGCAGAAGACGCCAGGGAAACAGAGATGCCACAGAGAAGAGCAACCGAGAACACCAGAAACGGAAAGACACAGCGCTAATAATGCACCAGCGGCGACAGGAGAACACGGAAGTCTCCGAGCAACTTTGAATCAACATAGCAAAACCCCTGGGCAGCAAGGACAAAATACTAGGAGAAAACACCTTCAGATGCCAGGAAGAAAGCAAACCTGAGTAGTCTCATAACCAATAAAAAAGGACATCGATGGATTTGAGTCTTCCCACAAAAAATATGTTTTTCCATGTTTTCACTGAATTCTGCCAGACTGTCAAGAAACAGATCATGTCAGTGTTAGAGAAATCTCCCCAGTAATAGAAAAGTAGACAGCTCCTCCCATCCTTCCCTAGGCCAGCCTACCTCCTCCCAGACTGCCCCAGAACAGCACAAAAAATACGTAAAAAGATAAGCTGCCATCACTCAGTTCAGCTTTTCTCTTCCCTTCCTCCCCACTTCCTGGCGGGGTCTCGCTCTGTCACCCAGGCTGGAGTGCAGTGGCACAATCACGGCTCACTGCAGCCTCCACCTCCTGGGCTCAAGCAATCCTCCCACCTCGGCCTCCCAAAACACTGGGATTACAGGCATAAGCCACGTGCCCGGCCCCAGTTTAACCTTAAAACGTACAGATGTCCTAGAGGAACAGTGCAAGCATTTCAGTCAGCGCAGGGGAAAAGCATTTGATAAAATGCACACATTTACTTCGTGAGCCAGGAACCAAACGCAATGCCCCATCCTGATAAAGAAATCCATCAAAAGCTGGAGACAGCCTCCTTCTTAATGGGGATCCCTCAGAAGCAGCCTCTTTGAAGGCGGTCAGGCAGTGGGCCCCATGCGTGCGTCCATTCCGCTGTCTGCTGGAGGCCCCAGCATAGGCACACAGAAAGGAAAGTCGGGGGCAGAAACAGGAGGGAAGTGGCCATCCTTCCCAGGCACATGACTGTCTACTCAGAGCCTGCAAAAGAAAGTGTTCGTGTCGAAAGGGGCAGGTTGTAAATCCCTGTACAGAAGGCCCTGGAACCAGTGAGGGGCCCGGGCATGGCAGGCACACTGGTGAGTACCCAGTGGGGTGTGTGAATGGTCAGCCAGGTGGGCCTTGGAGCCTTTGGAGACTGGTTCTTTCTTGAGGACTTTCCCAACCCTGTGAACCTTTGCATTTCACAAGTTATTGCCACGTCAACTTTACACAAATTAAAACCGCTTGTTCTCACAACTTGTTTTTTTCATTGAAGTGAAATTTGCATAACATGAAATTAACCGACCGTGTGGCCGGAGGGCTGCCTCGAGCTGCTGCCAAACATCCCTGCCTCTTTCTTGTCTTCAACAGAAGGTGGCGTGAAAAAGGAGGGAAGAAGCAGAGACCCCAAAAAGAGAAGCCTAGCGAAGAAGGGCAGGAAGGTGGGTGGGGGCCTGCGGTAGGGGATCGGGCTGGTGGGCACAGCGGGAGGTCAGGCTCCCGGCCCCTGCACCTGCTGACCCTGGTCTGCGGTAGGGGGTCGGGCTGGTGGGCACAGCGGGAGGTCAGGCTCCCGGCCCCTGCACCTGCTGACCCTGGTCTGTGGTTGCAGGGCAGCATCCCCCGGACCATCCCCCCTGACTGCATCATAGTCGACTCAGACAACTTCAAGTGTATCCTTTGATGGGCCCCGGGGGGGCCCCAGACCCCGCCCTGTGCTCCCGTTTCTCCTTGACCGGGACCCAGTCGTCGTGGACCCATACGAGGAGGCCCAGGGCCCAGGTGGGTGCTGCACAGGGCTCCCCGTTCAGGCACACGCCAGCCTCGGGCCTCCTGCCATCCTGCAGTTGTGGGCAGCAACTGGTGCCCCACTCCTCGAGGCTCCAAAATCTGCATATGTGCTTGCCCCGTTTTGGCTGTAAATATTTTAATTTGTTGAGGTTTTCTCTCTGGCTAGCCTGGTTCTACCATCACCCCACTAGGGCATGGCAGGGCACTGATATATGCACCTGCATTCGCTGTGACCCCTCCCCAGGGACCCCGGCCCTGCACACCCGTGTCTGATGAAACACCGTGGTCTGTATCCACCCTGTTCTCCTTGCAGAAATGCTGACTCCTATCTCCATCACCCAAGACATTTTGGAAAGATTCCAAGACACATTCACGTCACGATGGGCGGGACATCTGGGAAGCAAGCACTTTCCCAGGTTCGGATCTGGGCTCCCAGGAGCCGTTTGCAGTGTGGCAGGTCTGGGGGTCCAGCGGGGAGCCACTGCCCCCCACCCCCGGCTCCCTGGGTCTGCCCTGCAAGTCCTGCCACGTACAGCATGCAATGCTGAGACAGACCCAGCTCCTTGAATCCTCATAGAGACTGGGCGAGGGGCACTGTTACCCCGCTTTACAGATGGCGACCTGGGGCCCCCAGGGTCACTGATAGCACACGGTCCAGCAGCAGGGGCTGCCTCTTCACCACCAGCACTGCAGCCCTCCAGAGACCACTCGCAGACTCTGCCCCCCAGATGCCCTTGGGGTTCCGTGGTCCAGAGGTGTCCAGAAGCAGCCAGCAGGGAACAGAGCAACCAGAGAGAGAGCACCACGGGTGGGAGGGGTCGTTCCATGTCACAGGCTCCATGCCAGGGGCGGGGCTGCAGGAGCAGGTGTGTGCAGGGGTGGGGCTGCAGGGGCAGGTGTGTGCAGGGGCGGGGCTACAGGGGCAGGTGTGTGCAGGGGTGGGGCTGCAGGGGCAGGTGTGTGCAGGGACAGGTGTGTGCAGAGGGTGGCACTGCAGGGGCAGGGCTGGGGTCCTGTATGGAAGGAGGGAACCCTAGTCTGGTCACTGTCTCCCATGCCTGGAGTACTGGGGGTGCCTTGACTTCCAGGTGCTGGGCCATTGGGAAAGCCCCTCCTAGCGTTTCCCACAGCGAGCCCCGCCCGAGTAGGGGTGTTCATTCCAGCGTAGAAGTCCATGCTCACTGTGGGTCCCCTTGACTAGGCTCCGCCGTGACCCCTGTGATCAGAGCACAGAGGAGGGAGGCGTGGGCATTAGGAACACGAAAGAAAGTTCAGTTTAATGCACAAATGGGACAGGCGTGGACCACACAGGATGTGGCAGCTTTAAGAACGCATGGTGGGGTCTGGTACAGGTGCATGGGCACTGTTGACCAGCGCTCTCCTCTCTCTGCAGCCAGGCCCAGTGGGAGCAGGCCCTGGGCAGCTGCAGCGGTTTCTTCTTCTATGGAATGGAGAGCTTCCTGTCCCATGTATTAGTGGAGAGATTGGTCGCCATGAACTTGCAAGGTGAGAGGTGTCCCCTCAGCACCCCCTCCCCCGCGGGCACAGGACAAACCCGCCTGAGGGCAGAGCAGGGCCACTGTCACCTGCTGGTGCTGCCCCCACCCCCTGTGGCCGCAGCCCCCTCCTGCCCCCCACCCTCTGTGACTGCAGGCCCCTCCTGTCTGCAGGTGGACGACCTCTACCCACCCCTGAACCCCCTGCCTGGCCCACACAGAGGTGGCAGCCACAGGGGCTTCTGGCCCTCCCGCCCTTCATTTCCGAGTGCCCCCACTCCGCCCAGCCCAGCTTTTCAGACCTGGCAGGAGTCAGTGCTGGGCCCAGGAGCCCAGGAAGGCTGGGGTGGGCTCAGGACCGCGCTGGTCACGGCCCCTCCTTCAGGGCCTCTAGTCTCATCGTGGGCACTCGGGACCTTGCCTTCCCCTTCGCCGTCCACTAGCCGTGGAGGGGCTGCCAGGTGTGGTCCTGCCATGCCCGGCACAGTGACACCCCAGCCAGCTCCAGCACGGGGGGCTTTTGGCAGGAGGTGGGGATGGCAGGGCAGGCTGGGGGCGTGGCATCAGCACAGCACACACGTAGGGGTACGTCACCCCGTCACACGCCACGGCCCGAGGGTGGTGCTGATGGAGACAGCAGGCGCAGCCACTCGGACACCGCAGGGCGAGCGGTCAGGAGGCAGGCATGGCTCAGCCTTGTGCCGAGGCCGCCCCTCTGACTCAACGTCCTGTGGCTGCAGCCCCACCAGGACGCCCCCTGTGCAGGGCCAGCCCACTTGCCGTGACCTTCTCTGATGGGGCTGCTGATGGCCCCACTGTGTGGGGTTGACAGGAGTCTTTTAGGGACCCGGGAGTTGCTGTGCCCCCCATGAGGGGTGTGGGCCCTGTTGATGGAGTGGAGCAGGTGTGTGGACACTTGTCCTGTGGCATCTGGCACCCAGGGCCTGCACTTGGGTGGGGCCAAGCAGGACCCCCACTCTGCTCTGCAAGCCTGGGCCTTGGCCATCAGAGGTGCTGGAAGCCCATCCCAGGTGGAGTTAGAAATGGGCCTCTTTGAAAGTTGAATTCCAACTGAGGCAGTGAGTAAAGTAGAAGAGGCCTCGCCAGGGCTCCCCCAACTCCCCAGCAGCCTCGGCCTCACGCAGCTGGACAGCCTGTCTGCGGGAACGGCCAGGCTGCGAGTGGAAGTGGGCAGCGCCCAGGGTTGCACTGGCCCCCGATCCCTGCTTCCGTGGAGGACCCAGGCCAGGGTGACCAACTCATGCCCAGTGCCCGAGGCTCCCCTGCATCCCAGGAGCCTGCCATGTCTCCACTACACAGGGACATGTGGCCCCCTCACATCAGCCCCCAGTCAGTGCTGCCCCCCAGCAGCCTGTCCCTCCGTCGTTGGGGAGGGCTCCACCTCATACACCTCATTCATGTGGGGTGCCAGGGCATCCAGGCATGGTGGGGGCGCCGAGATGCCCTCCAGGGCAGAGGAGGCTGGGGGAGCCCAGGTGGGCTTCCCACCACTTCCTGTTGCCCGGCACAGTCGCCAGGAGGAGGCTGTGAAGGGGTCTGGGCTCCTGAGGCTGGCGAGGTCCACTGTGGCCAGGGGGTCCCTGGAAAAAACCTGACGGTCATGAGGTCGGAGCCCGGAGCTGAGTGGCCAGCGTGCCATGCCCTGCCGCGCCCTTGGGGCACAGGCCCCACCTGCCCACACCCCATCCCCACTCCCCATGTCAGGCCAAGGCTGCTGAGCTGCCCTTCCCGTCCCGGCAGAGTGCCAGGTGGCAGTCCTGCTGGACCTGGCGCGGTCCTACCAGAGCTTGAAGAGGCACATGGAGAGCGCGGAGCACAGGAGGTGCCTGGCTGCCTGGAACGGGTGGGCGGGGGTGCTGAGGATGGAGAGGTCAGACAGACGGGCGTGGGACCCACAAGGGAGCAGGGACCTGGGGTCGGGTTTCAGGAACGGTGAGAGCTGTTGGGGTGCACATGCGTTCCAGCAGTTGGCGAGGTGTGGCTGTGCATGGGGAGGGGGACGGCTCAGCCGGGCCCCTGGCACCAGCCCACGGGAGCCGGGTCCCCACAGCGCCTCACAGCTGTCCCTGGAGGAGCCCGTTGAGGCGGCCATCCTGCTGAGCCTGGTGGGCGTCAAGAGCATCCTGGCAAACCAGTGGCCGACGCTGCTGCAGGACAACGCGCTGCGGGCCAGCGTCTTATGGGAAAGTGCGTGGGCCCCTGGCATCCCGGGCCTGTCCCACAATCCTTCAGCAAGGCTGCCAGGGTGTCCATGCCCTCCTGAGGGGACGCTTCTCCCCTAGATCTGTTGGCCGTTGGGAAGCCGATTGGAGAAACGGTGCGTCTCCTTCAGAAGATGAGTGGCGACGAGGCGGTGAACCAAGGTAAGGGAGGGGCGGCCTGCACCCCGCGGCCTTCAGCACCCTCTGCAGCCGCTGCCCGTGGGGCACGTGCACCGCACAGCCCTGCAGGGACAGGTATCTCCGCTTCTCCGTGGGGGAACTGGGACTCCAGACGTTAACTAGGAGCCGGAAAGAGGGAGGGCTTGTTCTTGCCTGGAAGTTGCCTGCGTCTCTGTACCGCCCCAGTCCCCGACCGTGGCGCGACCCTCGGCAGTGACGGCCCACAGTGCCACGTGGCTCCAGAACCCAGAGGGAAAGCATCACGGTTCCTCGTTGACAGCTCCAGTCACACAATCCCCACGAGCCCAGGGGCTGTCTGGGAACCAGTGGGAAATCCAGGTGGCAGCTGTGCCTGGCCCCCTCCCCAAGCAAGGACTCCTAGGGGGCCGACAGCTTGTACCACAGTGCCCGACGGCCCCTTGATATGACCAGGAGTCCCGGCCCAGGAAGAGGCCTCCCGGAAGAGGAATGCATGGGTTGAGGGGTGTGTCCCATTGGCGTCCTGGAGAGCAGCCTGCCTGTCACGTGGCATCCAGCGCCCGTCCCTCTCTTGGCCTCACAGGGGAAAAGTTGGGAAGGGGCACGGGACATGGTCTGTTCTCAAACACGGACAGGCGGAACCCCACCCAGCAGTCCTTCAGAGTCAGCAAAACCCTCCTGCCACGGTGAGGTGGGAGGAGCCACAAAGGAGCTTCCCGGGACCCCGGGGAGGAGCCACAGAGGAGCTTCCCGGGACCCTGAGTTGAGGCGCTCAGCGGTGCACGGAGGGGGTGGTCTGCCCTGACTAAGAAGGCTTCCCCCAGAGGCCTTCAGTGTCCACCGCTCACCAGGAGTTTATCGTGTAAAGAGCACGTGGTCCACGGTCCGGGGATACCGGTCCCAAGGATCCCTGCCTGTTGGGGGAGAGAGGGAGCAAGGGGCAGGAGGAAGGCAGACGGAACCCACACTCATCCCTGCAAATGCAGAGCAGGGCGCAGACACGGATGCCGCCGTGGTGTGGCCGGTGTGGGGCCCACACGACGCTCTGCAGGGGAATCGGGGAAGGGCAGAGCCAGGCCGGCTGTCCCGCTGCTGCTGCTCAGCGATGACCTGCAAGTTCTGGTCCCTGCAATGGAGGCATGAGCCCAGTGACTGTCACTGTTCAAAAGGGGCAGAGGCCACTGCTTCCTGCAAGGCCACAGCCACACTCTAGACGGGCGCCCCCCCAGCAGAGCAGCTCGCCTGGCCAAGGGGTAGAGGGGGATGGTGGGCTTCGGATCGGGGGTCCAGTCCTGGTGCCGTCACCCGGCTGCGCGGGCCTGGACACCTCGGGGCGGGAGGGGTGCGGGTGGTGGGGGCGCCCTGGAGGCCTGGCGAATGGCAGTGTGTTCCCCAGAGCGCCCTCAGTCGGAGCAGCTGCCACTTCCCGCCCCTGTGCCCTGGTCCTCACCGGGCTGGACGTCCTGCGGGGCCTCGGGGTTCATAGCTCCTGCCCCTTTCTCCACAGACGAGGCTTCTCAGACCTTGAAGGACAAGCTGCTGCTGCTCCAAAGCTCCGAGCTCCTTCCCACCACGCTCAACTTGGTCCTGTATGGGCTGCCACACCAAGCCATCGGGTAGTGCAGGCCTGGACCTGCCTCCCATCAGCTGCTGGGGCCCCAGCACTTGCCTCTGCCCTTGGCTCTGCCCCTCTGCCAACCCATCCCCACCTCCCGGCTCCCATCCCCAGCTCCCAGCTCCCATCCCCACCTCCCAGCTCCCATCCCCACCTCCCGGCTCCCATCCCCAGCTCCCAGCTCGCTCTCCCCTTCTTGGGCCTCTCCCCAGCCCTTGGTGCAGCCTCAGCCAGGGACCCTCCCCCAGCGACTTCCCGCCGGGCAGCCGCCTGGACCTCGAGCTCTGCCTGCCTGTGTGCGCCATGGGGTCTGCGTCGGGGCTGCAGCCGCGTCTCTTCCCGGGGCCAGGACAAGGGCGGCCTCCCCTTGGCGGTGCTGGTGCTGAGTTGCTTAGACCAGAAGACTGTTCAGACCGTGAGCCTGTTTTTGATTTGAGTGTTCCAGTAAACAAACAACAAAAGCCAGTCTCTGTGCGTGGTTTCCGTGACTCGAGGCTCTGGGTGGGGGGCTCCTGGCCCGCAAGAAATGCGCCCCCTGAACCCAGCAGCTTTCCAGAGTGGGGATGGGGGTGGGGCTCACACTGGCGCAGGCCACGTACCCTGCACACGTGCAGGGCCCCTCAGAAGGAAACTTCCAGAATAAGGAGAATCATGGGTGGCGGAGTCTGTGCCGGCAAGCACCACGTGGAGCTTCTCGTGAAGTGATGCTTTTCTTCCGTGAACACTCCTGGTGGGCTGCTGCATCCAGCGGCTCCTGGGGGAAGAGACGTGCCATCCAGATGGTCTTTCTGACCTTCTGGATATGTCTCTCCCAACTCGGCCGGATGAGTGGGGGCTGGGGGGGCGGTCAAAGGGTGTATTGGTCCATGGGAGGACCATGGGAGGACCATGGGACCTGCAAAGCCTTCTGGGGATGCGCCCTCCAGCCATACACACGGGCTCTGGCCAGGAACAGGGGAAGGCCCAGGACAGCCCCAAAGGGCCAGAGCGTGAGCCTCGCGTGTTCCCGCCAGCGCTCCTGCCTGCCCTCCGCGTGGGGCCGTGTGGGGCTGTTTCTTCAGCCTGGGACTCGCCATGGGAAGGCCGGGGGGCAGCCCCTCCCGCGTGGGCTACAGAAGCTCAGTGCGGGAGCCACGTGAGGTCAAGGCTGCCTGTGCAACCTCAGAATCCCCTCCGTGAGGGAGGGAAGGGTCTGCCGAAGGCGTTCCCGCCACGCTGCGCCCATGGAGCCCACTCGCCCGGCTCGGCACCCACCCAACTCCTGCCGGGCACTGACGCCAGGCCGACGAGAGCCCAGACAGCTGGGTCAGGACAGGTGGCCCCAAAATTGTCCAAAAATAGGTCTATGGGCCAGGCGTGGTGGCTCACGCCTGTAATCCCAGCACTTTGGGAGGCCGAGGCGGGCGGATCACAAGGTCAATAGATCAAGACCATCCTGGTCAACATGGTGATACCCCATCTCTACTAAAAATACAAAAATTAGCTGCACACAGTGGCACGCACCTGTCGTCCCAGCTACTCGGGAGGCTGAGACAGGAGAATCACTTGAACCCGGGAGGCGGCGGCTGCGCTGAGCCGAGATCGCACCACTGCACTCCAGCCTGGGCGACAGAGCGAGACTCTGTCTCAAAAATAAAAAAAGGTCTACGTACCTAGTCCCATAGCTGGAATTTAAAAAAGAATAAAGATAACATCAAATGCTGGTGAGGACACCAGGAAACGCCCTCTCACACGTTGTGGTGCAGCCTCTTTGGAAAACAGTTGACCTGATTCTTACAAAGCCACAACCCAGCAATTGCACTTTTAAGCGTTTAGCCCAGAGGGCGGGAAATGCACCTTCACACAAACGCACACACGAGTGTTTACAGCAACCCTGCGTCCGTCCACAAGCAAATGGTCAAACTCCGCTCTGTCCACTTGGGGTTAACGCTGCCAGGCAACAGAAGCAGAGAACGGTGGCTCCGGCCCGCACAGACCTCCAGGAGTTGGGCTGAGGACAAAGCCAGCATCAGAAGCTTCACACACCGCAGGGTGCGGCTTGCAGAGCATCTCAAGGTGGCAGAGCTCCAGCACTGCACAGTTAGCGTGCCTGGCACGGGGGCCCGCTGCTGACACACCAGTTGTGTGTCTCGACTGTGGCAGCAACGCCAATCCCTACCTGAGAAAGGAACCACGGCACCCGCAGTTCACCGAGAGCTTGAACCAGTCTCATTTCCCAGCTTTGCCATTGGCTGCAGCTGTGCGGTCTCCGCTGGGGAAGGCCGGGGAGCGGACCCGCTGCGCCGTGTACTGTTTTTGCAACTTCCTGTGAATCTATAATTAATTTGACATAAAAATTTCAAATGCACATCTTTGATAATATTGAAAGGTTATGTGTGATTCCCCTCTTTTGTTTGATTTTTCTTTTTTCAAATATATACACATACTTATTTCAGTTTAGGAAAAAAAAAAGCTAACTAATGACCAGGAAATAAATTCAAATCAGAGCTGCGCTGGAAATATGGGCTTCCTTCTATGGAGCTGCTGGCGCTCACCCAAACAACAAGAATAAAAGCTTCTGGAAATATTTCATCCGTGCAGCACCACATTTTTTACCCTACGCTGTGTCCACACATGTGAGAAATATTAAACGGTGAGTGCCGTTCCATGCATCACAGGCTTTAAAATAACTTTCTGAATTATGTCCCGGCAACATAACAAATCACATTATCAATTAGCTTCCATAACAGAAGTGGCATTCTGTAATATATTCAAGCATAAAAAAATTGCATAGGTGAAATTTATGTAACCCTAAAAACTATAAGGCAAGAGCAGATGCCTTGGAATTTATTGGAGATAATGGGGGACGGAGGGTGGTCTCGCGGTGCCCGGCCCTCAGCCTGCAAGTCCCGAGCGCAGAAACCATGCAGGTCGGTGGGGGCCGGGACTTCCAGGAGAGGCTCCCCCGGCCAGCGGGCCCCCAGCCCGGGCCTCTCGGATGTCAGAGGGCCCTTGGGACCAGGGGAGGCAGGGACGCTCCTGCACTGCTGTCCCCGCTTGGGTAGTGACAGGGTCAGCCCAAGCCCCAGGCCACACACTCAGCAGCCCCGTCTTCTCCCCAGAAAGCAGCTGGAAACCTGGCCTGGGCCTTCGGGGGAGCATGAGGTGAGGCTTGCTGTGCCCAGGCTGGGGGCTGCCCCCCAGCTTCCTGACTGCGTGCTGGGGGAGGTGACTTCCCTCCAGCCCCGGCGCTTCCCTCCCACCAGGCCTCGTCCTGCTCGGGTCCCAGGTGGTGGAGGGGCACCCCCAACAAGCTGTCCAATCTGGTGCCCTCGGTTCTTCCACCATCTAAAAATGTCCATTTATTAGTTTACAGATCGAAAATTTTTACACATTTAGAATGAGGGTTTTTAGGAAGCACTCCCTCACGGCCCACACCCAAAGCCACACCAGACGGCAATGTTTAGGGATCATTTCTGGCTGCCATCAGCCTCCGTTCCTGCATGGCGAAGCTCGTGCTGTGTCTCCAGTAACTTTCCCGGCTTCCCCATTTGGAGGTGGTCACGTCCAAGTCCCCGTTTAAAGCCCCCCTTACCCTGCGACGAGCACCTGGCAAGGACCCTCTAAAGAGTGTGAGTTCCCGGCAGCCCGGGCTCTGGAACGCAGCCTCAGCCCCTCACTGCACGGGTGGAGCGACAGGGCCCCATCAGGTCTGGGCCACAGCAGAGTGGGCTGGGGGTGCCTGGGCACAGCCGATGCCCCCCATCCCATACTCACTGGGGTCACACACATGTGGCCTGGAAGGTAGGTCCCCAAAGTTCCCACCCAAAAGGCTGTGGGAAGGTCAAAGGGCGTGACCAGCACCCTGCAGTCGTCCCTCTTTTAATCCCCAGGTGCACCTCGCAGCCCCTGTAGGCCCCTACCCCGCCCCCGCCTCTCCCTTCTTTGGCAGCTCAGCCCCTCCCCTGCAGCCTGGGGGCCTGGCCTGGGTACCCTCGGGATGTCCCCTGAGCCACGCCCTGGCCGTCCTCTCTGGAAACACAGGGGCTCTGGGCCGCCGCTCACAGGCACAGCCAAGAGGCCTTTCAGATGGATTTGGATGAAGGAATTAGGCGGGTTAATAAAACTAAAATGTTCACAGACGCTTGTATATAAATTTCTAGTAAGTTGCCTCATCCAACACTGGTCTCTAATAGTTTAATTTCTGTGTTAAATAATTAAAACTCTATCTCCAATTGCTGTGAACAATTGTTTTCCTTAATGATCTTCCCAGAGGAGCCAGTAATTTTATATCTTGTAAAAATGATTAAATGGCATCATTATCCCATATCTCTGAAATATAACTCAGCAACTTCAGGAGAGGCCATTCGTATTCAATTAATGCCCCCTTGCGCGAGACGTGGGTGTCACCTCACGCCAGCCTCACCCGGCTGTCCTCGTTTTATGATGACGATGATGAAGATGGAAACAACCAGTTTAATTATCCCATTTCCAACACAGAAATCAATTTCCAATACGTCTTCACCCGTAAGAAAAAAAGGCAGCCGTGGTTCCTGGGAAGGGCAGGTGGAGCGAGAGCCCTGTGAGGGGACAGGGCCGAGGGAACAGGGCCGAGGGGACAGGGACGTGGGGACAGGGCCGAGGGGACAGGGCCGTGGGGACAGGGCCGTGGGGACAGGGACATGGGGACAGGGCCGAGGGGACAGGGCCGAGGGGACAGGGACGTGGGGACAGGGCCGAGGGGACAGGGCCGTGGGGACAGGGCCGAGGGGACAGAGATGTGGGGACAGGGCCAAGGGGACAGGGCTGAGGGGATAGGGCCGAGGGGACAGGGCCATGGGGACAGGGCCGAGGGGACCCGGCCAAGGCGGTGGACCTGAGGCCCTGGGGCCGCTCAGCTGCCCATCCCCCTCCTGGCTCCTTTCCCAAGCACAGGGCTGGGCCCTGGGAGCTCCCTGCCCCTCCTTGCTGAGCTCAGGGCTCTGCACCCTCCAAGGGGCCTGGATCCCCCACCTCTGTCCTGTTCCCAGGGGTTACCCTCCCCTGCCCCTCCCCCACACCTCCCTCTGGCCCCACAGCCTCTCCAGCTGGGCTCCAAGGGGCTGGGGCGTGGGTTCCTGGGATGACCCCGCGTGCTGGACCGACACGCTGACCCCCATCGGCCGGTCCTGCTGTCCTGGAGTGGCTTTAGCATGGCGCGGAGCGGCTCCCGCTGTTAGGGTGACTCGAGGGACACGCCTGGCTACTCATCACCGTGCTAGTGGCCAAGATAATCTAATTGTTTGACATTTTTATCACAATTCATTGGGACCGGAGCGAGATGGCTAGATTGACACCCCGTGCAGTCGGCTAATGGCCACACAATTATGAAGAGCTCTTAAATGTTCTTATTACGGATTTTAATTCTTCGTGACAAGAGGCAAGAGATGCGTTAAGATAATGGGGACGCAGCTGAGCTCCGCCTGCTGCAGACCTGCCTGTCTTTCTGGCCCTGCCCTGAGTCCAGCCTGGCTAGGGTTGGGGTGCTGGAGGGACTTGGGGTGCTCAACAGCCTGGGCAGAGACCAGGGCGGGTCCCTATAACCCCTGACCCCAGGAGACCTCGTCTTTGGAAGGAGGCTCTTGAGGGCTAGAACCAACCCCTGCGGAGCTGCAGCTGGAGCCCCTGCGGAGCCTGCACCCCACAACCCTCAGGACAGAAGGCTGGACTCAGGGCTGTCCTGGGGGCCTTTTAAGGGGCTTGAGAAGGATTTTTTCTGGGAATCCCAGCCCCAGAATGTCTTGCCACCTTTGAGGAGCTTGGAGACCTCGGCCCCTAAATACCGGCTGACCCACGACGGGGTGAGGCAGCCCCTAAATACCCACGATGGGGTGAGGCAGCTCCTAAATACCGGCTGACCTACAATGGGGTGAGGCAGCCCCCCCACCAATATCAGGCCCTAGGAGAGGAAGAGCCCCAGGGCTTGGGGCCACAGCACTCACTCAGAAGGGAGGGCAGCGGCCTCATCACAAGTAGCTTTGCTCTTTGGGCTGTAGGGGTCGCTCCCCTCCCTTCTCCGCATCGCTGAGCCCCAGCCCTGCAGGGACAGGGCCTGAGACTTTCCAGAATCCTGTGCCTCTCTCCCTGGGCCCCGTTCTTGCTGACTGAAGAAATGGGAGGGAGTCAGAGAACCAGGGTCCCTTAGTAACAGACCCCCAATTCCTGGCCAGGTGTGCGGCCAGCCTCCCAGTGTCCCTTAGAAATCTCACACCTGTAATCCCAGCACTTTGGGAGGCCGAGGTGGGCAGATCGCGAGGTCAAGAGATCGAGACCATCCTGGCCAACATGGTGAAACCTGTCCTCTACTAAAAATACAAAAATCAGCTAGGCGTGGTGGCATGCACATGTAGTCCCAGCTACTGGAGAGGCTGAGGCAGGAGAATCGCTGGAACCTGGGAGGTGGAGGTTGCAGTGAGCCTAGATCTTGCCATTGTATTCCAGCCTGGCAACAGAGGGAGACTCCGTCTCAAAAAAAAAAAAAAAAAAAAAGGAAAAGAAATAGACCCCCATTCCTGGCCAGGTGCACAGCCAGCCTCCCTTGCAACACGTGTGGCCATTTGACTAAGTTCTGGTTCAAGACACCTCCATAAAAGGAAAGGCTTGCTCTTTTTCCTTCCTGTCTGCAGGCTGAGATGGAATTTGATGCCTGCAGCTTGGCAGCCATAATGTGCTATGAGGTGAAATCTACATGTTGAGGATGGCACAGCCACAGTTGCGAGGAGCCTGGGTCCTCAGTGCTCTTGGGGTCAGAAGCTTCCCATCCTGACTAGCTCGCCTTGGACTCCATAAACATGAGCGAGCAACAGCATTGCCCCTGGTTTAGTTCTCACCAGAGAACCTGATCCCGTGGATGCGGTGGGACCATAGGACCATATGGACCATGCATGGGGGCAGGGGTCCCAGAGTCGTGTTTCCCCCTCCAAGGCAGAGTCCTTGAGAGCAGGTCTGCATGGGCTTCGAGGGTGGGGCCTGGGCCTGCTGCCCGAGGCTGCTATGGTCCCATAATCACTTCCAGGGTTGACAGGTGTGGTTCCCAAGGCTGCTCTGTCCTGCTCATGGAGGAATTCCGACCCGGGCAAGAGGCCAGGTGGTGGGGAGAGGAACGAGGAGAACTGTGGACAGAGGACCAGCCCACGTGAGCAAGGCTGCAGAGGGGATGGCCCAGCAAGAGGAAATACGGGCTCTGTTCTGGTTACACAGATTCCCTGGGGAGGCCGAAGGGCCCAGCCATAGCAGAGACATCAATGTGGAAAGAAGAACCCGGCAGGGGTGTCTGCATCCCCATGGTGGAGAGACGGCCCCACCCCCACCTCGGAGAGATGCCCCCGCCCCCACCTCGGAGAGACGCCCCCGCCCCCACCTTGGAGAGATGCCCCCGCCCCCACTGCGGAGAGCCCCAGCCACCTGCCACGTGGGGCCTGCACAGCTACCCCAAGTCCAGGGTCTCTGATGTCCGAATGAGAGGTGACAGCGTGCTGGCAGTCCTCACAGCCCTTGCTCGCTCTCGGCGCCTCCTCTGCCTGGGCTCCCACTTTGGCGGCACTGGAGGAGCCCTTCAGCCCAGCGCTGCACTGTGGGAGCCCCTTTCTGGGCTGGCCAAGGCCAGAGCTGACTCCCTCAGCTTGTAGGGAGGTGTGGAGGGAGAGGCGCCAGCGGGAACCGGGGCTGCGCGTGGCGCTTGCGGGCCAGCTGGATGTCCGGGTGGGCGTGGGCTTGGCGGGCCCCGCACTCCGAGCAGCCGGCCGGCCCTGTGCAATAAGGGGCTTAGCACCCGGGCCAGCAGCTGCGGAGGGTGTACTGGGTCCCCCAGCAGTGCCCACCCACCAGCGCTGCAGTCAATTTCTCGCCGGGCCTTAGCTGCCTTCCTGAGGGGCAGGGCTCGGGACCTGCAGCCCGCCATGCCTGAGCCTCCCACCCGCTCCGTGGGCTCCCGTGCGGCCCGAGCCTCCCCGACGAGCGCCGCCCCCTGCTCCAGGGCGCCCAGTCCCATCGAGCACCCAAGGGCTGAGGAATGCGGGCGCACAGCGCGGGACTGGCAGGCAGCTCCACCTGCAGCCCCAGTGCGGGATCCACTGGGTGAAGCCAGCTGGGCTCCTGAGTCTGGTGGGGACGGGGAGAACCTTTATGTCTAGCTCAGGGATTGTAAATACACCAATTGGCACTCCGTATCTAGCTAGGTTTATAAACACACCAATCAACACCCTGTGTCTAGCTCAGGGTTGTGAGCGCACCAATGGACACTCTGTATCTAGCTACTCTGGTGGGGCCTTGGAGAACCTTTGTGTCCACACTCTGTATCTAGCTAATCTGGTGGGGACGTGCAGAACCTTTGTGTCTAGCTCAGGGATTGTAAACGCACCAATCAGTGCCCTGTCAAAACAGACCACTCTGCTTTACCAATCAGCAGGATGTGGGTGGGGCCAGATAAGAGAATAAAAGCAGGCTGCCCGAGCCCACAGTGGCAACCCACTCGGGTCCCCTTCCACACTGTGGAAGCTTTGTTCTTTCACTCTTTGCCATAAATCTTGCTACTGCTCACTCTTTGGGTCCACACTGCCTTTATGAGCTGTAACACTCACCGTGAAGGTCTGCAGCTTCACTCCTGAGCCAGCGAGACCACGAACCCACCAGAAGGAAGAAACTCTGAACACATCTGAACATCAGAAGGAACAAACTCCAGACATGCCGCCTTAAGAGCTGTAACACTCACCGCGAGGGTCCGCGGCTTCATTCTTGAAGTCAGTGAGACCAAGAACCCACCAATTCCAGACACTAAGTACAACCTCAGCCTGGCTGGCCCTGTGCTGGGGGCCCCAAGGCCAGAGGCTGGGGGAAAGCTGGGGCCCCACCCAGGCCCTGCAGCCGGTCCCGAGTCACTTGCCCCTCAATGCCCCAGGAAGGCCAGGTGCCGCGGGGGTGTGTGACATTGCAAGGCCAGGCTCTGTGTCCCGAGCCTGTGGCCCACCCAGGTGGAAGACGGATGCCTCCAAACAGGGCTTTGGGGAGTGTGTGCCTCTCAATCAGTCAGCACCTCACTGCACACCCCACAGGCTGGCCAGGGCTGGGCAGTCCAGGGAGAGGGGCCCCTCCAGTTTCCAGCCAACTCCCCCAGATGGCCCTTGAGCCACCCAGCGGAGTCCCCTCTGCCACCGTGACTGTGAGTTTCCTGAGGCCTCCCCAGCCACACAGAACCGTGAGTCAGTTAAGCCTCTTTTCTTTATACATTACCCAGTCTTGGGCATTTCTTTATAGCAGCATAAAAACAACTAATACACCAGGCTCAGGCGAGGTGTCCCAGGCTCAGGTGAGGTTTCCCTGGCTCAGGCACGGTGTCCCAGGCTCAGGCGCGGTGTCCAGGGCTCAGGTGAGGTGTCCCGGGCACAGGTGCGGTGTCCTGGGCTCAGGTGCGGGCCTACACTGGGCACCACCTTCCCTTCTCTCCTCTCCTGTGAGCACCAAGCCACATCACTTGGGCTGGAATCCCAGCACCGGCCTTGGCCAAAGGGGTTTACTGGGTCTGGGCACCCCCTGCCCGCCTGTGCTGTGGGACAGTGCGTCCAGGTGGCCGTGTGGCCTGAGGGTCTGGCAAGGAAGCTGTGGAGCCGCTTCCCCACTGGCGTCTGTGTTGGGGTTGCCTCTTCCAAGGAGGCCCCACAGCCCGGCACTCCCCACACCCCACACAAGCCCTGTCCCAGCGCCTCACCACGGGGTGTGCTCGAGGGCCATGGCAGTAATGGGTCTACAGCTCCCCTGAACAGCCAGAAGCCTCCCCTTCTCCCGCCACAGAGGACGGCAACTTCCTCCCAGGCCCCTTCTCCTACCTCACTGAGCAAAACCCCGGAGCAACCAGGGCCCAACACGAAATGGCCCTGGTCCTTCCAAGCCGGGTCCTGCAATGAACTCCACAGCCGCACACGCCCCACTCCGCCCATCCCCACACGCTTGAACTCCACAGCCCCACACGCCCCACTCCGCCCATCCCCACACGCTTGAACTCCACAGCCCCACACGCCTCACTCCGCCCATCCCCACATGGCTTGTGAGCCACTGTGACCCCAGGCTTCCTCCTAGATGTACCCACCCTGGAATCCCATACATCAGGGCAGCACGTGTGAGGCCTTGGGCCACGAGACTGCGGCCTGATTTCAGCCCCCACCTCATCCAGCTGCCTCAGCCCACCTCAGGATCACACCGTCCAGCCCAGCCGCCTCGGCCCACCTCCGGGTCACACCGTCCAGCCCAGCCGCCTCGGCCCACCTCAAGGTCACACCGTCCAGCCCAGCCGCCTCGGCCCACCTCAGGATCACACCGTCCAGCCCAGCCGCCTCGGCCCACCTCCGGGTCACACCGTCCAGCCCAGCCGCCTCGGCCCACCTCAAGGTCACACCGTCCAGCCCAGCCGCCTCGGCCCACCTCCGGGTCACACCGTCCAGCCCAGCCGCCTCGGCCCACCTCCGGGTCACACCGTCCAGCCCAGCCGCCTCGGCCCACCTCAGGGTCACACCGTCCAGCCTCGGCCCACCTCCGGGTCACACCGTCCAGCCTCGGCCCACCTGCGGGTCACACCGTCCAGCCCAGCCGCCTCGGCCCACCTGCGGGTCACACCACGAAACACGTCTCCTAACAGGACTGTTGTGTCACGTCACAGCAGTGGAGAACGCTGGGGGAGGCAGGAAGGGCCGTGGAAGAAAAAATAATCCAAGACCAGGCAGACCCAAACCGCGCGCCGGAGAGACACGGGGAGAGGAGACGCGGAGCCATTTTAAACCAGAATTATTCAACCAGTGCAATGTGTCCAAAGAGTCGTCTTGATTAAAAATACTACATGAGCTTTTTTCTTACAATGACATACAGGTATTGAAACTCTCAAGTTTGTTTAAAAGTCCGTTTTTCCTTCTTATCTTATAACCTAGTGACCAAGTAAGAAAAAAAAAAAAACCCAGAGCCAACAACAAACCTATGGTACAAGGAGTATTTTTTAAATTTTTCAACTTTTCTTACTTTACCTGAATATAAAAAAATCATTAATATCATTTCTAAAAGCCAAATGGAAAAAAAACCTCACACCAAATAAATGTTAACACAGTTTATTTATCATGTTTCACTCTCCCCAAAGGTAGACAAGTTATATTAATGAGCTTGATGAAAGAAATATTTCCTATTCATAAAACACACCGTTTTGGCAGCTTTGCGAGACCCCCGAATTCGAGGCGGACGGCGCAGTCCTGCGGGAATGCTGACCGTGGCAGTAGCAGTGACGTGCGGTGAAGCATCGGGGAGTCCTCTGTGGAAGGATCATTATAAAAACCTGCGCAATCTTAGGCTTCCCTCGAATTTAGCAGGATAGGGTTTTGTCTCTCGTGATGATGACAATCTCCTGTCTTTCCCAATTCCTCAGGAGGCACCAGTTTGGAAGCACCCCATTGTTTGAAGGAATGGCTGCCCCGGCACCCAGAGACCGAGGCGGCATCAGGCTCTGACCTCCGCACACGCTCCAGCGCCTCCCTGGGTGTAGCGGCTCCCACCTTGGCGCGGGCACAAAGAGGGTAAACAGGCAAACAGCAAAAAGGCAGTTCTGCACCCCCATCCGCTGCCACCCGCAGGAACCTGATTCCTGTCATCTGCCACCGCGGAAATCATGAAGCGGAGCCTCCAGTTCCTGCACTGCTGGCCTGGCGTGGACACTGAGCCGTGCCAGTGAGAACGGGCGCAGGGGTGTTGGGAGGCTGAGGGCCCGGGACCAGGCCAGGCACATCCAGGTTCATGCTTGACGGCTCCCAGGGAAGGACCCAGGCGAGCTCCCTGCGGAGCCCCAGGAATTAACTGTCACCACGGCTCAGACTCTGGCGGGTGGAAAGAACAGAAAGGTTTACCTGCAGAGTGCGAGGGAGCAGCCTTGAGAAGGGCCGGCCCGCCCAACAAAGCACAGCGGACGCCAACGGGAGAAAAAACACCTGCCGTGCTGCCAAGGCTGCGTCTCTTCATTTAGCTAGAGACGCTGCCGCCGCACCAGGTGGCTCAGAAGTTACCTCAAATCTCCAGGCATCCCCCGAGCAAACCTCAGGAGTGAAATGGTCACTCATAGGAGCCCTGGGTTTATGGAAAGGATTCCAGGTGTTCTTATTTGGGGACCAGAAGCCTGCTGGGGTGACCCGACGTCCTAGTGCGGTGTGGCCTCCACTGCCATCATGGGCAGTGTCTGGCTGTGACTTCGAACCTGGTCCGAACCTGGTCAAACCATGTGACCCCTGAGAGTGCTGGGAACAAGCTCAAAGCCCCCTGAACTCAACGTCCTCAGCATCAAGGGAAGCTTCCGGAACCCACTGTGCCTGAGGGTTGGTCCCAGGACTTCCAGGAACTCAGGCAGCACCTGCTCTGTCTGACGAGGCGAGCTGCCTGTGACACATTTCCTAAATCATGTGTTTGTTGTTTTTTATGAATAAAAATAAGACATGTTCACAGGAAAAAAAAAAAAAAACAACATGAAGCACAGCAGAGAATACAATGAAGATGCAGGGTGAGCCTGCTCCTCCCTCCGGGGCGCCCGCAGGTTCGGTGCCCAGAGGCTCCTCTGGGCTTTTCTGGTGCCTGCTCACACAGTTAACGATGAAATGACACAGATCTGTTTGTTTATTTATTATTATTTTTTTTTGAGACGGAGTCTCACTCTGTCATCCAGGCTGGAGTGCAATGGCACCATACCAGCTCACTGCAACCTCCGACTCCCTGGTTCAAGCAGTTCTCCTGCCTCAACCTCCCTAGTAGCTGGGATTACAGGCATGTGCCACCATGCCTGGCTAACTTTTGTATTTTTAGTAGAGACGGGGTTTCACCATGTTGGCCAGGCTGGTCTTGAACTCCTGATCTCAAGTGATCCACCTACCTGGGGGACTGACCCTGGGATGTGGCCCATGCACACCTCGTCCTGTGTCCTCTCCCTGAGTGGGCACCCCCATCTCCCGGGGGAACGTGAAATCCGGGCGCCGGGAGCCCTTTGCACCTGGGATGGCAGGTTCAGTGCTCCTGGGAGAAGCCGAGCAAGTACTGTTGTCTGGGCAGGGAGGCGCAGCGTCGCTGGGAAAAGTGGATTAATTTAGATTAATTGAATTCAACTCAGCCAGGGATGGCAGAGGCCGAGAGGGACCGGGCATCTTCCCTAGCTCCCATGTCCCTGCCCCATCAGTCCCCCCTGCCCTCCCTGACCCCCTGACTGCCTCCACTGGCCCCCCACAACTCCGTCAGCCCCCACCCCTCCCTGCTGGCCCCCCACAATCCCGCCAGCCCCCACCCCTCCCCACTAGTCCTGTCTTCCTGTTGGGCTCCCGTTGACTCCAGGGCCTGAAGCATTTCCAGAAACAACCATCACTGGGAAGGCCGTGACCCCTCTAGGACGGCTGTGTGGGCAGCCTCAGGCTGTACGTCAGGGATCTGCGACTCCAGGCAGGGGGTGCCAGACCCAACTGTGGTGGGAGAGCTGCGGGCCACCCAGCCTCAGGGCACGTGCCCAGACTAGGACCCAGGGCAGTGGCTCTCCTCCCCAGCCCTGCCCTGGAGACACTGACTCACCCGAAGCCTCAAGGCCTCAGGCCCCAGACCTGCCTCCGACTCCCAGGCCAGACAAGACCCCGTTTCTGAGGGGAGCACCCCTCGGCTGGAAGAGGAGGCTGGGGGGGGGCAACACTCCAATCATAGATGGTGTTTCTGTTAAGCTGACACAGGTGGAATGGCCGGGGAGGGGCGGCTCGGCCAGGGGGCCTCACACGGCGGCTGCGTTCCCCAAAAGTCAGAGGCCATTCCCCATGCAGGGGATGCCCCAGGACAAGTGTCCCGTCCTGGATAAATGCTCTCACACGTGATGCCAGTGTGAAGGCTCTGGAGACGAGGCCCTCGCGAGCCTGGACACCCCGGGAACGGCGGGCGACTCCTTCACTCTCATCTGAAACCATGTTCTTGTGGGGGCCCTGCCCTGGGCTCCCCATCCAGAGAGACCATTTTCTCCTCACAGACTCGTGCCTACCCATGCGCCCCCCCGGTGAGGCCCTGGAGTGGACTTCCGCTGCCGGGAGAAACAGCCACCTCTGCCGTCCCCCATGCCTGGCAGCTTCCTCCCCTCTTTCGGGTCTTCCCAGCGACCCACGCTGTGTCCTGGTGGCACCCCCGGCTCCCCCACAGCTCCTGGGCAGAGGGCACCTTCACTGGCACTGCACGGTGACCCAGCACAGGCTGGCGGCCTCCGATCACACCTGTGACCCTCGTATTGCCACTGTCCCTGCTGGCGCTGCTGCCAGCACTGCTCTTGTCTGAGCTCTCTCCGCCGCTGGAACTCACCCAAGACCCGGGATAAATGGGCAAAGAAGCGACGCCCTGAGAGCTCAGAGCACCCTCGCAGGGTGGGGCTCAGACAGTCCTGAGCTGGAGCCGTCCCACGCTCAGCTTCTGTCACGCAGACGCGGCTGCCGAGGCCACTGGGCACCCAGGGCCGGGGCCTCTGTGAAGACCTGGACGGGAAGGGGCCCCAGGACCCGTGGAGGCGTCCATCACTGGGAGGCGCCATTGTCGGGAGGCGCCCATCAGCAGGGGGCGCCCATCGTGGGGAGGCGCTGGCTGTGGCACCACACGACCCGTCGCCCGCCCGGGGGCCCTCACCCACCAGGAAGCCCCCACACAGCGCCGTGGCCCAGCCTGGAGTGGCGCCAGGAGCGAGCCTCTCCGGAAGGCCCCCCTTGGCCGGTGCCGGTCCCATCTCATCCTCGGATCACAGCCAAGGCGCCGGAGCAGGCTCCTGACACAAATCTCCAAGGGCTCAGCACTCAATTAGCGCGTGTGCCACGTGGCCAGACACCCGAGAGGCCCCAGGAGAGAGCTCATTACGCCGGCTGCACATCTGGTGCCCCAGAGCCCTGGGGAATTAGCTCTGGGCGTGATTTACAGCCACGTCTCCTTGTCCTTTCCTGAAGGAGACAAGATTCTTTGGACCCCAGAGAAGAGGGTTTCTCAGGGGATGCGCGGCCGTCCCACCGACGGCGTGGCCCCTCCGCTTCGGCAGCCTCAGTGGCCCGCCTGCTCCTGGGGAGTCTCCTCCAGTGATCGAGGGGGACTTAGTCACCCCCAGCCCGGCGTCTGTGTCCACAGGGCACACAGGTGGGAGGGTGGCTTCCTGCATGGGCTCTGATGTCCTTAAGGGATGGTGTTGCCTCGGGGCCTCCCCAGCCAGAGCCCACAGCAACTGTGTGCTGGCCACTGCAGGGGCGAAGAGCCCTTTCTGGCCCAGCTTGTTGGGTATTGTGGGGGCCCAGGCGGCCAAAGGTCTCCAGCTGAGGGCCAGGTGCCTCCAGAGGCAGGAGAGCTGCGCCCAGCTGCTCCATGGAGACGCCCTCCAGTGGCAGAGGCCCCCTTGGAGGGCCACTCACCAGCTGTGGGCTCCAGTGAGCTCCTCCAGGTGTGGGCATCTGGTGTCCTTGTCCCGGGGGCCATGCAGGACCCGGGAGGGGAGGCAATGCTGTTCCCTTGGGGGCTGTGGGGTACCCATGTGAAGACAGGGAGGTTCCGGGCAGTGCACCCCGGGTGGTGGCACAGATGTGGGGTCCTCAGTGCACGGCAGGGAGCCAAGAGGGCCCTAGAGGTGTCTGTCACCCACCAGGGCCACAGACCCAGGGGGTTCCCGAGGATGGGCCTGGAAGTAGAGGAAGAAAAATGAGCAACAGACAGGGAGGAAAACCAGCTGCGCCTGTAGCCTGTAGGCCGGGGGCAACACAGGCGGGCATCAGGGCCGAAGTCACATGGCCAGAAACCTGAGCGGTGCCAACAGATGGGGCAGCTCCGCTGGGGACCAAGGAGCTTGGGCCGTGGCACCCTTTTAAGAACTTCACCTGAGAAGTGAATGAAGACGAGAGATTCCATCCGCAGAAGGCGGGGCACTCGCATGGGGCAGCGCCCAGCAGCCAGGGGTCCCAGGGACACGTCCTCAAAGCACGACCACCAGGGAGAAGAGAAGCAGCCTGCCCGGTGTAGACGCTGCACCCACACGGTTCCCGGACCCAGTGTAGACGCTGCACCCACACGGTTCCCGGACCCAGTGTAGACGCTGCACCCACACGGTTCCCGGACCCAGTGTAGACGCTGCACCCACACGGTTCCCGGACCCAGTGTAGACGCTGCACCCACACGGTTCCCGGACCCAGTGTAGACGCTGCACCCACACGGTTCCCGGACCCAGTGTAGATGCTGCACCCATATGGATCCTGAACCCAGTGTAGATGCTGCACCCATATGGTTCCTGGACCCAGTGTAGACGCTGCACACCCACACGGTTCCTGGACCCAGTGTAGATGCTGCACCCATATGGTTCCCGGATCCAGTGTAGACGCTGCACCCATATGGTTCCTGGACCCAGTGTAGACGCTGGACCCATACGGTTCCCGGACCCAGTGTAGACGCTGCACCCACATGGTTCCTGGACCCAGTGTAGACGCTGGACACCCACACGGTTCCCGGACCCAGTGTAGACACTGCACCCATATGGATCCTGGACCCAGTGTAGACGCTGCACCCATGTGGTTCCTGGACCCAGTGTAGACGCTGCACCCCCACACGGTTCCCGGACCCAGTGTAGACGCTGCACCCCCACACGGTTCCCGGACCCAGTGTAGACGCTGCACCCCCACACGGTTCCCGGACACAGTGTAGACGCTGCACCCCCACACGGTTCCCGGACACAGCGTAGACGCTGGACCCATACGGTTCCCAGACCCAGTGTAGACACTGCACCCATATGGTTCCTGGACCCAGTGTAGACGCTGCACCCACATGGTTCCTGGACCCAGTGTAGACGCTGGACACCCACACGGTTCCCGGACCCAGTGTAGACGCTGCACCCATATGGTTCCCGGACCCAGTGTAGACGCTGCACCCATATGGTTCCTGAACCCAGTGTAGACACTGCACACCCACACAGTTCCTGGACCCAGTGTAGACGCTGCACCCATACGGTTCCTGGACCCAGTGTAGACGCTGGACCCATACGGTTCCCGGACCCAGTGTAGACACTGCACCCATATGGTTCCTGGACCCAGTGTAGACGCTGCACACCCACACGGTTCCTGGACCCAGTGTAGATGCTGCACCCATATGGTTCCCGGATCCAGTGTAGACGCTGCACCCATATGGTTCCTGGACCCAGTGTAGACGCTGGACCCATACGGTTCCCGGACCCAGTGTAGACGCTGCACCCACATGGTTCCTGGACCCAGTGTAGACGCTGGACACCCACACGGTTCCCGGACCCAGTGTAGACGCTGCACCCATATGGATCCTGGACCCAGTGTAGACGCTCCACCCATATGGTTCCTGGACCCAGTGTAGACGCTGCACCCATATGGTTCCTGAACCCAGTGTAGACGCTGCACACCCACACAGTTCCTGGACCCAGTGTAGACGCTGCACCCATACGGTTCCTGGACCCAGTGTAGACGCTGGACCCATAAGGTTCCCGGACCCAGTGTAGACACTGCACCCATATGGTTCCTGGAGTCCAATGTGTGTGTGAAAATGCCCCGCAGCAGGGCTGAGGCTGAGGAACGGCGTCCCCTGAAATCTCTGCCTCAAACGCCTGGCAGGCCCACCCGCAGCCCCCAACGCCACCTTGGCAGCTGGTCAGAGCTGGCCTGTGCTTCAGCAGAAAAAGGCACCTCCACTGAGGCATTCCAGCCTCTTGCAGTAGAAAAAGTGTCCTCCCAATGAGCAAAGGGCCCCTCCTCTTCCTCAGATGGCGTCTGGGTGTTGAGGGACCCACTGGGGCCCCTGCCGAGGGGTCCTGTGGTGAGGGCGCGCCTGCTGCCCCTCTTCCCCCCAGCTCCACTGCTCAGAACTTGGCCTGTCTGCACCCAGCACCCCCGGGTGTCCTCCTGGGAGGGCTGGACCTTGTCTCCTGGCAGCACCATGGGGCCTTCAGAGCCCTCCATCTAGTTCTGGGCAGGGCAGGGCCCCCTCCCAACACCATCGTCTGCCTCTGGTCACTCCCTCCCAGGGGCACGGGGAATCTCTGAACACCCCTTCCCTGGGGAGCAGGAAGACTTGAAATCTCCTTGGCCAGGCCAGGGCGGTTTCTACTGTGCCCACCAGAACCCCAGGCTAAGCCAGCACGGAGACTGGAAGGCACAGTGTCCAGCCCCTGCCCTGCCTCAGGGTGGCTGCTCGCCCTCTCCCCTCCCACCCCACCTGGACAGCCTCGGTCCTCAGGGCGCTGTAGGGAGTGAGGCACCTGTGGGATGGAGACTCAGCGTGGGTGGAAGAGATGCTGCAGGGCCCAGGTGCGGAGCCGCGTGTGAACGGGCAGGCGGCCCGCAGCGTCTCTGTCACGAGAAGGAAGCAGATGCTCGTGACAACAGAAGAACTCGCTTCAGGGGGAAGAACTTGGTTGTTCAGGGGAAGAACTCGGACCATTCTCTGTGTCTCTCTCTCTGTGCTTTCTGTGGGTGCTGCTCCGTGGCTTCTGCGTTTACCACAAGTGACTTTTAAAGAACAGAAGCTGGAGGGAAACCTGGGGCTCAGGATTCAGGGAGGGGGCCCTGCAAGGTGGGAGGGGCCCGGCCAGGGCCCAGGCTGTGCAAGGAACTTCAGGCCCAGTGAAGCCAGAGGGTCCACAAAGGCTGGGCAGGGGCCACCCTGAAGGGGTGCTCAGAGAGTTCAGGCAAGCTCTCCCTCCCCTGCCATCCAGGTCCTCCCAGCCCCTGCCCTCTTAGCCCCCCTTCAGAGCCTCCTCAACCCGTGGGTGTTCCAGATTCCACAGCCTGGCCCATATCTTCCAGGGAGAGTGTTCGGGTGCCCGGGCACCCACTGTGGCCCCACCCCAGCTTCCATCAAAGCCTCCCTCCCTGTCCTGGGCCACTCGGCCTGGGGAGAAGCGGCACCCTCTCCCGAGAGCCTGATCCTCCACTTCACGTGGACCTGTAGGCGTTGGCAAGTGGGCAAGAGGCCGCCATAGCCTGGGAAGAGGGGGCACCTAGACACCCCACCTACAGCTGGGTACCCCAGAAGCTGCCGGGCTCTACCTGGACACCCTCCAGCTCAGGAGATGGGGTGGGGCTGAGTTTGGTCTAAACAGCAAGACCTCAGGCTCAGCTGGGAAATGCCGCGGCGCCAGGCCCCACATCCAGCATGTCCTGTGGCTCAGGGTTCCTGGAGGCACGTCCACAGTACCTGCTCCTCCCGGTGGGAAGTCAGGTGCGCGGTCCTCCCTCTCCAACCTGCACTCGGGCTCTGAAAATTGCTCTGAGGCCTGCAGCTGTCACACTTGCGTTCATTCACCCAGCAGCATGAATTCAGTCCTGGAGGCGCCCAGAGGACAGGGCCCCTGCATCCATCCATGTCCTGAGCAAGCTGCGAGGAGGCGGACATCAGACACGTCCACTAATGCCTTCGGCAGGGGGCCGGTGCCAAGAGGGGCAGCCGTGCTGGGCGGGAGTGTGGGGGCTGCACCAGACCGGGTGGCCAGGGAGGCGTCCCTCAAGCTGAGACCGCGTGGAGGAGGTGAGCCCTGTGAAGTGGGGGGGCAGAGTGGCCGGGGTGGGTGAGCCTGGGGGCCACGAGGGGACCAGTGGAGGGCCTGGCAGGCATGGGATGGAATTAGGTGGCAACAGGTGGAGGTGGAGACTCGCGATCTCTGAAATAAAGCCGCTGCCAGCAGGCTGGTGCTCAGCAGGCAGTGCTGGAAGTGTGAGAAGGGGCCGGGCTAGGCCAGGATGAGGAGTGGAGCCTCGTCTGCCCACCTAGGGGCGTCAGCTCCCACTCCTGGGCGGTCCCCACCCCAGCCCTCAGCGCTCATGGCCTTTCAGACCCGGCTGGGTCCATGAGCCCAGCGGGACGCCGGGGCTGCCTGGCTGGGATCTGCGCGTGCCTCCCAGCCCTTTCCCGCTGCCCTGGCAGGGCTGCCCCCAGAGGGCACGGGAGATGGGGTTGGGGTCTGTCCTGCGTGGGAGGCAGGGCCCCTTCGAGTTGTGTTGTGGGGTGGGGTTTTCTCTAGCCCTCCTTCCCCTTCCAGCAATTCCAGAGCGTCCTGGTGGGCTCCTCTGTTTCCAAGCAACAGAAGGCACCCCGCCTGGGCCCGGGCTCCTGGGGGTCCTGGTAACCCCACGCCGCTGCTTCCGTGGGTGGGGCCCACAGAGGGGTCCCTTGAGTCATCTTGGGCCTTTTTTGGTTCTTTGGTCATGAGGACCCCAGGGAGGCCCCGTCTGTGTCTGGAATGCCTGGTGCGGTTACCTTGTCAAGCCTGGAGAGGCTGGGAATGCGCTCACTTCGGGAAAAAAGACAATGCAGGGCCTTTGCCGGGAACTGCCAGGAGACCCCCGGCCTGGGGGCGCGGTCAGGGGGGGCAGCTTGGCAACTCGCCTAGGGCTGCGCGGGACAAGTCACCTCAGTGATAAATCAGAGCTTTGTGAACTCTATGGCCTGGGCGGCCGAAGGCGAATGCAGGGTCCTTCCCTGTGTGGAGTTCCCCCGTCGCCCCTCAGCCCCCAGCGCACACGGGACGGGGACACCGGGGCCTAGGCCGGCTCTCCTTCCGGGCCGACACCCCCGCCGTCCTCCCCATCGCCCGCTCCCCTGCAGACGCCGCGGGGGTGCCGGGGGAGCGCGTTTGCTGCTCTGACCCGCCCGCGCCCGGGCAGGAGCCCGCTGCGTTCACGTTGCAACCCCCGGACAGCCCGGGCGCGGTAGGAGCCCCACAAATACAGGCTGAACGAGTAAAACAAACTTTGAACGGCCTCTGCCAAACCCCGCGCCCTCGGTTTTCCAGCGCGGAGCGTCGGCGCCGATGCCGGCAGCCTTCCTCGCAGGACATTTGCTCGCGGGCCAGGAGGTGGCATCGCGAACCTCTCCAGGCAGCGGGGCCGCCGGGCGGCGGAGCCCAGGCAAAGACATCTCGGTCGGAGGCGCTCGGACCTTCCCGGGAGGAAGGGGAGTTGCCTCGGTGGTTTCCGAGAGGGCGGCGCCGGGGGACGCAGGAGAAAAGGTGCGGGCGGGGGCCGGAGAGGGGACGGGGCCCGGAGTGGGCGCCGGGAAGCGTAGGAGGTGAAGCCACCGGACCCACGCGCAGCTCCGCGAGGAGGAGGGCGGGAAAGCGCGTGGGGCGCAGGCCGGGGAGCCGGGTAGGACGCGGCACCTGCGGAGCTCGCCAAGACTTCCACGGCTTACAAGAACGTGGGAGAGGGACCCCCCCTTACCCGGCTCCTCTGCGCCCCCAACTCACCCTGGCCCCTCATCCCGCGCCCCTGAGCCCTGGAAAGCCGCGCGCTCCGCAGCCAGTGACACGCCAGCCCCACCCGCGACCCCACGCGTTCCCTCGGCAGCCCAGGGAGGACCGGGGGACGCAGACAGACCCAGGGTTTATCGGGCCGCAGCGCAGCGCCTCCAGGTCCATGTTTCCTCAGCCATAAAACAGCGCTAACGACGCCCCCCGCCCGCCCCTCCAGGGTGTGAGAGGAGCCACAGCCTGTCCCGAGCGCGGCTTCCTCCCGCCGTTCCGCCCGCGCGCGCCTCCTGGGCCTCAGTTCGGGCGACCCGCACCCCTCCCGGCCCGCCCAGGGTCTGCTCGGCCGCGCAGAGTGGGGGATCCCAGGGCGACAGCAGCCCTCGCCCCTCCCACTCCCCCTGCCCCCGCCCCCCCCGCCCCCGCAGTTCCCGCGTCTCAGCTCAGAGCCGGGGCCTTGGGCGCGGGCGCCGTCGCCTTGGGGTGCTGGGAGGGGCCCGAACCCGACCCGGGAGGGCCCTTCCTCGTGTTTCCTCCGAGGGATTGGGGCGCAGGACAGGCCGGACGGGCGCTGGGGGTCCCCGGGCCAGGCTCCGCGGGGGCCGATCACCGGTGGGGCGGCCGCGCCCAATCGAATCCCAATCCCAATCGAATCGAGTGCGGACTCGACGGGGGAAGCGAACCCCCCGTGAACGCGGGGCTGCACCTCAGTGGAGCCGGAAGCCGCCGGGGCAGCCCCGAGCACGCACACACCCGGCGGCCGCACCACTGCCCCAGGTTTGGCCGCAGGTGGCTTTTCCAAGCCGCCACCCAGGAGAGGCCGACGGCGCCAAGTCCCCGCCTCGACCTGCACAAAACGAAAACGGACGCTGGAGGGGGGCGAGGGGGCGGACGTGAGACCCCGGCCTCGAACCCTGGGCGCCGCCTTCCTCCGCGGCACCAACCCCCTGGCGGCCGGGGCAAAACGGGAAAGTCGTTGCGAAGGAAACTCCCCCTGGCCCGAGAGAGGCCACGCAGCAGCGTTCCCCGCGCACAGACTCGGGCTCCCCACGAGCCGTGGGCCACAGTCACAGCCGCCCCGTGTCCCTAAATTAATACCAGACGTCACCACAGACGTCGGAGCGTTTGCTCGCGGCCGCCGTGCGCGGGGCTCGGAGTCATCTCACCGCCCGGTCTGCGGGATGGATAAGCGAGCGGCTCCCGGTGCCGTGAGGGCGGGGGGGACACAGGCCCCCCGCGCGCGTCTAAGGCCGCGTTTCTGCCGCTGCGCCCCCAGCCTGCACCCACGTTCGGGCCCTGGACAGGGCTTCCGCGCTGAGGCCGTCCTGGTCTCTGTTCTCCCGGCCGGGGATTCGCGAGAGGCGGCCCGTGGGCGAAGTCGTGGGCCCAGGTCACATCCTGGGGGACCCCCAGCGGGAGACCTGGAGGCCGATGACTGGGAAGTGCCGAGCCGCGCATGTGGTCCCCGGACCAGCCTCCCCGCCCCGCTCCCGCCTGCCTCACTCCTCCACCGCGCCGGCCGCGTGTCGGCGAAACCAGAGGCAGCTCCGTGCGAGCCTCGCCCGGCCGTGAGGCCCGTGGATTCCGTGAACTCGAGGCCCGCGTCCTCCGCCCTCCTGTGGCCCCAACCTGCCCGGAGCGCGTTCCCCGCCGGCGTCCGCTGCCGCTCACACCCACCCCAGCCACGGGCGGCGGAGCAGTCGCGACTGGGACGCGGGCCGGGACTCTTCCCCGAGGGGGGCGCTCCGAGCGCGCGGGCGGGTCCTCAAATCTGCATTCTTTCTGTTAATAAAATATGTTCTCGTGTTTTTTCCTGATTTCGCATGAAAACCTTTGCCTAACTAAACTCCCATCCAAGCGGGATTTATTTCGTCCCCGGGGAGATAAATCGGGGCGAATTTACAGCCCGGGAGGCACCTGCCGCGCTAATGGGCCCTTCATGGAGTGCGCGGCCGGCGGGGGCGCGCGGGCGGGGGGGGGGCGCTGGCCAATGGCCGGACCGCGGGGTCCGCAGCCAATCAGCGTGCGCGCCGCGCCCCGGGGAGCCCCCGTTATCAGCGCGTCCGTCCCGCGCGGCGCCGCTCCGACCGGCCCCGGAGCCGCCGCCGCCGCCGCCCGCCCGCCCCGCGCCGGAGCCGCCCGCCCGCCCCCCGCGCCCCGCGCCCCGCGCTGCAGCCAACGCCCGCCCGGGCCGCGCGCAAACTTCCCGGGCCGGCGGGCAGGGGCGGCGGCGGCGGGGCCCGGATGGGAGCCCGGGCCGGCGGCGGCGGCGCCCATGGACACTAACCGCCCGGGCGCGTTCGTGCTGAGCAGTGCCCCGCTGGCCGCGCTGCACAACATGGCCGAGATGAAGACGTCGCTGTTCCCCTACGCGCTGCAGGGTCCGGCCGGCTTCAAGGCGCCCGCGCTGGGGGGCCTGGGCGCGCAGCTCCCGCTCGGGACCCCGCACGGCATCAGCGACATCCTGGGCCGGCCCGTGGGCTCGGGGGGCGGGGGCCTCCTGGGGGGGCTGCCCCGGCTCAACGGGCTCGCGTCGTCCGCCGGCGTTTACTTCGGGCCCGCGGCCGCTGTGGCGCGCGGCTACCCCAAGCCCCTGGCCGAGCTGCCCGGGCGCCCGCCCATCTTCTGGCCCGGCGTGGTGCAGGGCGCGCCCTGGAGGGACCCGCGTCTGGCTGGCCCGGGTGAGTGGCCCGCGCGGGGGGTGCGGGGCAGGTGGGCGCGGAGGGGGACCCCGCCGGCCGCTGACCTCCCTCCCTTCCCCTCCCTTGCAGCCCCGGCCGGCGGCGTCCTGGACAAGGACGGGAAGAAGAAGCACTCGCGCCCGACCTTTTCGGGCCAGCAGATCTTCGCGCTGGAGAAAACCTTCGAGCAGACCAAGTACCTGGCGGGGCCGGAGCGCGCGCGTCTCGCCTACTCGCTGGGCATGACCGAGAGCCAGGTGAAGGTGAGCGCGGCGGGGCTCGGGAGAGCAGAGCCGGGGGCCCGCGTCCTGCGAACGGCCCCAGCGCCAGCCCCAGGCCCCGCGGCCGCCTGACCGCCCCGTCCACCCCCAGGTCTGGTTCCAGAACCGCCGGACCAAGTGGCGCAAGCGGCACGCGGCGGAGATGGCGTCGGCCAAGAAGAAGCAGGACTCGGACGCCGAGAAGCTGAAGGTGGGCGGCTCGGACGCGGAGGACGACGAATACAACCGGCCCCTGGACCCCAACTCGGACGACGAGAAGATCACGCGGCTGCTCAAGAAGCACAAACCCTCGAACTTGGCGCTGGTCAGCCCGTGCGGCGGCGGCGCGGGGGACGCCTTGTGAGGACCCGCGGGGTGGGGGCGAATCTATTTTTGCAGAATCCGGGGGCGGCCCCGGGTGGGCGCGAGTCGCTTTGTATCATCAATAAATTATTTAACGGGTCCCCGTCGGAGCCGTCGCTCCGGAGCCTGCGCCGCGTGTTTCTTCCGTCTCGAACCCAGAGCGAGGCGGCCCCTCCCCGGCCCCGGCTTCGCCCCTGCGCCCGCCTTCGGGCGCGCGGCGGCCTCGGGTCCTCCGGGTTCCCGGTGCGGAGGCTGCGGGTCCCGGGCAGGCGCGAGGAGGCGGCGAAGGCGCAGGGAAGGGGCCCGGCCCGCGGGAAGGAACCGCAGCGACAGCCGCCAGGAGCCCGGGACGGAGCCGGGGACGGAGCAGCAGGTACGGCCCGGCCCGCCTCGCCTCGGGGCGGATTCGGACGCGCTTGGGGGGCCCCGAAAGGGCGGGTGAGCCGCGTACCCGCCTCGAGTCCCCGCGGGAGGTGGTTCTTCTTCCGTTTTCCCGCTTTGGGGCCACGTACTCGTTGCCACCGGGCACCCGTTCCCGCTCGGCCGAGGGCTTTGCTCTGATTATTTCAAAGTCCCTCTGCGCATAAGCGGATCCCATAGGCCCGCCCTGGGCTCAGCCGGTGGAACCGGGTCTGAACCGCTGCACGGAGGCCCTTCGGCCACCATCCCGCCAGATCTTCCCGCGGTGGAAAGCAGTTTCTTCCAAACTAGGACCGCAAAGAGAAATCCGAAATAATTCCGCCCGCGGAGCGGCGGGGCCTCCCATGGGTCACGCGGGGTCAGGGAGCTGGAGGCCCCCTGGGCAAGGCCCGCAGCGCCCAGCCGGGGGTTCAGGGGACCCGTCTCCTGCCCTGAAATGCCGCCAGCTCCGCGGGGCTGTGACTCCGGCTGACAAAACCCCTCCAGCCTCCCGCAGCCTCTGTGGCCGGGGCTGCCCATCGCTGCATCTTAATGGGCGTGACTGTTGAGTTTTAATTTTTAAAAATTAAATGTAAATAATGATATTGCGGTGGTACGATTTCTCTTGGAAGGCATTTGCGGAAGCGTTAAAGAGAAATAGAAAGGGCTTAAACTCGGCGCGTTTTGTTTTAGGCTCTTAGCAGCCTTTACAAGGAAGCAACTCGAAGGGCAGAAGCAACGCTTTTCTGTGGGGAGCCCCTCTCAGCTCAGCTCAGAGCAGAGGGGATTCTTAAAGTTCTGAGGAAGGCAAAGCATTTATATAATCCCGTTTTAAAATGTTGAGGGATAAATCCTTTATTACAGTAGAAAGTCCAAAAGGCTGTTTTTCTCCTCTCAACGGCTTAGTGTTTTGTGACAGCGTGTGATACAGTGAAATTCCAGGATTTCTAATGAGCTTGATCTCAAATAACAGGCTATACAGGAGGCTGCTCCCCTGAGTTAGCATCTCAGAGGTGGCAGAAGGGAAAGGAAGAAAACGCAACACAGGACTGTTTTCACCACGGTCAATTTTATTGCTTAGGAACCAGACCGGTCACTTCCAAAGGCCCCTCAGAACGACCAACAGCTGAAACCCGCGGGGCGGACTCCGTGTTGAACGCGGACAGCGGCAACCACAGCAGGGACACGGACCTGTGCTTCCACCAAGAACAGATTCCGCAGCGGACAGCAGTCACTTGCAGTGGTAGTATTTATCCCACACAAACACCCAGCTAATGCCTTCACCCGGTCCAGGAACTCTGTAGTGTTCTAAAGTAAAATCAATCAAACATACATTTGTGTTTCATCAACAGACTCTCTAATCACCTTCTAATGCTGTACTTACTGCTATAGGAGAAAAATATTTGCAACAAGGTTATGACATGGGTTGTCTGTAGCGGAGCAATGAGGAAATGTACAGTTTTGTTTCTCTTTAATATTTTTATATACAGCCCATGTTAAAAGCAGTTTCTATTGGAAGCAAACTAGGCTATTTCTATTTCTCCCATGATATTATTGTTGTAATGTAGAATACTTGGCACCATAAAACAGTAACAAAAGACAGACAAACGGTTTACAAAATTCTTAAAAGGTACACCCAGGCTAGCTATAAACTTCACATTCAGTTCTTAATATTACACAGAAGAACGGCATGGGAGTAACGGCCCGCTGGTGCAGACGTGCTGTGGGGCCGATTTTACCCACGATGGCGAGGCCATGTGTGTTTTTTACGAATTTGTGTGTTGATGGACACACAGCTGAGCTCCTAGACTCCAATGCCGCCTGCTGATGGGACTCTCCTGTGCGTTCATACTGGAAAGTACATTTAGCATAAGTTTTGGTAAGATTTATAAATTATTTTTAAAAAGTATATATTTATATATATTTATATATATATAAAAATGGAAAGCAGCTGCAGTGTGATTCAAAATCCATGTGACACGGCGCAGAGTCAGTGCCGCGGAAGGAGCATCGGCAGAGACAGACAGACCCCCTTGCCATGCTCAGGGCCACGCTGCCGGCCGGCAGAGGGAGTGCCCGTCTCGGCTTCCCCAGCCCCTGGACACACCTCCACCTGGCAGAGGGGGTCCCTGGACACAGTGGGGGGGTCTCTGTGCTGAAGAAGCCCCTCCACTGGCAATCATTAAAAACTGAAAACTGTGAAGTCTACGGTACAGACCCTCTTTGCTGTCTATTAGAGTTTTGACAACAGGACTGTGACTTATTTAAAAAAAAAAAAACCAATATTTCTACTTAATGTCACATAAACAGACGAGACAGTGAGGTATGTGAGGCTGCTCCGGAATGGTCCGGAGGCTGAAGCGAAGTGTGGGGCTGGCCGTCTAGCAGGTGGCGCTTGGGCGGGTTCTCGATGCAGCTTTCAAGAGTGCGTATTCGGTCCACGGCTACAGGGAGGGCTCACGAAGGGTCCTCTCGTGGCGCTGGCATCTCTTCCCTGTCACGGAATTCGTAATTTGTTAAAGGAACAAACGCACCAGGAAAAGCTGCGTAAAAGCTGAACTGGAGGGAGGAGTCATATTTACCACCACGTCACTGCACGACACAACACTTGTGCACATGGGCATGAGGTTTACCTGCCCCGGGCATGATTCGGAAGGCCAGGAACACGGGCTGCAGCAGGAAGAGAGGACGGTGTCAGCACGGCGCACGCGGGACAGCACAGCACATGCCGCCGCCTCCTGTTGCACCCCTGGACCCTGCGTCTCACCAGGGCAGCCATGAACCGGGCTGGGAGGAGCTGATGGCCAGCAGAGGCAGCTCGGCCCTTGTGCACAGCCACGGCAGCGCAGGGGTTGGGGACCCCGTGAATGTGGAACTGGAGCCAAGCCGGCCATGAGAGGTTTTGCAAGGAAGGTGTTATTTCCAGGTAAAAAAATTAATGGAAAAACTGATGTAAAAGAATGGCTAAATAGGCCCCAAATGAAGCGGGGAAGGAAGGCTCTCCGGTCCTCGGCTCTGCCGCACCTGGCAGGTCCAGCGTCTTATCCGGGTGTGTTTGGGGCTCACAGCTCTGGGCCTCCAACGTGGAAGAAGCTAACTCATTTATTGGCTGAAAATGAGATTTGATCTGTCTCCTGTGCACACTCTCGAGGTGCAGTTGCCTGAATAAACGATCTGTGCCAGTGCTGCCCCTTGGCACACGGTGGGGAGCGCCCTCACCCCGGCTCCTCGGCTGACAGTGAGCCTGCCCCAAGAAGGCCATTAAAACACTAAAGCTGCATATTTGCAAAACAGCTTTCAGAAACAATCAGCTGTGGACATTTTTTTACAAATATTAAATTATGTATTTTATTCTATTGTAACGTCATTTCTGCCTTCTTCCTACTTACCCACCTAGCTTATGATACTTTATTAAAATTAAATAAAAACAGACCAACTTGGCCTACTCTGTAGTCAGACTAAGACAGGAGAACAGGAGAGGAGAGACTGGCCAACCCCCGCCCACCTGCCTGCCAGCCCCAGCACCCGCCCACCCACTGGCCCCAGCCCCCCGGCCCCCTAGCTTCCCCTTGGTCCCCCAGCCTGGCCCCTGGACCTCAGTCTATGTCACCTTGTGGTCTCCCATGCAGACGTTGGGCCCAATGTGGTCATAGGTGACAACCTTCTCCTCGCTCTCCGACTGGAAAGGGGAAACAGACAGGTGAGTGTGGGGAAGTGGGGCAACCTGGGTCCAGTTGGGAGCTGACTGGCAGGAACATCAGGGTTTTGTGGGGGCAGAGAGATGGGGGTGTTGGCCCCTGCCAGTACCTCGCCAGCCTCTGCCACCCGCCCTGCCTGGCCCCTGAGAGAGAGGCCAGCTCATGGACCAAAGGCTCTGGTGACGTGGCAGCGCCTCAGCACCTTGACCCTGGCCCTTTTGGACAACAGGTATCTGCCTCTAGGAGGGGTCGCGTGGGGAGCCGCGGGTGCTGGCCTGGCTCCCAAGCTCCCCTCTCCCGGACGTGCTCCTGGGCCCTCAGGGGAGTTGCAGGGGACCCTGTTCACGGGAGTGTGTGCGCCACAGCTTTCTGTGCAGGTGTGCTCCTCTGAGAGCGGAAGCCCATCTAGTTCCAATCTTCCCACTTTGATTTGTTTTTGACTGTTCTATTAACCTAGAACTCAGTGTTCAAATGAGAACAGACACCGAATTCCACACCACTACACAAAGCAATCTGTGTATAGTAATTCACGGCTGTGTGCGCACTTCCCAGCGGGTGCCTGTATTCCGGGCGCCTCCGGAAGGGGTTTGCTGCTGGTCAGCACTCGGCTCTGGTTGGGCTGGAATTTTATATCCACAGCTGGAGCATCTGAGACTATGCAGTTAAAACTGAGTTATCTTTAATGCAGTGGGAAGCTTAAGGTCAGATTTACTTTCCAGCATGGGCGCCTGCCAGAAAGAATGAGAAAACAAGCTTCGGCACCGCATGCATGAGCACCTTCCCGTCTCTCGCGGGTGAAGCGGCGCCTCCGCGGAAGTGGAGAAACATTCATCAAACGCAGCGTGGTAATTTACAAAGGCAGCATAAAATTGTGGATTTTCAACTGCATAATCTTTGGACAGATAAACAAATTACGGCGGGCACAGGCAGCGCACGGCACACCTCACTGAACACTTGTCACCGAGGCTCCCCAAGCAGCACCGCCCGCGTCCCGAGCCCCTTTTGGTGTTTTAGGGCTCCGGAGGCAGAACGGAGCTTGGTGACGAGGTGACGGCGCGTGTCATGATGGATGAGGCTGCGGAGCGCGCGCGGCGCCCATCTGCTTGTCCTGCACACCCACTGCCCACTGGGTGGCCCCATGGGGAGAGCCTGTCCAAACTCCAGCCCCAGAAGGCAGGGGCTGTCAAAGGCCGCCAGGTGTGTGTTGTGAGGCTCTGTCCCCCACCCTGAGCATAAAGTGTCAAGTCCCAGATCCAGAGAACCCGAGAGGCTGTGAGTGAATGGAAAACGGGCTGCAACGCTGCCCTGCTCTGAGCTGGTGGAGCCCTGGCAGCGGCAGCACAATGTGGGGAGGCCACAGACCTGCCAGCCTTCTGCCCTTGGGCGCTGCTCACCAATCTGCACTCGCGTGACCTCCGACGTTTTCCCAGGGGATGGCATCTGTGCCCGAGTCCCCGGGAGGCTCCTGCCCCGCTGGTGGCAGCCCTGGGCTCCACATGCCTGACCCGCTCTCAGCGCCGGCAGATGGGAGCACCCACCATGTGGCACCGAGGGACTGGCGTGCCTACCAGTGAGCCCAGCCAGAGGGGCAGCGGCAGGTCCACAGCCAGGCTCCAGGCCGAGCCCACTCCTGGGCTTTTGGGCTTGTGGCCAGCACACTTTTCTCAATGATGGGCACAGGCCCTGCCCACAGGCCAGAGGTGGGGCTGCGGAGGAGCCAGGCTGGCTGCAGACCCCAGGGACTTCTGGCCAAGGGGCCCCGCCTCCAGCCCAGGCCCCCACCAGGCAGGCTCCTCACAGCACAGCCAGGGATGGAGGGCAGGCTGCACCCAGGGTGCTCCAGGATGTAGGAAGGAACAGTAAGGAACCCGGCCCGGCAGACAGAGTCACATGGCAGAGGCCAGCAGGGTGCATTTCAGGGACCAGGGCTGCAGAGGTCCCCGCCCTGCTGAGGGCACACCTGCACCCAGGTGTTTGCTGTGCCTGGGGTCTGGTGCCGTCTGGCACAGAGACACAGACGGGCAGTGAGGGACACCTGGAGCCTCACACAGCTGGTGTTGAAGTCGGGGTTAGTAGGGGGCTCCTGTCCCTGCTCTGGGCCTGGGACAGTGGAGAGGGGGCAGAGCCCACCAGGCTGGCAGTGGAACCACCAGAGTCTCCAGCCTCCTTCCGATTGCACACCCACGTCACGGTCAGAGGCCCCGGCTCTGGGTGTTGGGCACAGCTGCAGTTCCCACGCACACCCGCAAGCTTCATTACTATCTGCATTTAATTTTCATTCACGGGGTTGACAAAACCAATTCAGATACTGATTCTTCTGAAAACACTCCTTGTATGTTAAAATGTGGGAATTGAAAAATCACAGGATTGACCGGGTGCAGTGGCTGCCGCCTGTAGTCTGAGTACTTTGGGAGGCCGAGGTGGGTGGAATGCTGGAGCCCAGGAATTTGAGACCAGCCTGGCCAATGTAGCAAGCAAGCCCCTATCGCCTTTTTTGTAAAAAAAAAAAAAAAAAAAAAAAAAATTATTATTAAAAAAAAAAAATCACAGGAAATCTGAAAATTTCCCAAGGCCCAGGCCATCTGAAAATGTCGCCTATTCATTTTTAACTTATCAAGGCTCAAATGAATCTGGCTCTAATTTACAACTTAGGAAAACAACCTCAGACATTTCTACTGCGCTTCACGGCCCGGCCCACGAGCGCTGGAACGCACAAGAGCACATTGACTTCCAAGGATACAATGAACCACGATTTGAAAACACTTTCTGCTAACTGCCTGTGTATGTTTCAAACTCAGGATGACGCTGGCTGCCCATGGCCCAGGAACTCGGCTCCATCTGCTGCTGCCCCAGCCCAGGTGCTGGCTCAGAGGTGACCCAGTGCTGGGGTGCAGCTCATGGCAGGACAAGGTCAGGGCCCAACCTGGCAGCATTCCCCAGACTGGGTGCCCCCACCCCTGGGGCCCTGGCACCAGGGCTGGGCCAGACCAGACCCAGCGCTCCACACCCCTCTGCGCCCAGGGCTGGGGCAGCACACACTCACCCGCAGCACCAGCTCCTTGGCAGACGGGGACATGAGGATGCGGTCACACCAGGCTGGGCACCGGGTATTCATGTACTGCTCACCCTGGCGGGCGTCCTCACTGTACGGGTAGCTGGGGAGACATGAAGGCAGAGGGTCAGCCGGCCGGCTCGGGCCGTCCTCAGCCCCAAAGGGATGGCTGTGCCGATTCTCTGCCAATACACCTTAGAATGGCCAGCACTACCTGGGGAATGAATACACGCATGGAAGTTTCTAGAATATAAAACCAAATTCACAATTTAAGTTCTATATCAAACTGTTTTTACGTGAGACTAAATTTTAGCTATAGCACAGTATCTTCACATCAGTCGTTCCTTTACTGCATGAAATTGTCTGTTGAGCTTTGGTTTTTGTTGGTTTTTTGAACATGGTCTAAAGTATGATGAAAACCTCCATGGAAACAAAATGGCAGCCAGTGTCATCTGGTCCCAGGACGTTCCTCCACCTGGTGACCTGGCCCGGATCAGCTCGAAACGCCTCTAAGTGCAGGCAGCTCTGGGGTGTGGCACACGCGGTCTCCGCTTTGACCAACGCCGCTCCCACCTCGGGGAGCGTCCAGGTGCTCAGGCTGTGGCCCCGGGTCGCTGCAGTGGAGGGTGACTGTCCCCAACTCACTGCTTCCCGGGTCTGCCCATGCCCTCTGCGGGTCTGGGAATGGGGCTGGCCACATGGCGGTGCCAGTAGCCCTGAGGGCGGAGCCCTTCACCCACACAGCGCATCCCGCACTGCCTGGGGTCTGCTGGTTGTGTCTCCACCACCGATCGCTGGCCAGGGCACAGCTCATCTGGGCTCCTCCGTGGCCTTGCTGTGTCTCTGAGCCATCGGCCCCCGCCCTCACACAGCAGAGCAGTCCACGCACACATGGACTGATCACTCCCCCACCAGCCTGGAGCCTCATGGCCATGGCCCCCACTACCCGCCGAGTCTGGAACATGCAAGCACAGCCCCCACTTCTGGGCCTGCAGGTTCTCAGGGGGCCCGACCCACCCATCAGGCTGCAAACCCACCCCCAAATGGGCATGTTGCTTGGGACTGCACTGAAGTGGTAACGAATTCCACTTGGAGTGAACGAACCCCGGGGATCCTGTGGCTGAGCTCAGCCACCTGCCCCTAAATGCAGCGTCTCTGCTTACTCTCAGCATCTCCGGGGCCTTCACCAGAGTCTCGAGAGTTTTTTCAGTTAATTCCAAAATATCATACAGCACCTGTCACGACTGGGATCTGATTCTGCATGAAATTTCCCTGTTGGCTGTGATTGGGTTTCGGGTCCATCCCAGCACCTCGGCTGCGGATTCTGCAGCCCCTCCCAGGCCTCCCGGACCCTGCCCACAGGGGCGCCTGTGGGCCCTGTGCCCAACCACCTGGAAACAGCCGGGGACTCGGAACTTGCTCTGCCCTGACGCAGGAGCTCCCATCCTCCCCGCGCTCCAGCGGGAGCCACACTCACAGGAGCCATGGCTGCCACCCGGCCTTGGGCAGAGTCACTGCTTGGTTAAAAACATAACTATGTAGGGCCTACGTGTCATGCATGTTTCTGAAGAGCACAGAGCAGAGAACAGCTGCACATTTTTTCAGGAGAACCAGTAACCTGGTGGCCTGTCCCATTTCACACGTTTGAGAGGCTGGGCCACTTTGTTCAGGAGCTTCTCAGCTGATCCCAACCGCGGACACGAGTGGAAACTGGATGCAGGCAGGGGCCTGCCTAGCCCCCGACACACGTCCACTGCCCCCGGACACATGTCCATTGCATCCGCACACACGTCCACTGCACCCCAGACACACATCCACACAGCACACAATAGGTGACTTCTAAATAGGAAGCTGGAACTGAACCAGTTCTCACTCCTCATGCACCCCATGGAGCTTGGAGAGCCCGTGCCACCTGGCCTCCCCTGGGGGCACGGAGAGAAGCCAGGGCGTGGCAGGAAGCACAGCCGTCCTCTGTCCATGGGACAGGGTCTGATGGGCATTGCTGCTCAGACAGACTGGGCTCTGGGGATGAGCAAGGGAGAACAGGGACGCCAGAGTGGCAGCGGCTTCCTCAGCCCATCTGCTCCAGGAAGGGCTTCCCTGGGAGTGTTCACAGACGACTCAAGAGGAGGAAGAAACCTGGGTGAGAGAGGTGTCCTGGCCGGGCTGTTGGGGGCACCACCCTTAATCCACAGCCAGGGGTGCTCCCTGTGGCCCCCAACACCCAGGGAGAAATGCAGGAGGGGCTGGTTCCAGCTGGGTCTGGGAAAGGCCAGTGTGGACTGCACACAACCGCTGTACCCACAGGCGCGAGGTGCTGGCGGGGCCACGCCGCAGAGCAGCAGGACGCGGGGCCTGGACGCTGCCCAGCAGTGACTGACGCGGGAGTGCCAGGCATGTGGGCTTATCTGAAAGCATACCTGCTGGGTGGGGGGGGCACACAGGACAGGGGCGCACCTGCCCCTACAGCGTGGGAGCGGCTGTGATAGGGCGAACAATCGTACTCCTGTGCTAGCCTCTGCAGGCACTGCCCCTCCCCCCTGCCCCTCCCCCCTGCCCATCTCTCCTCCCTGCCCCCTCTCCTCCCTGCCCCTCTCTCCTCCCTGCCCCTCCTCCCTGCCCCTCCTCCCTGCCCCTGTCCTCCCTGCCCCTCTCCTCCCTGCTCCTCCTCCCTGCCCGTCCTCCCTGCCCCTCCTCCCTGCCCGTCCTCCCTGCCCCTCCTCCCTGCCCCTCTCCTCCCTGCCCCTCCTCCCTGCCCCTCTCTCCTCCCTGCCCCTCCTCCCTGCCCCTCCTCCCTGCCCCTCTCCTCCCTGCCCCTCCTCCCTGCCCCTCTCTCCTCCCTGCCCCTCCTCCCTGCCCCTCTCTCCTCCCTGCCCCTCCTCCCTGCCCCTCCTCCCTGCCCCTCTCTCCTCCCTGCCCCTCCTCCCTGCCCCTCTCTCCTCCCTGCCCCTCCTCCCTGCCCCTCCTCCCTGCCCCTCTCTCCTCCCTGCCCCTCTCTCCTCCCTGCCCCTCCTCCCTGCCCCTCTCCTCCCTGCCCCTCTCTCCTCCCTGCCCCTCCTCCCTGCCCCTCTCTCCTCCCTGCCCCTCCTCCCTGCCCCTCTCTCCTCCCTGCCCCTCCTCCCTGCCCCTCCTCCCTGCCCCTCTCTCCTCCCTGCCCCTCCTCCCTGCCCCTCCCTCCTCCCTGCCCCTCCCTCCTCCCTGCCCCTCCTCCCTGCCCCTCTCTCCTCCCTGCCCCTCCTCCCTGCCCCTCTCTCCTCCCTGCCCCTCCTCCCTGCCCCTCTCTCCTCCCTGCCCCTCCTCCCTGCCCCCCTCCCTGTCCCTCTCTCCTCCCTGCCCCTCTCTCCTCCCTGCCCCTCTCTCCTCCCTGCCCCTCCTCCCTGCCCCCCTCCCTGCCCCTCTCTCCTCCCTGCCCCTCCTCTCTGCCCCTCTCTCCTCCCTGCCCCTCCTCCCTGCCCCCCTCCCTGCCCCTCTCTCCTCCCTGCCCCTCTCTCCTCCCTGCCCCTCCTCCCTGCCCCTCTCTCCTCCCTGCCCCTCCTCCCTGCCCGTCTCTCCCTGCCCCTCCTCCCTGCCCCTCTCTCCTCCCTGCCCCTCCTCCCTGCCCCTCTCTCCTCCCTGCCCCTCTCTCCCTGCCCCTCTCTCCTCCCTGTAGGATGCGGGCAGCAGCCCCTGTGTAGGCTGCACGGCAGATTGTTTGCTGTGGCCAGGCTGACTGGCCCTGCTGACAAGGCCCAGCTTTAGGACCTGAGCAGGCTGGGCTGGGTAGGTAGGGTCGCCACGGGCCCGAGAAGCAGACAACAAGCTTAAAAGCCCGGCTATGTCGAGGTCTTGGGGCAGGGCTGATGGCACAGGAGAGACCAACGGGCCTGGGAGGACCCCAGAAGGCAGGCTGGGTGGGGGCCCACGGCTTCGCCACAGTGCTCAGCCACCCTGAACCACAAGTGAACGGCGACAGTTCACACCAACTCCCCGAGCTGTGCTCAGAGGAAGCGGCAGGAGCGCAGCCTCACTTCTCCAGGTGGGCGTCAGGGTGAAAGCCCCTCCTCTGACTCCCGCCTGGTTAAAATATTAACCAATTACCACGCCGCTCTTGTGTACACGGAGCAGGAGGGTGCAGCACACTACAGAGAAAACGGTTCTGACACACACCCGTCACAAGCAGGACCTCATCAAAGCTCTGCCTTCCCGTGCAGCCTGCAGGCACCACCGGCAATGCTGGCTTCAGACACCCGCTTCCAAACACGCCAGCTGCCACTGCAATTCCTGAAAAGGAGAAGACCCTAAAACCAAAGAGAAAGAACTAAACAATCACAGCTGTGGCAACGCTGAAGCTGCCGAGCGGGAGAAGGAAGCGGCACAGACTTCCAAGAGGGTCTGGGGGGCTGGGCACGGGGGCTCACGCCTGTCATCCCAGCATTTTGAGAAGCTGAGGCGGGAGGATCGCTTGAGCCCAGGAGTTTAAGACCAGCCTGGACAACATAGTAAGACCCCTGTCTCTATACAAAATAAAAAAGTTAGCCAGGCGTGGTGGCGCACACCTGTAGTCCCAGCTACTTGGGAGGCTGAGGGGGGAAAATCGCTTGAGCCCAGAAGATGGGGCTGCAGTGAGGCGAGATCACCATTGCACTCCAACCCGGGCAACAGAGCAGGAGGCTGTCCTGGGTGCTCCCCTCGCCCATATCTCGAGGGACAAAGCTCTCCGGGTGACCAGAACCCTTGGCAGGCCTCTTCCGTGAGACGGGTTCCCTCACTGTCCTCCCCCTCGGCACAGGTCTCACAGTCTGTATGAGCCACAGGCACCCAGGATTCGTGACCACCAGGCGGACGGGCGGCCTGGCTCCCTCTTGAGCACCCAGCTCGCAGGCAGTAGAGTTCATTTTGCTAGATAATTATTACACTATAAATACACATCTAAAGACAGGAGAACATAAATTATGGCCCACGGAAAGTTTGAAAGGGGCCTCCTAATCCCTAATTTAAGAATATATGTGTCCATTAAAGAGAGACGATCTCTGGTTGGACTTGTCTGGGCAGTTCATTCCTGTGTTGCGTATATTTTTGTCTTTTTCAGAAGCTAAAACTCGATCTTGCTCAGCAATTGTTCAATGAAAACATCCCTCTCCCGCCTCTGAGAGTCCATCTTTCTTTGGGAAGGAGTGATTTTTTCCCATTGGACGTGCTCTGAGTATGATAAAAACTTTGAAACGTTTTGACGGGTAGCGATAGAACTTCTAAACTTTTCCATTTTAGTAAACTTCACAGTGAGGCACACACAAGGCTGAGTGCACACGGGACATGGGTGTTCACCAGCCCACTGCACCCTGCGCCGGCCCACAGCCCAGAGGCCTCCACCGGGGAGGGCGGTGGGAGGTGATTCCCCGCCTGCAGTAACAGCACCCTGTGGAGTCCCAGGGCGTCCTCTCCACCTGTGCAACCCGGCTTTAAACTCACTTGTGGAGCTGTGCGCAGCAGTGGCTCGCTGCAGGTGGCTGCTGTGGCCTCCGTGTCAGTGCTGAGTGTCTGCCCCACTCTTCACGGGGTGGGTGCCGCGGCCTCCGTGTCAGTGCTGAGTGTCTGCCCCACTCTTCACGGGGCGGCTGCCAGGGCCTCCGTGTCAGTGCTGAGTGTCCGTCCCACTCTTCATGGGGTGGCTGCCGTGGCCTCCGTGTCAGTGCTGAGTGTCTGTCCCACTCTTGATGGGGTGGCTGCCATGGCCTCCGTGTCAGTGCTGAGTGTCCGTCCCACTCTTCACGGGGTGGGTGCCGTGGCCTCCGTGTCAGTGCTGAGTGTCCGTCCCACTCTTCGCGGGGCGGCTGCCGTGGCCTCCGTGTCAGTGCTGAGTGTCCGTCCCACACTTCGCGGGGCGGCTGCCGTGGCCTCCGTGTCAGTGCTGAGTGTCCGTCCCACTCTTCATGGGGTGGCTGCCGTGGCCTCCGTGTCAGTGCTGAGTGTCCGTCCCACTCTTCATGGGGTGGCTGCCGTGGCCTCCGTGTCAGTGCTGAGTGTCCGTCCCACTCTTCATGGGGCGGCTGCCGGGGCCTCCGTGTCAGTGCTGAGTGTCCGTCCCACTCTTCCTGGGGTGGCTGCCGCGGCCTCCGTGTCACTGCTGAGTGTCCGTCCCACTCTTCATGGGCGGCTGCCGTGGCCTCCGTGTCAGTGCTGAGTGTCCGTCCCACTCTTCGCGGGGTGGCTGCCGGGGCCTCCGTGTCAGTGCTGAGTGTCCGTCCCACTCTTCGCGGGGTGGCTGCCGGGGCCTCCGTGTCAGTGCTGAGTGTCCGTCCCACTCTTCGCGGGGTGGCTGCCATGGCCTCCGTGTCAGTGCTGAGTGTCCGTCCCACCCTTCGCGGGGCGGCTGCCGGGGCCTCCGTGTCAGTGCTGAGTGTCCGTCCCACCCTTCGCGGGGCGGCTGCCGCGGCCTCCGTGTCAGTGCTGAGTGTCCGTCCCACCCTTCGCGGGGCGGCTGCCGCGGCCTCCGTGTCAGTGCTGAGTGTCCGTCCCACCCTTCGCGGGGCGGCTGCCGCGGCCTCCGTGTCAGTGCTGAGTGTCCGTCCCACCCTTCGCGGGGCGGCTGCCGCGGCCTCCGTGTCAGTGCTGAGTGTCCGTCCCACTCTTCGCGGGGTGGCTGCCGCGGCCTCCGTGTCAGTGCTGAGTGTCCGTCCCACTCTTCATGGGGTGGCTGCCGTGGCCTCCGTGTCAGTGCTGAGTGTCCGTCCCACTCTTCATGGGGCGGCTGCCGCGGCCTCCGTGTCAGTGCTGAGTGTCCGTCCCACTCTTCACGGGGCGGCTGCCAGGGCCTCCGTGTCAGTGCTGAGTGTCTGTCCCACTCTTCACGGGGTGGCTGCTGTGGCCTCCGTGTCAGTGCTGAGTGTCCATCCCACTCTTCACGGGCACTGGGGATACTTCCAAGTTTTGGGCAGTTCTGGAGTTGGCGTGTGGCCCCCTGTGGGTCCCTGGGACCCCTGCAGCAGTCTGAGAGGGGAGATCTACATTGACGAGCACACTAAGGTGATATTCACTGATTTCATGGAGCTGGCATTGCACGGATGTGGCAAACGCTGCCCGAGGTGGTAAAACTGCCGGCGCTGGCGTGGGAACCAGGCAGAGGCCGGGCTGTGCTGGGCAGGGTCTCTCCCAGGGTCAATCCCTCAGCACTAAACAAAAAGCTACCTTCACTTACGAGGGAAGCAGGAGAAGTGATTCCTTGTGTTGAACCCCAGGCCTGGGAGATGGGGTCTTGGGCTGGGTGGGATGAGATGAGGCTCTAGGGAGTCCTCCGCCCAGAGGGATGACACGGCCCTCGTCTCTCGGGGGAGCGTGCCTGCATCTGAGTCGTCAGCTAAAGCAGCTGCTCGTTTTCACGGACACCATATTTTGCCAGAACGATTGACAGACAGACCTCGGTGGCTAACAGGCATTTTCTCCAGAAGGGCGGACGAGCCTGCCTCTTCCAGCAGCAGCGGATGCTATCTGTTGCCAATGACAAAATTTAAGCTTTCAAGGAGACCCGAGGGTGTTGGAAAACGTATTCCTCCCAGAGGCTGGCGGCGTCCCCACCACAGAGACCCCTCCACGGAGCTCGGCCATTCTGAGGAAGGTGCTGCTCGCACTGGGTGCCAGACGTGCCGCGTCGAGACTCCCACACCCTGGGTGGCTGGGATTTCCCGGGACCTGTGTGTGCGGCTCCCAGATCACGCCCTGGCGGAAGGAGACCTCCCCGTGCATGGGTACTTTTTTCACAAAAATGTTACTTATGTAAACATGTGATTGTGTTATTTTTAAAACGAACTAATAAATATTTAAAAACTGATGGCCATGACCAACAGATGGAACCCACATGGACAAAAGCTCCGGGGTCCTCAGTAGCTGGAAGAGGGAAGTGGCCAGGCCACCGGGGCGGCCAGCGAGGCTCTGCGGGGCCATTTCGATGGTGGCATGTGGTTTTCTTCTTAATAAATGAATGATGCAGTCTCTTCACTACGTAAGGAGTCCACAGACACAGGGAGCCCCCAGGCAATGGACGTGACAGTTCCCATCCTCCATACGCTCAGCGTCCACACAGACAAAGAGGGAGAGCCAAACCCTGGCTGACTATGCACAGCACCACGGCCTCCGCGAGGAAACACAGTGCCCCCCACATTCCGGAAGCTGTGACAGGAGCCACCCGATGGCTGGCGACACTGCGGTGACTTGGGAGCGTTCGGCTCTCTGGCTGCGGAGAGGCTGACCTGGGGGTGGGTACCGTCGGGCAGGCCTGGGCCTGAAGGCTCAGCCTGCCCAGAGGAGACGATAGCATCCTGAGGGGGACGCTGAGGCCACGAGGAGTGAGCAATGTGCCCAACTCTGCAGTGTCGGGGCAGAGCTGGGACTCTGGTTCCAGAGGCACCGCCCTCGCCAGCCCTGTTCTACACGGGGTTTCGTGAGAAATGCTAACGCCTGGAAATGTCGGGCTGTCACGCCAGTGGAGCGGCCACCGAGGAGCCATCTTAAATCTCTTTATCTTAGCGTTAATGGTGGTTAATTCTCAAAGTTAAACTAAAAATTAGAAATTCACTTCTAGCTAGGATGCGCAAAAAGGCGGCAGCTCCATGCTACCGCTGGGGTGTTCAAATCGCCGCCACCTGAGCCTGGGCTGTACCGGGAGCCACACGTATCAGGAGCTTCGGGGTGGGGGGAGCTACGGGGTGGGGGCTGCAGGGCTGCTGTTGAGGCACACACCACAATCCTGCCCTGAGGGCCTTGGCGTCTGGGGAGCCGGGCAGACCAATGCTGGGTGAAGAAAGCCCATCGCCACCTCTGCTCACCACTAAGGGCTGACGCCACCTGACCCCGCATCCACTCACAGCCGCCTGGTTTCCAGAGACCAGAGTGGGCAAGACTCATCCCTGCCACCATGCGTCCCTCATCCCCCAGTAACTCTAAGCACACGTGTAGAGCTTTAACACGTCACACCCGATGGAAATAGCACATGGCATGAAAGGCCTTCGGGAGGCTGTATCCTGGATGCTGTCCTGGCCCGAAGGCACCATCTTACAGCCCAGGGTCCTGCCCGGGAGAGTTCTTTATGTGGAGGCAGAGGCAGCCCAAGGTCCGGCCAGCCTCCTTCCCGCCTGCTCACCCTCCTGCTCCTGACCACCTCAAACAGGTCACTTTTGTGGCTGTCCCTAAAGAAGGCACTAGGAAGAACCGTGCTTTTAGTTAAGGACCAAAATTGAGGGTTGTATAAATGTCTGAAATATTAGCACCTTTTATGGCAAAACGACAGACAGCATTCAGTTACAATTCATTCAGAGCAGAGTTCTATTCATCCATGGGATCAGTGGCAAACACCTTTGCGGGAGAAGACCCCGCTGGTCTTCAGAACCATCCGCCAATGACACATTTCCTGGCGTCACTCTGCCAGTGTACGCACCAATGCCCCGGGTGCGGCTATATCCGGAGCTCTGCGCTAGGAATGCCGTCTCCTCTCAGGGTCAGCAGGTGCGGGCTCTCCCCATGGAGGGTCTACTGCCCGCGGGAGGGTCCTGCCCACCAATGCTGACAAGGTGCCTTGAACCACTCCAAGGTGGTGAGCTCACCTCTGCCCAAAACCAGGGCGGGGACTGTGGCAGTGATGGGAAGATGTACTTGGCTGCTCGGCCGGTTTGCAATGCGTTCACTCAAACAACAACAGCAAAAACCATGAAACGATTCTGAAAACCGGGAGTCACCGCGGGAAGGAGACATTGCCAGACCAGCAGGTGCAGATGGCAGCTTGGCTCCCAGCTTCTGAGGAGCTGGGTCAGACACAGGCCTCAGGGGCCAGGCCGTGGCAAGGACGCCTCCCCACGGCCTCACAGCCCTGGCAGCCTTCAGGAAAGCACAGGAAGGCCAACGTGTCCTGACAGGGGCAGAGCTGCATGGGGAAGAGTGTGAGGCGGCAGGTGGACGAGCCTGGCACGCAGAGGCACTCGGGACCCCCCACCAGGGCAGACGCAGCGGGAAAGCGGAAGCCGATCTCACCCAGCCAAATGCCCAAGAGCAAGCCTGGCCTGTGTGGGCACCTGGGAACGCTGAGGGTCAGGGTCCACGGATCTTTCTGGAATGCCACTGGGCGCGTGCGCACCCTGGGAACGTTGAGGGTCGGGGTCCACGGATCTTTCTGGAATGCCACTGGGCACGTGGGCACCCTGGGAATGCTGAGGGTCGGGGTCCACGGATCTTTCTGGAATGCCACTGGGCGCATGGGCACCCTGGGAATGCTGAGGGTCGGGGTCCATGGATCTTTCGGGAATGCCACTGGGCGCGAGGGGCTCTCTGGGGGCCCGTGTGTCCAGCAGTCAGACTTCAGATCCAAGTGGGATGGGGGAGCCCTCCAGGAAGAGGGGTGTGAGCCCGAGATCCCCTGGGACTTCCTGCACCTCCCATAGGATAAGGCCGGCATGCCTGGCAGTGAGCCTCGGTGTCTTTACAGAACAGGAGAAGCTCGTGAGGAGGACGAGAGGCCTGGGCCACCACTGCCTTCTGGAGGCTCCTCCAACCTGTCCAAAAACTTCCCCTGGACACCAAAGTGCTCCGTCACTTTCAAGGTTCAGACCTCAGCACTGCCTCTGGCTTCAGGAAAGCCTGTGTCCCCAAGCTCCCTGAGGCCGCACCTCCAGCTCCCACCCAAGCTCCCTGAGGCCGCATCCTCCGGCTCCCAATCTTGCTCCCAGCTGACAGGCAAAGTCCACATCTGCCAGTGGAAGTCCCCTGCAGCTTCCAACAGTGAGAACTGCTCTGTGCCGGCAAATCTGCATGAAAACGCACACAAACATCCACACCCAGGCACACATCTCCACGCGTGAACACACACACGTGCACACACATCCGTGGAACACACAGCCACATGCATGAGCCCTACACACGCCACACATGTTCTCACTCATGCTCTCACTCATGCTCACATATACAACCATGTACGCGAGCACACCTTATACACACACATCCACAACTGTGTGACGCACGCCCCACGCACATCTGCACCAGGTCTGCACACACACGGACACCCACGCAACATTTGCACATTCAAACCCAGGCACACACACGCATGCCTTAAACACATCCACACCCACGTAGACACACTGCATTTGGAGGCCCCGATATTCCCAGAAAGATCCATAACACACAGTCCCCGTGGGCCCCTCGTGAGCAAGTCTGATAAGAACGTATTTTGCATATTGGAAAAAGACAACAGAATTACTTATTACTCTCAGCTGCTTTTTTCATGTCATGAAAAGGGCAGGAGAAGGTGCAGTTTGCACACAAGTGCAGGACACACAGATACATGTGCACACACAAAAACACTATGCACACAAGAACACACACGTGCACACACAGACGCACACGTGCACACAGATGCACAGGTGCACACACAGATGCACTCGTGCACACACACTCGTGCACATGTGCACACACAGACGCATACGTTCACACACAGATGCACAACACACACGTGTACACACAGGTATGGTACACACACACTCTGGATGCACACAGAATGCACACACTCATGCCCAGCACAAACTGGCACACACAGACACGCAGATGCACCAGAGACTGGGAGGGTGGAGACGCCGCCTTCCCGGCCGGGTTCATCCAGCAAACAGCATGTTCCATACCTGGGAGGGAACGAGATGTCCAGTTCATACAGTCTGTCCTTAAAGACAGACAACTCCTTGTCAAACTCCAAGAGCTAAAGAAAAGAAAGAGCAGAAAATAAAGTCACACTGGTTTTCCTCGCTGGGGGCACGTGTGTCTGTGTGCAGCTGGGACGCTCAAATGCTCGGTGTGACATCTGCCCTTCCCAGAGCCGCCACATCTGTCACCAGAAAGCTCTGTGGTGCCAGCAGGCTCTGGTGTCCGCCTGCCTCTGCTGCAGACAGTGGGACCTGCCCTGCCCGTTATAGATGTGCTCTGCCCACCCAGAAAGCTTTCTCTGTTGGGGATGCCAGAGAAGCACTCATGGCCTCGGGCACTGCCGTGGCAGCCCCAGTAGCAGCCCCTCTCGGCCTCTCCTCCCTAGTGCTGGCTCCCCCAGCAGAAGGAACACAGCTCCTGTCCTGCCCAGAGTGTCAAGTAACCTGCAGAGTGAGCAATGTCAGCTTTGTGAGAACAGGTCAGGGAAAATGGCCCCAAGGTGCACACTGGTGAGATTCTGGCAGCAGCTCGGGGGCAAAATGTTCATTCCCACATGCACGGGAGGCAGCAAATGGCCTTGCCCCCTGAGACTCTTCCAAAACAAGCCCCAGGCGGGCATCGCCTCCCACACCTGCAGGACTGGCCCACCGTATTTCTGAGCGGTCACCACACACACCCTCCCACCGCAGCAGGACTGGCCCGGCCGTGTTCCTGAGTGTCACCACAAACACCCTCCCACCCCTGCAGAACTGGCCTGACCGTGTTTCTGAGTGTCACCACACACACCCTCCCACCCCTGCAGGACTGGCCCGACCGTGTTCCTGAGTGTCACCACGCACATCCTCCCACCGCAGCAGGACTGACCCGGTCGTGTTTCTGAGTGTCACCACGCACACCCTCCCACCCCTGCAGGACTGGCCCGACCATGTTCCTGAGTGTCACCACACACACCCTCCCACCCCTGCAGGACTGACCCGACCGTGTTTCTGAGTGTCACCACGCACACCCTCCCACCGCAGCAGGACTGGCCCGACCGTGTTCCTGAGTGTCACCACACACACCCTCTCAACCCTGCAGGACTGGCCCGGCCATGTTCCTGTGCGGTCACCACGCACACCCTCTCTGGTGCTATTCATTAGTCATGGCCCCACAGCTGTGCAGGGCATGGCACTGAGCTAGAGCTCCCTCAAAACCACACCATATCCCAGCTCTTCCTGTGACCTCGTCCATTATCCCTGAAACGGGCAATCAGCAGCCTCATGCACACAGTCATTACCCTGTGCCAGGCTGCTACCTGAGCCACCGGCCCAGGCCTCCTGCCTGGAGCACAGGCGTTCACAGCCCCACTGCCTCCTGCCTCCTAAGAGGGCTCCAGTTCCCCTTCCAGGGAGCAACTCCCTCCCTCCAGCACCCACAGCCTCTGGGAAGGGCCCCAAGTCAGCTCCTAAATGGGGTGGGGATGCAGCGGAGGCCTCAGGAGACGGATGCCCCTCCTCAAAGGCAGAGTAGGGGCATGGGCTCTGGAGCAATTCTGCACATGCGTGTTTATGTGTACGCAGGCATGTGTTTGCATGCAGGCACGTTTATGCATGCACAGGCATGTGTGTGTTTGCATGCAGATGTGTTTATGCGTGTACAGGCATGTGTGTTTGCATGCAGGCATGTGTTTATGTGTGCAAAGCCATGTATGTTTGTATGCAGGCATGTTTGTGCATGCAGGCACATGTTTATGCATACACAGGCATGTGTGTGTTTGCATGCAGGCACGTGTTTATGTGTGCACAGGCATGTGTGTGTGTGTGCATGCAGGCATGTTTATGTGTGCACAGGCATGTGTGTGTTTGCATGCAGGCATGTTTATGTGTGCACAGGCATGTGTGTGTTTGCATGCAGGCACATGTTTATGTGTGTGCAGGCATGTGTGTGTGCATGCAGGCACGTGTTTATGTGTATGCAGGCATGTGTGTGTTTGCATGCAGGCATTTACTCAGATACATTCACACACAGGCCTATAAACACGCATCATCTCTAGGTCATTCTGGAGCTTGAGTTTGAGGCTTCCCCACATCAGAGATGCAGCAGGGTCCCCAGTCCAGCGTGGGCCCTGCTGGCTTCTCAGGTGTGGAGGTGAGGAGGCAGCAGGGAGGCTGCCAGCGCTAGGTGCCATGCGGTTCTTGGCTCTGCGGGCACCAGCTATGAGACTAGGAGCCCAGATTTCCCTAAGGCCTGTCCAGGAGCATCTATGAGATCTGCTGAGAGTCAGAAAGGAGCCACTGCCATCCTGTGGCTTTCACCAAAATGCTGATGGCAGGTTCCCTGAATCTCTATGATACAACATGTTTCGAGATTTCAGGAAGGCACTGGCAGGAGGGGATCAGATCTCCCCTGCACCACCAAACCCTCTCATTCCTCCCAATGTAACTCAGACCTTTCAAGAATCCCAAGTATGGTTTTTAAGTTATTTATTGATTTATTGAAACAGAGTCTCCCTCTGTCACCCAGGCTGGAGTGCAGTGGTGTGATCTCGGCTCACTGCAACCTCTGCCTCCTGGGCTCAAGTGATTCTCCTGCCTCAGCCTCCCGAGCAGCTGGAATTACAGGCGTGTGCCACCACTCCTGCTAAGTCTTTATTTTTTGTAGAGACGGGGTCTTGCCACATTGTCCTGGCTTGTCTGAGACTACTGGCCTCAAGCAATCCTCCTGCCTCGGCCTCCCCAAGTGTTCTACCGTGCCCAGCCCCAAGTATGTTTCTATATTACTGCCATGCATAAGTCCACAAAAAGCAGCTCGCCTTACATGTTTTTAAGCTTTACACAAATGTTCTTCTTCCTTCTTCATCCCACCCTGCTCCAGAAGCTTAGCTACTCCTGGTTCTCTGTGGGACCTGCTGGTGGGGCTGTGTCTCTCCATCGCCAGGTACTGTCTTTATGGTGGCCAGTGTTCTGAAGGCTGAGTTGGCTGCTGAGAGAACTCTAAGTGTGTGGGTGGGGTTTTCCACCAGCTCTTTGATTGAACGCCTCCACTTCTCCTGGTGTGTATTTTTGTGGTTGTTCTGGAAACCCGCTGCCACTTGCATTCTTATGTAATAGGACATTTTTCCCACAATGCTTTAAAAATATTCTCTTCGTGTTTGACGTTCCGCTGTTTCACTCTGACATGTCTGTGTGTGGATTTACTTCCGTTCCTCCTGCTCAGGACTCACCATGCTTCCTGAGGTTTATGTCTTGGATAATTCTGGAAAATGCCCAGCCATTGACTCTCCAGTGTGCCCCTCGTGGACCCTCACTGTGCAAGCGCTGGGCTCTTCCCTCCTCTCCCAGCCCCGACCCTCCTGTCCCATCCTGCCACGTTTCTGTGCTGCATTCTGGGCCATTCCCCAGGCCTGCCATCCCATTCCTCAATCCCTTCTCCAGCTGTGTCTACTCCGGCACTTAATTCATCCCTGGAGCTTTTAATTTTAATGATAATACTTCTATGAATCCTACTTTTTTTTATCTGTTGGGATTTTTTTCATAGTGTGGTACTTATGTTTCTAATTCTGTCATGCTTTTAATAATTTACAATATTATAATTTGTATCAATTATTCGATGATTTGGCATTATTGACGGTCTGTCCTGCCTTTGTTGTATTTCTGGACTCTTGCTATCTGTGGAATGTGTCCTTATGTGGTTCACAGTTTGCGACTGTAAGATCATCTTTGGTGGGTCTTGATTTTTGGGAATTTTTTTAGTTGTGACAATGAATGTGGACCTGCCCTCCAAAGTGACCGACTGGGTCCCTGCACCGCACTGGCCTCCCACAGCTTGGAGTCACCCAGGGTGACTGTTTATGGCTCTTCTCAGCAAGCCTCCGCATGGCACCCCCAGGCTCCGCCCCACCGTGCTGTCCCCCACCAGCCGTGCCATCCTCAGCAAGCTTCCTCGTGGCACCCCCAGGCTCCTCCCCCACCGGTGCTGCTCACCTGCTGAGCACACTATTCCCAGGCTCCTCCCCACCGTGCTGTCCCCTGCCACCCCCAGAGCTCCATGGCAGGGATGTGTCTGTCTGTCTTGTTAACCCAGAGCAGGGCCTGGCTCGGAGCAGGCACCCAGAGTGCTGTCAAATGAACACATGCCCCCGCAGTGCACTGCAGTGCCTTTCCCGTTCCCAGCGTGTGGTCTCCAGACAATCTAGGCATTTGCTTTCTTTCTCACATCAAGTTACTGCCTCGATGACACTCCAGTAAAACTTGAAAAGCTGGAGATGCAAGTTCATAGCAGTCTCAGGGGCCCGTGCCACCCAGAGACAGGCATGTGGCACCCGAAGACGCCATGACCTCTGCAGAGCACACCAGGGAGTCGAGGTCGAACCAGACGTGGCACGAAGCCTGGCGGTCCCAGCACATTTTTAGTCTAAGAATCCAAAGAGCCTGGCTTTGTGTTTTGCTTTTGCCAAGTGTGTATTTATATTATGCGGACGCAAACTCTTTCTGAAATTCCCCCTGGAAACGAGATGCTCTCACCAGATGCCAAATTCTTTCTCTGAAAGTGGGTCCCTCTCCCCGCGCTTACGGTGGAAACACTGCCTGCTGTGTCCCAAGATGCAGGGCGGTGGCCCTGTCTGCCACAGAGTTAGACCTGGGGCTTCTCCTCAAACTCCCCTCAGGAAGACAGTGGACAAAGGACCGCCCAGGAAGGACAGGCCCAGCTGTGCAGATGGGAAATCGAGTGTCCTCCTGCCTTGACCTGGGCCACAGGAGAGAGGGGCCCGGGCGTCATGAGGAAGCACACGCTGCGCCACAGTCACCCCGTACCAGAGATGGGCACAGAGGAAAGGAGAGTCCTCAGCAAAGCTCCCGCTCAGGTGAGCCAGAATGACAGCTCTGCTGTGTGGGGCCCTCCGATGCCACGTCCTTAATGAAGTTGTCCCAGATCAGCATTCCTCCAACCTTCTGCAGTAACCCCAGAGCTTTCACAGCTGTGGGGGACGCAGTCCTGGACAGCACCAAAGTGCAGGGGCACAGATGGCCTCTTGCAATGAGGGCTCTGCTCACAGTGGGCCCACAGCTCTCATGGAGCACTCAGGGAGCTCTGGAGCCCAGAAGGACCATCGCCCCTCGCAGGCGTGCGGCACAGCGTCCGACCCTGGCTCTGCCTCCAGCAACCACCAGCACCCCTCAAGTCCTCAGCACCCCCAATCCTCGGTGCTGGCCCTGCGCCTGTCTGGGCTGCAGCCAGGCCTGGGCTGTGCCTTCCCACGTGGGCCTTTGAGGGCCTGGGGCTGCTGGGGCTGCTCCACCTCCTAGAAGCAGCAGGTGCTGCAGAGAGGCTGGGCATGTGAGCAGAGGGAACGAGTAGCTGGAGCTCTTGGCCGACATGAATTCGTTTAGCTTCAGAGAGCAGAGCATCGGGCTTCCTGCACGGTGTGGCTATCGCCCAGGGTGGGTCATCCCTGCCTCTGGCCGCCAGGGTCCACGGCGTGGGGTCTGTGAGCACGGTGCTGCGTGGCTGAGCACTGAAGTCGTGAGGCCGCAGCCCTGAGTGAGTGTCCCCAGCCTGGTGAATGCACCGGGCACAGTGAGCACGGGACTGCGCATCAAGGGGCACATGAACAAGAATAGGGAGAACAGGCCTGGGGGCTCTGAACAGGGCCGGGGGGCTCTGAGGACGCCAGGGCTACCTCCATGGGCTGGCATGGGCATGGGGCCGGGGCTCCTGCAGGGCAAGGGGGTCACTGATGCTTACGGCTGGGGCTCCTGCAGGGTGAGGAGGGCGCCGGGCCATAGGACACAGACTGTTCACTGTAGCCGGACACCCCTAAGAGCCCCCCACCACCTCCCTTCCCGAGAGCTTCGATGTTAGCAGGAATGGGGGTGCCTAGGGACACACCCTGACGTGGAGCCCCACCTACTGGAACTTCCGATGCTGGGCCCCTCCGGCTACCACAGCACAGCAGCGAGCGAAGCCCCAGGCAGCCCCTAACGCCTGTTGGTGCAGGTTCTGGAAGCCGGAAATCCCAGGCTGAGGTGTTTCTGAACCACTCCAGGCCTGTGCACCCTTTGCAAGTTCCTGAGGCAGAAGCCACGGAGTGTGGCCACAGCTTCTGTCTGGCATAGCCCATGAGGTGCCTCAGGGGATAAGATCCCCGACCCTCCTCTGTACACTCGTGGGTGGAGAGACCTTCGCCCAGATCACAGGATTCTGAGGACCCCTCACTACCCCGGGGGTCTTCCCTGGTGCATCCAAGCTGGCATTGAGGGGCCTGGGGACTTCCTGTCCCCCTAAGGACACTGCTGGTCCCTGGGGGCTCCGAGCGTGTGGACGGGCATGACCTCACTGAGGCCTGGGCCACGCTGACCTGCTGCACACTCAGGGCCTCAGTCAGAAGCATACCATGCACAGTGCTCTGGAAATCAGAACGCCGCCTTCGGGGAGAAAAGTCTCTGCAACTCCTCGCCCTAAATGTAAACAGAGTTCAATATCACTGTTGGCTGAACCAATGATTTGCATTGACAGGGAAACGTGATGGCAGAAAAATTAAAAACCCAGCTTTCCAATCCTTTTCAGGAGGAACGCGGGTCTGACTCCAAGTGACGAAACCCGACCCTCAGGAGACAGGGCCACCGGACACCGTGGGAGAGTCCCACAGCCACAGGAGACCCCACGTGGGCCACATCCACAGACAGCAGCTCTCAGCCTTGTGCTCCTCATGAGAGGAGACAAAGGACGGTCTAAGGCTTTTCAGCAGCTCTGGGGGTCCTTCCTCAGCACCTGCCCATAGATAAGACAGTCCATGACAATAGGAAAACAGCCGAGCTGGGGTCAGCTGGGGACCCATTCCATGGTGCTGTGCTGTCGGGTCAGCTGGGGACCCACGTCATCGCACTGGCCCATGGGGTCAGCTGGGACCCAACGACATTGCACTGGCCCATAGGGTCAGCTGGGGACTCAGGTCATGGTGCTGGGCTGTGGGGTCGGCCGGGCACCCACACCATGGTGCTGGGCTGTGGGGTCAGCCAAGGACCCATGACATCGCACTGGCCTGTGGGGTCAGCCAAGGACCCACACCACGGCACTGTGTTGTGGGGTCAGCCAGGGACCCACAACATTGCACTGGCCTGTGGGGTCGGCCGGGGACCCACGCCATGGTGCCGGGCTATGGGGCTTGGCTTTCCAGCCTCTCTGCTCCGCTGTGGCCCAGCCCTCAACAGCCACCAAGTCATCCATCCAGGCTGTTTGGCAAGAGTTCTGCACACACACAGTCACGTGTCACGGAACGACGGGGATACGGTCTGAGAAACGCACCCTTAGGCGATTTCGTTGTGGGACATCACAGCGCGTGTACGCTCCCTGCCTGGGCTGTACGGTGGGAGGCCTGTGGCTCCAGGGCTGCAGACCCGCACAGCAGGCCACCCGTAACACACTGTAAGTACCTGCGCATCTGAACGTACCTAAACGTAGAGAGGGAACAGTAAAAACAAGGTCTAAAGAAGAAAAAGCGTGCGCCTCTGTGGAGCCCCACTCACGAAGGGAGCTGGCAGGGCTGGGACGGGCTCGGGGTGAGCTGGTGAGTGGGCGGGGGTGAGCGGGAAGGCCTGGGATCAACTGTGCACTGCAGACTTTAGAAATGCCCAGCGCTGAGAGTAACAGAATGTCAGACTTTATAAATACGGAGCGCTGAGACGCTGAGAGTAACATAATGTACTGAAATGTATTTTCTCATAATAAGTTAACCTTAACTTATTGTAACTTTTTTACTTTACAAACTTTAACATTTTTCAACGTTTTCACTCTTTTGTCAAGTAGTACTTGGCTTAAAACACATTGTATAACTGTATAAAATATTCTGTTTATATATTCTATAAACTTTTTGCCTATTCTTTATATTTAATATTTCAAAATCTTAAAACATTTTTTGATAACAATGAAGACAATGACACAGACATGAGCCTAGGCCCGCACAGGGTCAGGATCATCGACGCTCCTCTCTGCCGCCTCTGCGTCCCACGGAAACGCCCTCAGGGGCAACCACCCGCATGGAGCCTCATCTCCTGTGATAACGGCGCCTTCTTCTCGGTGGACCTGCCTGAAGGACCTGCCTGAGGCTGTTTACAGGTACCTTTTTAAATTAAGTAGAAGGAGTGCATTACAGTAATGGTAAGAAGTGTGGGAGAAGAAATGCAGACACCAATAACACAGTTGTTGGTTGTTGCTCTAAAGTACGACACGCTGGGCATCCCTGAGTGTGCCAGACTCTCCCACAGCTGGCGGCGCAGCGGCTCCTTCACACCAGTGCCGCCACGCTGTGATGTCACAACAGTTACATCACACAGCGAGAGGAAGCTTTCAGTCCTATCGTCAGATTATCAAACATATGTAGTCTGTTGTTGACTGAAACATTATGTGACGTGACTGTATACACACACGCACACACACGTGCATACAAGTGCACGCACACATACGCATGCATACACCACACGAGTGCACACGTGTACACATGCATACACCACACACGAGTGCACATACACCACACACTAGTGCACATGCACACACATGCGTACACACCACACACGTGAGTGCACACATGTACACACATACACCACACACGTGAGTGCACACATGTACATGCACACACGTGTACACACACACTCTCCCCACACACACACACACACCACACACTTGCTTTTCAATTCCTGACCGGGCCGAGGAATTCCAGGCCAGGCAGATTCTGAGTGTGTTGCCATCTTTACTTCTGAGCTGCAAATCTGACCACCCAATGACGGGGTCCCTACGAGCAGCTCTGGGGATGCCTCCCTGGGGCCCAGGCAGAGGCAACTCCACACTGTTTGGTGTGTGCACAGGTGTGCCTGGACATATGTCTGAGGGCTGTGTGTGCCAGGTACATGTGCCAAACGTTTGTGTCTGGATACGTGTATGGCTGGACTGCAGGGGATGGCTTCAATGTCACCACTGAACACTCCCCAGTCTTCTTCAGTCTCCAAGAGAGACCTGCAGAGCCGTGTCAGGCCCCTGGAGCCCCCTCTGGGGTCAGCACCTGCTCCTGGGTGGCCAGGACCTCCCTCAGGCCTCAGCAGCTGCCGCTAGGGTCTGCCTAAACTTTCTAACTAAAAAGCAAACCACCCCCCACACACACACACCCACTCACATGCACACACCTGCTCACGCTCATGCGTGCACACACCTGCTCACACACACACCCACCCACTCATATATATATGCCTGCTGACACACACTCACACCTGCTCTCACGCACACACCCACTCATATGCATGTCTGCTCACACATGCTCAGATCACACACACTCGCCCGCTCAAATGCATATGCATACACGCTCACACACATGCTCATGAAGGCTCACATGCACACACCTGCTCACACCTGCTCATGCATGTACATGCCTGCTCACACATGCACACACCCGCTCATGTGCATGTGCCTGCTCTGACACATGCTCACACACGCTCATATGCATATGCTTGCTCACACATGCTGACACACCTGCTCACACACCAGCTCACACACTTGCCTGCTCACATGCATATGCACATACGATCACACACACGCATATGATCACACACATGCATATGATCACACACGCATACGATCACACACATGCATACTCACACAGGCTCACATGCCTATGCCTGCTCACACACGTCCGCACACATGCCTGCTCATACACGCACTTGCCCATTCACATGCATATGCACGCACACTCATGCATACTCACACAGGCTCACATGCATATGCCTGCTCACACACATCCATGCACACACGCTCACACACACTCCAATAAGCACAACCCCAAGGCAAGTTGTGGGGAAGCTGGAAAACTCCAGGAAGAAGGAGCAGGCTGGGGCTGCCCAAGGTTTTCGGTGGCTGGGGGCCCCCTCCTTCCCATGGGGACTGAATGGGATTCCTCGGCCAGCGTCCTGCCTGGGTGGTGGTGTTTCAGGACTGCTCAGTGGACCAAGGCCACTTTCCCACCCTGTCTTCTGAGTTAGAAGGCCCCCAGTTTTGGCAGTGCAAAGTAAAAATAAAAGGAAATTCGTTGTGTGGTTTGAAGTGAACTTGAACCTTCAAGCTGCTTAAACGGTACTGGAGCCGGGGGTGGAGGGGTGAGGGCCCCAGGCTGTCCTCTGTCCACTGTGATGCCCCAGGCCCATACGCGCTCGCCCCCACACACTGACCAGCCCTGAGCCTGGTGCCTGAGAGAAAACCCCAGGACAGTCCGGCTGGGAATCCCCATCGCTCACTCGTGAGGCTGTCTCCTGACAGAGGTGTCCTGGCCTGGGCCTGCCTCCATCCTCATCGGACACGGGCTCACCGTGCTGCTCCCACGTCGGCACTGTGCCAGACACTCCAAACACACGGTCTTTACCCCACGGGCCTTCCCACCTACAGGGGAGGCAGAGGTACACACGACTGTGATACAAATGCAAAGCTGCGCAGGGACCATGGCGGCCGTGTGGCGGGGGGATCCCGCGTGGCGGGAGGGTCCCGGCGTGTCCCTGCTCAGCCACTGGTTCTGAGAAGTCGGAGGGAGCCTCGCCCTGCATGGCCGGCATGGGGGCTGTTGCCCCCGGAATGATGTGGGTGAGGGCCCCTGCTGCGGCTGGAACAAAATACCAGACAGGAGAGGTTTCTGATTAGAAGCTGCGCACGTTGCTGTTGAATTGATAATTTGTATCTCTCTGAGATTTTTCACAAACATGATCACCAATTTCGCATGGTCTCCCACATTCTTCTTGATTACAAAGTGAAGGCAGGCAGGGCCGTGTGGACAATGACAAGGCAGCGGCTGATCCTGCCCATCTGTCAGGAGCTGTCCCGGCCGCCGCTCACGCCACTCCTGCAGAGACACCGGCGCTGATAAAGGAACGAGGCCCAGAAAATCAATGCACCTGAGGCTACAGCGGTTGCTAAACACACAGAAAACACCTCCCTCCAAGAGGCCGGTGCTGCGGAAACTCCCAAGCCCGGCCCTGGGACAGCCGAGGAAAATTTAATCTCTCCAAATCCTCACCAGGGCACTCCATCCTGCAGCCCTGACAGCCACACTTATAATTAATTATACAATTTCGATGGGAATATCGACTAAACAAAGCTATAAATCATAGAAAAAGTCAATAGGCATGGACACATTCAATCATGTCCCGGCCAATGATTACTACTCTTAAAATACAATAATTATTTTCAGGAGCCAGCCTGAATTAAATTTCTGTCAGACGGGTACAAGACCGGCGGTTGATGAAGGATGCGATGGACTTGGGGCTGCGACCGGCGCAGGCACATCCATCCTGCGGACGGAGGGTTTGCTCTCCATGGCTGCGGTGCTGTGTGTTTAACCGGACCGTGGAGATGGGATTATCTCCCCAGGCTCCCCGTCCGACCACCTTGACCCTCCGTCGATGGGGACAACTCCCAATTTCTGGGCACGACTGACTCGGCATGCCGGCACCTCGGGCAAGTGCGAGGGCACCCAGGTCAGCAGGAACCCACGGGGCGTTCCCGAAGGTGCCGTCATCCCAGGCCCCAAACAGAGAGGATCTGAGTAGCAGGACAGGAACGCCGAGGCATCGGCTCTTCTCATGAGAAACAGCCTCAGAAGGCGCCTCCTGAGCTCAGGCCGCCTTTCCACATGGGACTCCCGACGTATCGACACAGTGCACCAGGCCTCCGCAATCACACCGGGTGCCTCACGTGGCTTCAACCCCACAGTGTGTTTTCATTCAGAATCAAATCCAAAAGTTCTCTCAAATATTCAGATTAATTTTCCTCTAAAGGTAGGAAACACTGTACGGTATGGTGGCTACCGACAGCAGGGGCGTGCTCTGTGTCAAAATGCTGAGAGAAAAGGACGACTTTGGATCCACATGAAAGACAATTGCTTCCAGATGCTCTAGACACACCCCTCCATGCCGCACCCCCTCCATGCCGCACCCCCCTCCATGCCGCACCCCCTCCACGCCACACCCCCTCCATGCCCCATGCCCCTCCACGCCCCGTGCCCCTCCATGCCACACCCCACTCCATGCCACACCCCTCCACGCCACACCTCCTCACCACGCCCCTCCACGCCACACCTCCTCACCACGCCCCTCCACGCCACACCTCCTTGCCACACCCCTCCACGCCACACCTCCTCCACACCACGCCCCTCCACACTGCACCCCCTCCACATCACACGCCCTTCCATGCCGCACCCCACTCCACGCAGCCCCGGCTGGGACCTGTCCCCCGCCACCACCCTACCTGTGGCTGAGGGAGCCTCCCTCTTCCCTGTCTCCTAGCTCCTTCCAAAACATTCCATCTCCCTGGGCTTCCCTGGCATCCTCCTCCAAGGGACCCTCCACTTTTTCATGCCCTGTGCAAGGTCCCCGGAGACTTTGCTCCCCTGGCACTGAGGAGCCAGCTCTGCTAGGGACCCTGAAAGCACCTCCTCCAAGTGACGGCAGCCCTGTCTCCCTCCTGGGCACCTGCCTCCACCCAGACACCTCCTGGGCACCCGCCTCCACGCAGACGCCTCCTGGGCACCCGCCTCTACCCAGACACCTCCTGGGCACCCGCCTCCACCCAGACACCTCCTGGGCACCCGCCTCCATCCAGAGACCTCCTGGGCACCCGCCTCCATGAAGACACCTCCTGGGCACCTGCCTCCACCCAGACACCTCCTGGGCACCTGCCTCCATCCAGACACCTCCTGGGCACTCGCCTCCCCGAAGACACCTCCTGGGCACCTGCCTCCATGAAGACACCTCCTGGGCACCTGCCTCCACCCAGACATCTGTGCTCCCCAGGCTCTCCCTGCTCCCCACTGACGAGGCCAGGATGCGCCACCTGGGAATGTCCTGTAGCTGGAAGCATCCTGGAGCCCAGAGTCCCGCAGGCAGAGCCAGAGAGGGGCAGCAGGAGACACAGACAGGCGGCCCCACCAGGCCCTGGAGGCTTGAGAAGGAGAGGGGAGGGTGCCTCCCACACATGGAGCAGGAGGAAACCCAGCCTGCCTGGATGGAGAGAAGCGGAGGAAACCTTAGGCTTGCCCAGGCTGATGGGGCCGTGTGGGGACAGGACACCAAGGCCTGACCCGACCCCAGTGGGGGAAAGGACCATGGGCTCCTGCAGCAGGTGAGAGGGACGGGCACAGGAGGCCCAGGCACCACGGAGGTGTGGGCGTCACAGGAGCCTCGGGCTCTGGGTTGATGAGGGGCAGGAGGCAGAAGTGACTTCCCAAGAGGACAGGAGCGTGGGGTCTGGGGGCCATTGGGGAGGCAGCGAATGCCATCCTGGAGTGGAGGTTCTGGGCCTGGGACTCGGGGCTGGCAGTGTCCGCTGGGCTGGGCGTGCCCCTCTGTCTGGCACTGAGAGACCCCAGCTCTTCCTAAGCACTTTGCATGCACTGACCCATAAGCCCCCAAACCCCACAAGGGGAAACTGAGGCACAGACACCTGGCTGGCCCAGGATGCTAGGATGTGAACGCGGCTGCAGTGGCCTGGGTCTACCCGCCTGTGCTCCCTCACCTCTCCCACGGCCACTCCCCAGACAGCTTCCTGAGGACAGGGACCACCTGCCCTGACGCAGCGCCAAGGGAACCACAGCTGGCTCGGGAGCGCCCTAGGAACCAATGCCGAGGTTTCCAGATCTTGGATGCTGGCTCGTTGCACATGGCATCACGTGTGGCTTGGAATCGCCACAGTGGGCGTGTTTACAGAAATCAGCCGAGGCCGCATATGGGGCCCAGCCAGCTGCTGCGTGGTTCCTGGTTCTTTGCACTGATAAACATTTGTAAATACATTAAAAATGGGACAAAAGTAGACCACAATAAAAAATAAAAATTGTAAAGAGAGTGTGTAGGCCGCCCCTCAGCGCTCGCCTACACTGATCCCTCGAAGGGAAGACTCACGATTTCAAAACCGACAGCAGGTCCAGCAGCCGGGGCTGTCTCTCACTGGCAGGGGCCACCTCTCCGTGGACCGACCTGAGCCGCACATTCCCATTGACACGCACTTGTTTACACACGTGCTCATGGACATACAGCGGCACACCCACCCCACAGAGGCAGATACGCACTCACGTGCACACGCACGCACTAGCACACACACACGTGCTCACACACAGACCCACACACAGCAAGTCTAGCGACGGGAGTGTGAGGAACCTGCTCCCTTCAGTCTCCTACTTCAGAGCGAGGCCCGAGGCCCGACCGGTTCACTCTGAGATGAGGGGGTTTCCTCCCCACCCCACAGCACCAGCGTCTCCCCTCGCACACTGGGGGATCTCTGAAGCTGATGGGTCGAGCGTCATGCTGCCCGTGGACAGGACAGTGATACGGAGCCTCCACCCAACCTGGCCCGGGGTGCCGGACGCACCCAATATGTGTCCCCAGCAGTCTGCCTTGCACTGGCTGAGAACTGAGTCCTGGAGGTGGCAGGGACAAGGCAGGGTGGTCCCAGGTAAGCAGAGGTAATGGGAAGGCCTGGGGGCATGGGTGTCCCAGGACGGGGGAGCCGCCACATCGGACCACAAACTCACCGCGGTGCCGTTGTTGTCTCGGAAAACCTCCTGGTTGAAGTAGTCGAAGAGTTTCTTTTCTAACTGGAGCATAACCTGTGAAGTCAGAGTGGCCCATGAGCACCTGAGCTCCCCCAGCCTTGTGCGTGTCCCCCGGCCCCCACCGCCCCGGGCAGGCAGGGCGGCTCTGAAGGAAGCTGCAGAGTCCTGCACAGGCCCCGTGTGTCACCTGCCCAGTCACAGGCCCCGCTCACCTTCCGGTCGTTGTCCGACTCACGAAATATGAGCTTCACCACTTCATTGGTGTCGGCAGCCCGGACCGTCTGCATGGTGGCTTTTGTGCAGAGCGTCTGCAGAAAGACAGCAACGGAGATAAATCCCAGGGGGGCCCACCTGCGCATGGCAGCATCACCCGACACCCCGAGTCAGTGGGATAGGATGCTGGTTCCAGACAGCAGCTGGTGTCACACCCAGATTTCCACACCTGGGGTCAGGGGCCACTCCCGCAATAGCCGACCCTCACACGTGCGAAGGGCCTGAGGCTGGCTGCTCCCCAGCAAGGCGTGGCTGCAACCGTGAGGTCACCCCAGAGCTGCTGCTGCCCACAGAGCTGCTTTGGGGCAAAAGCCAGTGCGACACCAGCAGGCTCGGAAAGCACAGCAGCACTGAGAACAGCAAAGAGGGTGCCTGCGGGGGCACATGGCCGGCCTCCTCCCGCTCGCTCTCTCCCGTCCCTGAACTCCCTCGAGAGCTGTTCGACTGTGACAACGGGCAAGGGCTGCAGGCGGCTTGACCGGGAACCGTCTCAACAGGCTCATCTGGGTGAAGCTGACGTGGGAGGGATGGCTGAGGTCACACGCCTGCTTTGTGGTGTTAACAGGCTCAAACCAGTCCCTGGGGCGCAGGCTGGGGTGGGCAGGGGCCCAGAGGCAGGTGGACAGGACCCAAGAACAACTCAGGCTCCCGCCAGGGTCCCGGCGATCACACCGACCAGGAGGACCAAGGAGAGGGGCTGGGGCAGGAGTGCTGCAGGGTCAGGGTTGCGGCCTCTGGTGCCTGTGGATGCTCACTGGCCTGACCAGCTACGGGAAGGGGCAGTCATCTGGGCAGCAGAGGAGAGGGAGGCTGAGTGAGTGCCGACCTCTCTCCCACACTGCATGGCTGAGCTGCTCCAGGAGGCACGGTCCTGGCTGGTGGACAGCCAGCACAGATCACCGCGAAGGATTACATTGAGGCCTGTTTTGAAAATTCTTCTCATCTTAACCTCAGTACAATGCAGGGAATGGTCACTGAGGGTCAGTCCCTAAAGGTAAGAGAGCTGGAGACCCCTACCTGGGTGGACTGGCCACGGGGAGCCCCTGGCCCCGACACAGGGGCCTTGTGGGCACTGAGCTCTCCGAGCTTGGCAGAAGTCATGAAAACAAGAATGCCTAGAACCTCACCGAACAAGGGAAGTGTGAGACCCACATCTGAGAGAAATCAAAGCTCTGTGTGGACAGCGAGGGCCCGTGCTCATGGCGGGCAGAGGCACCGGCGTTTCTGCATCGCTGGTGTGGGTGGAGGAGGGCACAGCTGCTGCCTTACACAAAAGGCCACAGACTGTAGATTCCATTTACACAAAATACCCAGACATGGCGAAGTTGGAGAGACAGAGGCAGCAAGGAGACTTCGGGGGCCGGGAGGGAACTGACTGGGGCGGGGGCTGGAGGGATAGTCTAGAACTGGATTATATGGAGAGACAGTCTAGAATTGGATTATAGCTTGTGTGTAAATTATACCTCAATCCAGCTTGTTTTTAATAAAAAAAATATTTTTGCAGATAGGGTCTTGATCTGTCATCCAGGCCAGAGCGCAGTGGCGTGATCAAGGCTCGTTTTAACCTTGACCTCCTGGGCTCAAGTGATTCTCCCACCTCAGCCCCTCGAGTAGCTGAGACTGTAGGTATGCACCACCATGCCCAGCTAATTTTCTAAATTTTTGTAGAGACAGGGTCTCACGATGTTGCCCAGGTTGGCCGTGAACCTCTGGGCTCAAGCGATTGTCCCATTTCAGCCTCCCAAAGTGCTAGGATTACATGTGTGAGCAGCTGCACCTGGCCTATAAATCTGTTTTTTAAGAAAATAATATATGATTTTTGTTTTATAAAATGATGACTGCACCAAAAGTAACTTTGGCTTTAAAAATTTCTCCCTGAAAGGGCCCTTGGGAGCTGGCGCTGCTGAGGAGCACCTCGGTGCCCCGGGCGCTGGCCGGGGCTCGGAGACAGGGCTCAGGAGGACACCCCTGGGCCAGTGCCCGGCCTCCCTGTGCAGGTTCCAGGCACGCGCTCAGCAGGAACTGAGAGGAACTCTGGAGCCCTTCGGCAGCCCGACCCGCTTCTTGCCAAGATGCAGCGTCCACCTCCTAGTGGCTGGTGTGCAGTGTCTCAGCCTGGGCCAGGAGGCGGCCACCCGCTATCCCCAAAGCACACTCCAGGGCAGGCCATTGACATTCCGAGCACAGACCGGCTGATGGGGTCAAGCCCCTCAAAGTGGCTTTTGGACTCATGTGTCACAAATCAGTCTGGAGCCTTCAAACAGCGTGAGGATTAGAACAAGCACCCAAACAGCCACACAGCGGGGCCACCCTGCCCACCCCTGTGTCCCAAGGAGGTCCGGCCCCATCCAGATGCTAATGGGCTTAAGTGGCTTAAGCTGCTTTCCCTGAATGGGAGAAGGCTTGGCAGGCAGACGGCCATTGTAGCCATCCCAGGACGCGGCTCAGGAAATTCATGGCTCTGTCTCCCAAAAGGCATCTGCGGGAAACTGTTTAAAAACTGCTTTATCTCAGCACTTCAGGCAGGCTCCCAAAGGACAAACATCTGATGGACCCCAGAGCCCAGGAAGGGGCCGGCCACCCCCAACCCCTCCCCAGAGCTGCCTCATTCACAGGCTGTAAAGGAGTGATCAGGCCAGGCTGAAGGGGCCAAAGCTGGCCTGTTCCCTTTGCCTTTCAATCCAGCAAAGTCGTGGCCACTCATGCGGAAAGTGGCCAGGCTGGGCCTTTCCGGCTCGCCTACTTTGGGAAGGGATTCTTCTCTTTTGAAAGGAGAAACAAATACCCTAAATGCTATGTTTAAAAAGCCATCTAAGATGTATTTCGTTATTAGCAGCCGCACGAAGAGGCTCTGGAAAGAGTGGTCCGGTGTGCCGTCTTATCCACACTTAGAATTTAACGGGAACGCTGTGTGCCAGGGTCATCCACCCGCGTGTGGATCACGAAGTTCCTGCATTTGTTCTTACTGTTTGGATAACCAAGGAGGCATGCTGCCTGGACAGGGCGTCCACAGGCCCAGGGCACAGGTGTCAGCCCAGGAGAAGAGCTGTTTTCTGTGCAAGGAAATCACGCGGTCATTCGGATGTGCACGGAGCTGCACGGCAGGCAGAGTCGCCCCAGTGTGCACCTGTGCAGTTGGTCTCACGTTGGGAGCTGAATCTGTCCCATCACCCCCTTAACTGTCCCGGACACTCTGCCACAAAATCCAAAACTCTACTAAAGGCAAACGCATCCTCTCAGACCCTGTCAGCCCAAGTTTTTAAATGCAACCTTCAAGAGCTGGTTTATAAAAACAAAAAGTTGTTCTGTACTCTCTGAAATGAATCCTCGCTGGCTGTAGCCTCCAGGCAGTGCACACACAGCCAGCAGGCACCTGGGCTTCACTCTCTACCTGGAATCACCAGGTGTCCAGAGCGCCCTGCCTGGGCCAAGTGGACACACAGCCTCGGGGGCCCACTCAGGGCTCAGAAGAAGCAATCTGGGCACACGTGCAGGCAACACCGAGGCCCTACCCCAGGCTTGGCTTCTAGGTCCTGCCAAGGCGTCTCAGGGTAGGCAGGAGCAAGCCCCAGGCGAGGCTGGGTGGGCAGCATGTGTTGCTCTTGTGGCTGAGCTGGGAGCTCTCACCCACCCGCCTGTTCTCCAGGACACACTCCTCCTCGGGGGCCACCACACCCGAGGCCACCATGGCCGGGCCCACCACGCCCGGGCCCACTATACCCAGGGCCACCACACCCGAGGCCACCACGCCCGAAGCCCACCATGCCCAGGCCCACCATACCCAGGGCCACCACAGCTGAGGCCCACCACGCCTGAAGCCCACCACGCCTGGACCCACCACACCCGAAGCCACCATGCCTGAAGCCCACCATGCCCGGGGCCACCACACCCGGGCCCACCATGCCAGGGCCCACCATACCTGGGACCACCACAGCTGAGGCCCACCACGCCCGAAGCCCACCACACCCAGGGTCTGACACACCGTGGGCCCACCACACCCGAGGCCCGGGCTGGGGCCAGTGCCAGCCGTGACGTGCCTCACATGAGGAGGAAGGTCCCAGCAGGGCCCAGCACAGATGCTGCCCGGACTCGGGAAGGGAAAGCTGGGATCCCAGGGGTGTGGCTCAGGCACTGGAAAAGCAATCAGGCTCGAAGGCTGGGAGATGCCCCTCCTGCCACATGGAGAGTCCAGTTTCCTGGTTACTCCCTGGTGGTCAACACACTCCCAGGCAGACAAGGGAATCCGTTAGTCACTGGGGCCACAAACCTCCTTCCTAGGGCCAGAGCCTGGCAACAGAGACAGCCCCAGCCCTCACCTTCCCAAAGGGGAGGTGTCCCCAGGAGCATCGTGGCCTCCAGGAGCTTGCGAGGGGATGGAGGACCCCGTCCTCTGTGTCAGGCGGGCAGAATCACCTGCCCCAAGATCAAAGGCTGACAGGCCATGGCGCCCTCCCACCGCGTCGCCCTGTGTCCCCAGGCCCTCCCAGAACCGCCCAAGCTCCCCTGGAGCAGAGGCAAATGCACCTCTGTGGCCTCCTGAGCCAGCCACTGGCTCGGGCACACCCTCTCCCCAAGCCTGTGCCACGGGAGAGGCGGGCAGCCCGGGCCTCGCAAGCTGCCAGGGGCTGCACCGCCGGGCCCAGGACAGCACTTTCGGGAGGGACAACGGTGCCGTGGTCTGTGGCGGCATGTCTACCATGGCGGCTGCACAAAGTGAGGCTGAGGTTGAATCCTAACCTTCCTCAGTGGATAGAAACCAGTCAGCCCTGCAGGTCGCCTCAGGCTCAGGGACAGCCCGGCCTCATGAAGCCTGGGAATCCCAACAACTTCTTCATCTCCTTGAGAGCCGTGTCCTCTGTCTCACCTCAATGCAGGGAGTAAAAGGGTGTTCACAGTTAAATAAAATAAAAATGAACCACAAAGCCAACGTTGCCCCGAATCTAGAAACACCACAGGCAGCTACTAAGGGGCAGATTCTAGTGCATTCTTAAGGAATGAAACCATCATCAAGGAAATAAGGCTTTTTTCCTCCAAACTGAGACCCCCTAAAGGAGCCGGTATTGAAACTCCCCCATCTGCCTGACACCTACGGGCATATCCCACCATGAACGGGATGTCCGCTGACACCAATTCCATAGACACAGGGGCCAGCGGAGCCGCAGTGTCCCACCTTCCCGGGGGTCCTGGAATTCCTGATCTGGCCACTGCCTCGGTGACAGCAGCCGCTCTGCTGCGGGAGCAGGGCCTCCTGAGAGGCCTGAGGGTGGTGGGGGATGGCTCACATGCTGGCCCCAGGACCAGGCCAGTTCCTACATACTCAGCTGCTGAGTCAATCTGTGGGGGGCTCAACTAACTTTTCTCATCCAACCAGAAGAAAAACCACCTTAAAGCAGAAAGCAACAAAATGAGCCTGCTCCTTGAGGCTACGACTCCCAGCCCCTCAGCAGGCACAGAAGCTCTGTGGGTGCACCTGTTCCCCTGGTGGTGTCTGGCAGCTTGGCCAGAGCCGGCCACTCCTCCACCTCTGTGGGGGCCCGTCCAGCCTGGCCCTTAAGTGTCGCAAGACACAGACCTGCAGGTGCAAATCCGCTGTGGCTGGAGTTCTTTCTCATAACAAAAACTTCCTCTGTTCCAAGGATGGAATTCGGGACCACACGTTCAGCCATGGTCTGTCTGCGCCAGAGTGAATGCACTAAAACCAGGAGGCTCAGATGTGGCCCCAGCCTGCCTGTCTGAGTCCCGGGGCCGGCCTTGGAGGGTGTCCTCGGCACACGTGTGCACCCCAGTCCTCATCACAGGTTTCCTGGGAGGGTAACGTCTGCGCTCCAGTGAGGCTGCCCGTCAGCAAGCTTAGCAAAGGGTGTGACCGCTGGGGGCTGGCTGGGGTGGTGTGAACTCAGCCACTGACTTCAGTGATTCAGAAGTTTCCTCCCCACACGTGAGGAGGAGTGAGTCCAGTCTTGAAGAAAGTGCTGATTCGGAAGCAAACTGCCTCTGGCACTTTGCAGACATCCAATTGATACCCACGGGACAAATGAATGAATGGAGGGAGGGGCAGAGCCCACAGCCCCAGGGTTAGGGTCCGGCCCTCCAGGGTCCACGCAAGGGGCTCGCCCTCACTCCCAGGCCTGGTCCCTGCAGGGGCTGAGTGCAGCGCTGGTGGGTGGGCTGCCCTCACTTCCGGGCCTGGTCCCTGCTGGGGCTGAGTGCAGCGCTGGTGGGTGGGCTCGCCCTCACTCCCGGGCCTGGTCCCTGCTGGGGCTGAGTGCAGCGCTGGTGGGTGGGCTCGCCCTCACTCCCAGGCCTGGTCCCTGCTGGGGCTGAGTGCAGCGCTGGTGGGTGGGCTCGCCCTCACTCCCGGGCCTGGTCCCTGCAGGGGCTGAGTGCAGCGCTGGTGGGTAGGCTGCCCTCACTCCCGGGCCTGGTCCCTGCAGGGGCTGAGTGCAGCGCTGGTGGGTGGGCTCGCCCTCACTCCCGGGCCTGGTCCCTGCTGGGGCTGAGTGCAGCGCTGGTGGGTGGGCTGCCCTCACTCCCGGGCCTGGTCCCTGCAGGGGCTGAGTGCAGCGCTGGTGGGTGGGCTGCCCTCACTCCCGGGCCTGGTCCCTGCTGGGGCTGAGTGCAGCGCTGGTGGGTGGGCTGCCCTCACTCCCGGGCCTGGTCCCTGCAGGGGCTGAGTGCAGCGCTGGTGGGTGGGCTCGCCCTCACTCCCGGGCCTGGTCCCTGCTGGGGCTGAGTGCAGCGCTGGTGGGTGGCCTTGAAGACACATTTTACCAATTTTTCATGCCCTCCCCTCTCAACGTGACCCTGCTCCTGAGCTTTTATCCTGCTGACAACTTCATGCAGAAAAACACGCAGACCTCTGATAGCATGAAATCAGAAACAATGGCCGGGGACAAAGGGGGCGCGGGGCAGGCGCAGGCCGGCGGGGTCGAATTTCAGCCACAAACAGATGTTCGTAGGAACATCTGAAAAGAAACTCTTGTAAAAGAAATGGTCTTAAAAACAATGCCTTCAGCGGTTAAATAAAGGGCCAAAGGACGCAGGATGCCTGTCAATGATAAATCTCGGCAAAGAGAACCAAACCGGCATCATGAATTTCAATGACGGGTTTCTTGGCTACCAAGGGCCCCGGTTCACCAGGGATTCCAGACCCCGGGAAGGAAGCATCGGAGCTGGGTGTCCCTCACGGTCCGAACTCATCGGGAGGCACTTTTTGTTTCACGGGGCTGTAATTTATGGAAAGCTGTGCCCATCTCCAAGACTTCCCTGAAGAACAGCAATGACTAAAACAGCAAAACCCCGCATGGGAAGCTCTGGCTGGACACAGCCTGACTGGGCGCCGGACTAGATACAACCGCCTTCCAGCTGGGGATGGCAGGCAGGACCTGAGACCAACGGCCAGCGAGTGAAGCTGGGGGCGGCCCTCTCGCTCAGACCTGGGGCTGACTTCCACAGGCGGTGGGCACCCTCTCTGCTCAGGACAAAGCTGGGAGCCCCCCTCTCTGCTCAGGACAAGGCGTGGTGTCGCCTCTGAGAGTTGGTGCCACTGTGCGAAGGCTTCCTCCTGCAGGGCAGGGCTGCGTGTGCTGGCCCAGGTCGGGGCTGCATCAAGGGGAAAAGGCCTCCTCCTGCAGGGCAGGGCTGCGCGTGCTGGCCCAGGTCGGGGCTGCATCAAGGGGAAAAGGCCTCCTCCTGCAGGGCAGGGCTGTGCATGCTGGCCCAGGTCGGGGCTGCATCAAGGGGAACACAGAGTGTGTTCTTGGGGTGGGACTCTGAGCTCTGTGTTCACACGGGACTCACCTGGATTCATCCATCAGGAACAGAAGAGGCTCCTATGAGGAGCACTTCACCATCTCTCCTTGGCCCTATCTGATGCAGCATGGCTCATGGCGCATGAGCTCTAACTGGTAGTAAGTCCACAGAGCAACTGCCCCTCAGGGCTGTAGGACCAGGTGCTGATCGGCATCTGGGAGCAGGCTCCTCTCCAGGAGACTCGTGAGGACACCTCCTGTCCCACACAGCTCTGACCTGGCCTTTGCTCTCCCTCAGGAGCGAGTGCCTTCTCTGTAAGTATGCATCCTTTCTGCAGAGGACGGCCACATCTCGGAAAGAAGCCATTCGTGGGTGCTGCAGCCAGCTGCAGTTTATATCAGCTATGGAGTAAAGCAAGCAGATGCGGACGCCGATGTCCACCTCAGTTTACGTCGGCTATTGAGCAAAGCAAGCGGACACGGATACCAACGTCCACCTTCATTCCGGAGTATCCTCTTCTGGGTGTGACGAGGGCCGGGGTTCTGCGGAGTGGACAGCAGCCTCCAGCTTCATTCGGGGGTATCCTCTTCTGGGTGCAATGCAGGCTGGGGTTCCGAGGATGAGGAAGCTCTAACTTTCCTGGCACAGATGCCGAGAAGTTCCCGTGGTGTGAACCTGCAGTGTTTGTCCAGCAGGAACCAGACTGAGACCAACCACTTGTGACCCACAGACACGGAGCTGCCCACTGTTAGGCTGCGGAGATCTGGCCAGCCCATCTCATGCTGTCAACCCAAGACAGGCGGTGTCCCTTTCTTTATTTATCTCTATTTTTACGTTTTTGAGACAGGGTCCTCCTCTGTTGGCCAGGATGGAGTGCAGTGATGCGATCATGGCTGGCTCACTGCAGCCTCGACCTCCGGGCTCAAGCAATCCTCCCGCCTCAGCCTCCTGAGTATCTGGGACTACAGGCGTGCCCCACAATGCCTGGCTAATTTTACTTTTTTATTTTCTGTAGAGACGGGGACTCCCTATGTTGCCCAGGCTGGTCTTGAATTCCTGGGCTCAATGATCCTCCTGCCTCAGCCTCCCACAGTGCTGGGAAGGCAGGTGTGAGGCACTGTCCCTGGCCTTCCCCTTTCTTTGTAGGTGAACTCTTAGGGTTTCTCTCCTCCTCCTCCAGGAAATCACTGTGACGTCAGAGAAGCCTGACCCTTGGGTGGTGAATGCTGGGGGTGAATGATGTGGACCCTGCGAGTGGCTCTCACTGGGAAAACTGACCAAAGGCACGGCAGGAAGAAACTTGCCAAGTCCCATCCTTCTTTATTATCGTGTAGTTTTTGGTTAAATTTTAACCAGAAACATGTCTAGAAATAAAGAAGGGTTAGACACAGAAGTTCCACGTAGCCACTCTCCAGCAGCAGGGATGAAAGGAGGGTGTAGAAAAGTATTTCTAAAATACGGTTCACAACAAAAGGCCCGAGCACTTTACATGGGTTTTCCTTAAACCGCGTTAATAGGAAATCATTACGGCTTCAGTTTTTGAATGACTCTAGAAAACAGAACTGACTCCAGGGGATAAACATTTTCTATGCTACAAATAATTCTTCTAGTCATGGTGAACGTGAATATAAATCTGTGCTCCCGGATGCCGTGCCACTACACCAACGTAACGCTTTCGCTGTGAAAGGAGAATTCACTAAGAGGCTCCCACCGCTCCTGCCCTGAACATGCCTGAGGGTCCGGACCACTGCTCAGAATCGAGGGGGTAATTCCGTTACAGTTCAGAAAACTACGGAGCCTACTGACAAACCAGCATGCAAAGTTCCAGGTTTACTATTAGGTCACTGCAAACAGGCAGAGATAATTCAAACGCTAAGTTCTGACAAACGCCCCAGTCCTCTGGATATCCACCTGGAGAAGCATTACTGGTCCCGTGGGGTTAGCCATTTCTTGGTAACTCACATTATGGACGCTGGTGCAGGTCTTAGACATTGCCGTGGAGTGGGAAAGGAGGACAACCAGCCAATCGCTTCACAGGCGGCCCCGACGTGCAAGTCCTGTCTTTAAAACCTGCTTCGTCCTGGGGAGGCCACGGAAAGTGCCGAGGAAGCCGCACCTCTGGAGTCCTCTGGCATCCCGTTGGGGTGGACACAGGCGGCACCCCCGAACGTCAGTGCTCATCAAACATACACGGGCCAACGGACACACAGGGCGGAGACAAGGTCCTCAGACCCTAGAAGACGCCTCTGCTGAGGCCCCTGGGTCCTGGCAGGGGACATGGCGAGGGCCTCACAAGCACCACACCCAAGCCTGACGATCTTTGATGGAAACAGCACACGTCATCTCAAATTAACTCCCGGAGGCTCCAGACTCCTTTCCTATGGCACACACGTGTGCGGCTTCTTGGAAGCGAGAGTGCGACTCACCCGGCCCCCAGGGCAAGGAGGGCAGCAAAGGCCAGAGAGCGCTGCGTCCCCCTCTGGGAGCGGCTCAGATCAGGGGCCGGCACTATAGCCACCACCCCCAAGTATGCTGGTGGCTATTAGGACCTATTAGCACACAGGCCCACAGGGCAACAGCTGTGCCCTCCAGGTTCGACAGGCTGGGGGTATAGCAGGTGCAGGGTAAGGATGAGTAAACCACCTTCCCGCTGCCTTCTGTCTGCACGCCCCCACCACGGGCCTCACACAGGCTTCTCCGGGGGCTGGGCCTGAGCTCGGCAGAGGGACCCCGGCCAGACTTGGTGTGGGAAATGTGTGGTGAGGCCGGGAGGCCAGGGTGGCAGGCACCAAGGACCCTTCCTCAGGGGGCACGCACTCATGCTCAGCCCCCAGTGAAGCCAGGAACGGCGTTCTGTAAAGTGTGCCATGGTGCCAATTTCCTAGCTTTTTAGGACCAGGGTGGGCACTGAACACAGAGAATGACCATCCCAGATGGAATTTGAGGAGCTGAGAGCCTGGCTTGCTGGGAGGGCTGCGGGGCAGGGTTTGCTGGGAGGGCTGCGGGGCGGGCCCTCAGACACTTCACCGGCCTCCCTTACTTTGACTTCCCAAGAGAAAGCCCTTCTGGTGAGCTCCATCTTCTCAACGGTCTTCCTGGTGAACCCTAGACCCGAAGGGGGACCCTATCACTTGACAAAAGTGCCCACCGTGAGGCCCTGGAGCACAGACCTCACCGCGAGCCCCAGGGCCGGGCACAAGGCCCTGCATCCCGAGCTTATGGGGTGCAGAAATACAGCCAGTGAAAGGCGCTGTCATGGGGAGATGTTGGCGTCAGCATCCGAGTGGCCTCCCTCCTCTCTGTGTGCATTGTCAACGGCCACCCAGAACAACAACATGCTATAAAGACTCTTTCATGTCCTCTCCCAAGGTTGCTCCCGGACTCCAGCAGCCTGGCAGGCTCGGACACGGCGCGCATGGAACGGGAGCGGCGCCCACTTGCTCTCACGCCAGCTAAAGCTCAACAGACTTTCTGAGAAGAAGGCGGCGGGTCTCTTTCTCAGGCTGTGTCTAGCACCGTGCCGGGCACCCTCTGCTGGGCCCAGGGGTGGCTCCGCAGGACTGGCCCTGCCCGGTGGCAGAAGCACCTGCTGTGCCTCTGGGTGGCTCCTCCCGGACATCCCCAGCCTTCCACTGGCACGGCTGGACGTGGGGAGGGGGATGTGGCAAAGGGAGGGGGACGCAGGACACAGAGCTCAGCCCTGGTCTCAGGGTCCCCTGTATGCTTCTCAGAGCCACTGATTGCTAGCAAGGGAGCCGGGTGCGATGTGCGAAGGAGGAGGACGAATGAGGCTACACAGTGTCCGGGGTCTCCAGCAACCCCCTGCCTTGGCACGAGAGACCTGCTCTGTGCCCTACCTTTCCCACGGGTTTCTTTTAAACCAAGGGCAGGCAGAGGAATTTTTAAATAAAGTATGAGCTCATAAAAAATACAGAAAAGTGCATTAAAGGTTAGTGAACACACTACGGATTATGAATCAATTAGGAATGAGTCCAAAAAACAGTTCCTCGAACAGAGTCCCAGCATAGACCAGAGAAAATGCCACAGCGTCTTTTGTTTTTTGTCTTCTTTTTCTATAAAATGAGAAGATTCTTGGCATCAATATACCAGTTGAAAATATTGGGTAATATTTGCAAAGTGAACTTCCTAGAAAAAAATCCCCTAAGTACGAAGCTAATGTCATCACTATAATTCAGTATAACATTTTATTTTATTTTCAGTTGATGTCATAGGCCCTATATAGAAACAGACCAAATAAAATCTCTTTCTAAACAGAAAAATTAAAAAATAAATTTAATGATTTAAATCAGTGATTCTGTCGTTGCCATTGCTATTTTACACCAAGACTCTAGAATAACAAGTGAGTGAACCGAGCAGCACGGCTTAGCTCACGTGCCCTCTGCAGGCCCCCACCGCCCTGACCTCCACCCTCAGGGAAGGGCGTCCCTGTGGCTGAGGAGCTGGCAGGGAGGGCAGAGAGGCTGCCACTGGCCTGCCTCGCCATCCAGAGCACGCTGGGCACGTGGCGAGGGCAGTGCCCCACTGGGTCTGCACAAGATCTGTCTACACACTGGGTCCCCAGGTAAGATGAGAACTTGACAATGACTAACGTTAGCCCACGGCAGCAGGAGGACGGGGCTGCGCTAACATTAACCCACGGCAGCAGGAGGACGGGGCTGCGCTAACATTAACCCACGGCAGCAGGAGGACGGGGCTGCGCTAACATTAACCCACGGCAGCAGGAGGACGGGGCTGCGCTAACATTAACCCACGGCAGCAGGAGGACGGGGCTGCGCTAACATTAACCCACGGCAGCAGAGGACGGGGCTGCGCTAACATTAACTCACGGCGGCAGGAGGATGGGGCTGTGTGCATCTTTCCATCCATGCTGCTCTGGAGACGGTGCTGAGGCTCTGCAGGAGTGTCACTCTGAGCCAGGCTTTCTGGGGTCTGTGGGAGTTAGAAGGGACCGTCCCTGCCACCTGCCCTCTGGACACACACTGTGCCCATGTTGCCACATCGAGTCCGCTCACGGCTGCGGGATGGGCCAAATCCTGAATGGTGCAGGGCTTTGGAGGGCTGCGCCGACTGCAGCCGATGCAGGAACATCGTCAGGCTGAGGAGTCGGCCGCCATGCTCTCAGTTTTTAGGAGCTCAGGCCTGCCCATACACAGGGCTAGCGACAGCTGCACAGTCATCCCCGTCTGTCACGCCTGATGGGAGCTGCCAGTGGACACAGGGACCTGGCCTCTCCTGCCCAAAGCCTCACGGCGCCCACTGTGCCCACGGCTGAGGGATCAGGGGGCAGAGGGGCTCAACAAGGCAGCCGGTAACCAGATGAGGTCACAACTTCACCTGGAGCCTGGCTGCGGCCGGAGCAGCCAGCGGGTCTCAGGAGTCTGTGGGGGCTGTGGGGGGCCATGACCAGGTGTGATGTTACCTACTGGCTGACAGCTGCCCCTCCTCCCAGGACGCAGTGCACACTAGAAGGAAGGACGCCTGGGCGCCAGGAATGCCTGAGGTCTGGGCCTGGGCTTACGCTGCTGGGCAGCCTGGCCTTGGCTGCTCTTGCCGGCCATGGTCTCCACTGAACGGCAGACACAGCCTTTGAGGCAGGTGCTGGGATCCTGCCTCGCGGGCAGTGGTGGTACCCTCCCTGGTGCCCATTGAGAGCCGTGTTCTGGGAAGCCCGGCTCTCGGGGTGTCTCCTTGCGACGTCAGCCCCTCTCCGAGGATGGCTCCTTCTGGATGTCAACGCCCCCAACGGCCATTCCCCTGCAGGCCCAGCTGGCACCTGAGCATGTACCTGTCAGTGATTGGCAACCGGTTGTTAAAAACGGCCACCAGCCTCCAAAGACGCATCCATCACCGTCACTGTCAGAGAGGTGATGGACGGCAGGTGTGGTGTGCGGTCGGGCCGTGCGGAGACGGGTGCGCCTGGCACTGCTGTCACTCTTTGTCACCACGGCCAGCTGAGCGCCCCAGCTGCCAGTTGCCACCGCGCGAGGCAGGAAACACACCCTCTGAACATCCCAGCAGCAGCCGGAGCCGCAGGCTGCATCACTGACTCGTGTGAGGACGCACGGCCCTCTCAGATGGCACACGACCAGCGTGTTTCATGTGGTGGGTTGTAATTACAGCTTCCGTGGTGCCAGATCTGACCCCAGTATCATCTTTTCAGTTCTGCTCTGTGAGCAAGTCTGCATTAATCTGCATCTGAAACACAGGAGGCTGCGCATTCCTGGGGGACAGTCTCTTTGCTTTGCACACAGAGCCTCTTTCACAGACTGGTGTGGGGCAGGGCAGGACTCCCAGATCCGATCCCTACAACCCTCCTGCCACCAAAAATCACAAGCAGGTCTCCACCTCGGGGTCTGAGAGCCTCCAGGGCCACCAGGCTGGTCGTCCTCCCAGACGCCCTGCCCCTGAACTCTCGGCAGGGCAAACAACCCTGTATTTAATCTGCTGCTGCCAGCCCGGCTCTGCCTGGCCTCCCATTGCTGTGGAGATGGATTTAATTAACCGCTGATAAGTCTTTCCAGCAAGCCTGCCACTGAGGGCGCCAAGGAGGCGCTGTGAGCAGGCAGAGGAACGCGGTCGGCAGTGAGGGCAAGAGGATGACCTCACCAACCCAGGACCCAGGGGGCAAGGATGGGCTGCTGTGGGTGGGAGCTCAGCAGTGAAACCAAAGCCAGGCCAGCCGTGGTTTCTGAAAGACCATTACACTCACATGTCCCTTCGTACCAACACCGCCCCAGGGCGCCCATGCCACCGGGCACCGCCTGCCCCCAGCCTCCAGCATTCCCAGAACACTCCATCAGGCAAGATGCTCTGCGCTGTGATAAACATGGCTTCCTGATGCGCTCTGGCTATGCACGACTGTGTCACTGTCCACAAACCTTCAGAACCGCGTATGCTTACTCTGACCCTGGGCAATCTGAAAACCACCCCAGAGGAGGGCACAGATCTCCCCACGAACCCGGGGTGGAGGCTGGGTGTGGCCTTTGCCGGCTCCCAAGGAGCCAGACTGCAGGTACCAACGTGGCCTCTGGACGTGGCATCTCTACACGGGGGGTTGCGGAGGGTGGGGAGGACTGGCCTGCATGGAGCCCACAGGGTCTCACTCTAACCCATGCTGCTGTTTGACAGAAAGGCTCAGGGGAAGGAAGGACAGGTGCTCGAGATGCACCTGCTCCACACGGCTGGGGAGCGGATAACACTTCTAAGCCCTCTGGGAGGCCCTGCCCGCCTCTGTGTGGCCTCCTCTGAGGGGCTCACCACACAGCTGCTCTGCCAAGAGGAAGGGCAGAGCCCATCTCAAGGACTGAACCCACTCCATTCAGCCCCGAAGCTAGCTCCATCCGAGGACCCTGCAAGACACTCCTGCTGGCCTTTGACTCCGACACTCCCTCTCCTTTAAAATGCAGATGCTTCTTGGAAGGCAGAGAGATGTGCACAGACACTTCGGTGGGAAATCGCTCCCAGGCAGGTGGAGCAGAACTGAAGAGAGGTGGGGGAGGCAGCCGCCAGGCAAACCCACTGCCCCGGGCACTCCTGGTGCCCAAGGTCATGGTCTTGAGGGCAGGCGGTACCCTGATCCTGGTGCTGGGCCCACATAGCAAACGCACAGGACACACTTGCTGGACCAATGGGGCTGCCCACAAGGCAGCCAACAGTGGGACGCTCACCCACTCAGAACTTTAGCCATCCACAGGCCTGTGTGAAAAAGAACCTGCTCATCTGAGCAGCTGGAAATGCTGCGAATCCGCACTCTGCCCAGGCCATGCTGAGCTGCTCCATGCTCCAATTCCTCCTGATACTTCCCAGCTGCAAAGACACTGGAGGCTGGACCACAGTGCGAAAAATGAAAGCTGTACGAGGAAAACGAGGCCCTGGACCACAGGGATTCCTCGTCCACTTTTCATCTGAGGAAGGAGAAGCGCACAGCCTCAGGGAGCACCGAGATCAGTGGGCAGTGATGGTGGCCACTGCCGGGTGTGGTCCTGCCAGGACAGTCCAGCCCAGAGGTGATGCTTCTGCATCACACGAGAGCATAGCTGGCATCTCAGGCGCACCCGCAGTGATGCATCCCTGGAGGCTGCACGGGCGAATGGCGCTGCGGGTGGCGTGGACCGAGCCTGAATCCCGACCAGAGGTACCTGCACAGCCCCGGTTCCCCAGCCGCACTGAGCCTGGTGCCAAGCAGACGTGAGGAGACGCTGCCTGGGCCCTGGGCCTGACTCAAAGGATCTGTGCGCTGAGGAGCTCCCAGGAGACTCGCAGGTCCGGGAGAGCCGAGGATCTGTGTGCTAAGGAGCTCCCAGGCACTCCTGTCAGTTCTTCATCAAAAAGCTTCATGTGGAAGGAAACTGCAACAGGGACGTGCCACAGGGCCAAGTGGAGATCGAGCTTGTTCACGCGCAGAGGCTGAAATCAGCCTGTTCAGGTGCAGAGGTCGGCATCAGCTTGTTCACACACGGAGGGAGGCCAATATCAGCCTGTTCACATGCAGAGGGAGGCCGGCATCAGCGTTCAGCACAGCCTGATCTGGTGCCGGTATGAGGGGTCCCCAAACACCTGCCCTCAATTCCTTGGTCCAAGTCAGCCTCAAAAGAAAATCGTGCAGAATTTTCTTTGGTTTCCACAAAATTTCTACGAAATGTTTTACAGTCAGAAACCTTTTTTAAAAACCATGCCATGCCAACTAGCAGATTTTGATTTTCCATAAGTGGGGCTTGGATGGCATTTTAAAATTCAATAATCTACCTAACTGGCACCTTAACTAATGCAGCTGAGATTAATCACCACCAACAAATACATCTGGTCATTTTTCAGTGAGATTTATTTTTAGGTAGGGCTTTCAAAGAAACGTTTTCTGTGCTAGTGTTCAGTCGACCACATGGCAGGAGACAGTCACTCCGGCGCTGCCTGCTGTCCTGGGCTGTACGGTGTGCCCCCAGATTCATGTCCACCCAGAGCCTCAGAAATGGGGCCTTGTTTGGAAATGGGGTCTTGCAGGTGTAACTAGTTAAGATCTCGGGATGAGACATCCTGGGTGGGGTGGGCCCTAAGTCCATGGACTCATGTCCTTGCAAGAAAAGGCCACATGAGGATGGAGGCGCAGACGGAGGTGATGCGGCCATGAGCCAGGGCCATCTGGGCCACGTGTGGCTGCGTGAGGCAAGGAGGGGTCCCCCCTGGAGCCTCCAGGAGCAGCGTGGCACTAGGACACCTTGATTTTGGATGTCCAGGTTCCAGGACTGTGAGAGAATAAACTTCTGCTGTGTAAGCCACCCAGCCTGTGGTCCTCTGAGCCACTGCCGCAGGAATCTCCCCACACGGAGACAGGAGACTGCGCGGGAGGGCTCCACCTGGCACGCACATTCCACGTCAACGGATGAGCAAACAGAAGACAGGCCGTGACCCTCCGGAGAGCCTGCACGTGTCTGCGGCCCACAGGGAGCGACATGGCCACGTGGAGGTGCCACGCAGCACTGAGGGGCCGCAGGTGACCCTGGGGATACCGCCCCTGCCCTGGGCCTCAGGGTCCTCCCCGTGGTCGCTTCCAGGGTCCTGTGACTCCTTGCGGCCCCCAGCCCTCAGGAAATCCCTGCGGCCATGGGATCCAGGTGCTCAGCTTCGGGCCAGTCCCTGCACCAAGCACTTAGCTTCAGTGAGCTGTGGAATTTGACACACAGCTGACAACTGTGTTGATGATGCCAGGAGGGAAAAGCGGTCCTTATTCCAGAGGTGTGGCCCTCCCTTGACTGAACAGTCCTACAAGAACTCTACACTACACATCATTTTCCCTGTTTTCCACTAGGCTCGCTTTACTTACATAGTAAACTGTGTGCAAAATGTAACGAAAGACTTGTCAAATGAACAGCTATGTATCCACAGTCTTAAAGAGCCACGTGGGCAGGAAAACCCTCCAAACACTAATGCAAGGATCTTAGACACTTGCTGAGTAAACAATCCAGTTTAAAACTATTCATTTTTCTTCCCATTCCTTTGCAAACGGCAGACAAACAGCGCAGAACAGTAAGACCCACGTCTGTCCAGTGTGAGGGCATTATAAGCCAGGGCCTGGTAACTGCGTGGGCAGCTGCTGTCGCGGGCAGCATCCTAGAGCCCAGAGACCAGGGTGGCCGGGCGTGTGAATGAGCCGTGGTGGGTGGAGGCCTCCCTGCTCCCAGGAATGTGCATTGCCACTGCCTGGGGTGCCGGGGGCTCCCCTGGGTGGCATCTACGTCTGTTGGGGACATGGTGTCCAATTCTGGTGCCATTTAGACGGGGGGTCCCCTGGGTGGCATCTACGTCTGTTGGGGACATGGTGTCCAATTCTGGTGCCATTTAGACAGGGGCTCCCCTGGGTGGCATCTACGTCTGTTGAAGACATGGTGTCCAATTCTGGTGCCATTTAGAAGGGACCTTTGCAGACAGAACCTGGATTTCCCACGAACGCCCTGGGCATGCCTGGGTGATAACCACAGAGCACATGCGGCTTTCCTTCTGCCGATTCGTGTGAACACTGAGTTCTGCACTGGAGGAAACCCTCACTGGAGGAAACCCTCACCGGAGACCAGCTCCCTCCCAAGCTGATCGCGGGGCTGGAGAGCCCCCACTCCCAGCAGACGCAACGGAGGCTCAGCCACCACCTCCTGCGTGCCCTTCCTTGGTCCCCTCCTCATGTCTGACACCAACAAACGGCACCAGCGAAGAAAACCTGCTGCTGAAAACACCTGCGTCTGATACGAGGCAGGGGTGCGGTCACTCCCAGGGCCGCTTGATATGGGGCAGGGACGCAGTCACTCCCAGGGCCGCCTGATATGGGGCAGGGACGCGGTCACTCCCGGGGCGTCTGATACGCAGGAGGGACGCAGTCACTTCCAGGGGCATCTGATACAGGGCAGGGACGCAGTGACTCTCAGGGGCATCTGATATGCAGGAGGGATGCGGTCACTCCCAGGGATGCCTGATATGGGGCAGGGATGCGGTCACTCCCAGGGGCGTCTGATACGCAGGAGGGACGCGGTCACTTCCAGAGGTGTCTGATACAGGGCAGGGACGCGGTGACTCCCAGGGGCATCTGATATGCAGGAGGGACGGGGTCACTCCCAGGGATGCCTGGTAAGTGGGAGGGGGCGCCTGATGCGCAGGAGGGACACCTGATACGCAGGAGGGGTGCCTGATACGCGGGAGGGGTGCAGTCACCTCCAGGGCCGCCTTCTCTGTTCTCTGACCTCTCACCGGGGGGAACCCAGGCCTGACTCTTCCCTGGGACTGTGCAGGGCTGACCACGCCGTCCCATGTGAATGACCGCCACGTCTGCCAGGCAGCGTGGAGACCTCACCCAGGGCCCACCTCAGGGCTGTGGTTCCAAGAACAGGGATGCACTGGGGAGCAGCTGAGCCCAAGCTGGCTGGACAGCAAGTCCACGGGAATGTTCCTCCCCCGTGGTAGCCCCTGCACTGGTTGAAAGTCACCTGGTCTGTACTGTCCCATGGAATAGCCACGCGGCTCTATCAGATCTGAATTATCAGATCTGAATTAAAATGAAATGAAGTGAAAAATCGGGTTCCTGGGCTGCCCTCGGTGCTTGTTAGCCTCATGTCCTGGCAGCCGCTGCAGGGGCAGAGGGGAGGCAGCTTGCGGTCAGGCTCACAGCAGGACATGCCAACGCGGCTGGGACTTCAGGACGCCACCTGGGTCAGCCAGGCCCGCAGGAGCTCTGCCACGTTCCTGCTTACGGTTCCTTTGAGAAATCCACTTGGGGCATGCAGAGGAGGTTCCAGGAAGACCGCAGTTTTCTTTCCCTTCCTGACTTATAGTCACCTCTGACGCTTCGACGGCCAGGCAAGCCCCACACCCGCTGTCTTAACAAGCTGCACGCAGGAGCTGCTCTTCCCACACCCAGGACACCTCTCCACAGAGCTGAGTGGGTGGGGATGCAGAGCGGCCGAGGAGCCTGCAGACAGGGCGTGAGGGACAGACGTGAACTGTCCTGCAGCAGATGGCGCCCCCTCCCGCGCTGCCCACGCAGCCCCGGCCAGCACGTCCACCAGCCCACCCGGCTGCACTGGGTCTGTCACCTGACTCGCCCACGTGGCCCCGGCAAGCAGGACACCATAGTGTTGGGGGCGGAGGCAGATGGGTGGCAATGATGCACCCCGTGGAGCCCAGAAAGGGGCCTGGCCGTTCCAGGGCAGAGGGGCTGAGGGAAGACCAGGAGGTGGTGGGGAGGGCCCCGCAGGGGCTGAGGACAGGGCAGGTGGACCCAGGCTGCTGGACTCCATTTAAAACCAGCTACTGTGGGGGAACTGAGAGGAAAAACAGCATTTCAAGTAACTCCATGTCTGTTCCAATTACTGTGGATGGGAAAGTGATAAAAAACAGAGACGACTCAATTCCTGAAGGACGGGAGCTGGTGAGGCTTATGGTGGTGTGGGCGGCTCTCAGACACAGGTGCTCACTCGCCCTGGAGTGCTCCACCAGCCGCTCGAGCAGCTGCCTGGAGGTTGCTGAAGCTCTTTACTGACTCTCAGGAGAAAGTGGCAGTTTCTGGAGAACTGTTTATCACCAGTTCACAAAGTAAACAGCCCCTTAAGCACAGCCATTAGAATTCCCGTCCTCTGTAGTTTGATGTTTAAAGTTAAGCATGAAGGCTGCCGTGGAAGATCCCACTGGTTTATCGGTGATGGGAATCTTCGAACTCTGGCTTCAGGCCAGTGCCCTCCCCAGCACTGGCCCTCTGCGTGGACCCCTTCAGCAGGGCACCCTCCCCAGCACTGGCCCTCTGCGTGGACCCCTTCAGCAGGGCACCCTCCCCAGCACTGGCCCTCTGCGTGGACCCCTTCAGCAGGGCACCCTCCCCAGCACTGGCCCTCTGCGTGGACCCCTTCAGCAGGGCACCCTCCCCAGCACTGGCCCTCTGCGTGGACCCCTTCAGCAGGGCCCCCTCCCCAGCACTGGCCCTCTGCGTGGACCCCTTCAGCAGCGCAGAGGGCTGGGGCGAGGGCTCCTTTAGCGACAGCCTAACACGAACACGGAGGACGGGGTACAGGTGGGGGCGAGCATGGTCTTGCTTCTTCCTGGGTAAAACTCAGGCAGGTCCCAGACCTGAAACTGGAAGGTCTGGAGAGCCCACTGAGGCCCGGGAGGCAGTTCCCGCTCTGCACCCACCCTCCCTGGCGGGGTCCAGGGCACCGGGGCCATCTAGACCTGGGCAGGAGCTGCCGTGCTGTGACTGCCCGTGTGAGAGGAACTCTTTAAGAAATAGGACTGATCTTGGTGATCAAAAAACACTGCTGACAGTGACCCATGAGGGTTGAGGGCTGTGTGTGAAGGCACTTAGGGAGGCCAGGGGAGCAGGCCAGGTGATGCAGGAGAAGATGTGGCAGACCCAGGCGGGCTCCCGAGGCCCCTGCACGGTTCTCCCGCCATGCCTCCTCCTACGGTCACACCCACAGGCAAACCCCGGTGAGGTGCTTTCTTCCTTTTCTGGTCAGCAGAAAAAGGAAAGCCTTGCAGTCCTTCACAGGAGTTGCCCAGCGCCCCACAGGACCCAGCGTCCAGGCCCCCCACGCCTGCTGAGACCACAGCGGCCACGCAAGCCCCACAGGCCCTGGAGTCCAGGCCCCCCATGCCTGCTGAGACCACAGCGGCCACACAAGCCCCACAGGCCCTGGAGTCCAGGCCCCCCACGCCTGCCGAGACCAGAGCGGCCACACAAGCCCCACAGGACCCAGCGTCCAGGCCCCCCACGCCTGCTGAGACCACAGCGGCCACGCAAGCCCCACAGGCCCTGGAGTCCAGGCCCCCCATGCCTGCTGAGACCACAGCGGCCACACAAGCCCCACAGGCCCTGGAGTCCAGGCCCCCCACGCCTGCCGAGACCAGAGCGGCCACACAAGCCCCACAGGACCCAGCGTCCAGGCCCCCCACGCCTGCTGAGACCACAGCGGCCACGCAAGCCCCACAAGCCCTGGAGTCCAGGCCCCCCACGCCTGCTGAGACCACAGCGGCCACGCAAGCCCCACAAGCCCTGGAGTCCAGGCCCCCCACGCCTGCTGAGACCACAGCGGCCACACAAGCCCCACAGGCCCTGGAGTCCAGGCCCCCCACGCCTGCTGAGACCACAGCGGCCACACAAGCCCCACAGGCCCTGGAGTCCAGGCCCCCCACGCCTGCCGAGACCAGAGCGGCCACACAAGCCCCACGGGACCCAGCATCCAGGCCCCCCACGCCTGCTGAGACCACAGCGGCCACGCAAGCCCCACAGGCCCTGGAGTCCAGGCCCCCCACGCCTGCCGAGACCAGAGCGGCCACACAAGCCCCACGGGACCCAGCATCCAGGCCCCCCACGCCTGCTGAGACCACAGCGGCCACGCAAGCCCCACAGGCCCTGGAGTCCAGGCCCCCCACGCCTGCTGAGACCACAGCGGCCACGCAAGCCCCACAGGCCCTGGAGTCCAGGCCCCCCACGCCTGCTGAGACCACAGCGGCCACACAAGCCCCACAGGCCCTGGAGTCCAGGCCCCCCACGCCTGCCGAGACCAGAGCGGCCACACAAGCCCCACAGGCACCGGAGCCCAGGCTTCCCACTGCCCCCCACGCCTTGTGGTCACACGGCCCGGCCACCGGGCTCAGCAGCTGGCTCCCTTCACCAGGGAGGCTCCCGCGGCTGCTCCAGCGCGTGCCTCACCACGGCTCTGACCCGGCCAGGACCAGCTGCCCTTTACTGTGACATTTGCTCTACCAGAAGGAAAAGGCCCCTTCCAAGCTCCCTGACCTTTCCCCAATTGCTGGGCGCCCGGGATTGATCGGCTTTGGTCTTTGGCGGGTTCTTCTTGACTTTCATCCTGGCCCCTCCCAGTCAGAGCGGGAAGTACTTATGTGTACTGTGGACTCACTGGCTCTCGAGTAACAGGTTAGAAATGAGCTCACTTATGAGATGTTCCAGACCTGCCGGAAATGCCGCTTCCAGCCCCCTGCGGCTTGGTGGGGGTGGAGGAGGAGCCTATGACAGGGGCCAGCCTCTGTGGCCCCCAGGCCTTGCGCCCGTGTCCCGCACAGCGTCGAACGCGGGGACATGGATTCTAGCAAGGATGGGCACAGCCCCTGCCCTCGAGCCCTCACTGAGCCTGTGGGATGGCAGGCCAGAGACCGATCCATTCGACAGCCTCTACGAGGAGAAAGGAAGCGCAGCAGCGGGATGGAAAGGACTTCGGGGCCCCCGCTGGGGTGTGTGTGCTTTAAAAACTCCATGTGCTCCACAGCCCACCACACGCAGAGGCCCTGCCTTCCTCCTCCACAGCCAGATGAAGGGATGCCTCGACCAGGAGCCATTGAACGTTTAGGCAACGCCACCAGCACGGCCAAATGTTGACACACAGGCATGCGGTGGGGCCTTGTGGCAAGGTGCTGCCAGCTCAACCCAACAGAGGGTTTCAGGGGCACTCATTTCTGCCAACCACAAGAGACCCAGGATGATCAAACCCAGCTCAGTCTGTCTTTCAGAAACAATGTCCTGCCACCGTTGGAAGATGAATACGTGTGGGTGTTTGGAACTGGAGACTAAAATGGGGAGATAACAGTCTCGGGGACCGCCATGTCCCTGTTCGACTCACCGTGTCCCCATCCGACTCACCGTGTCCCCATCCGACTCACCGTGTCCCCATCCGACTCACCGTGTCCCCATCTGACTCACCGTGTCCCCATCCGACTCACCGTGTCCCCATCCGACTCACCGTGTCCCCATCCAACTTATTGTGGCCCCGCTGTGGGCTGTCGGCTCATGCCCAGCACCTGGAGGGGCCACCAGGGAGGCTGAGGGTGAGGGCAGCAGGGCCAGAGCGGGTGGGCAACAGGTGCTCCACCATTTCCCACACCCCCCTCTTCACAGCTGCCCGGGAAGTGGAATCCCAAGTCATGAAAACTGGGAGGGAGGACCCACAGCCAGCGTGGACTGGACCACAGAGAAACATCGGCCCTTGCACTGAGCCTAGAGGCCCACTTCCTGTCGGTGGCACCTCGGCGCCCAAGCTGCTGGTCCCCGGCCAGCCCGAAAGCACACCCAGGAGCACCCGGGACCCCTGAGTTCCCACACCCAGGAGCACCCGGGACCCCTGAGTTCCCAGGCGGGGGTGACGACTCGTTAACTCACGGAATAATGACTTTGCAGACAGAAAAGCACAATGTTTAAAACGGGCTCTGACAGTTTCTACGTGTTATGACGAAAAATCGCTGAGATCAAGTTGGACAGTGTGAAGGAGCTGACACTCTGCAGAGGCTGCAGCTCTGCGGGCATCGAGGGGGTGGCGCTGTGACGGCACTCCAGCAGCTCCTTGTGTGCCGACGGCGGAAGCCACCGGGCACAGCCCCACAGCACTGTCACCCGCCATCCGGGGCAACCTTGAGGGCCCGCTCACCCTGGATTCCAACACGGATCCCGGATTCCAACACGGATCCCTCTGCTGACAGCAAAACATGCTTCTTCATTGCAAGGTTTTGCCTTAAAAAGTGCATCCCGGGAGGCGGACGGCATTGAAAGTGCCAGTAAGGGGCCACGCTCCTTCCACTGTTTTCCTCAACACAGAGCAAGGCATGAGACCGGGGCGGGAGGGAAGCCAGCGCCTACCTCCACGACGGACTTGGAATCCAGCCGGAAGTTGAAATCACCAAACACAAAGTAGGAAACCTTCTCGAATCGCTGATCGATGATTCTGGAAAGAAAAAGAGGACTTGTTACCGAGGGCGCTGAAGCCGGCCAGCCCTCATGCCCGGCCCCGGCGCTCCTCCACGCTCCCCATACGCACACTCTCTGTTCTGTCACCTGCTGCAGGGGAACCTCGGTGGTTGCCTCTTTGCACACCCAAAATTCAGCTCTGAGGCCACCCCCAATACAGGTCCACTGAGCAGCGCTCAGCCCTTGGCAACACGGACATGCATCTGTTGCCAGCGACATGGAGGAAGAGGAAAGGCAGAGTCTCAGCTGCGTCCTCACCCACTGGGCCAGGGCAGCGTGAGAGCCTCACGCATGGAAAACCATAGCTGCCCTGAGAACGGGAAAGGGCCGGACAAGGATGCCTGAATAATCCACCACAGACCAAATAATCCACCGCAGAGCTCAGGAAAGGCGGGAGGGAGACAGACGGGAGGAGGGACCGACAGCGGGAGGGAGATGGACGGGGAGGCGCGTGCAGGTGAACCGGCAGGAACCGGAGCCCCCGCTCTCTCCTCCCAGACAGGGATGTCCCCTCAGACCTGTTTTGAAGGTTTACATATGATCTCCACTCGGACGTTTCAAAGTAAGAGGGTAACAGTGGCTGCATACGTGTGTGTATATTTTTAGCCAGGTACAGCTGTACTCAAGAAAAATTCTTCCTCATATTTTCAATCAATCACAATCAGTTTCCTAAAGGTTTTTCCACTGCGGCTTCCCTTACAGATATAAGCCTGTAAAAAGATCTCAGAAACCGCCAACTCACTCAAACCCCAAATCTCCCCTCAGCAGCTCCAGTCAGTAACGCCGTGAACTGCTTGCTTCTGAGGAGAGCAAGGCACTCAACCCTTCTGGTGTGAAAGCAACACGAGAACCTTTGCAATGTGGCACTGGCCACCAAAACCATCAGTGGAACAGAAACATGTGATCTGTAGACAAAAAAAGGAAATACTCTGGTTGCCAAATTTCCTAATTTCACAGCCCAGAGCCAGGTGGGGCTGCCAGGGCAGGGGCAGGCAGCACAGAGGCTGCCCATCCAACTACGCTGCACTTGGAGACAATAAACTCAGGTTATTGGCCAGGCAAAAGTGAGAGCTTCCAATCAGGTTAACTGCAGGTGTGCACAGCTGTCCACAGGCAGGGAGTGCCAGCCCGGGCAGGTCACTGCTGGGAGCACTGTGCCCTCCTGGAGCTGGTGACAGGGGCATGAGGGGCACGGTAGGGCCCAGTGGGATGAGGCCGGGAGGCAGGGGGCCCAACCAATCACTAACTCAGCCTTTTCCGGCTTGATCCATTCGCTTGAGAAGTAGAAGAATCCCCAACTGAGCAGATGGTCTCCCGCTTCCCAGTTCTTACGTGGTCTTGTTCTGCGTTGCCCCGCCGCCACCGGTGACACCTCCACCCTCGGGTTGGAGAGCCAAGTGGCCGTGAGGCACCAGCCAGGGCCACCAATGGCTGTGGACCCGCTCTGCACTGTCCAGGGCCTTTAGACCAGAGCGAGGGAGGATGGAGCATCCGTGCAGGTCACACTTTCATGACTGAGTGCGGGTGGAACCATCACCACTGTATTTCACTTTGGCTATGGAGCGTAGGAGTTCATTTCCGTCTTAACTTGCACACCCTCAATATTTTTAAATCTACATATCGAAATTCGCATTTTCTCCCGATTTCACCTGTTCACAGCCTGCTGTTCTCTTTGGTTCCTGGCCTTTTCTCTTTGAATTCCAGGGGCCTCCCCATGAGTTCTGGAGAGTAACCCCCATCTGCGGTGAATATGGCGTGTGCTCCTGCTGGCCTGGGGCCCCCCGTGAGTTCTGGAGAGTGACCCCCGTCTGTGGTGAATACGGCGTGTGCTCCTGTCATCCTGGGGCCTCCCCGTGAGTTCTGGAGAGTGAGTAACCCCCGTCTGTGGTGAATATGGCGTGTGCTCCTGCTGGCCTGGGGCCCCCCGTGAGTTCTGGAGAGTGACCCCCGTCTGTGGTGAATATGGCGTGTGCTCCTGTTGTCCTGGGGTCTCCCCGTGAGTTCTGGAGAGTGACTGCCGTCTGTGGTGAATATGGCATGTGCTCCTGCTGGCCTGGGGCCTCCCCATAAGTTCTGGAGAGTGAGTAACCCCCATCTGTGGTGAATATGGCATGTGCACCTGTCATCCTGGGGCCTCCCTGTGAGTTATGGAGAGTGAGTAACCCCCACCTGCGGTGAATATGGCGTGTGCTCCTGTTGTCCTGGGGCCTCCCTGTGAGTTCTGGAGAATGAGTAACCCCCATCTGCGGTGAATATGGTGTGTGCTCCTGCTGGCCTGGGGCCTCCTTGTGAGTTCTGGAGAGTGAGTAACCCCCGTCTGTGGTGAACACGTGCTCCTGCTGGCCTGGGGCTGGCCTTTCCGTTTTGCCCGTGGTGGCTTCTGTCAGGCAAAAGTTTTAATTTCCATATAGTCACATGTATCAGTTTCCCCTGTGGCTGAGACGCCTGCCCCAGTCCCCACGCGGGCATGGAGCCCCCACCTTCATCTTTACAGTAGAGTTTTAAGGGTTATCCTTTAATCCATCCGGAATTAAGGTGTAGAGCAGGGATCTAAGTTTATCGATTTCCCAAACGGACGGTCAATTGATCTGCACCATTTATTCAACGTGTCCCGTCTTCCCACCAAGTCTGTATCTCAACACAACATTCCCAGCGGCAGGGGTCTTTTTGAGACAATCTATTCTTTTCTGCAGATCTTTTAAAAAATCAATTCCTGCATGCTTTTAATTAGTACAACTTTTTATAGGGAAGTCCTTCTTGTTGACAGTTCTTTCAAAAATGGTCCCAGCTATTTCGTGCTCCTCTTGCCTGTTAATTGCTATAGTTTGGCTTGGCAAAGCCCACAAAAGTCTTGTTTACCTTTTTAATTGGAATTCCTTCCACTTTAGGTTAAATCTCAGTTGTAACAAGTTTGATCTATTCTAGTGTGATTTGCTTAAACGAGCCCCAAGCTCTGCCCAGGAGAAAGGGAAGCGCTTGCTGTGTCCCGTGAGCACAGAAAGCTCCGAGGGTGCGTGGAGGAAGACAGAGGGCCCTGTGCTCCGAGTCCCCAGGAGAGCGGCAGCCCGGGGCACAGAGGCTCCCGAGGGAGGGCGGCAACGCCCGCCGGCCAGCGGGTAGGATGCAGCCAGCCAAGCCCAGGTGTAGGCGAGACCACAGGATACCAAAGCCATCCCCACACGGCCAATCCCCACACGGCCAATCCCCACACGGCCAATCACTACACGGCCAATCCCTACACGGCCAATCCCCACATGGCCAATCCCCATACGGCCAATCCCTACACGGCCAATCCCCACACGGCCAATCCCCACACGGCCAATCACTACACGGCCAATCCCTACACGGCCAATCCCCACATGGCCAATCCCCATACGGCCAATCCCTACACGGCCAATCCCCACACGGCCAATCCCCACACGGCCAATCACTACACGGCCAATCCCTACACGGCCAATCCCCACATGGCCAATCCCCATACGGCCAATCCCCACACGGCCAATCCCCACACGGCCAATCCCTACACGGCCAATCCCCACACGGCCAATCCCCACACGGCCAATCCCTACACGGCCAATCCCCACACGGCCAATCCCCACACGGCCAATCCCCACATGGCCAAGCATCTGTGTGCGGCGTCGCAGGAACAGACGCGACTGTCACTTGGCTAAACAAACAGCAGAACCCTGACGGAACAAACTCTAATGAGTTCCCCAGTGCGGAGAGAGAGGAAATGAGGCCTCCCGGGCTGGCCCTCACTCCACTGACCGAGTTTCCTCTCTCAATACTCTGGGGTGCCGCCTCACAGGAGGCCCTGCCCAGGCCTGGCTGCTCCTTCTTCCCGAGAAAGCCGCCAGGCGACACACCAGGTGGGCCTGCAACGCCCTGGAGACGCCGCGTCATCGTCCTGTCTGGAATCCTGCAGGATCATCATGAAACCCTAAACTGGATCACACTTCCTCGCCCTGCTCTGCTGACAGAACAGCTTGCGCCCATTAATAACAGCAGCTGCCTCTAAAGGGTGCACGGCGGCCGCAAGACGAAGGGGCTGTCACGGCCGAGGCAATCACCTGAGTGCCAGCCCCGCTGCCCTCCCAGAGCTCACTTTCAATTTCAATATAGTGCCATTTGGAGCAGGAGAAAAAAAAAACAGTTGTTCTAAAATTAATTACCTTGTCAGTAGCTATTATGATTAAAACGTAGGCCCACATCAATATCATGTGCCTAATTCAAAAAGAGAATTACAAGAAGAGCCATAAAAATCAATTTTTTAGGCCTTGAAAATGGGTGTCTCTCTCTGTTTTGACAAGTGGTCTCATTACGCGGCGGAGGCACTGGGAGGAGGGGCTGCCTCATCGTCCCAGCAGCTGCTCCACCACAACGGCTGGGGGGCTCGTCTGCGTGTCTCCAGGACAACTGCGACCCCACGACACCACAGATTAAAGACTTAGGGAGAGTCACGGGTTGAACGTTCCGAATTACATTTCCAACAGCGGGCGCTTCCCTAACACAGCAGTGGGAACCGGGCGCGAGGCTGCTGGGGCCTGGGACACCGTGGGAGGCCCCACGGTGACAGGGCAGGCGGCGGGAGAGCGTCATCAGCAGTCCCACTGGGGCCCTAAAAAATATCAGACTCGAATGGGGCTAGTTTTTTTTCCCCCAAGGAGGAGCTAGTGCAGTGTGGGAAGCAAACTGGCCGTGAGACATTCATCCAACCAGGACACCTAACTTGCTAGGAGTTGGTTTTTTTCCTTCTTTCCTTTTTTATTTTTTAACCCCTGAAAGCGACCGTAGCTGAAACCTTTGGCACTGAATTTTTAAAGGCCTAGGTTGTGTACAATTGGGAATCTATTAAAGTTGGTTTGTTTCTCTGCTATGGTAGAGACCACATTCTCTGATCAAACAACTTTACATAAGCAAAAACATCGACAGTATAAAATTACTAAAACTACTGAGAATATTTTAGTTACTTAATCGCTTAAAAGTTTCTCTTAATAATCATAAACACCTCACTGCATGGTTCATCACAGATGTGTTTAAGCCACTTTAAATAAACTCATCCCCCCAGAATAAACATACCAGCCTGTTTATTTTTACCTTCCTAGAAACTGCTGGACTATTTTTCATGACTTCACTTTTTACTCCACCCACTGTGAGCTCTGCCCCCGTAAAGCCTCAAGCCCTCAGGGTGAATCTCCCAGCACCACAGACGCAGGCAAGACAGCCGTCTAAGGCGCCCCCAGACAGAACCCAGGCACCACAGACCCCGCAAGACAGCCGTCTAAGGTGCCCAGACAGAACCCAGGCACCACAGAACCCGCAAGACAGCCGTCTAAGGCGCCCAGACAGAACCCAGGCACCACAGAACCCTGAAGACAGTCGTCTAAGGTGCCCAGACAGAACCCAGGTACCACAGAACCCTGAAGACAGCCGTCTAAGGCGCCCTCAGACAGAACCCAGGTACCACAGAACACGCAAGACAGCCGTCTAAGGTGCCCAGACAGAACCCAGGCACCACAGAACCCTGAAGACAGTCATCTAAGGTGCCTAGACAGAACCCAGGCACCACAGAACCCGCAAGACAGCCGTCTAAGGCGCCCAGACAGAACCCAGGCACCACAGAACCCTGAAGACAGCCATCTAAAGTGCCCAGACAGAACCCAGGTACCACAGAATCCGCAAGACAGCCGTCTAAGGCGCCCAGACAGAACCCAGGTACCACAGAACCTTGAAGACAGTCGTCTAAGGTGCCCAGACAGAACCCGGGTACCACAGAACCCGCAAGACAGCCGTCTAAGGCGCCCAGACAGAACCCAGGCACCACAGAACCCTGAAGACAGTAGTCTAAGGCGCCCAGACAGAACCCAGGCACCACAGAACCCTGAACAGTCGTCTAAGGCGCCCAGACAGAACCCAGGCACCACAGAACCCGCAAGACAGTCGTCTAAGGTGCCCAGACAGAACCCAGGCAACACAGAACCCTGAAGACAGCTGTCTAAGGCGCCCAGACAGAACGCAGGCACCACAGAACCCGCAAGACAGCCGTCTAAGGCGCCCAGACAGAACCCAGGTACCACAGAACCCGCAAGACAGCCGTCTAAGGTGCCCAGACAGAACCCAGGCAACACAGAACCCTGAGGACAGCTGTCTAAGGCGCCCAGACAGAACACAGGCACCACAGAACCCGCAAGACAGCCGTCTAAGGCGCCCAGACAGAACCCAGGCACCACAGAACCTGCAAGACAGCAGTCTAAGGCGCCCAGACAGAACGCAGGCACCACAGAACCCGCAAGACAGCCGTCTAAGGTGCCCAGACAGAACCCAGGTACCACAGAACCCGCAAGACAGTCGTCTAAGGTGCCCAGACAGAACCCAGGCAACACAGAACCCTGAAGACAGCCGTCTAAGGCGCCCAGACAGAACCCAGGTACCACAGAACCCGCAAGACAGTCGTCTAAGGTGCCCAGACAGAACGCAGGCACCACAGAACCCTGAAGACAGTCGTCTAAGGTGCCCAGACAGAACCCAGGCACCACAGAACCCGCAAGACAGCCGTCTAAGGCGCCCAGACAGAACCCAGGTACCACAGAACCCGCAAGACAGTCGTCTAAGGTGCCCAGACAGAACCCAGGTACCACAGAATCCGCAAGACAGCCGTCTAAGGCGCCCAGACAGAACCCAGGCACCACAGAACCCTGAAGACAGTCGTCTAAGGTGCCCAGACAGAACCCAGGTACCACAGAACCCTGAAGACAGTCGTCTAAGGTGCCCAGACAGAACCCAGGTACCACAGAACCCGCAAGACAGCCGTCTAAGGCGCCCAGACAGAACCCAGGCACCACAGAACCCGCAAGACAGCCGTCTAAGGCGCCCAGACAGAACCCAGGTACCACAGAACCCTGAAGACAGTCGTCTAAGGTGCCCAGACAGAACCCAGGTACCACAGAACCCTGAAGACAGTCGTCTAAGGCGCCCTCAGACAGAACCCAGGTACCACAGAACCCTGAAGACAGTCGTCTAAGGCGCCCAGACAGAACCCAGGCACCACAGAACCCGCAAGACAGCCGTCTAAGGCGCCCAGACAGAACCCAGGCACCACAGAACCCGCAAGACAGCCGTCTAAGGCGCCCAGACAGAACCCAGGCACCACAGAACCCGCAAGACAGCCGTCTAAGGCGCCCAGACAGAACCCAGGCACCACAGAACCCTGAAGACAGTCGTCTAAGGCGCCCAGACAGAACCCAGGTACCACAGAACCCTGAAGACAGCCGTCTAAGGCGCCCTCAGACAGAACCCAGGTACCACAGAACCCTGAAGACAGCCGTCTAAGGCACCCAGACAGAACCCAGGTAACACAGAACCCTGAAGACAGCTGTCTAAGGCGCCCCCAGAAAGAACCCAGGTACCACAGAACCCGCAAGACAGCCGTCTAAGGCGCCCTCAGACAGAACCCAGGTACCACAGAACCCTGAAGACAGTCGTCTAAGGCTCCTCCAGGCAGAACCCAGGCAGATGGCGGGATGTGCTGAAGTAGCAGGGTCAGCCTCAGGGCTAGCAGAGCCCCCAAAGTGCCTGGGGCAGCCAGGCTGCTCACTGGGTGGAGTCACAGCAACCACTGCGCTTGAGGAAGCTCCTTGACCAACCTACTGATCCCCAGTGCCGCACCCAAAGGCCCCCTGACTTCCCCACCCAGTGAGTCCCAGCCTCGGAGCCCCAACCCTTTAGGGGCCAGCACCTGAGGTCACGGGGGTGGGGGAGGGAGGCGGGGCCCTGATGCAAGAGGAAGGGTGTCCTTGTAAAAGAGGAAGACACCAAAAGCTCACCTTCCCTCCCTCCCTCCACCACGTGAGGACGCAGTGAGAAGGCGGCCGTCTGCAAGCTGTCACCAGAACTCAGATCTCAGACTGAGAACTCAGGTCGGCTGCAAAGCCCCGCCACGGAGTTGTGTTGCGGCGGGCGGGGCTGAGATGGTCTCCGGACCTCAGCCTTGGGGCTGGGAGCATCCTGGGCCCCAGCAGTATGTGCCTTCTCAGTGTCTGGCACCTTTTAAAGCCCACACTCCCTTCGATGAGTCCATCCCCACATCAAGTGCTCTCGGGCAGAGTCGTGCGGGGAGCCCCGTGCAGGGCGGCAGGAGGGCTGTGCAGGGCTCTCCTTCGGCAGCCGCCGCTCTCATGCTCTCCACACGGAGCATCACCATTTTACTTTTGCTTTTCTCACTCTGAGACCCACCCTCTCAAACTCTGCTTGGACACCGCCATAAACCACAAAAATGGGTGCGGCACAGAAGTGCCTCAACCTCCAGGACCCTCCACTCCTCTCCAGCTAGCAGAAGACGCAACTGGCTGAGATGCCAGTGGTGACTTTGGGGTTCAGGGTGTGGAAAGGACCAGCGGGAGGGGAGACACACGGCCCCCACGGCCCAGCACAGGCATCGTCCTGTCTGCCACCGAAGGGCCGGGAACCACCCAAATGCTCTCCAGACAGCCGGCAGCGAGTCCCATGACCGAGCACCGTGGCTGGAGCTCGTGGAGACGTCCGGCAGACTCCGTTCACAGGATGCTGGACATGTTGGTCACAGGCGATGACATGTGTAAAGACATAAACCACACACAGGCGTCACAGCAACGTCACGTCGACGCTTGCCTCCACGCTGGCACATAATAAAAGTACAGAAACATCTGTGCCTGTGTCACAAGAAGCCAGAAAGCTGCAAAGGAGCGACAGGTGCTGAATTCAGGCTGATGCTGGGGGCCAGGATGGGGTTCAGGATGGAGGACGGGGCACCCGCGGGCCCACATGGTTTGTTTCTTAAGGAAAGGAAACATGCGGAGAACGTGCAGGGTGCGTGGCGGGTGCAGGCGCTGCCCCTGCATCTGCATAGCGGCACCGCCTTTCTCGGCGCTTGACTCCATGTTCAACAAAATGAAGATCGCAGCCATGGATCAGCTGAGGCACCGGCGAAAGGAGCCCCTCCTGCCGGGCAGCAGTGGACCGACCACGCCCTGGAGAGGCTAACGCGACACAGAGGCAGCGGGCTTCATGGCAGCGGAACGGCAGAGGGCACGAGCTTGTGCTGCCAGGAGTCCCGGGCATGCGGAGGGACACCACAGGGTGCCTGGTGGGCTCCGCAGACACATGACCTCGGCCACCCTGAGGTCTCCGAGTCTGAGAAAGCCTGATCAGGACGAGCCCACGACCAGCAAGAGCCTGTGAGCTGTTCTCCGAGGCCAGCGGGAGTGTGAGGAGCGCGAGAACCAGCCCTGTGGCCAGGAGCGCTCAGGGTGACCCAGATCTTTAATGCCGAGTTTGCCTTTGCCTGGAGACGCAGCAGCTTTTCTTTACTGGCTGCACAGCAAGGCAAGTTCTGGGAACGTCTAAAGAGAAACATTTAGGTTGGGGGCTCTTTGAGCAGCTGACAGCTAACTGATGGCCCTCCATAAAGACACAAAGCGGGGCTGGGGCGCGGGCATCACGTCACCTCTCCCTGGGAAACTAATTGCTTGGAATTGTTCAGAAGAACATTATTTTTCTGGCAATCATTTCCTTTGAATGCCCAAAATGAGCATGAAACAACTCTTTTGACTGGACATAAAAGTTAAATGTCCCAATGTTGATCAAATTAACTTCAGCGCCATGACAATGGACTGTATTTGTGAGAAAATAATGGGGGGACAAAGGGGTGCTTTATGCCGAGATTTCACAGTTGTAATGTAAAATGTTTCTGTTGAACTAGCCCAGGCCACATTTCAGAGGGGAGACAAAGAGTCCCGTCACTTATGGGAAAATCTCCTTTCCAGCTGAAAGCTCAGGAAGGTTTGGGGACGCCTCAGTGGATGGTGCCTAGGAAGGCTGACGTGCACCTCTGGCTCAGCCCCCAGATGCCCCCCAAGGGCTGACCTGTGTGTCCAGGAGAGGGACCAGGGCTGCCCCCAACACGGGCTGAGTGCTCGGCGCCTCCGAGAGCCACACAAGGGTGTGCACGGCCCGGCCTCACCCAGGGTCCAGGACCCCAGCCCGGCACAGATGCCGCCAACACCTGCCCAGAGCCTGGTCCTCCTCACTCATTAGGGATTTGTCTTCTTTTTAAACTTCTCATAACAAGAGGTTAACAGCAACAATTTCAAAAATTACACACAAAAAAGTAAAGGTTCGCATCTGTGATAACAAGTCCAGTGGAGCCCTGTGACTGGCCGTGGTGGTGGCAGGCACCCCGCAGCACTCGCCCTGGGGCTGCTTCTGAAGACTTTAACTCAGAGCTTGTCTCTCAGTTGTTTTACAATCATCTTCCTACTCTGGAATGCGTTTAGGTTTAGAGCAACGGTGCGAAGGTCCTACGGTGCCTCTGGGTTTTAACCTGGCCTGCATCCTCCTCCAGGGCTGGGACCTGCCCTCCCTCCTGGGCCTGGTGCTGCCGGCCCCGCAGCTGATACGGGACATGGACCTGGGAAGCCGCGCGGAGAGATTAAACCAGGAAGAGGCTGCAGGAGCCTCCTCGCTGTCTCCCTGCGGGGCAGACAATGTGCGCCCGGTTCCCAACGCCGTGAATGGGGCCCCGTTGGTGGCAGCGTCCATTCAGAGGCCGCGCGGCATTGTCCTGCCCGATCCGCACAGCAGAATGTGGTCTGCTGGTGGCTGCCAAGAGGTTAGCAGCCGCGGTGAAAGGGCGACCCATTGTTCCCGACTCCGACAGAGCCGCCCTTTGTGTTGCGCGGCCCGCCCCACGCCGCGGAGGTCCGGATCTGCGGCTGGCTGAGCGCGCCGCAGGAGCCGTTCATGGGAATGCAGAGACGCAGAAAAGTGGCCCAAAAGCCCAAAGGCTGCTTTCTTGAGGCCGCGGAGCCATGGCAGCGAGGGGCAATGACACATTTTAATGCCATGCCATGCTGACAACCTAACCGCTGTCACCAAGACCCAACAGCAGACACGGCAGGGCCCTCCCTGCTCCTGCGCTCCGTGGGAGGTCCCCGAGACGCTTGGTGCCTGCAAGCCGAGGGCTGATCAGGCAGGAAGAACCACGCCGCTCCTGTGGGTGAGGCCCTTCTCCCTGGGCGACTGACATGCTGTCCAGGGAGGGCGCCCAGGGCACAGGCGGTCATCAGTCACTTTGTCGCTGACAAAGCCCCAGGCCCCCATCCCCCACCTGTGCTGCTTCCCCACGGTGGGCAGATGAGAGCACAGTCCCCAGGCTCAGACCGATCCCTGCCTCGGTGTCAGTGCCAGCTCCAGAGATACCCGGAAGGCCGGACAGGTCCCCTGCAGAGGGTGTGGCCGTTTACAGGGCTGAGGGCCGGCCTCGGTGCGTGGCCACGAGCACAGCAGCACCCAGGCCTCGCAGTTGCCACCCTCCCCAGGACCAGGCTAGTGGCAGGGGACCAGGGCTCCATCACTCTGGAGACGGAGGTCAGGGACGGTCAGAGGGGATAAGGGGCCACGCCTCAGGGCCCTCAGCAAGGGCCAGATGCGGAGGAGAGCCAAGGCCATATACCCGCTAATAACAGCACAGGGATGGGAGCCCAGCCCAGACTCCCTGTGCAGAGCCCTGTGGGGAACCCGGGAGGATCGTGAAGGCGGCAGGCAAGGAGCCACGCAGGCCACACTCACCACAGCAGCAGACGGAGCCAGCATTCAGGAGGGGCCCCACCAGCTCCAACTCCCCCTGGAGCAGCACCTACTAGAGAATGCAGCCTTCCACCCCTTCCTCAGGATGCACAGTGCTGAGCTATGACAGGTACACACTTATGTGCACATGCACCCACACCTGTACACCTACACACACGTGTGCACACCCATACCTACACACATACATGTGCACATACCCACAAATGCACACACACACCCGCACACACATACACATGCACTCCACACACCCACAACCTGCATGCACACATACCCACATGTACCTGCACACATATCCAACCCACGTGCATATGCTCTCCCCACATATGCACACACACCTTTACACACACCCACACACATGCACACATACATACATACACCCCAGCACACATGCATACACCCCAGCACACATGCATACACCTTAGCACACATGCATCCACACAGATCCACATGCACCCACACACCCACGCGCCCACACCCATGCATGCACACACCCACAATGCACACACCCATAGGCACATGCACACCCACACAGGCCTACACATCGACACATGTACCCCCACACAAGCGTACACATATGCACCCACATGCCCCACACACATGCACATATGCGTCAGTGCACCCCCGCACACATGCACACACCCAAATACGCAGACACATGCACCTACACACACACCTACACATGTATACACCTGCACTCACATGCACCCACACATGCATATACCCACTCACATGCATCCACACATGCATATACCCGCACACACATGCACCCACACACACACCCGCGCACACATACACCCGCACTCACATGCAGCCACACAAGTGCACTCACGTGTCCACACACAATGCAACCCCCACACCCCTGCAAGTGTGCACACACCCAAATAGACATGTACCCACACATATCCACACCACACTTGCACCCACACACCCACACAAGCGTGCATACACATATGTATGCACTCGTGCACCCACACATGCACACACAAGCATCCACACACATGCACACACGAACACACATGCAGATGTGCGCACACCCACCCCCACACAAACCCCACAAGCAACTGTGCATACACTCACATGCATGTACATGTGTGCACACACACAATTACATACATAATTGCATGCACACAAGGTGTGCACACTCACAGGCATGCACACATGCACAGGCACACACATGCACACTGAACACTATCCTTACAAGGCACTGTTAGGAGGCAGGGACCTGCTGGCTGCTGTTCTCCTTCATAACCCCACCTGCCTTAGGGACCCCTCAGGACGTGGGTCTTGCTTGGGTAGAAATGTGCTCCACACAGTCCCCAGGGGTTGCCTCTCATAGGACTCTCCCACTCCTGCTCTTGAGCATCTGACGGCGCTGGTCACATACCACACATGACTCTGGGGCAGGGGCCCCACCCACGTGCCCCTCCACATGGACTGCTCCTCCCACTGTCTTCCCCAGGAAGCCTCCCAGAGGCTCAGAGGGTACCAGGCCCTGCCCAGCCTCCTCCCTCTCTGGGTCCAGACCTCAGTATCCGCCAATCCCTGCCTCAGCCTGTGCAGCCCCAGGCAGTTGTGACTGCCCCAGGGACAGTGGTGGCCTGGGAATGACTCGGTTATTCTGCTCTGCACAAGCCCAGGCTAAGACAGGTGTGGGTGGGAGGGAACCGGCCCCGGGAACAGAAGGTCGGCATCTAAGGATGCCAGCTGCTGGAAGGTGGGCGAGGCGCAGGGCAGCTCCAGGCCCTCGCATGCTTAGTCGGGAGTGTAACTCCGTATTCTGCACGCACGGGGGCTGGGCAGGGGCTCAGGTCAGGGGCCCTCTAGGGAGCAGAATGGGGTTCAGGTGGAAATCAGGGACCACCCCGGGGCAGAACTGCTGGTCTCAGGCCTGTGTTCATCACTGCTGCAAGCCCAAGCTGACGGAGCACTGTCTTGTCAACCACAGGGATGCTGGCGGGAAAGGTTTCCATGACAGGCCTAACTGGAATGGGCGGAGAATAAACCCAGACTGCCTGGCTGTGGGGCCTGAGCTTCAGCAAAAGGCCCAGCTGTAGATGGGGAGGGACACGGGCCCCAAGATCAGACACATCCCACCAATGGGGGTCCCCTGCTTCCCAGTGACAGCCCGTCATCTCCACAGCATCACCGGTGGAGCAGCCTGGAGCACTGGGGGGCAAGGGCCCAGGCACAGGTGGAGGTGGCCCCCACGCTCCCACTGACTCTTCAGTGTCCTATTCACCTCCCACCACAGCACCCCATGGCACCGTTTTCTTATCTTTCCCACAAAAAAGTCAGAGAGAAAGTGAAGCCATCCCCATCCAAGTCCATTGTTGAGGGTGCAGCTCCAGCCTGTGGACAGGGCTTGGGGGCTCTGCCACCTCCATGGGGCAACTCCAGTAAGGGCCATTGGCAAATCGGCAAGCGCAGAGCAGAGTGTGCCTCCCAGAGCAGGCACAGCCTTTCCCAGTGGCCAACAGGGTGAGTGGACACACCGACCTGCCCACCCACCTACCCGCCCGCCCACACCTACCTCTCCACCCATACCTATACCTGCCCAGCACACCTACCTGCCCACTCACACCTGCCTGCCCAGCACACCTACCTGCCATCCACACCTACCTCTCCATCCACACCGACCTGTCCACTCACACCTACCTGCCATCCATACCTACCTCTCCATCCACACTGACCTGTCCACCCAACCTACCTGTCCACCCACACCAACCTGCCCAGCACACCTACTTGTCCGCCCACACCTACCTCTCCACTCACACCTGCCTGCCCAGCACACCTACTTGCCCGGCCCACGCCTACTTGCCCGGCCCACACCAACCTGTCCAGCACGTAGCCCAGTGCCTTGTGCCGGATTCCCGAGTACACGGACGGGCTTGTTTCCCAGGCGACCAGATTGGAAGCATCATGGAAAAGATGGATATTCACCAAGTCAAAGGCACTGCAACCAAAAGAGAAAAGGACACATCACCAAGGGCCGGAGCCTCCAGGTCACACTTCATTCTCCCAAGGAGTCCCCGGGAAGATAAGACCCGCACTGGCCTCCGCCGTGCGGAGCCACCCAAGGCCGGGCACCTGTCCACCCACCTGTCTTCCGACAAGGCCAGAGGTCAGGAAACCTCCAGTGAAGTCTGAATATGTCTTTACAAATGCAGTTACTCTGGGCAACTAAAAAGTGAGCTACTTTTCTTTAAAGAGAAAAACTTACAGGTGACTATGGAAACTCTCCCTGATGGCTAAGCTAAGAGGAAGGGCCACCCCTCAGCCTCAGCTGATGCTGCCCAGGGCTGCCGGCTGCACCCATCGGGGACCCTGTAAGGCAGGGTGGGGGGCACAGGGACAGGCAAGAAGAGTGCTTCATTTCACTCCCAAAGGGAAGACCCTTGGGAAGCCCCGTGGGCCGGCTGTGGGCCTCCAGGCACATGGACTCGGCAAGGCCTGATCAAGGCCTGAGCCTCTGTCACACTGCAGGGGACCCTCAGCACCTTCAGCTGGCAAGGACGTGTCCCCTCACCAGAGGAGGTCAGTGCAGGGCTTGGCACAGTCTGGACACTGTCCCACAAAGCCCTCACTGCCTGCATGTCCTCCACAGGCTCCAAGACCCAGCCGTCTCCCTACCAGGAGGCGCCAGGAATGAGTGCGTGCAGGCAGCCTTGCCCTCCTCCAGCCTGTGGCCCAGCTGCCACAATGACCCCGGTGACGCTGCCCGGTGAACGTGCCCGTGCCCCCACACCATGCCAAGGCTGTTCCCTGTGACCAACAGCAAAGGGCAGCCTGCAGCCTGCACTGCCTGGGGTGGGCACGGGACCGCAGCTCCTTCTCAGCTCCCTCTGTCCTCCCCCTCCCTCTTCTTCCTCTTTCTCTCCCCCTCCTTCCTCCCTCCTCCTCTCTTCCCCCTCCCCATTCTCCTCTCCTACCCTTCTCTCTCACTCTTCCCCCACCTCCTTCTTTTCCCCCTCCCCTTCCTCTTCCTTCCCCCACCCCCTCCTCCTCCCCCTCCTCCCCCTCCTCCCCCCCCCTCCATCCCCCTCACTTTCTGGACTCTTGCTCCTCCTGGGGATGTCCTGCCCTGAGCAGCCCCACGGAAAGGCCCGAGGGGTAGGGGCAGAAACCCCTGCCCACAGCCCCAGTGAGCTCGGAGATGAGTCCTCTGGAAGCCCCAAGGTGACCAGGGCCAGAGCCCCAGAAAAGCCACTCCTGGGTCCTGAGACACTCACAGCCATGACCTTGTATGTGTTTTTAAAGCTGCTAAGTTTAGGGCGGTCTGTTACACGGCAGCAGATAATCAAGCAGCCAAGTTTTGGAAAATCCATGAAAAGAAAATAAAAACAGTATTCAAATGAGATGTGATGGCTGGAGGGACAGGTTGGGGAGCCACCTTAGGAAAGCAGATAACAGGTTTCTGTTTCTTATGATGCAGAAAAGGTGGGGCGGCGCTATCGAGAACATGTTCACTGCAGAAAGGCCAGGCCGGAGGATACGTGGATGAGACGCAGGCTCCGCTACGTCTGTGCTCAGTGTGCTGGTGGACCAGGCTGCCAGGCGGCGCTTACGCCATCTCACTGGGCAGCCACGGGGCCCCAGTACTAGGGGGCCTCCCTGCTGACTTCTCTGTGCAGCGGGCTCTGGCCAGCGGAACTCTCCAGCTGCGGGGAGGGACCGGGGCCCTCACTGTGTCTCCATTGGCACTGGGCACCCAGATGTCTGACTTACAGGGAACAGTGACAATGCTCCGAATGCATCGCCGTGAACAAAAAGGGTCAGAGTGGCAGGTGGGGGTCAGGCAGCTGGGGGTCCTCATGCAAAATCAGTAGAGCCTCCAATGAGGTGTGTGGAACATGCCGCTGGTGCAAGATATAAAAGGGTAAGAAACGTTATGGAAATTGACAAAGCACAGACACCACGTACCAGTCTGCAATGCACCACCTCGTCCGGATGAAGCCTTTTCTTGACCATTTGCACTGAAAAATAAACACGTCACACAAATGAGCCAGAGTAAGTGAGCAAGAGCAACACGTGGGTCCCACACACTTAAAGGACACAGGAGATGCTTTCCAAACAAAAAACAGCAGGGCTCTTCCGGCACTGATGGCGCCCCACTAAAGAGAACTGAGCTGTGCACCTGTCCTCAAGTGGGGCTTCGCACAGAGACGCCTGCAGGGGCTGCTGATGCCCAGCCTGGGGTGGGGGGGGGGGGAAGATATGAAGAAACATGCCAGCCTGCCGCCTGTGAGCCCCGTGCCCCCGTGTGAGAGCAGCTGCAGGGAAACCACTGTCAACACAGATGCTGATCAGGGAGCTCGAGACACACGGCCGCCCTCGGCTGGACCACAGGGAAGACTTGAGCAGCCGTGCCCAGCCAGGCGTCCTGGACAGTGGGTGAGCTGCCCACCCCAACAGTGTGTGTGGCCTCTCACTGATCCCCACCACCCACCGATGCCTCTCACCCACCGATGCCGTTCACCCACCGATGCCTGTCACCCACCGATGCCTCTCACTGATCCCCAACACCCACCAATGCCTCTCACCCACCGATGCCTCTCACTGATCCCCACCACCTAGCAGAGCCACCAAACGTAGAGCCTGAGCTCTGGTCTAAAAGTACCCCCAAAATTCAAGTGAAACAGTCACCAGCATGAGATTCCAAAGAGGGGTGTTGTTTAAGAGGTGGCAGGGCTCCCCTCGAGATGGCATGGAGGCCCTCCTGCCCTCCCACCTCCCACCATGGTAGGTTCCTCTGCTGGGCCACCCAGTACAGCAGTGGCCAGCCACCGGGGCCACCGAGCGTGCAAAGTGTATGACTGAAGAACTGAATTTTAGATTCCATTTTATCTTCATTAATTTTAATTTAAACAGCCATGCAGAACAGGGTAGCTTCACAGCCTAGGCCTCTTGGGAAACCCTTGAAAACCACAGAAGGCACTGGGAAGAGGCTGACAGAGTCAAGTCCAAGGTCCACAAAGCAAAGCGCTTCAGGCAGTGGCGGGGGAACGGCAGCCAACAGGGCAGGGCACCGCCCATTCCGTTCCCAGCAGCAGCCATATGCCTGGCGCCATCGGGGGCGGAGGTGGACAGGGGCTGCTGTTCTTGGTGCTCATGGGCTGGCAGAGAAGGAAAGCAGGACAGGGAAGACCCTGTCTCCTCCACCACACCCTAAGGTCTGCTGAGGAGATGAAAGCAGATGGGAATCTGGAGTTAACTGTGGATGAAACACCCATGAAGGAAGGGTCCAGCGTGGCGTGCTCCCTCTATCTAAAACCAAGAGCGCAGAGATCAGAGGCTCTCCCTTTGACCCCACCTTGCCACTGGCCACCGTCCCCTTTGGCTCCTCCAGTATGCGCACGTGCCGGACAACAGCTGCCCAAATGCTCTCTGCAAGGTCACCACAGCCTCCACAGGCAAACTCCTACAGACACTCGCCCTCATCTCGCCTGGCCTGTTGGTGGCACCTGGCAGCACAGTGGCCCCTGCAGCCCCGTCTCCTTCTCCTGGTCCCCATCCAGCACAGTGGCCCCTGCAGCCCCGTCTCCTTCTCCCTGTCTCCCTCCAGCACAGTGGCCCCCACAGCTCCCTCCTGGGCAAGGCTCTAGGGCTGTGGATTCCCAGGCGTGAGGCCCTTCTTTGCCTGCCCCCACCCCAAGTGCTCCCTGCCCCCTCCCTAAGTGCTCCCACTCATGCTCAAGAAGGGAAATTCCAAGCCCCGCACACTGGTGGGGGTGATGATGAAGCCAGCCAACCCTTCCCGTACACACTGCATTCTTCCCCTGCACTCTGGATCCACCACTGCTGTAAGAAGCACCCTGGCACACGAACTGTGAATCCTCTGAATGTATGTTTTCCTCTCTCTGGCTGTTTTAAAGTTTTTCTCTTTGTCATCAATATTCTGAAGCTTCACTGCCATCCAGGTATGGGTTTATTTTTATATATCCTGCTCTGTATCCAAATTGTGCTCGGGAATTAAATTTTTAAGAATTTCCCCTTATCACTTCCAACACTGCTCCACTGCTTCTTTCTGGAATTTATTTTGAGTTTATTTGAGCCTCTTAATAGTCTTTATGTCTTTTAACTGCTCCTTTCTATAAAAATAAAAAACATACAAACAACCAAACAAACACAAATCTTTGTCTGTCTTGACTATGTTTAGATGAACTCCTTAATGACATTGTCTAATTCTCTGATTCTCTCTTTGACCACATCTAGTCTAGAATCTGTTCTGTAATTTCTAATGCAGAATGTTTAATGTTTCTACAGGCTCCTCTTCATATTCCCTTTTCTTGTTTTATTTCTGTTTTAGTTGAATAACATTTTTAATAAACCCTATCTTTCACTTATCTCTTTGAGCAATTTAAACATACTTAAAGTCTGTCAGCTTTTCCCAAGAAATCCACTTTATTTGGGGTGAGTCTGTATTCTGGTGTCTGCTTGTCTCATAGACGTTCTTGGTTTGCAGTCTCCTGGGGAGTGAGAGGCGCCCCCTCCTCACCTGTGCAGTTCCATGGCCACCCCACCCAGCATCGTAAAAGGTCTGGGCTCTCTGCTCCCCAGTGATACTGAGGCACCCACAGATGCACCCTCAGGGTCCACAGGTGGCTCCAGGCTTCCTCCTTCCAGGGCTGGTCCTTCTTCCCTCACCTGTAAAGTCCCGGGCCCCAGGTAAGCAGACTTTTAAAGAAGTAATAGGCTTTATTTTTCAGAGCAGCTTTAGGCTTCCAGAAGAATTGAGCATAAGGTACAGAGACTTCCTGTACACTCCTCCCGGCCTGGCCACGCACTTGGACGCCAGGCTATGGCTCTACTCGTCAAGGAGGATCCGTCCTCACACCACGAGCTGGCTCTGGTACTGAGCCCACATCCCCTGCCGTGCTCAGGCTGCCCTGCTTGCCAAACAACACGGGCTGTGCCAAAGCTCCAGGAGGCTGGCCAAGGCATCCCCAGGCTACTGGTCTGGCTGCTGCATGGGGCCATGCCCAGACGACCCAGGGAGCTCTATGGCGGGGTGGCGGGGTGGCAGGCTCCCTGCGTGCTGCACCAGACACTTGTCTCTGATTCCAAACGTGTCTGCCTCCTCTCTCGGGGAGGCCATTTGCCCCGGGGAGCCTCTGTGTTCATTTCCTGTAGGTAACTGTGTCTGCAATGGAAACACATCAGTGGGAAGCTGAGCTGTGGGGAGAAGTGGGTGCTGCTGATGCCCCACAGCGGGCTCCATGCTCCCACCAATGGTGCAGCTGGGACACCCCCAATGCTTGGACTCTCTCCCCTCCACTCAGCCTGCACTCCAGACGAGCCGCCTGCCGCCTGTCCAGACGCCCTTCCTCCATCCTCCACACTCCAGACGAGCTGCCTATTGCCTGTCTAGACGCCCTTCCTCCACCCTCCACACTCCAGAGGAGCTGCCTACTGCCTGTCTAGACGCCCTTCCTCCATCCTCCACACTCCAGAGCTGCTGCCTGCTGCCTGTCTAGACCCCCTTCCTCCATCCTCCACACTCCAGACGAGCCGCCTGCCGCCTGTCCAGACGCCCTTCCTCCATCCTCCACACTCCAGAGGAGCCGCCTACTGCCTGTCTAGATGCCCTTCCTCCATCCTCCACACTCCAGAGGAGCCGCCTGCTGCCTGTCTAGACGCCCTTCCTCCATCCTCCACACTCCAGAGGAGCCGCCTGCTGCCTGTCTAGACGCCCTTCCTCCATCCTCCACACTCCAGAGGAGCTACCAGCTGCTGGCCGCCTGTCCAGACGCCCTTCCTCCATCCTCCACACTCCAGAGGAGCTGCCTGCTGCCTGTCTAGACGCCCTTCCTCCATCCTCCACACTCCAGAGGAGCTGCCTGCTGCCTGTCCAGATGCCCTTCCTCCATCCTCCACACTCCAGAGGAGCTGCCTGCTGCCTGTCTAGACGCCATTCCTCCATCCTCCACACTCCAGACGAGCCGCCTGCTGCCTGTCTAGACGCCCTTCCTCCATCCTCCACACTCCAGAGGAGCTGCCTGCTGCCTGTCCAGATGCCCTTCCTCCATCCTCCACACTCCAGAGGAGCCGCCAGCTGCTGGCCGCCTGTCCAGACGCCCTTCCTCCATCCTCCACACTCCAGAGGAGCTGCCTGCTGCCTGTCTAGACGCCCTTCCTCCATCCTCCACACTCCAGAGGAGCCGCCTACTGCCTGTCTAGACGCCCTTCCTCCATCCTCCACACTCCAGACGAGCCGCCTGCTGCCTGTCTAGATGCCTTTCCTCCATCCTCCACACTCCAGACGAGCCGCCTGCTGCCTGTCTAGACGCCTTTCCTCCATCCTCCACACTCCAGACGAGCCGCCTGCTGCCTGTCCAGACGCCCTTCCTCCAGCCTCCACACTCCAGAGGAGCTGCCTGCTGCCTGTCCAGATGCCCTTCCTCCATCCTCCACACTCCAGAGGAGCTGCCTGCTGCCTGTCTAGACGCCCTTCCTCCATCCTCCACACTCCAGACGAACTGCCTGCTGCCTGTCCAGACGCCCTTCCTCCATCCTCCACACTCCAGAGGAGCTGCCTGCTGCCTGTCTAGACGCCCTTCCTCCATCCTCCACACTCCAGAGGAGCTGCCTGCTGCCTGTCTAGACGCCCTTCCTCCATCCTCCACACTCCAGAGGAGCTGCCTGCTGCCTGTCTGGATGCCTTTCCTCCATCCTCCACACTCCAGACGAGCCGCCAGCTGCCTGTCCAGATGTCCTTCCTCCATCCTCCACACTCCAGAGGAGCTGCCTGCTGCCTGTCTAGATGCCTTTCCTCCATCCTCCACACTCCAGACGAGCCGCCAGCTGCCGGCCGCCTGTCCAGATGCCCTTCCTCCATCCTCCACACTCCAGAGGAGCTGCCTGCTGCCTGTCTGGATGCCTTTCCTCCATCCTCCACACTCCAGACGAGCCGCCAGCTGCCTGTCCAGATGTCCTTCCTCCATCCTCCACACTCCAGAGGAGCTGCCTGCTGCCTGTCTAGATGCCTTTCCTCCATCCTCCACACTCCAGACGAGCCGCCAGCTGCCGGCCGCCTGTCCAGATGCCCTTCCTCCATCCTCCACACTCCAGACGAGCCGCCTGCCGCCTGTCCAGATGCCCTTCCTCCATCCTCCACACTCCAGAGGAGCTGCCTGCTGCCTGTCTAGATGCCTTTCCTCCATCCTCCACACTCCAGACGAGCCGCCAGCTGCCGGCCGCCTGTCCAGATGCCCTTCCTCCATCCTCCACACTCCAGAGGAGCTGCCTGCTGCCTGTCTAGACGCCCTTCCTCCATCCTCCACACTCCAGACGAACTGCCTGCTGCCTGTCCAGACGCCCTTCCTCCATCTCCCACACGTCCAAATCCAGCCTGCACTTTCCGGGGAGACGGCCCACCTGGAACAGCCACTGCCCACCCCCCACGGCCCAGCCACGCACAGGATCCACACCAGCAGCACCCAGGGCCTCAAGGCAGTGGGTAAGACAGGACTGCCAGGCTGCCAGGTTCAAGTCCCAGCTGTGGGGCCTCGGGTACAAGGAGGGGAGGACAGAGCCCATGTTGCCGGTGGGCTGCGAGGGGTGGCTCTGCGCACCAGCAGCCGCCGCGGGCTGGCGTCCAACACACAGGCACACACCCAACCCTCGGGCCGACCAGAAAGGGAAACTGAGGCTCACAGGTTAAGAACTGCACCTATGGTCCCTTGGTGGCTTTAGGCCACAGTCACTGGGCCCAAGGCTGGGTTTCTCACCCGTGGGGGCTGCCACGGGAGAAGGCTGGACGTGTGACTGGTGACAAATCTACAGTAACTGGGTGAGGCCCCTCTACTAGTGACAGTGGGAGGCAGGCGTCTTTCCAGGAGAAAAGGTACCGTCCCTGCAGGCCAAGGCGCCTCAATACACGACTCCCCTAGAGTACCAGCAGCTCATCTTCCGTGCCTCGACACCTCCTGTCTGGGGGGACTGGGGGGCCTGACGTGCTTTGGGAACCAGATGCTGCAGCAGAGGTCAGGCCGAGCCTTCAGAACCCATGCGGGTGAAGCTGCGTGTGTGTGGGGGTGAAGCCACGCGTGTGTGTGGGTGAAGCTGCGTGTGGGGGTGAAGCCGTGTGTGTGCGTGTAGGTGAAGCGTGTGTGTGTGGGGGGGTGAAGCTCCGTGTGGGTGTGGGTGAAGCCGCGTGTGTGTGTGGGTGAAGCCACATGTGTGTATGGGTAAACCTGAGTGTGTGTGTGCGTGTGTGGGTGAAGCCACATGTGTGTGGGGGGTGAAGCCACGTGTGTGTGTGGGGGGTGAAGCTCCATGTGTGTGTGGGGGTGAAGCTGCGCATGTGTGTGCAGGGCTGAAGCTGCGTGTGTGTGTGGGGGGTGAAGCCGTGTGTGTGGGGGGGTGAAGCCGTGCGTGTGTGTGGGTGAAGCTTGCGTGTGTGTGTGTGGGTGAAGCCACGTGTGTGTGTGGGAGTGAAGCCACGTGTGTGTGTGGGAGTGAAGCCAAGCGTGTGTGTGGGGGTGAAGCCAAGCGTGTGTGTGGGGGTGAAGCTGTGTGTGTGTGGGGGGGGGTGAAGCCGTACGTGTATGTGTGTGCAGGTGAAGCCGTGAGTGTGTGGGGGGGTGAAGCCGCATGTGTGTGGGTGAAACCACGTGTCTGCGGGGGTGAAGCTGCACATGTGTGTGGGGGGGTGTGCGGGGATGAAGGTGCGCGTGTGTTGGGGGGCGGAAGCTGTGCGTGTGTGTGCGGGTGAAGCCGCGTGTGTGCAGGGGTGAAGCCACGTGTGTGCAGAGGTGAAGCCACGTGTGTGTGGGTGAAGCCGCGTGTATGGGTAAACCTGAGTGTGTGTGTGTGTGTGTGTGTGTGAAGACACTGTGTGGGGGGTGAAGCCACGTGTGTCTGTGGGTGAAGCATGTGTGTGTGGGGGTGAAGCTGTGTGTATGTGGGGGGGTGAAGCCGCTTGTGTGTGAAGATGGCCGAGGGCCAGTTCCCCAGAAACCAACTCCATCAGGGGCCTCCAGCTGGCGGGTGAGAAACCTGCAGTCAACATGAATGGGAAGACAGGCACCGCGGGCACAGGGTTGTGCAGGAGGCACGTATGACAACGACTGCAAGAGCCCAGATCCATGTCCTCGCCAGCTGACGACAACCACAACAGCCCGGATCTGTCCTCGCTGATGCAATCACCAAGCGACCGGGACAGGTGTCTTGCCTGCACCAAGTCACAGGGGTGACCGCAGGGGGAAGCTGGCCTTGTGAGACAGTCAGGACCAGCTCCTCTGGGAGAAACGGTGAGTCCGAAGGGTGGGGGGCACCCAACGGGAGGGAGGGGAGTCCCAACCCCGGTGTGTGGGCTCGGCAGGGAGCCTGGAGGCCGCTCCTAACCAGCACCGGCAGGACGCCCTCTGCCAGCGCCCACGTCCAGACTCACGCTAGTGCCCCTGCCACTCCCCCAAGCCCACAGTCACCCCTGTGTAAACGAGTGCCCCGGCCCACCCCAAGCATCCCACAGCCCACTTCCTGGGTGCAGGCGCTGTCCACATCCTCCGCTAGGACAGCCCATGAGTCTCAGTCCTGCTGGATGGGGCCAGAGCCCCAGAGCACACTGTGGAACGAGAGAGCAGAGGTGCTCCGTGGCACGTGCAGGCAAGCGCTTCCCATGTGCGTCAGAGCTGTGCCCGGGCACTGCCTCTCCTGCTTCCAGGCAGGCAGTAGGGCCCGGGACACAGGGACACAGCACCTCCCTGCACGCACGCCTCTGAATTCTGACAGGTACAGCAGAGACCCCAAACTGAGCACGCCCAGGTTTTTACCTAGAATTTGCGATAACCATCAACAGTTTTACTTCCATTAAAAATGGAAGGCATTTGTAAATTTTTGAACCAAAATTAATTATTCTTCTGAGTTTTCGATTATTTGTGTTCATTAAGGTGTGTGTTTGTGTGTCTTGAACCTATGTGCATGTGGGTACATCTTGCTTTTTTAGATTTTTAAGTTTTCCACAGTAACGGAGAATTTTTTCCAACATTAATTATCCATAGACTGAATAAATAAAACGAGAAACTATGTTATTTTTGAATAATATAAATTGGTAATAACTGTAGTTTTAGGATTCTAAGATTTTTAAATAAATTGCAAACGAATCTCAGAAAATTTAACAGCATATTATCATAACCAACTATTTTCTAAAGTATTTGTAGAAAGTAAGTTCCTTTTGAGGTAAGCTCATCAGAGCAGCTACCACTGCGCTGAGACTACGTTTCGAGGGATTTTACAGCAGGAACAAATGAAGCCACAGCCCACAGTGTCCTGACACTTCCACGGCCTGTGGCTGCAGGTGCGGTCGCATCCTTGGGTTTAGGGTGGGATGCGCGGTGCGGGGAGAGTCCTCACAGAGGGCGTCCCATGCACCCTTCAGTGGCCCCACCAGCACTCAGGACAGGCACCACCCTCATTTCCCCAGCGAGGAAACTGGGGCCTGAAGACTGCCAGCTCTTTGGAGAAAGAACCAGAATGGGAACCACCGCCCCAATTCCTGCACTGAAGTCCCCGCCTCCCGACGCCCCACTCCCCTTGCTGGCCAAGCCCCAAGCAGGCAGCCAGGGCTGGGGTGGGGTGGGGTGGCCCGAGAGGAAGGAGGTCCCCAGAGTCATCAGCAGGTTCAGGGGCCCCTCCCAGAGGCCACGCCCCCACGGGCGCACCTGAGCACCCCAGCCTGAGGTGGATGCACCCCACACCCAACACTGTCCTCCGGAGCAGGGCCGGGAAGTGCTGGGAGGCACAGACGGGCGTCCTGGGGCCTCAGCCAACGCTCACATGCTCAGGACTCAGGAAGACCCCAGAAGCTTCTGGATGTACATACTTGTTGCTCCAGCCACGGCAAATGGAGGCAGAGGGTGTATGGCCAGGGCTGGGGGTCTCCTCCATCCCAGGCTGTGTGTGGGAACTTTCTGGTCACCGGCCACCTTCGAAGCCCTCGCTTGGGGAGCCCTCAGGAGCCTGCAGATGGGACGGCCGTGGCTCCGCTCTCCTGAGGTGGCCGCCCCCTGGCCTGTGTTGGCTCCTCTACTCCCAGAGAGGTTTTCACCTCAGAAATGACACCCACATCACGTGGGGGTGGGGGTACATCCTTCACCTGATGATATGAAGTCTCTCTCAGGCCCCTGTTAATAGGGTTCTTTCAGCAGGCAGATGGATAGCGAATCCAGCCGGTTTCATCTACTAAAAGACGGCATAAATCGCCACGGAGAAAAGAGAGGCTGCGGGGAGGTTATCGCCACACAGGCCTCACGCCGAAGGCCCGCTCAGAGCATTAGTGGAATTAATTCATCCTTCATAAGAGCTTGCAGCCGGCCCTGTGATCTATGGTAGCAACCAATTTCTCACTACAGGCAAAAAGAAAAAAATGACTCGCCCTGATCGACTACACAAATCTGCGTTTTAAAAATGGCCTCACATTATCTGGAGTGTGGCTCCCAGAGGCATCATTTGAAATTCATACCAAGCCAAAAGCATCCATAAATCAGCAGAGAAAGTTTTGTTAGTTTCTGCTGCGGCTGTAATTATCTGAGACTGCATTATACCCCCATCAAGGTAATTACATTTAGATTACCCTTAAGTGATGGTAATAAAAGAAAGAGAAATCAGTCTGAAACTAGTTCCTTCCTCCAAAATGTGTTCAAACACAGCGAGAGGTCGGGTGCAGAGGCACAGAGGGAGGGGCGGGCCCGGCCAGGCTGCCAGGCCGGGACTCCCATGGCTCCTCGGGCCCCTCCCTCCTCCTTCCTCCCTCCAGCAAGGACACAGGGTGCCACATAGGCTCTGTGGGGTTAAAAACCCACACTAGGGACAGAACGTTAGAAGCTTACAGTTTTTAAAATAAGGGTTTCCTTTTGTTAATTTACCAGGGAAGAGGAAACGTCAGAAAACCTTTGCAGATCATCAAACACACGGGTCCCGGGAGGATTTCTAAGACGATGACGCGGCAGGGCTGGCCCTGACCCACAGGGAGGCCTCGGCCCAGGGCAGGTGCTGGCCCCCCGTCCCAGCCACCAGCAGCCACAAGGATCTGCTGAGCAGCTGACCACCAGGCCGCAGACAGCGACACGCTGCTCTCCCAGGGGAGAGACGGGTCCACACAAAGAGGCTCGGCGCCTTTTCCTCCCAGGAATCGTCTGCTTTCCAGAATGTGCCTTCTCCTCTGCCTGTGGACACAACACTGCACAACACTGGGGTTGGACCCAGGCTGGGGGCTGGGGTTTCTATACAAACCGGGCCTGAGGCTGCTCTTCCTGGGGGAGGGGCGGCCCCTGGTGCTATGCCCTCCACAGACCCATGCCAGCAGGCCCCTAGCATCACAGAGGCCTCAGAGTACTGGCATTAGGGACCAAGGCCAGGGGCCACACTCAGACCCCTGCCAGGGCACCCACCCTTCAAAGGGTGGCAAAGTCATAGCAGAGGCCCCCGGATCTTGCCCAACTTCAGTCTGGGCCCCGGGCCTCAGCTCCCCGCTTGCTGGGTCCAAAAGAGAAGCCTGAGGCATGGGTGCAAGAAGGAGGTCCAGCTGGCCAGAGTGGCAGGGCTGCTTCGGGGCGGGGCTGAGAGACGGAGGGGTCAGGAGCCTGTGTGGCTGCCTGGGAGGACCCTAGAGTGTCTGTTCCTTGCTGAGGGCCCACTGCCCTTCCCACCCTGGCTGACCCTGCGGGCCCTGGCCTCTCAGGACACACCTCGGCCCCCACCCCCATGGGCTATGGGGCTCCCTATGGGCTCTCCTACCCCATCCGGAGTGGACAGGACCCAGTGAATAAGTGGACACCTGGTGGGGAGGGGACAGCCCAGCAGCACCTGGTCCGGCCACGGCCCTGGACAGCAATGCAGCCACATGGGTCCTGAGACGAGGTGCCGGGTCAACAGCCTCTGCCTGGACCAGCCCGGCCACCCACAGCTGCTCTCCTCATGCCATCAGCTGGCAGCGCCTGGCCCTGCCCAGCCCAGGCCCCCCCACCAGCACCCACGCTTCCCACAAAGGGCCCTGAGTCGGTCTGTGGTCACTCTGAGATGAGAGCCTTGCCCGGGTTCAAGAGAGGCCAGAGTTCAGCTCGCAGGCTCTCCAGGGGAACCACAGCCCCCGCCCTGCCCTTCTGACGGGCCTGCACCACAGCCCCCGCCCTGCCCTTCTGATGCGCCTGCACCACAGCCCCGCCCTGCCCTTCCGACGGGCCTGCACCACAGCCCCCGCCCTGCCCTTCCGACGGGCCTGCACCACAGCCCCCGCCCTGCCCTTCCGACGGGCCTGCACCACAGCCCCCACCCTGCCCTTCCGACGGGCCTGCACCACAGCCCCCGCCCTGCCCTTCCGATGGGCCTGCACCACAGGTGGCCCCTTCAGGGAGGCTGTCATGACCCAGGGATGTGACTACTGTGCGTGGAGAAGACCATGGAGCTTTCTTGCATGTCCTTTCCAACTGCTGGACATCCGGAGCGGAGGGAGGCAAATGGGCGGTGCCGGAAGCAGGACCGAGGACGGGAGGCTGGCCCGCTGACACGGCATCCTTGGCCTTGGGAAGACGGATGAGGAGGCTGAGCCACAGGGTGACAGGAGCACCCCATCCTTCACGGGCGGCCACAGTCCCTCACTCAAGGTGCGGGCCATAAAGCAAGTTAATAAAGTTGTGGCCTTGCTGGAAGTCAGCTCCGTAGCAGCCTCAGCCTGCACAGCTCTCGTGGAGATAGGACCGCAGAGCAATCCTTCTTGGGGCTGCCTGCGCAGACAAGTCCGGACGAGAGCTCCTATATCACAGCCTGGACGCCCCCAAACCTGCGTCCAGCTGCCAGCTCTTCCGTCTTAGTGCCTGGGCTGCTTCTGGCCACAGTGCCTGCACCCCGCTGTGATTCAGCAGATGAGGAAGGGCAAAGCAGCAAACGCTGCCTCGACACGTTAACTACATAGCCAGGGAGACGCCGACAGTGCCGCGTGTGAGGTTTACCCAAAGATCACGTGCACAGAGCAACAGCCGCGCACACAGCTCAGCAAAGTGCATGGCTGCCAGAAGGAAACACCAATTTCTCATCAACACTGTGTCTGGCAGTGAGACGACAAATGCCTTCCACACATTTTGATTCCAATCTCTCCGTGTGACGCAGGCATAACTGCCGGGACCCTGCTGCTCGCAGCCTGGCACAACCACCAAGGCTGTATCTGACACGGGACCATGCCCCTGCCCCACACTCACACCACGGGCACACAGGACTGTCAGCCACTGTCTTGGTTACCACCAGCCAGCCCGACCCTCTCCCAGCTGGGCGTGCGGGAGACCCCAGGTGCACACCAGGGGAGCTGAATGATTTTCCTACATCTTTTGGCGAAGGTTCTTTCTCCTGGATATGAGGATTCAGGAACTTACTGATTACTTGGTGCTTATGCCTTAGATTCTCACTGCCCTTACGTGTGACAGCCCAGACCAACCACAGAAGCCTGGACTCCCAGGAAGACAGATTATCGGAGGTAACAACAGGCAGCTGTGACTAGCAACAGTGCAATGCAAAAACTCCGTGTTCCATGTCGCTTCTGACTGGCTCACTCTGGGAAGTAAACACGTCAGTGAGAAAGCCTCGCTACGTACCTCGGGGAAGTAGTCCTGCGGAAACTTCTCCTTCTCCAGCATGGGCGTGCTCTCTAAGGTATCCGAGTAGATCTCTTTGCCAGCGACCTTTCTATACTTCTTAGCTGGAAGAGACCAGGAGGACGAGGTGACTATCCCATCATTGTGCCCCATCCAACCAGCCTGGAGCACAACCTGTTTCCACCCCACTTCAGCCCGATGGGAGCAAGAGAGGCCCCCCGAGAGGAGGCCCGGATGAGGGGTCCGACCCAGAACAGGCCCCCAGCGGGCCGGCTGCTCCATGCCTGTGGCTCATAAATTCCCCTCCCATGACCTGGAATCTGACACTCCACTCCATTATCCCCTGAGAGCTCCCAGACTGCAGATTTACAGGAGCTAATTGGCATCCTCTTTTAAACCCGTGAATATATTTAAGAGGGCTGTAGAATTACCATTCACTCAGACCTTCACATGAATTTATTTAATAACATCGATTTCCTCCCCGTATCCAGCCTCCATCACTCATATTTCAGGGAAGAGGTTTATGTGTGATGGTGAGAGAGGCAGCTTGCGGCAGGGTGCCTCCCAGATGGGCTTTGCCAGTGGCTGCTTGGCACCTTTCCTGGACCCCCCAGTGGATAGGCCAGGCCCAGGGACACAGGTCCCCCCATGGGCAGGGCCCGTCTCACTATTGTTCACAACCAGGCCTCAGCCTTTCTTTTTATGGACAGGTAGCTCCACACCCAAGGTGGGGTGTGATCAAGGATGGCAGGGATCCATTCCTCAAACTCCTGCTGGGTCCAGTGGGCAGGTGGCTGCTGGCCTCCTTGCAAGATGCCACAGGATGGCTCCTGGGCCACTGAGGTGACACTCCTGGGTGTCAACGAGGTTCCTGGAGACCGCTTTGGAGCAGTGTGTTGTGTCCCACAAGCAGCTCCAACCTGCAGTTTCTGGGGTATTATCCACCCCACTATGGCAGGAGGAACAGAGGGGGCAACCTGAGGACCACAGCACCATGGGCCAAGGTACTGGGTCACCCCTGGGGTGGGCAGGAGTTTCAGGAAAAAACAGAGTGCTGTGGTCTGGCCCAGCCCTGGGTGCTGTGGTGTGGCCTGGCCCTGGGTGCTGTGGTCTGACCTGGCCCTGGGTGCTGTGACCTGGCCCAGCCCTAGGCGCACAGTCCTGGATGTGGGTGCCTCATGGACAGGAGACAGCATGAGATGTTTCAGCGACTTATGGAGCATGGACAGAACGTGAAATAGAGGCCATTCCCTAAACTCGGAGCTTAGACACCACGGATCCTTTCACTGTCTCCACAGTTCTGCCTTTTCCAGAGTGTCACAGAGTTGGAATCACAGTGTGTAGCCTTTTCAGGTTGGCTTCTTTCATTGGTAGCAGGCATGTCAGGTTCCTCTGTGTCTTCTCGCGGCTTCAAAGCTCATTTCTTTTTATCACCAAATAACACCCCGTGGAGCTGACATGCCACAGTCTGCTTGGCCCATTCACCCACAAGGCAGAACAGCAAGTCTTGAAGTCAGGAAGTGCAGGCTCTGACTCTGCTCTTCTTCAAAACTCCGGGCTATTCTGGGTATTTTGCTTTCCACATAACCTTTACAGTCAGTTTGTCAATGGCATGACACACCTTGCTGGGGTTGTGTTGAATCTATAGCTGAAGTTGGGAAGAGCTGAGCCCTTGACAGTATTGGGTTTTCCCATCTGCCTTAGTCCACTGGGAAGCTATAGCAAAATAGACTGGGTGGTTTGTAAACAAAGTAAGTGTCTTTCTCCTAGTTTGGAGGGATGGGAAGTCCAAGATCAGGGTGCTAGGAGATGAGGTTCCTCACAGATGATGCCTTGTATGTGTCCTCATGCATGGCAGGGGCAAATGAACTCCCAGCCTCTTTCATGAGGGCTCCGATCCCATTCGTGAGGGCTCTGACCTCACACTCTAATCAGCCTCCCAAGGCCCTGCCTCTTAACACCATCACCTTAAGGGTTAGGAGGTCAGCAGATGAATTTGGGGGTGGGGGGCACCTACTTTCCAACCATAGAACTATCCATGAAGATGAAATCTCTCTCCATTTATCTAGATCTTCCTTATTTCATCAGAGTTTTATAGTTTTCCTCACAGAGATCTTGTATTAATTTGTTAGATTTATTCCTAAGTACTTCCTTTTGGTGTGTGCTTAAGCAAATGGTATTATGTTTTTAATTTAAAATTCCACCTGTTCATTGCTGCTACACAGGAAAGCAATTGACTTCTGTATCTTAACTAGGCATCCTGCAATGTTGCTATGATTGCTTACTGGTACCAGGTTTGTCTGTTATTGTTGCTGACTCTTTGAGATTCTTGACATAATCATATCATCTGAGAACAGAAATAGTTCTATCTCCCATCACCCCATCAACATGGCTTTTATTTCCTTTTCTTGTCTTATTACATTATCTAAGATTTTCAGTAAGATGTTGAAGAGAAGTAGGAGAGGAGGCATCCTTGCCTTGTTCCTGATCTCATAGGAAAAGTATCTAATTTCTCATTAAGTGTGGTATTCATTGTAGGATTTTTGGAGCTCTTCTTTATCAAGTTGAGGAACTTCCCCTCTATTCCTAGTGTGCTGGGAGTTTTTTTTTCAAACAATGAAGAGATGTGGATTTTGGGAAATACTTTTTCTGCATCTATCCTATGATCATGCGATTTTCCTTCTTTTGCCTGCTGCTGTGATGGATTACATTAATTGATTTTTCAATGCTGAACCAGCCTCTACACCAGGAGTAAATCTCAGTTGGTCATAGTATATAACTGACTCTTGAGAATTTTGTTGAGCATTTTTGTTTACAGTTCATAGTTTTCCTTCTTTGTAATGTCTTTATCTGGTTTTAGTATTAGGGTAATGCTGGCCTCATAGAATGATTTAGGATGTTTGTCCTCTGCTTATATTTTCTGGAAAAGATTGTAGAGAACTGGTATAACGTTTTCCTTAAATGCTTGATAGAATTCACCAGTGAAACCATTTGGTCTGATGCTTTCTTTTTTAGCAGGTTATTAATTACTTATTCAGTGTTGTTAATAGCTATAGACCTGTTCAGATTCTCTAGTTTTCCTTGTATGAGTTTTCATAGATTGTGTCTTTCAAGGAATTGGCCCATCTAAGTTATTACATTTATAGGCAGAAATTAATGATATTCTTTTATTATCCTTTAAATGTCCACAGGATCAGCAGTAATGGCCCCTCTCTAATTTCTGATATTAATAATCTGTGTCTTCTCTCTCTTTTTCTTAGTCTGGCTAGAGGTTTATCGATTTTATTGATCGCTTTAAAGAATCAGCTTTTGGTTTTGCTAATTTTCTCTATTCATTTCCTGTTTTCAATTCTGTTGCCTTCTGTTCTAATTTTCATTATTTCTTTTCTTCTGCTTACTTTGGAATTTTCTTTTCTTCTCCTAGCTTCCTAAGGTAGAAGCTTAGATAATTGATTTTAGCTCTTTCTTATTTTCTTCTTAGCACTTTTTTCTTTTTAGCTCTTTCTTATATGCATTTGATGCTATAAATTTACCTCTAAACATTACTTTTGCTAATATCCCGTGAATGTTAAGCTGTATTTATGTTTTCATGTGGTTCAAAATATTTTTAAATTTCTCTTGAGACTTCTTTGACTCATATGTTATTTAGATATGTGTTGTTTAATATTCAAGTATTTGGGGATTTTCCAGCTACTTTTCTGGTGCTGATTTCTGGTTTAATTCCATTGTAATCTATGAGCATGCTGTATATGGTTTCTGTTCTTTTAAATTTGTAAAGGTGTGTTTTATGGCCCAGAATGTGATGTCTCAGTGAATGTTCCATGTGAGCTTGACAAAAACGTAGATTCTGCTATTACTGGATGAGGTATCCTATAAGTGTCAATTAGATCAATTTGTTTGATGGTGCTGTTGAGTTAAACTATGTCTTTCCTGATGTTATGCTTGCCAGATCTGTTCATTCCTGATACAGGGTGTTGAAGTCTCTAACTATGATAGTGGGTTCATCTGTTTCTCTTGGCAGCTCTACTTGGTTTGCCTTGTGTATTTGACACTCTGTTGTTAGGCAGCTAGATACTAAGGATTGTTATGTATTCTTGGAGAGCTGATCTTTTCATCATGATGTAATGTCCCTCTTTACTGCTGAAAACTTTCCTAGCTCTGAAGTCTGCTCTGCCTATTCTGATAATTTCTGATATGAATAATTTGTGTCATTTTTTTTCTTAGTCTGGCTAGAGGTTTATCCATGTTATTGATTTTTTTCAAACAACCAGCTTTTGGTTTAATCTACTTTTCTTCTAGTTTCCTAAGGTACAAGCTTAGATAATTGATTTCAGATCTTTCTGCTTTTCTAATATATGTATTTGATGCTATAAATTAATATGGCTCCTCCAGCTTTCTTTTGGCCCATCTAAGTTTTCCTTTGATTCATGTTAGAACAGTAGACCTTCCTCCATCCCTTATCTATTAATCTTTAGGTGTTCATATAAATGGGTTTCCAGAAGACAACATATAGTTGGGTATTTTTTTTAATCCACTCTGACAGTCTCTGTCCTTTAATTGGTATATTTAGACCATTCATATTTAAAGGGATCGTTGATATAGTTGGAGTAATATTTACCATATTTGTAAGTTTTCTATTTGTTGCCTTTGTTCTTTGTATCTTTGGGGTCTCCCATTCTTTATCTGCCTTCTCTGGCTTTTACTGGGCATTTTATATGATTCCATTATCTCTCCTCTCTTAACACATCCATTATACTTCTTTTAAAAAGCTTTTTAGTGGTTGCCATAGTTTGCAATATACATGTATAACTAATCCAAGTCCACTTTTAAATAATACTATATTCCTTAAAACGATAGTACAGGTTTCTTATAACAGAGTACCCCAAATTCCTCCCTCCTGTCCTTATGACATTTCTGTTATTCATTCCACTTATCCATAAGCTGCAGTTAACCAATACATGGTTGCTGTTGTTACGTTGAGCGAAAGTTATCTGCTAGACCAATTAAGGGTAAGAAAAATATATTTCATTTTACCTTCACTTATTCCCTCTCTAATGCTTTTTCTTTCTTTAGGTAAACCAGAGTTTCTGGGCTATATGATATTTCCTTCTGTTGAAGAGCTTCTTTTAGCATTTCTTGCAAGGCAGGTCTACTGGCAACAAATTACTTCAATTTTTGCTTATCTGACAAAGTCAATTTCCTTCACTTTTGAAGAATAATCTTTTTCTGAATATGATATTCTTCTTCTTATAATGCTTTAAATGTTTCACACTACTCTCTTCCTTCTTGCATGGTTCCTGGGAAAAGGTCCAATGTAATTGTTATCCTTGTTCCTTTACAGGTAAGGAATCACCTCGCCTATAAGGAATCTCCTGGATTCTTTCAAGATCTTCTCTTTTTTCTTTGATTTTCTGCAGTTTGAATAGAAGGTGGCCTGGGGTTGACTTTCTGGCATTTATCCTGCTTGGTGTTGGCATTCGTTGAGCTTTCTGGATCTGTGGTTTGGTGTCAGTTACAAGTTTGGAAAGTTCTAAACCATTACTACATTAAATCTTCCTTCTGTTCCTTTCCTTCTACTCCTACTGGGGTTCCCTTTACAAGCTGCACCTGTTGTCGCTGTTTCACAGGTCTTGGCCATTTTTTCTGTTTTCAAATTTATTCTCATTTCTTCTTGCTTTTCAGTTTGTGAAGTTTCTAACACCTTCCAGATCGCTGATTCTTCCCTCAGCCGCATGTGCACATGAGCCACTGCTTCATTTCTGGTACTGTTTCTGATTTCTAGGTTTTCTTTTTGAGTCCTTCTCAGAGCCTCAAGCCCCTAGCCTGACCCCCGAGCCTGACCCTCGAGCCCAACCCCCCAGCCCGAGCCCCTAGCCTGACCCCCAAGCCTGACCCCCAAGCCAACTCCCCAGCCCGACCCCCCAGCCCGAGGCCCCCCCACTGCGCTGAGCATGAGCAGCAACACCTGCCGTGTGGGGCACCGAGAACATCGTCAGCATCCACACGCCTCCCGGGACTGCACGTCTCCCGCGACCGCACGTCTCCCGTGACCACACGTCTCCCATGTCCACACGTCTCCCGCGTCCACACGTCTCCCGCGTCCACACGTCTCCCGCGACCACACGTCTCCCGCGACCGCACACCCCGCAACCGCACGCCTCCCGCGACCGCACGTCTCCCACGACCGCATGTCTCCCATGTCCACACGTCTCCCGCGTCCACACGCCTCCCGTGTCTGCATGCCTTCCTGACGCACCACGTGCTCAGCACATACTCGCTGCCCACTCCTCATGTTGTTCTTTTGTTAGTTTGGCCACATGGAGGGCTCTGGGGAAAGTTTTGCTCGAGTGAAGTGTGTATCTCATGTATAGTTTTAAATACACTGTAGGTTCACTGGGCACTTTATGACTGATTTAACTTAGTAGTAAAACAGGTATTCAAATGGCTACTGAAAAACACAAAAGGTCTGCAGATCCGCGGCACGGCGCAGCCTGACGCACAAGCTCCTTGGTTCCAGCTTCCTGCAGCACACGCTGCGTCGGAGCGCTCTCTCTCCCCACTCTCGCCGGCCGCTCCGTGCCTGAGCACACAGCACGCAGATGCCGTGTCTCCCAAAACGGAGCGGAGAGCGCCACCGGCCGGCTCCTGCAGTTCTGTGTGGCTGATTCTGCCACGGGCCTCATAGAAGGGCTTGGATGCTATAATTTGGAAGGATCTGAAGATCTTCAGGTAACGGGGCAGTGACAAATCATTTTGCTGGCCAGAATCTTGCTCTTGTCATCAATGAAATCACCGCTCAAGCAACTGAGATAAGACTGCCGCGCAATTTCACATGAGGCGCTCCGTCTCCCGAGGGAGCACAAACACGGAATCTGAACGAAACGACATCATTTGTGGCTCCACAGTTACTACGATGTGCAGGGCACTTCACATGGATGTCATCTGCTCCGGAGGCCGCGTGGGGTTCTGAGAACTCACACACAGCAGGAAACGATAGCGTCAGACGGGATGTCATCGCACAAACACCCCCAGGCCGTGTGGAGCATGCACGGAAGCCCCACACCCGGCCTAGCTCACACACCTGCCCCCAACAAAGAAATGAACAGGAGGGGACAGCTTGTGTCAGCGGAGCGTCTCAGGGCAAGTCTTTTCCGTGAAGACACACAGCACATGACCATCAAATGGGGACGCTGTTCACGGCAGGGAGGACTGTCCCTGCCCGTTCTTATTTCTGAAACATGCAACCCTCTCATTTGGCTTTTCATTTTCTCACACTGGATGGGAACACAGATACAAACTATTCCTTCCTCTTAACTCAACTCTAGGAAAGCCAGGTCCCCACCAGAGCCTTGCAAGGGAGCCAGTGTGGGACAGCCAAGGGGCCTCGAGTCCAGGTCCAGGAGGCCCCTGGAGTGACCTCTGGCCAGTGGCTCAAGACACCCAGCCCACAGTGGCCGCTCACAGAGACAGGGCAGGAGGGGTCTGGAGAAGCCAGACACCAGGAGGGGTGAGTGCCGAGACAAAATCCCGGAAGACGGCACGCAGTCTTACCTTTAAAGTCAAACTGGTAGATGTTTTTTAAGGACTCATGAAGAAAATAAAAGCTTCCTAGTGCCTGTAGAGCAAAAAGAGAAATCAAATGAGAGACTGGTGCTGGGAATATTTCTAAAGATCGTTTTTAACAATAAATAAAAGAAGCTCTTTTAAACTAGCTAGAGCAAGAGTTTCACCAGTTATAATTTAATCACAGTTACTGAGGCACAGGATGTCAGGCAGAGGTAACCTGCGAACACCCAAACTCCACCAAGCTCCAGGCATGCGGTGAGCCGTGCAGCCGGTGCTGGCTCCAGCAGGGGCGCAGGTCCCGCGGGCCGGGCATTGAGTGGACCAGACCCTTCCCAGGTGAGCCGTGCAGCCGGTGCTGGCTCCAGCAGGGGCGCAGGTCCCGCAGGCCGGGCATTGAGTGGACCAGACCCTTCCCAGCACTGATGCTCGGCTTCGTCCTGGGCCTCCAACCATCAGCTCCACTGCGCCCGGCCCCACCCTGCCCCATCGCCCCAGGAGCTGCCAGCATCTCCCACTTACAAATTAGCCGGACGGTTGCAGAGCACAGGGATCCCTGCTCTTCACACCAGAGAAGGCAAAAGTACGCGGCTGGACGCCGCAGGGCTGGGTCGACGGATACCACACAGACAGTTACTTGTTGATCTGAACTGCAAGTTTCACGTGGTATTTTCTACAGATGAACCTGTGTCTACGTGCAGCAGTGTGTTCGTACTGACATGTGTATTATTTCTGTGTATTTTTTTCTTTTGCTAAATCTGGCAACCCCAACACGGGGCCTGGTGCAACTCTGGGGTGATCAGAATATTCTACACTGGTTTGCAGTGGTTGCCTTTGTCAAAACTCACTAAATTATACCCCAAAGAGGGCGAATCTCACCATCTATACATTAATCGTTATAAACCTGACTTAACAAACCAACCTATCTCATAGGAGATAGCTGTGTGCCCTGTGGGGGTAGCAGGTCCTGGGATAAAGCAGGGGAGAGTTTGAAGCGGCGGTGCCAGGTGGGCCAGAGAGGAGGGCACACGGGCGCAGCTGCAGACGGAGGGCAGGGGCTGCCTGCAGGGAGCCCAACTGTTACCAGGTCACACAGGGCCTTCCACAGGGAAGAGACTCTGAGCCACTGGGGGCTCTAACCCCAACTCTGCATTCTGAACAGGGCCTGTCCTCAGCTGAAAGCACAGGGCGCCGTGCATCCCTCACTGTGTCTGTGTGAGCCTGTGGGCAACACAAGGGCAACGCCTGAGCATCACCTCATTCCAAGGCTTCACTTGTACACTCTTGCACATTCATGTACACACACGCACACCACACGCTTGCACACACATTAACACACGCACTCACGCACATACTTGTGCACACTTGCGCACACACATTCACAGGCACTTGCACACACAGGCACTCACACACTTGCACACGTACACTCATGCACACACAACATGCATTTGCTCACAGGCACTAACATGCACACATGCACTCATGCACACTCACATGTGCTTGCTCTCACACTTGCACACTCATACACTCATGCACTAACTCATGTACACATGCACTCATGCGCACTTACACTTGCACTGTCATGCACTCACACTGGTGCACACACGCACTTGTGCACACACGCACTTGCTCACACACACGAACACATTTGTGCACACCCACATGCACTTGCTCACACACTTGCACACACTCATGCACATGCACTTGTTCACACACTTGCACACACGCACTCATGCACACGCACACTTGTTCACACACTTGCACACACTCATGCACTCACACGCACTTGCTCACACTCACACACTTGCGCACACACGCACTCATGCACTCTTGCTTTGTTTTGAGCAGAACCATGACCCCACAACCCTGCAGTTCTGAGTGCCCCAGTGTGGAGCTCCTGCTGAGATGCTGTCCTACAGGGCTGCAGAGCTATTGTCTCTCTAAGAAAGTCAAAGGCAATGCCTGAGAATCACCTAATTCCATGGCCCAAGCTAAACGTCCCACACACTTCAGGCTCTGCAGTTCCCCGGGAACTGCTGCTCCCTCCCTGACGACTGGTCACTGGGGTGGCTGTCCTGGGGGTAGGGCTGCAAGAAGGTGCACCACACTGGGGCGTCAAGAGGCCGCTGCTCCCTCAGAGGCGCAGGGCGGCGGGCACAGTGCATGGTGAGGGGACTTATGTTCTGGGCCTGCTGAGGGCCAATCGTGCCAGTAAGTCTGGCCTGGTCCCTGTCTGCAGCCCCCTGGGCCCCTGGGTCAGCTCTCTGGGGCCTGTTAGGCCGTCTCTGGTTTGATGCTGACTCCACAACATGGGAAGCTCCCTGGAGGCCGTGCAGCTCCTGCTCCTAGGGCGTGTGCAGTGCATGGTGGGCTGGGGTGACGGTCCTGCTCCCGGGGACGCTGGCCACATGGACACCTCACCAGAAAACAGTGTTTCACCTTGGGGATGACACAGCTGCCCTCTGACAGAACACACTTCAAGGAGTGCATTTAAACTCCTAAAAAGAGAGGCCGGCTGGCAAGCCTGAGTCCTGTGCACCGACGCCATGGTGGCCTCTGCCTCCTGTCTCTGCTGCGTCTGGTGGGGAAGGGAACACACCCACAGGCAGGAGCAGGGACACGTGCCGCCTCCACCCAGCACAGGTGGCAGGTGCGAGTGCTCGCTTGCATGTGCACACACACATGTGCACACTCATGAGTGCCAGACCTCGGTGGGAGAACCCAAAGCTGCAGGGTAGCCATGGGCCTCCCAGCCCTGCATCCTGGCCACCACCCAGATGGGAGCCCCCAGGCTAGATGACAGGGACCTTCTGTCTGGGGGACGGAGATGAAGGATACCCGAGGGGGACGCAGTGCACTTCCTCTTCTCTCGCAGGTGGGTCTAGGGTGCAGCAGGCAGCGTCTCTGCCTCCACAGGAAAGCCAGAAGGTGGGAGAACCTGTGTGCCTGACATGGGGCTGTGTCCTCGGGCCCTCTGTGGTCCCTGGCCCCAGGCCACATGCCCTGGTGAGCTGCTGCTGGGTCCAGAAGGCTGCGTGTGGCCATGATGCACTCGGCTGTGACATGGACACTGCTCGACTGACCCGCTGTCTCACTAGGCATCTGCTGTGAACCTGCTCAGAACCCGGGGAACTGAGCCACCTTTACAGCAGGTCTTAAAAACACCCAGTGTTGGCCAGGCTTGGTGGCTCACGCCTGTAATACCAGCACTTTGTGGGGGCGAGGCAGCGGATCACTCGAGGTCAGGAGTTCAAGACCGGCCTGGCCAACATGGTGAAACCCCGTCTTTACTAAAAGTACAAAAATCAGCCAGGCGTGGTGGCATGCGCCTGTAATCCCAGCTACTTGGGAGGCTGAGGCAGGAGAATCGCTTGAACCTGGGAGGCAGAGGGTGCAGTGAGCTGAGATCATGCCACTGCACTCCAGCCTAGGTGACAGGGCGAGACTCCGTCTCAAAAAAATAGAAAATTAAAATTAAAAAGCCAGTGTTCATCCTTTTCTTTGGCAAAATAGAGTTTCAGCACAGAGTTAAGAGAGAAAACTGCAGGCCTATGCCCCATGGATGAAACTTAATGTCTCCTCCGCCAACATTAGCCCTTCTTTATAGAAGACATCCCTTCATTTGTTTCAGATAAAGAAAGCACTCTGAAAAAACATAATAAATGTCGCTGCAAACATTTAAATCATTACCTCATTGAATGTTAAAGCTAACAGAATATTATAAAGTTTGCAATAAATAAGTGAAAAATAAATTGCCAATGCAGGGATAGAAACTGCAATTCATAGTCAGAAAATCCATAATTAGCTCTAATGAACATTTAAAGTAAAAGTTCGACCCAACTTTTTCGGTGTTTACCCTGTCCCATCAATACGGTTCAGGGCACCCATTTATCACAGACACCAGGACATTGGGCCAGGAGCATGTCCGGGGCCTGCCGACAGGAAGTCCCCAGCTCGCCCAGGTCTCTGACCACAGTACTTGTCAAGAGTATGTCTGTCACATCTGAGAATAATGACTCCTCGCCTCTTGCTAAAAACAAAATACTTTTTACGTATTTATAAACAAGACTGTCAAGAGTGCTCATTAATTCTGCATTAGTGAAATGCAGCCGTTGGCTGTGATGCTCTGCTAGGACTGCAGACACGGGCAGGAGTCCTCCAGCCCCCAGAGGCCACGGCACAGCTGGGAAGCGGCCTCCACTGGACAAAGCCAAGCCCCTGGGGCACCGAAAAGTTGATCCGGTGCGGGCCACACAGGAGATCCAGACCCCGGGTAACCTGGGCCCTGGCTGGGGCTGCACTGGTGGGACCCTAGTCTCTGAAGGCAGCCTGGGAGCTAATGGGCAACTGAAGCTCCCAGTCACCACCATCAGGCTTCCACACCAACTGGCGACCAGGGCGCAACGAACCCTGCGTACCATGGGGGCTCAGTGCCTCTCACAGGGGCGGCTAATGAAGATGGAGTATTTACAAATGCTATGAAAACAACCTCTCAACTTCAATTGGAGTCCGGTAATGTGATAAATGGCCACACCATGTCACTTAGCTTGATTTCGGGAGCTGAATTCTGATAGCGGGCCCACTTTGCAAACACAGCCAACTCAGGGCGGGAGCAGACCACTTCTCACACATTCGGAAAGAACAACGCGTCCCGGCAGGCACTGTGCAATCACAAAGCCCGTGTTTGTTGAGCAGGGTCCCACCTCCCGGACGGAGCCACCGGCTGGAAGGCTCGGGATGACTCAGGCCGGGGCAGAGGCTGACAAGCCAGGAACACAAAGCTGCCATTGGAAATGCCTCCATCACTTTTTATTTGCAAACAAGTCAGATGGCCGGTAATTCATCATTTCCGCAATCAGGTGAACGACCAAAGCACACATCATTAACCTGGTCTTCTGCACCCAGCTCCCTCGTGCACAAAACAGAACACATTCCTAAAACTTCAGTCACACAGACCCCGCGCTAAGGGACGCACATGAGCACACACTCTGCTCGAGACAGAAAGGGGAAACGCACAAGCAGTGCCCATGTGAGGCCCCAGGTGGCAACAGGGCCCTTCCCCTGTGCTGGTTCCAACCACGTCGTGGGCGTGACCACAGGTGCCAGCTCCCAGTGCGCCCCAGCGGGATCTCTGTGGAGCCTGCCGCTGCATTCTGCCACTGGGAAGGGAAAAAGTGTTGAGGGAGGAGGCCACGGCCCACGGCCCAGGGGAGCCCTGACTAAGGCCGACCGTGCTTATCAACAGTGACTCAGAAAAAAGAGTGGCAGCATTTGGTGACTCCCATCTCACTCTGAGACAGCATGACATTTTGTTATTTCTACAGATAAAGCGTTTTCACCTCCAGTTTTTTTTTTTAATAAAATAAATCTAGGAGCAGAAAGAAAAACTTCATAAGATATTGTTGGTAACTAATCTTCAAGTCTGCAACAAAATAGAGAACTTCATTTGTTTTAAATGAGAGTCCAGAGATTACTAAACATGACTCCCCTCATACGCAGCCCAGTCCTTCCCCAGCTGCAGGCTGTGAGGACACAGGACCCCCAAATGAAGGACACGGCCTTGCGCAGGAGCCCAGGGGCACACAACCATGCTCACCTGGGCTCTGACACACCCTGTGAGGGCCAGCGGCAAACATCTGTGCTCTCTGAGAACAAAGCTAAGGACATCACGGAGAGGCCAAGCCTGACGTTTAGGCCTCATTAGGGTGAAAGCACCTGCCCGAGCTGAGGCAGGCATGTGGTTCTGAGCCTGATCTTTCAGACATTTCCTCTGCCCTTGTAATACAGGAGAAATGAGAAGACACTCAGGCTCACAGTGACTAATGAGTGACTGCTGAAGACATGAGCCACAGGGACACACCACATCCTGTGAACTTACAACCCCACACCCTCACGGCTGCTTTGCACCCAAGAGAAACTCCTGCACACACACACATATGTCCACATACCCATGCACACAGATGTACATACCCACATCCATACATGAGCCATAGCGACACACCATGTCCTGTGAACTTACAACCCTACACCCTCACGGCTGCTTCTCACCCAAGAGAAACTCCTGCACACACACACCTAGGTACACATCCATGCACACACATGTACATAACCCACATCCATATATACTATAGACAAACATACATATGTAATACACACACATACATGCATACACCTGCAGACATACATATGTCCGTATACACACGTGGAATGCACACACAGACCTCTCTCAGAGACGCTGGAGCTCTCAGGAGACAGGCATGAGAATACAATGGCATATGACCTCTGAAAACACCAACTGAAAATGACCCAAATGCTTAACGTGCAAATGGGTAAATCAAATTTGAAATACTCCTATGATAGAACCAGATACAGCAAGGAAAATACACAGATCAGAGTTACATCCAGAAACACAGGTGGATTTCACAAAGGACGCCAAGAAAGAGGACAGTTTCTCAAATGTCCTATGGCGTGATACCAAGATAAAGACATATTTTAGCTTATTTTGAATGCTACATAATAATTCACCATATAAAAATACTGTAATTTGGCCAGGCGCAGTGGCTCACACCTATAATCTTAACACTTTGGGAGGCCAAGGTGGGTCGATCACTTGAGGTCAGGAGTTCGAGACCAGCCTGGCCAACATGGCGAAACCCCATCTCTACTAAAAATACAACAATTAGCCAGGTATGGTGGCCCATGCTTGCAATCCCAGCTACTTGGGAGGCTGAGGCAGGAGAATCACTTGAACCTGGGAGGCAGAGGTTGCAGTGAGCCAAGATCGCGCCATTGCACTCCAGCCTGGGTGACAGAGCAAGTGAGACTTTGTCTCAAACAAACAAACAAAAAACCCTGTAATTTATCCATTTCTCTGTTGCACATAAAGACTACTTCCAATTATTTGAGTATTGTAATTGATGCTATAATAATCTTCCCTGCATGGTGTTACTGAGCAAGTGTGTCAGAGATAACAAGCATCCAGGTACACGGGTACTGAGTGTTCACACGGACATACTATGCAGGAGGATTTGCTGGGTCACTGCAGACACGCACCCTCCACATAGGGTAATACACACATGTACACGTGAATTAAACATGCGTGCGTATGTATATAACAGCCTTGCTGTGTCACCGCAGACACGTGCCCTCCACATAGGATAATACACATGTGTACACGCAGATTAAACGTGCGTGCATATGTATATAATACACAGATGGCCTTGCTGGGTCACGGCAGACACGTGCCCTCCACATAGGATAACACACATGTGTACACGTGGATTAAACATGCGTGCATATGTATATAATACACAGATGGCCTTGCTGGATCACCACAGACACATGCCCTCCCAGGCACCACCACGTTGCCCCTCCTGTTGCCATGACGATCCCCCAGTGGTCTCATCAGGTCAGTGCCCATGTTCTACATCCTTGCCATGGCCCAGTGCCAGCCTCTAGTTTTTGCCAACTGGATAGGTGTGAAATTAGACCTTATTGTTTTAATTTGCATCTTCATTATACTAGCATAGTTGGGCACCTCTTCATCGAACTGTGTGGCTGTGGTAAAATGCACACAGCATAAACTTGACCATCGTACCCACCTTCAGGTGAGCAGGTCAGTGGCACGCAGTCCGCGCCTAACGAACGTCTGCGCCCGTCACACCATCCATCTCCAGGACGCTGTCCACCTTCCCATCTCCAGGACGCTGTCCACCTTCCCAGCTGAAACTGTTCCTGTCCAGCAGCAGCTCCCTTCCCGCTCTCCCCTTCCCGCTCTCCCCAGCCCCTGGCAACCAGGCATTGTACTTTCTGTCTCCGTGACTTTGACTAATCCGAGTACCTCATGTAAGTGGAATCATACCATGTTCGTGTTTCTGTGACAGGCTTGATTTGGCATAATGTCCTCCAAGTTCCTCCACCATGTTGCAGTGGTTGCCAGAATTTCCTTCCTTTTTACAGTTGGGTCATATTCCATAGTACTGCTTCCGCATTTTGCAGTTGTGAATAATACCGCTTTGATTATAGGTGTGCAAATATCTGCTGGAGACTGCTCTCAATTCTTTGGGGTCTGTATCCGGAAGTGGGACTGCTGAATCAGACGGGAATTCTATTTTTAACTTTTTGAATAGTCACCTCAATGTTCACAGTGGCTGCCCCCTGTTATATTTCTACCCACGTGCACAAAGGTTCCAACTCCCTCCCATCCTTATCAGCACCTGCTATTGTGTCCGGAATTGGTGGGTTCTTGGTCTCACTGACTTCAAGAATGAAGCCGCGGACCCTCGCGGTGAGTGTTACAGCTCTTAAAGGCGGTGTATCCGGGGTTTGTTCCTTCTGATGTTCAGATGTGTTCGGAGTTTCTTCCTTCTGGTGGGTTCGTGGTCTTGCTGGCTCAGGAGTGAAGCTGCAGACCTTCGCAGTGAGTGTTACAGCTCTTAAGGCGGCGCATCTGGAGTTGTTCGTTCCTCCCGGTGGGCTCGTGGTCTCGCTGGCTTCAAAAGTGAAGCTGCAAACCTTCGCGGTGAGTGTTACAGCTCATAAAGGCAGTGTGGACCCAAAGAGTGAGCAGCAGCAAGATTTATTGCAAAGAGCAAAAGAACAAAGCTTCCACAGTGTGGAAGGGGACCCGAGTGGGTTGCCACTGCGGGCTCAGGCAGCCTGCTTTTACTCTCTTATCTGGCTCCACCCACGTCCTGCTGATTGGTAGAGCCGAGTGGTCTGTTTTGACAGGGCACTGATTGGTGCGTTTACAATCCCTGAGCTAGACATAAAGGTTCTCCACGTCCCCACCAGACTCAGGAGCCCAGCTGGCTTCACCCAGTGGATCCCGCACTGGGGCTGCAGGTGGAGCTGCCTGCCAGTCCCGCGCTGTGCGCCCGCATTCCTCAGCCCTTGGGTGGTCGATGGGACTGGGCGCCCTGGAGCAGGGGGCGGTGCTCGTCGGGGAGGCTCGGGCCGCACGGAAGCCCACGGAGCGGGAGGGAGGCTCAGGCATGGCGGGCTGCAGGTCCCGAGCCCTGCCCCTCAGGAAGGCAGCTAAGGCCCGGCGAGAAATCGAGTGCGGCGCCAGTGGGTGGGCACTGCTGGGGGACCCAGTACACCCTCCGCAGCTGCTGGCCCGGGTGCTAAGCCCCTTATTGCACAGGGCCGGCCGGCTGCTCGGAGTGCGGGGCCCGCCAAGCCCACGCCCACCCGGACATCCAGCTGGCCCACAAGCGCCACGCGCAGCCCCGGTTCCCGCTGGCGCCTCTCCCTCCACACCTCCCTACAAGCTGAGGGAGTCGGCTCTGGCCTTGGCCAGCCCAGAAAGGGGCTCCCACAGTGCAGCGCTGGGCTGAAGGGCTCCTCCAGTGCCGCCAAAGTGGGAGCCCAGGCAGAGGAGGCGCCGAGAGCGAGCGAGGGCTGTGAGGACTGCCAGCACGCTGTCACCTCTCACTATTTTCTGCGCTTTTTGACAACAGCCATCCTAATGGGTAAAAGGTATTTTGCAAGTCCTTTTAAACTGACAAATGAAAATGGCAGTTTGGATCTGCAACTCCCTAAAGGTTCGTGGAGCTGGGCGCTTTTTCGTGTGCTTGTCGGCCGTCTCCACGCCATCCTTGGAGGGAAGACGCCTGTTCAAACCCCTTTCTGACTCAGGTTGGTTTTTGTTGTTGCTGTTGTTGAGTTTTAGGAGTTCTCTATATATTCTGGATAGTAATTCCTTATCAGATTTTTGATTTGCAAATATTTTCTCCCATTCCACGGTTGCCTTTTTACTCTGTTGATGTTGTCTTTGGCTGTACAAAGTGGTTGTGTTTTAATGCAGTCCAATTTGTCTCTTTTTTCTTTTGCTGCCTGTGCCTTTGGTGCTGCATCTGAGAAATCATCGCCAAATCCAATGTTGTGAAGGTTCTGGCCCATGTTTTCTTCTAAAAGTTTTATAGTTTTAGGTCTTTGACTCATTTTGGGTTAACTTTGTACACGATGTAATGTGAGGGGCCAACTTCATTCTTCTGCGTGTGGGTATCAGCGTCCCAGCACCACTGGCTGGAGGCTGTCCTCTCCCATGGAATGCTCTTGCACCCTTGTCAGAGACCACCTGGCTGCCCAGGCAGGGTGCCTCCTGGCTGTCTCCTCTGCTCCATGGTCTGTGTGTCTGGTGCATCTCTTTTTAAGATTATTGGCAATTTAAGTTTCTTCTGTGAACTCTTTGTATCCTTTACCCATTTTCCTGTCTCATTTTGTAGATTTTTAATTTTTAAATATAATCCAGAATTATTTATTTGTCTCATCACCTTCTCACGCCCTCCACCCTCCTCCAAACTCTGTTACTTCTAGGCTACGGGACTCCACATTCTCCTTCCCTGGATCTCCTCCTCCTACTTGGGAATAACAGCACTCTGGATCTGCTCAGGGTACCCTACGAGCCCTTCTCCTCCACCTCCTCCTCCTGCTGGGGTGGCCCGTCTGTCCCATCTTCCAGCGGGCAGCTCTTGTGTGTACAGCATGGAGCCTCCTAAAGGCCAGCCTCCTGGCCTGGCGGCTGCACAGTCTCCACTTGGGTCTCCCGTGACAAGTCCGACCTTTCAGGACTCGGGACCTACTCCACCCTCACCCTCCTCCAGCTCCCACTGGAAACCACGGATCTCTCCAGATTCCTCCAGCATCTTGTCCATATGCCTCACCCAAACATCCCTTCCTTCCACAGGTTCTACGGATTACAGAACCCTGTCCATCTCTAGCCTTCCACGTCTCTGCACTGCCGCACACCCGCCTCCCTCATCTCCCTGTGGGGCCCCCGCCTCCTCCACAGCTGTGGCCCCCTTGGTCTCTTCTCCGCCGGGCACCAAGGTGGCCTTTTCCACATGCACCTCTGGGCCTGCCACTGCACTTCCTCCCAGCCACGTCCTGCACAGTGGCCACCCCAGCTGTCCTCTGGCCCTCACACGCCCAGCTGACAGAGCTCCAGCCCCATTGGCCATCTGGGCCTGAGGAGGCTGCGCCCTTCTGTCAGGAGGGTACCTCTGCTGCCTCCCCTTTTCCAGCTTCTCACATGGACCCCCTGCTGCTTCAGGTCTCTGTGGAAATGCATCCTCCTCCAAGCAGCCCTCTTGATTGGCTACTCTGGGCAGAGGCTTGGCAGCCCCAGTCCCCAGCCTTTCCTTCAAGGTGCTGCATATTCCAGCACTCACTGGTTTCCTCATCTAAATTCTTTCAGGGAAGGGAAGCCCCCTGAGGGCAGGCATGTGGCCTGGGCACCTCTGAGTCCTCCACCACAATGCCCAGGTCACGGCAGGCAGGAATTCCACGGCTCCTGGGCAATGAGAGAGGCACCACACCCTCTGGGTGCCCGGCTGAGCAGCAGCAGCTCAGGACCGCTGGACAGAACCCTCAGCTCAGGTCTCAAAGCACAACCCAAGGCACAGGCTCACGGTGCTCCCGAGAAGCTGAACACGCTTGCAAAAGTCACACATTTAACCCTATCACAAAGGCAAGTCCCAAGACACCAGGTTTTGAAACAATTTAACAGATTGAGTAATAAATCAAAGCAAAGTTATAATAACAGTCATTAGATTATAAACAATCATAAATGAAACAAAGCTTTTGTTTAAATCAATGTAGCGCTTCATTGATCTTTTCCTGTATAATGAACTCATGGGCGGCTGACCCAACTGGACAAGGCGGCGTCCTCACTACTGCCCACTTCCCCCAGTGCCACCCCCAGGCAGCATACGGGGGGCTGTGACCGTCCGCTCTCAGAGGAGCTCCATGACCACCTCAAAATGACAGCTGACTTATTTACAAAGCACTGACTTTCCAATTTCAGCTCCTGGGGCCAAACGGGATGACGGCACCAAGGTGTCCCCCTGTCTGGCCTCCTGCCGAGGCCCTCTCCCGGCTGGCTGCTGGCGGGAGAGATGCACACGTAATCTCATTCTGCCTCCTGTTCGACGGCTGACGCTAGAGGTTAATTAAATTGGTTGTCCATTGTATTCATCCACTTTACAAAGCTAATGATATTCTGTTCCTGAATTAAAGAGCATTTTATAAAGCGTGCCCTGTGGAAGCCGGCATTCTGCACGCGGGGTGCTGAACCCTGTCACGGCTCTTGGATGTAGTGTCCCCAATTAGGAGCCCAGGAAGGACTGGGCCTTCATCTGCCAGGGTGGAACACCAGTCATGCTGACACAAGGGTAAACACGCCACATACCAGCCGCTTAATCGCCCTCGCTGGCCACGATAAATTCCACCAGACGAGTGCACCCATTAACATTTCCGATTACCATGGTGAGGAGCAACTGAAATGGAACGAGATGGCCCGTAAAACGGCCTGCGGCAGGCTTCTCCAAAGGGGGTACATCTGAGGGCGGCGAGGTGACCAGCAGTCCTGGCTTCTCGCCTGCTACCGGCACTGGGCTCTCTGTCACACTGTGGGGGCAAAGTCATTGGCCGGTCTAAGGACACCCACCCTTTCTGAGAGAATTCAGTCACCACTCACATTCCACAAATATGCACCCAGCACTTTCTCCTTCCTCTGTGCCACATATGTTCTCAGACATGTGAGATACATGAGTGACCAGATGGCCAGAGCCCAAGACGGCAGCGTGGTGAGGGGGGCCATGACAGAGGAGCCCCAATGGGCAGGTTCAGCTCTGCACCCAGGCAGCATCCACAGGACCTCCAAGACCAATGTGAGCTGGTACGGGCTCTGGAGAGACAGCGTCCAGCCATGGACCTGCAGAGGCTGAAACAGCTTCAGACACCTCAGGGAGGCATCAAAGGTGACTGAACCTAGGTCTACAGTTCAGGACAGGTGCCTGGGTGACGGTGGGGGTCACCATGTGAATACCTGTGGGTCTGCAGTTGAGGACAGATGCCTGGGTGACGGTGGGGGTCACCATGTGAATACCTGTGGGTCAGCAGTTGAGGACAGATGCCTGGGTGACGGTGGGGGTCACCATGTGAATACCTGTGGGTCTGCAGTTGAGGACAGGTGCCTGGGTGATGGTGGGGGTCACCATGTGAATACCTGTGGGTCTGCAGTTGAGGACAGATGCCTGGGTGATGGTGGGGGTCACCATGTGAATACCTGTGGGTCAGCAGTTGAGGACAGATGCCTGGGTGACGGTGGGGGTCACCATGTGAATACCTGTGGGTCAGCAGTTGAGGACAGGTGCCTGGGTGACGGTGGGGGTCACCATGTGAATACCTGTGGGTCTGCAGGTCAGGACAGGTGCCTGGGTGACGGTGAGGGTCACCATGTGAATACCTGTGGGTCTGCAGGTCAGGACAGGTGCCTGGGTGACGGTGAGGGTCACCATGTGAATACCTGTGGGTCTGCAGGTCAGGACAGGTGCCTGGGTGACGGTGGGGGTCACCATGTGAATACCTGTGGGTCTGCAGATCAGGACAGGTGCCTGGGTGACAGTGGGGGTCACCATGTGAATACCTGTGGGTCTGCAGTTGAGGACAGATGCCTGGGTGACGGTGGGGGTCACCATGTGAATACCTGTGGGTCTGCAGTTGAGGACAGATGCCTGGGTGACGGTGGGGGTCACCATGTGAATACTTGTGGGTCTGCAGGTCAGGACAGGTGCCTGGGTGACGGTGGGGGTCACGATGTGGATGGGCCTCAAAGCTGGGGAAGACTCAGCTTGCCAAGGAGGAGCTGGAGCCAGAGAAAAGGGCAGGGTCAAGCACTGGACTGAGGCTACTACTGGGGAGAGACAGGAGCAGGTGAGAGCCAGCAGTCAGTGGGGCAAGGAGCCACGGGGGAAACAGGAGGGGCCGGTCAGGGACTAGGACGGAACCTTGGGCAGGTGGCACCTTGGAGCAGAGTCAGGAGGAGGGAGCAGCCACAGGTGCCCAGGGCTGCCATCTCATCAGGGGCGCAGGGAGCAGAGCACTGGCCGGGACAGCAGTCTGTAGGCCAGCGGCGGTTTGAGCCGCCCTGTCCCACACAGTCACCTGCTTGTGTTCAGCCCATTATCCTGGACCTTGCTTTTCAAAAGGGAAATCTCTATTGACTTTTGTCTGATGTAATATATTTCACGAGCTGATGCCAGACAAAAAGGAAAAGCAAGTAAATTCCCCATGCCTCTTTCACCCGGAGTGGAGGGAGACAGGTGGAAAGGTCCTGGCCCAGAACTCACAGTGTGCCAGACAACAGCAGCCTCGGCCACAGGGAGACGTGACGCCCCAGAGCCTTTCCGCAGGTCTCATGAAGAATGAGGCTGTGAGAGGAACCTAGTTTCCCTGTGGGCGCCCACCAGTCATTTTAAACCTGTATCACCTAGAGCTCTTCCTCTCAAAGTGAGATTCATTTGCAACACAGATGCTATTTTTTGAATAATAAATATTTCACAAATTGAAAATTTCAATAATGAACAAAGACAAATATCAGTCTTAAAATAACTAGTTTTAATTATGAAATTTGTTATATTTTTCTATGTATAAATGATTATAAAAGTAAATCAATAAACTTTTATGCCAATTAAATTATGTAAGGAGTTTGCATCCTAATTAAAATGGTTCTGACTCTTATCTTTTGTCTTCTAAAAATCATTAGCTTTTCAATTACATTTCATGTATACATGTTCTGGAGAAACTGGTTATGTGCATTACGGATATAGAATAATTAAAGTAAAATGCACTTTAAGAGATGGCCAACACCGAACACAAGCTGTTTACAAAATACCTTCTGCCAGTACAAAAGCTCAGGGCATATAAAACGCTACTCAAAAGCCTTAATTGAGTTTTAAATGTCCATTATATTAGGAAATTGCCATCTACTTCTGTTTCAAATAATTTACCTTAGTTCCCAGTCCCCAGAAATGCTAAAACAGCAGTATTCCAAGGGCACACGCTCCCTCCAGACCCTGATCGGGGTCCCAGTTCTCCGCGTGGGAATATCCCCGTGGGAATGTCCCTGTTACCCTCACTCTCCCGGGCACGGCAAGGCCCCTGGAACGCTCACTCCACACGCACCCACCCCCATGCTCAACCGCACTTCTCTCCGTGTTTTACACTGCAGGAGGTGCCTCGGTTTACACAACCAATGCCCACGGCCATTTGCCCGCTTCCCCCAACTGCCTTGAGTCTCATTCCTTTCTCATCTCTGACTTCATCTGAGATCATTTTCTCTCCGCTTGAAGAACATCCGTTAGTACTTACTGTTTTTCATTTGAGTTAAAATATCTATTTCACCTTCAATCTTAGGAGATGTTTTGCTGGGTAAGACCCTATGCTGACATTTCCTCCAAGGACACGGAAGATGCGGCTGCACCGTCCCCTGTGGTTACCGTTTCTGCAGGAACAGGAAGGTGGCCTGTCAGTGTGACTGCGGCACACCCCTATGCTCTCTATGGTTTTCTTGATTTGTTATAATCTGACTGGGTATGAGATTTTATTTTTTTGATGCTGCTGGGGATTCACTGGGATTCCCAACTTTCTGGACTTTGGGTATGGAGGACTGAGGGGGTCCAGAAGAGGAGTAGGCTCTGCAACAGGTCCAGGCTGCTGTGCCAGCTACTCTGACACTTGGGCCATATGACCCAGCAGATCCAATGGTGCTTGAGGTGTCAGTGGCAGATAAAGATGCTGTTTGGAGCCTTTGGCAGGTCCCCATAGGTGAATCACAGCGGAGGCCTCTAGGATTTTGGAGCGAGGCCCTGCCATCTTCTGCAGGTAACTACTCTCCTTTTGAGAGACAGCTCTTGGCCTGTTACTGGGCTTTGGTGGAAACTGAACGTTTGTCTATGGGTCATCAAGTCACCGTGTGACCTGAACTGCGTGTCATGAACTGGGTGCTTTCTGACCCATCTAGCCATGAAGTGGGTCATGCACAGCAGCATTCCATCATCAAATGGAAGTGGCATGTATGTGATTGGGCTTGATTAAGTCCTGAAGGCACAAGTAAGTTACATGACGACGTGGCTCAAATGCCTATGGTCTCCACTCCCGCCACCCTCCCTTCTCTCCCCCAGCCTGCACCGATGGCCTCATGGGAAGTTCCCTATGATCAGCTGACAGAGGAAGAGAAGACCAGCGCCTGGTTCACAGATGGTTCTGCACGATATGCAGGCACCACCCGAAAGTGGACAGCTGTAGCACGACAGCCCCTTTCTAGGACATTCCTGAAGGACAGCGGTGAAGGGAAATCTTCCCAGTGGGCAGAACTTCAAGCAGTGCATCTGGTTGTGCACTCTGCTTGGAAGGAGAAATGGCCAGATGTGTGATTATATACTGATTCATGGGCCGTAGCCAATGGTTTGGCTGGATGGTCAGGGACTTGGAAGAAGCATGATTGGAAAATTGGTGACAAAGAAATCTGGGGAAGAGGTATGTGGATGGACCTCTCTGAGTGGTCAAAATTTGTGAAGATATTTGTATCCCATGTGAGTGCTCACCAATGGGTGACCTCAGCAGAGGAGCATTTAAATAATCAAGTGGACAGGATGACCACTTCTGTGGACACCATTCAGCCTCTTTCCCAAGCCACCCCTGTCATTGTCCAATAGGCCCAGGAACAAAGTGGCCATGATGGCAGGGATGGAGGGTACCCATGGGCTCGGCAACATGAGCTTCCGCTCACCAAGGCTGATCTGGCTACGGCCACTGCTGAGTGCCCAATTTGCCAGCAGCAGAGACCAACACTGAGTCCTTGATATGGCACCATTCCTTGGAGTGGTCAGCCAGCTACCTGGTGGCAGGTTGATTATATTGGACCTCTTCCATCATGGGAAGGGCAGAGGTTTGTCCTCACTGGAATAGACACTTACTTTAGATATGGGTTTGCCTATCCTGCATGCAATGCTTCTGTGAAGACTACCATCCATGGACTCACAGAACGCCTTGTCCACCATCATGGTGTTCCACACAGCATTGCCTCTGACCAAGGCACTCACTTTATGGCTAAAGAAGTGTGGCAGGGGGCTCATGCTCATGGAATTCACTGCTCTTACCATGTTCCCCATCATCCTGAAGCAGCTGGGTTGACAGAATGGTGGAATGGCCTTTTGAAGTCACAATTAGAACACCAACTAGGTGGCAATACTTTGCAGGGCTGGGGCAAAGTTCTCCAGAGGGCCGTGGATGCTCTGAATCAGCGTCCAATATATGATACTGTTTCTCCCATAGCCAGGATTCACGGGTCCGGGAATCAAGGGTGGAAGTGGAAGTGGCGCCACTCACCATCACCCCTAATGATCCACTAGCAAAAGTTTTGCTTCCTGTTCCTGCAACATTATGTTCTGCTGGCCTAGCGTTATTAGTTCCAGAGGGAGGAACGCTGCCACCGCGAGACAAAACAGCAATCCCATTGAACTGGAAGTTAAGATTGTCACCTGGATACTCTGGGCTCCTCCTACCTTTATGTCAACAGGCTAAGAAAGGAGTTACACTGTTGGGGTGATTTATCTGGTCTATCAAGGTGAAATCAGTCTACTACTCTACAACGAAGCTAAGGAAGAGTATACATGGAATACAGGGGATCCATTAGGGCGTCCCATAGTATTACCATGCCTTGTGATTAAGGTCAACGGGAAACTACAACAGCCCAATCCAGGCAAGACTACAAGTGACCCAGACCCCTCAGGAATGAAGGTTTGGGACATTCCACCAGGAAAAAAACCACGACCCGCTGAGGTGATGCTGAAGGCAAAGGGAATACAGAATGGACAGTAGAAGAAGGCAGTCATCAATACCAGGGGAGTGGGGTGGGGCGTGGAAGGCGTGGGGTCCAACGCACATGTAACTGGAACCTAGAGGGAATGCAGAGGGGGAGTGGAAGTCGTTTTTGAAGAGAGGAGAAATCACGTTTTTCCAAACTTAGGAAAGACCTTGTATTAGTCTGTTTTCACACTGCTGATAAAGACATACCCGAGACTGAGGAATTTACAAAAGAAAGAGGTTTAATATGGACTTACAGTTCCACGTGGCTGGTGAGGCCTCACAATCATGGCAGAAGGCAAGGAGGAGCAAGTCACATCTTATATGGATGGAAGCAGGCAAAGAAAGAGCTTGTGCAGGGAAACTCCTCTTTGTAAAACCATCAGATCTCATGAGACCCATCCACCACCATGAGAACACCAGGGGAAAGACCTGCCCCCATGATCCCCTTGCCTCCCGCAGGGTCCCTCCCATAACATGTGGGAATTCAAGATGAGATTTGGGTGGGGACGCAGCCAAACCATATTATTCCATCCCGACCCCTCCCAGATCTCCTGTCCTCACATTTCAAAACCAATCGCCAACCCAAATATTATTTCATAAAGTTAACAATACTTAAATGCTGATATGAAGTGAATAAATCTTATGTCACATGATAAAGGAAAAGGAAATAAAATGAAGATATTTTCTTAGTACAAGTGTATACATGCACAAACATGTTTTTAGCAAAAGAATGTCACAATGCTCAATAAGAGCCACTTAACAAAACGTAGTTCTCTCCCTACATCCTTGGGAAAGGAACTACTGAATTTTGACCTCTAACGAAACCTGTCCTCAAGCTTTAAAACCTACAGTTTAGCTGAATATTGGACAACAGTCACCTCTAATCAATGCTGTCCACCCTGAGCATCACCCCCACCGTCACCCTGGCTGAAGCTGGCCTTTCCTGCGCTGTCCCCTTCTGAGAGCAGAGCAGGCTGGTTGAGAGTACAGGCTCTGAGGCCAGAACCAAGTTCAAATCCCACATTGGCCTCTTCTGGTTGGTCCCTGAACCTCTCTGTTCCTCAACATCTCTATCTGTGACACGCGGAAGACAAATAACAGTACCCACTTCATAGGGCTGTTCTGATCCCTGCATGGGTGGCACATGTAAGGCACATGAAACAGTATCAGGAAGCTCATGTGCCAACGGCTATTCCAGGAGGTGTTGGTGCTGCTTCCTGTCAGCACCTTCCCATGCCGGAGGAGCCGCAGAATACGGCCCCAACACGTCCTTGGCTGATGATGGGATCAACAGGCATGGCAGGAAGGGCTGTGCCAGCCAAGAAGGTTGTGTCCTTCCAAAGCAAGGAGGTAGATACCGAAGCAGAAAGGGTGGAGTCAGAAGCAGGGAGGGCGGAGTCCAAAGCAGGGAGGGCGGAGTCCAGAGCAGGGAGGGCGGAGTCCAGAGCAGGGAGGGCCGAGTCCGAAGCAGGGAGGGCGGAGTCCGAAGCAGGGAGGGCGGAGTCCAGAGCAGGGAGGGCGGAGTCCGAAGCAGGGAGGGCGGAGTCCGAAGCAGGGAGGGCGGAGTCCGAAGCAGGGAGGGCGGAGTCCAGAGCAGGGAGGGCGGAGTCCGAAGCAGGGAGGGCGGAGTCCGAAGCAGGGAGGGCACAAGCCTCGCCGCAGCCCACGTTTGAACTCTCCACTCCTAAGTCATCTGCGCCTCCCTTGGGCCCAGGGGAGGCCACAGCTCCAGGGGCCCCAGTTGCCCACTGGCCACCAGTGTGACCCACTGTCCCAATCAGAAGGGAGAGACAGGGACACTCCTGACAGATGGAGGCGTGCCCACATGCCCATGCCTCACTCCAGAAGGAGTGGGCCACCTGCTGCTTCCAACAATATGAAAGAGAGACCTTCTCTTTTCTTTACTGAGGCCAAACCATGAGCAACCCTTACGGGAAAAGACATCCAAAGAAAGCTATCTCCCACTAATGGCCCTGTTATAAATTAGACCTGACTGACAAAGACCAAGGAAAAGTGACGCCCGTCAAGCCGTCACCGCCGTTTGCACTTTCTCCACTTTGGCACCGCTGTCCTGACCACATGAATATCCATCATTTTCCTTAAAAAAAAAAAAAAAAAAAAAAAAAAGAAAGAAAGACACTGCCAAGAAATCAGTTTCTATAGGACAAGGAGCTGGGGAGATACGGGGTCAAGGGAGGCTCCTTCCCTAAGAGGGAAATGCCTGCCTGTTTGCTCACAGGGGTGACCCGGCACAAAGGGAGACTGGGTGTTCTGGGGAGAAGACAGGCTCCCCATTGGGACCTCCCAGAAGGCCACAGGGATGCGCGCAGGCAGGGTGAAGACTTAGCTGTGCTGTGGGCAGCAGAGGGGCAGGGGACAGGTGTGCCCCAACCACTCTCCCCCCAGCAAGGAGGGGCTGACAGTGTCCTCCTGCTTCTGGGCCAGGGCTGTGCTGAGAAGCAAGCCAGCCAGGGGCTGGGGACTACAGCAGAGGAGAGGCTGAAGATGGGGGCTGTGGGGTGGTGTCAGGGGGTGTGGGGGTCAGGTGCGGGTTCTGGGAGTGCGCACTCAGAGGATGTAGGGTCAGGGGGGTGGGGTCAGGTGCGGGTTCTGGGAGTGCACAGAGGATGTAGGGTCTGGGGTGTGGGGTCAGGTGTGGGTTCTGGGAGTATGCAGAGGATGTGGGGTCAGGGGTGTGGGGTCAGGGGGTGTGGGGTCAGGGGGTGTAGGGTCAGGCAGTGTGGGGTCGGGGGGGTGGGGTCAGGGGGTGTGGGGTCAGGGGGTGTGGGGTCAGGTGCAGGTTCTGGGAGTGCGCAGTCAGAGGGTATAGGGTCTTGGGGGTGGAGGCTGAGGGTGTGGGTTTCAGGACATGGGGTTTAGGGATTAGAAGCTGAGGACATGGGGGCTGAGAACGTGTGCAGTGAGGGCACTGGGGCTGGGGGTGTGGGGTCAGTGGCTGCAGAGGGATTTTCTGCAAAGAGGTTGGTGACCCTGGGGACCCAAGAGAAGATAAGAGTTTGGACAAAAGAAAGACCTGAGAGGGCTAGAAGGGCTGTGCAGGGCTGCACCCTGAGGACAGAGAGGGAGCAGTCACCAGCGGGTCCTGGCTCCCTGGGGGCTCAGCAAGGCCACAGTGGGGACAGGGACACGGGAACAATGCCCTCCCAGAAACCCAGGTCCACGCTCACGCCGAAATCCCAATGGCATCTACCCACATCTCACTTGGAGCCGCACATCCAGAGTCCAGCACGAACCGCGCCTGCCCTCTCTGCCCACGGGGCACGCACAGGCAGGCCCCACATCCTCCAAGCTTGACCAAGTCACTGTCAGACTAAGGACACATGAATGGTGTCTGCAAGCACGTAAGAGAAGCAGAACCACTTTCAAGGACGCAGCTAAGCCAGGCTGAAATGTCACCGACGGTCCCCCAGGAGAACACGGGGCCTCCCCGAGCAGCTGTTTCTGCCCTGTCACTTCACTCCTCCACCACACCCCCAGCTCCCTCTCGTTCCGTGGTCCCGTGAGGACGTGCTACATAGAAAGCCTCGAGGTTAAGAATGGGAGCCTGCACTGTGCCCCTCAGCGTAGGCCACAGTGGGCACCAGGGAACCCGCCTCACAGGGAAGGCCCGGCCCGGCGGCACCTGGCGTTCACGGGGCTACTTCCCAGCTTCACACCAGCTGGTGCTACTCACTGGCTGTTTGTTTGTTTATTTATTTTGAGATGGAGTCTCACTCTGTCTCCAAGGCTGGAGTGCGGTGGCACGATGTCTGCTCACTGCAAGCTCCGCCTCCTGGGTTCACGCCATTCTCCTGCCTCAGCCTCCCGAGTAGCTGGGACTACAAGGCGCCCACTACCATGCCTGGCTAATTTTTTGTATTTTTAGTAGAGACGGGGTTTCACCATGTTGGCAGAATGGTCTCTATCTCCTGACCTCGTGAT